>NC_073721.1:80480809-81105809 GCF_023634155.1 Falco peregrinus
GGCGATGCTCGGCCACCCGGCCACTTCCCAGGAAGCAGGGCTTCAGTGTGCATAGCAGTTGATCCACAAGGCAAATGTAAATAACAAATGCTTCCTCCTCCTTTCTCTTGGCTTTTGTATCTGAGCAGACGTCGTATGGTATGGAATATCCCTTGGGTCTGTTTGGGTCAGCTGTCCTGGCTCTGTCCCCTCCCAAGACCCTGCCCACCCCCAGCCTGCTGGTGATGGGGGGATGTTGGAGAGCCAGCCTTGGTGCTGTGCGAGCGCTGCTCAGCAGCAGCCAAACACCGGTGTGTTAGCAGCACCCTTCTGGCTGCCAGTACAAGCACAGCACTGGGAGGGCTGCCGTGGGGCTCAGCCAGAGCCAGTACAAGCCCCATGGGTGGGAATAGTGATACAAAATGTGTTTTGCCACAGGAATGGAGTCCCCATGCGGGCAGATGGCCACCGCATTCACCTGTCCCAGGATGGAAGCCTGATGATAAGCAACGTTCAGGAGGCTGACGAGGGATCCTACATATGCAGCGCCTACAGCAGCAGCAATTCTGTCAGTGCCAGCACGGAGGTGAAAGTGCTGAGGAACAGGCTGAGCAGTGAGTACAGCCTGGCCTCCTGGCTTCTCCCGGCACAGTGCCAGTCTCTTGGCTGCTGTTACAGGTCTGCCCAGTGCATATGCCCATCCGCTGCCGACCTCGGGCTTTGGGGAGCAGCAGAAGCCTCTGGGCTGTGCTACCTGCAGAGCCTTGCTTTCCTTGGGCACAAAAGCAGGGCAGTGGAAACACCGCCACCCCGCCAAGGGCACTGGGAGCCTGATTAATTTCCTGAGGCGAAAATGCCGGTTGGTTGACCAGATAGTTGGCTGCAAGGTTCGTATTTGGAGTCTGGACACCATCCAGTTGGCTTTACAGAGGGTGTAGAGTGGTCTTTTCTCAGGCCATCAGCCCCAGAAACGGCATCCTCCTCCTGTATCTCACCAGAGGTGTCAGTTTCTCTCTCATCCTTGATGTTGGGCTAAATTTAAAACGTTTATCTTGGAACTGGCAAGGTGAAGAAAGCCGGAACATGCTGTGTCTTTTGGGAGGGAAGCGAAAGCTGAGGATATGCCCTGGTAGTGTATTTACAGTTGCTTCACCTTTTGCTTGGCTGCAGCTACTGTGAATTACGTCGCTGACCCGAGCAGGGAGTGCGTGGACCAGCCACACCTCGCCAACTGTGAGCTGATCCTGCAGGCCCAGCTCTGCAGCAATGGGTACTACTCCAGCTTCTGCTGCGCCAGCTGCGCTCGGTACCAGCCGCAGGCCAGCCCTCCGCGGCACCGCGGGTGACAGGTACCTGCAGGCCAGCGCTCCGCGGCACGGCGGGTGACAGGCGCCTCCGTGGCCGCATGAAAACACAGGTGACCGATGATAAGACTGCAAGTCTGAACTCTGTCCTTCTACTGCATGAAACTGTTCTGGCAGCTCTGCCCTGCTGGAAAGCTGAAGAGGGTGAATTGAACAGAGTGTAGTGGGTGTAACTGTTCAAAGGTGGGAGACCCACCACCCTCAGGTTTATTGCAAACTCCTTTCCCCTCCTCCCCCCACCCGCCTATGCCTGGCTGTAGCTAATCCATCTCTGCACTTAAGTGTAGTTGCTGTCACTCACAGAACAGGATAATTGGGAATTTAAGGATGCTGTGACTTTAGAGAAGGCAGAAAACCAGCGTGAAAGAGGGAGAGAGCACTGCTTCATACAGGCAAGAGAGAGAAGTACTGTTAAAAAAAATAATCTCTGAAGTGTTTGAAGATGGGCCTGAACGGTCTTAACTAAAGCACTAATGAGTAATCCTGGGGAGCACTTTCCATCACCACCAGCGCTCGCTGGTTTGGACTCTAAATGCAGTTAAATCGGTTCCGATGCACCTAAAAATAAGAATCACTAACCTAATGATTGCACTCTTTTCAGCACAGGTATGGCTTCAGGATTGGACACAGTGCTTTAAGGTGTGAACAAACTGAAAAGTCTAGAAGCAGTCCAGTAAGGGAGTGAGAGGCGACAGTCATGCAGCTATTTGGGGGTGGGTCTTTCTGTGGTCCATTGATTCTGCTTGCTAGAAAAGACAAAAAATCTTGTTTTGCAATTAAGACCCTTTCATTTGATTAGGGAAAACTTCCTCTGCTGTAACTCACGAGGTATGAAGAGTGTAAGGTTTGAAGTTGACATCATTGGATACTTATGAACAATAAGATGGTCCTGAAAACTTCTAATTGTGTTTGTACATAATTTTGCATTTAGCATCTCTGACCAGCGCAGTGTTTTGGTTTTTTCTGGGGGACACACAGGGTGTTTTAGTATATAGTATGACTTTGCATTTTGAGACAAGGGATTAATCACAGACTGTAAATTCCAGTCTTAGTGAAGCCCTCTCAGTTCACATGGGGCAGACAGAGGGTGGTCAAGGTCTGTGGACCTACTGAGGAGCAGAGTCAGAAGCTGATCGTGGTTGTATCAAGAATAAGCAGTCAGTTCTATAACATTCCTTCCTACTATGTCAGGGGGTCTATTTTCAGAACATTTAAATAGTCTTTGTAGTCAGCTTTCATTTAAGCTGTGTGGTTGTAGATGATGTGGCCAGGGAGTGTTTTCTCAAGGCTCATGAGGGCTGTAACAGCCACCTGTGTTCTGAGGGGCAGGACCGTGACCCTGAGGGTGCTTCTGTTAAGTGGGCGTTTATTCTGACCCCCTTTCAGCTGCACAACCGTGGTAGTAAGGATGGTAGCGGAAGGCATGCGGTTCACTGCTTTAAGTACGTCATTGTTGTAATAGCTAACTACAGGGCCTTTTTACGTTTCTTCTGTTTGTTAAGTTGAGCTTTTCCCTCTATAGAGTAACACAACTGCCTAACTGAATGTTTACTACTTTGATTTGGGAATCAAGGGTTTTTTTCTTCCCTAAACAATGGATTGGGGGAAGGTCGTGTCTCCTTTACTGTGATCTCCAGGGCTATACTGGGCTATTTTTCAGCTGATCTTGTGGCACTACTGTGAAAGATTCAAAACTGATGTTGTAAGCTACACATGCTTTCTTTCCTGTTATAAATGTCTACAATATTTGCTTGCTTTTTGAAAACTGAAAAAAGCACTGCTACCAACTGAAATACCATCGGGACTGTTGGTCATTACTATTCATATCATACTGAAAACAGGCAAGAATCTGTAAAGAGAAAAAAAGTCCCGGTTTTCTAGACCACATTGCTGTGAGACTCACTGTGCCTGCCTGGAAATGGAAACTGCTGGCAGGCTCAAATGCTCGGGCCAAACAAAGGGAGCATTTTTTTCCCTTCAGGTTACGAAGTCTGACTTTTCCTTCTGTCTAAGCTGATGGTGCACGTAGGAATGCAGTAAGAAGCAGTCACGCTACCAGGGTAGATACCAGCTCACTGGAAGAAGTGAAGGCAGGAGTGAAAATACACAGTCTTCTCATACGGCTCTTAGGATCTCTACTTCTTTTAGTGGTAGCGGTAAGAAAAACAAAGTGAGTTTCCCTTTTTTCCTTTTGAATGTTATTGTCTTTATGTAAATATTCAGTGTTAGAAAAAATACAGTGATGCAAACCTCGAACCTGACGTTTTCAGTAAAGCCCTCCATTTTAGAGCTTTAAGTAGTTATGGGTCACAAGGATATCTGCAAGTTCAGTCCTGAAGTTCAAGGTAACCTAACATGGTGTGTAAAGTGAGAGGTGTTAAGATACTATTACTAAGTTTCTAGGTCGGCAAGCAGGACTCATCTATGTTCACCTAGTAACAGCGAAGATACCGAGAAGGGCTAATGCTGAAAACTGAATGGGGGTGGGAAAGAAAGCTTTCACAGACAGTGTTTCTACCACCAACATTTATTTCTGTTAAAGCAGATTATAAATCATCAGTACAAATATATATAACTTACATTTGCTTGTAAGGCCAAAGTTTAAAAGTAAAGTTAAAATGAGATGGTTTTCACAAGTCACCAGAGGCAAAACCGGGACCAGCTGCAGCCTTAACCACAAGGTTTCACAAATCAGTGGAAAAAAAATTAGAAAATAAAACCAAAGTTAAAAACCTCTAGGATCTATTGACAGACGAACATAAAATGGTTTCCCAGGTAGCCCCAGGATGTAGATATGATTACAGTAAGTTGTCACAGTAGTGTTAGAACCAATAGATTAAGACAAAGAAACTGCAGCAATACATGAAAGGAAAAAAACCCTACTATATATAATATGTAGTTTGATTCTGATAAAAACCAGTAAATTTTCCCCATGGTTTTCAAACCATGACAATACTGTTCTTGGATTTTTTTCTTTAAAACTACAACATAATGACTTATTGGTTGTGATTGTTGTTGCAATATGCTACTTACAATGAACAGATACAAGAACAAGCTAGAGCCCCTTTTTCCACCACCCCCCCGATATTACTTACAATAAGAATCAGAGATAAATCAATCTTATGTACATATTTCTTACATCCAACCCCTTTTTTTTAACCTTTGGCAAGATTACTTACAACTCATACAGGTTTTAATATCCAACTATTTAAAATATTCTAAATGCATAAAAATAAAGATTTTGGCTTTACTTTATTCTTTACATATAATATTCACTTTGTTACTCAAAATGGAAGCTCAACTTTTTCCACAGACCTAGCTTTTGCTAAGCAGGTGACAATCTCCCACACACATCCATCCCCCCACCCCACCCCAATTTACCCTGAGGGGGATGTCCAGGACGCGCAGGGCATCAGAAGGACACAAGTACAGGATCTGCCTTCCTTTCTGTGAGATGCTCAATGCTGCTGCAGAACAGGCTTTGGGACCGGGTGTCTCTCTAATGCTGCTGCAGAACAGGCTTTGGGACCGGGTGTCTCTCTGCTCTGTTTGACTTCCAGCCTTCCAAGTGAGGAGGGAATGCAGGCCGGGGTGGCTCCAGGATTCCTTTTAAGAACTGCACATTAAATTCTCTGTATGTTTATATCCTCCCCATAATCGCTCCCTCTTTCTAACCCATTTTTGTTTGAAGGGAGCTTTGGGATTATCAAAGCAAACTGATCAGAAACAGGCCCCTCTGCTCCCTTTATCCCTCTATCCTAACGTACAATTTATCCACCCCCCACAGGACTGCTTAAAGTTCAATCTCAAATGTCTTCTGTAAGTCGCTTGAGAAGGGGTTAGTTGGAGAGGGGTTAGTGCGCTGCTTTGCTTTGCTCTCCAGCGCTGCCCACTGTGCTTCAAACGGGTCTACCTGTGGAGCGGCTGCGGGAGGCTGCGAATGCTTGTCCTCTGCAGCCCACTTGCTGCCCTCAACTCCGTTGAAAGCCGCAGAGCCGTTGTGCTGCGCAGGTGGATTGAAGAAAGGGCTGCTCGTAGCGCTGCTGCTTTCATACTGAGGGAACGTCTGCTGTTTGACCAGACTGGGTGACTGATGCGGGTGGGCCGCCGGAGTGTGGCTTGCAGTACCGAAGACGTTGGCTACCATCTGGGAAGGTGTGATTCCAACCACAGGTACGCTTGGGGCTGCATAGCTCATCCCGTTTGCCACAGCGTAGGGCTGAGCTGGAAGAAATGCTGGCTGCATGGGTGGTACCACGCCCACCGGCACAGGCTGAGGTGCGATGAAGGTGCTGACTGGGAAGGCTGGTGCTGACTGGGAAGCCGCAGGAGGCGGCTGTAGTAGTGGCTGTGGGGCTGGGGCGGGGGCTGGCTGCTGTTGGGCTCTGACAGTCTTTGAGACCTCTTCCAGCCAGCGGTCTGCCTCCGAGGGAGTGCGCCTGTGGTTTCCTTGGAAGAGACTTGGTGAGGCTGCACCTGAGGAGGTGCTGCTCCATTCAGTGCCTGTGAAGGAAAGCAGGGGGAAGTCACTAATATTTCCACTCCTCACCCTTTTATCAGTTAGAAAGTATGGAGTATGTACACAAGGAACAGACAGGCCTCCTCCCTCCGTGGTGAAAAGACTGCTACCAACACTGGAAGCATCTTTATGCATCACTGTACTATTCCGTTATAGGAAGACTTTGGTCAGGAAGGGGTAGAGAAGAGCTGCTTCCTCACCAAAATGCAGGTTGGTTTTTTCCCTTCATAGCAGACATCTGGGACTTTAGGGCATGCAGGAGAGCTGCCACCTGCACTCGTAACTTGGTGGCAATGATCTAGGCCATAACCACTAATTCCTCTAGCTGGGCGTATTGGGTTTTGAATGTACAACTCGGGACTGTTAGAACACAAAGCTATAAGAAACTTCTAAGACGCGTTTGCTCTGCTTCCTGAATTAAGGCTTTACCCTCTGAAAGACAGTAATGTAATGGTACTGGGAGTTCAAGATAACATTCAATTTTCTCTCCCATACACACTGAAGTGCGAGTACGCACCACAATATACGCGAACATTTAAGGCAATAAATCTAATCAAATTACTATATGAAAACTGTACTTGAATATGACTACTTTATATTCTTCCCTTCCTCTTTTCACATACAACTCAGGCTGTTAACCTCTCAAAATCTTTTACAATGTGCAACACCTACATTTTAGACTACTTCTATAAAACTGTCTCCGATTTTAACTCATGTGTCTTCAGCGATTAAAAAAACCCAAAAAACCACCATCAGCAAAATTTCTCTTTTTTGAGTTGAGCTCACACCAGGAAATTATGTTGGTTTGACTGTAGCCTTCTAGCATGTGTGTCCACGTGGGTGATGGCCATTAGAAGTACCGCATTATATTTCACATAACTATAGACAAGGACCAGAGGGACAGGCTAAACTTACTGAACAGAAGAAATGAACTTCTAAAGCCTTTAAGCAACCAACTTCATCCCTCCTTACACACACTAGTGGAAAGAACGCAAAAAAATTATTTCTGGTACACAAAGATTCTTTCCCCTTCATCCCCAAACACACACTATTTTATTACTTCCTTTTTAAGCGCTGCATTTTCTAGAATGCTGCCAAAGTAAGAATCACTCCAGCTCATAGACCCAGAACCAGTGAGTTCATTGCTTCCCTCCATCCACTCGTGCAAAGGCTACTACTTCCAGCTTTTGTTACTGTTCCTTCCACTTGCCATTAAGTGGCATTGACAATTGTCTCAAGGGCTCTATTATGCTTTTGATCCAAGTTCTCGTAGCAATGCACCGTATCTACTTCCAATCTTACCAGTGACCACGGCTGCAGCTGCAGTATTAGCAGCAGAAGCATGAGCCCAAGGATTGGTTTCACGAACTGGCATAGCTGTGGACACTACAGCAGCTTGGGATGGTTTAGCAGCAAGCACACAGAAGGCAGAGGCAGTGCCATTAACTAAAATGGGAGCAGACAACATCAGTGCAATTAATTCATGCAAGGCATGCATAGGACTGGAATATTAGTGGGCCACGTCATACCTATCAACATACAACAGTTTTAGACACTTCCACAGGACAGCAGTTTGTATAAATTAGCCAAATTGGACTGACAGTTGATAAAGCTAGTAAGTTCCATTTCACTAAGCCAACGCTTGTTAACAGAATTGTGGGATGGTGGATTTTTATGTATTTGTTGAGACCTTGAGTTCTGACGACCAACTGAAGATAATTTTTTTGATTTTATAGAGAAGATACATGGCTCACCAGAAGGTACTGTATGATTAATTTTAGATTCAAAAGAAGAACAGATTTTAGATGCAAAGTAACAATAACTACATTTAACAAGAAGTTCTTTTTGCAGACAACTTGTACAAAACCGTATCAGTGAAATGAAGATTAGAGGCTGCTGAGTTCTACAGTTGGCATCTCTCCACAACTTATCTAAGAGCTTGTGTGAAAAACAGTAATCATGTGGTAGCACAAAAACCTCTTCCCTTGTGGGGCTGGGTTCCTGTGACACACAGTTGGTAAGGTTTTGCAGTTCAGGAGTCAGAATGTTAAAACAGCCATTATCTCAAAGCCAGTCCCTTTTACAGGTAACTATCGTGTGGCAGGTGCGTGAGCTTTTTGTTAAAAACCAACACACAGAAAAACTAAACAGACAAGATGAATAAAGCAGGATGCATCCCCCAAAATACTGACAACAGGACTTGCACAAGAAATTAAGACTATACGTTACTGGAAAGCAACATTATGCACATTCAAGCCTCATCCAGCACAACCACAGCACGCAAAGAAATCACAAACCTTGAAAGGCAGGAGACTGTGGTGCAACCACCGTCACTGGTTTTGTCATGGGGGCTGAAGAGAAAGGATCTTCTGATGGTGTGCTGAAAGCACTGGTGATCTGAGAGCACAGGGCACTGATGCTGTCCGTTTCCCCTTCTACCTCAGGGACTAAAATGTAAACAAAATTCATTAAATCGCAAGTTTAAAGGGTACAGAAACAACTTACAAATTGCAATATAATTAGTTCCCTTATGTCCTAGATGGTCCTGCTACTGATGTGCACGACAGCTTTTTTCAAAACTAGCATTGACGACCTGACCTGAAATAGAACACCACATCACTGTATTTTGTGACTCAGTCAAGAGGGTAAGGAGATCAGCATTCCAGATTTAACATCAGTTGTGAGTTTCTCTGTTAATGCAAGATGTTCATTTCAGAAAATAAAAGGGGTTTCTATAGCTTTAGTAGAGACCCAAGTCTTTCAGTATTGAAGTGCTGAACATAAAGAATTTGGCGGTAAGATTTGGCGCTCTGTGAAATGAAAATACTTATGATAGATTTAAGTGTTCCGACAACATACTTCCACAGTAACTAGATGAAGTTTAACGTGCCGACAGCAATGCACAGTGGCAAGTTAAGTTTAGAGTTAGAATGTTGGCTGCTCCAGTTCAGCGGTGGCTGAAACCCCTAGTTCCTGTGAACAATGAAAAGCAAAAGCTGAATGCTCAATTAAAATGGACGCTCAGTTTTAAAACAAGTATCAGCATAACGTGGATAAAGTAACATCTGGAGTAAAACTGGTGACTTAACAGATGTTCTCATTATTACTAATTGCACTGCTTTTCGGAAGTACTGGTCATCAAAAGTCCTTCACTGCACAGAACTGACGCGAGCAGGCGTAATTAAGCACAACAGTATAAAAACCGTAAGCCGTCTGGACACAACATGCACCTTCAGGGGAGGCATGCCCCAAAATAAATTCTTTAAGGGTTATTCCAAAACAGTACATGTGGTGTGACAGTAAGCAGCACTGGCAGCAGCATACGTGGGAACATGCATCAGAGATGTTCTGAATCATGAAAAAACTCAGACTGTGGTGTGCTCAGTGGGTCCCACTCGTGAGCAGTGCACTACTGCTGTAAAACTGATAAACTCAGCGCTGGTCTTAAAGCACAGGCCACCAGATAAGGATTGTAAGAGAAGTCGGACTAGGTATTTTTATTGGTTTTGCCTATGCCACAGTAATTTTTACTTTAAAGCTTCGAACCCTAAAACTAGCCCTGTTGCCAAATGAGAGTACAGCTGGCCTGCAGGGTAACCTAGCTAAGGGGGTTCTAGGACATTATGCAAGGTTTTATATTGGGATGACTCTAGAAAACCCCGCTACCATCACATGAAAACTGTACCACACATTACCGATACAGCCAGCTGTACCACCTAAACAGGAAAGCTGCTTCTAATGCAAGGTGAAAAGCCATTTCATTGCTCTCAAAAAGAGGAATGTGGACAGGCAGAAAGACAGACTGCAGAAATGCATCATATGATCCCATGACAAGTGGTTAAGGCCTTGAAGGGATTTGTGTCTCAAGATGCCCTGGCACTGAGTGGAGGAACCGGTTCAGTGACTCAGAGGGAAGAGCCAGCACCTGCTAATTCAACACCACCCGTTCCTGGATCACTTCAAGCTGTGCTCCAATATTTCAGACAGTGATTAGAACTGTTTGTCTTCTGCATGTGAATATTACATGAGAGTCTTGCCTATTCCCAAAGCAGAATTTTTCAGACATGGTGATGTTTGTTCATGAGAAATGATCCACATGAGGCAGGAAGAAGAATTTACTAGAAAATAAGGAGTTATTTGAAGGCACAAAGAAGAAAAGGAGGAAGAGACAATTTATGGTAATGTTTCACTGGAACCATTTGGTTTTACCTGAGTTTTTCATGGGGAAATCAGTCTTCCTCTGCACTGTTGAAGGCAGCTCATTTATTCGCAAAGACAACTGGCGTTTAAAAGGAGACATCTTTTGGCTAAGCGCAGGGAAGCCCCTGAAAGACCCTTGCCTGGCAAGCTGTTCTATAGGGGCATGCCTCCGTGGAATAGCGTGGGGATTGCTCATTTCTTTATCCATAGAGGCCGCAACTTCAGCAGTAGGAGAGGTTGGAGAGCCAGAAGAGGGGGCAGTATTGTTTGGTGCAGTACCTGGTGCTACTGTTTTCACTTCTGTTTCAACTGCTGGAGGAAATAGGGTGAGGTTAGATGAGTAAAGCAAAGTAGCGTTTAACTGCCTGATCCTACTCCCGTTTGTTTTGAAAAGAGAAAACTGCAGGAATTTGTGTAACTAGTAACTCTTCCAAATAAGTTCTGAATACCACAGCGGAAAAATCATTTCTGTATACCTTCACTGTTCTCACCCTGTCACTTCACATACATCCAGGACTCCAAAGCGAAGCTTACTAAGGCTTGCCACTTCACATGTATTCCTTCTAGCTGTTCCCGAGACCTCCGCTCTAGAAATACTTGCAAATTCATTTATGATTAAGACTGAAAAGCTTATTGCACATTTGAGACCTTTACTTTGCCTCACACAGGACTATGGCTGAAGTATTACTACAAACTGTATTAAATGACTTAGGGTGGCACTGCTCAGCAGCGGCAGGGAACAGAACCCAGCTCTAGGACCTTCTTTTAAAAGCCACCCTCCTAGCCCCGCAGAATCAGCAGCAGCAGCCAAACACACTGCACAAGCTTCCGCAGGCCACAGGCAGTAGCACTTAACAGGTTAGGCTGCGTTCAGTGCCCAGGCTGCAGTTCCCCAGCTCCTCCAGGAAACACGTTACAGGCAGAGGAAGCGTGCTGCAAGGCAGACCCAGCCCCCAAGCTGACAGGCCTTGCTAACACCAGGCATGTTTACAGTGAGTTCCTGTGTCACCACTTTAACTGAATTTAGCTGTAATGTTACCTCCTAACCACTAGTTAGTTGCACTGGAAGCTCCTCCAACTTAAAAGTCAGCTGCTTCATTTTGCAGGGTTTTGCGTAGCAACACAATGCTGCTGTCAAGCCAGGCCTAATGGTAGAAATGTAGGATTAAGCCTAGTTTAAATCGCGACACTTAGGATTAGAGTAACAATGGGGGATTTTTCCATCTTTAGGAAAACTGTCTCTCACTCATATCGTAAGTGAATGGGCTCTGGGGGCAATAAATACAACTCGTCAACACAGCAGGAGAAAGGAAAATCTCACTATCCTGTGTGAACTCTTATTTTACCTATATTGCTTTCCAAAATTTTTAGGAAAAAGTTACTTGTTTTGTTGACACATCAACAGAGTAACTAGAAGTACAGTGAAGAGAGGAGTCACACTAGAGATTTCTGAGGAGCTGGAATGGTAGGAGGAACTAATTATGTTGTCTTGCAAGCTTCAGTACCCATGAGTTGCAGCTGCTCGTTCAAGTGAAACTTTTCTAATCAGTCTTTCTTGGAAAGGATTTCACACACCTTCATTGAGTCAAGATTTTGACTCATGCCCTCAAGTAACAAAGGCCTTGTGTTTAAGCTTCATTTAGCACATTCTAACACTAACGTATGGGAACAAGCAGATGGATGATGAAAATGAAGATTAAAGTTTTGCAATCGAGCGGCAGAATAAAACTTGCTGTGGAACTCTCTGAAACAAAAGTTCAACTCCATTGTAAAAAGGGTTATGAACAATATTTATAATACCTATTTTTCATTAGCTACAGAACTCCACTACTTGTAGTAAAACTTGAGTAAGATGTTCTACTTTCACTTGAACTTCAGAACACTTCAAATGGCATTTTAAATGGCTAAGAAGTAAAAACTAACTCCTCTAAATCAGTTACTAGTTTTGAATGTAATTAACAGTGCAACCGTTATGTGTTTTATGGGGAGAGGGTTGTTGGTTCCGTTTTTATAGAAAGCACACTGTGATTGATCTGTTCTTCCCTCATGCAATGTAACTCTACACATACACTTTGTAACCTGCCTTAAAATCAAAATAAAAATACATTATTTTCTAAGAAAAATGTGTATCAATTTCTGTTAATTTACCATAAGCTTTAGACTACAAAAAGGATTACTTCGGGTCTGGCAAACTTGTTACATTTTTATAACATTTTTCTAATAAGGCCTTTTAGTAAGGTACCTACGGTGTTCTCTGCCATAAAGCAGGCTGACAAAACAAAGCAGGAGCAGCTTTCCATATGAGGCCACTTGTACTTCTTCTAGAGATATGGGGAAAAGCACCAGGAGTGAACCTTGGAACATTTTTCATCTTGTGAAGTAACAAGCACCCAGGAATATGATTTGTACATCATCAGGTTCAAGAGAGGGAACGCTGCAAGGACATTAAGCCTCAATCCTTACAAAGGCTCCAGTTCTCCTCAGTGCTGGTTTTGCTCACTATGGATGACTGTTTAAGTTGCACCCCGTACCTTTAGCATCCGGCATCTGTCTCATAATTTCCTCTCTCTCTGCTTGTTCAGTAGCTGTAGTGACCCTGAATGACCCCTCTCTAGTGAATGTGGTTCTGCTGGCATCAAAGGTGGCAGTCACTCCACACTCCTTCTCTCGCTTCTGCTTTCGCTCCAGGCATGCTGCAAATGCACAGCCCACGGCATGACTCAACCTTTCCCCCTGTACAAGACAACATTGCATCATACAGTAACTGGAACAGAAACATAAACATGCTTCAAGCATTGCGAAGTGATAACCTGCCTTTACAAGAGGGATCTAATTAAGGCACTAAAGAGAACTACTCTAATTGGCCACCTTTTGTATGGCTCTAAAATTAAACCTGGTATACAGAGTCTCAACTACTAATGCACACGCAGTGTTCAAGGCCACCCAGAAATGAAAGAGATTGTTGGATAATCTGTTTATTTCAACTGCTACGAAGATTCTAGTGCGATAACGTGCCTGCACTGATCCCTTGCCTCTGGATACATTTGAACACTAAGAAACTCTTCTGAAGACATCTTAAGCAGGTATAAGTCCTGAAGGGCAGGTAAGTGCTATTCTCAGGTGGAGAAAGTTTACAGGGGGCTCAGGGAGACACCGCCCAGTGTGCAAGCCTGAAAATGGAAAGTACAAATGGTGACTACTCTTCATGGCCCTGACCAATGCACAAGCTAGTACTAAGAGGGCCTTCTCAAAAGAGCTTCCATTGTTAACCAGTGAGGTCAAAAGGATTCACTATCCAATAACTGCAATAAGGAAAGAAAATTCAAGTCAGAGCAAGTCCAGCCATCCAGCTGATATGGCAGCTACAGTTGAGCCAGAGGCACTATTACTACCAGTAGCTCAACTCATCTACTACAATCAGTAAGTGAATTGACCTGTTATTCACAGAGGAAATTAAAAATGCTCCAGCTCTGACATACATTTAACTGGGTATTTCTAACTTCATTGTTTCTTTTCAAGGAAAAATAAGAAATTGTCAAGTATAATTGCTCCAAACATGCAACTATGTTGAGTTCATGCAAGGCATTTGCACGAGGTCTCAAGCGTTTTGTATAATATAGGTGGGATTCAACGAAAAGCAGAAAGAGGAGAAAAGGCCAGATCAGGGACTTCAACTAAAGTCTACACAGCTAGAGACTGACAAAGGTAACTTAGTTTCAAACCTTGTACTGGAAAAATCTCTAACACTCAGAAGCAAACAGGATGCTAGTTTAATTCAGTTTAGCTCTATCCCTTAACACTCAGATGGTTTTCTATTCAAGATAACATTAGCATACAAGAGGCTAGAGTCATAAACACTCTGTATTTACTCACTATGTTTTTATCCTGGAAAAACTGTCACTGCTGTTTCAGTTTTTGGCTGTGTACATTTTCAGATGAGAATATCTTCTGTCTATTTTTAGAAGAGTAGTTCCCTTCTGCTAGAGATATCTGAGGCTGACTGCGTTCCTTTTATACACATGCTGGGCACCGTTCTCTCCACAAGACGACACCACAGAGGGATGGCAAATAATTCAGATATAAAGAATTAGAACTAAAATAATTTTCAAGGACTAAGTAATATTTTAGCTGAAGTCAAAACATATTGAAGTATTTTAGGTAGTTAATTTCTCTGACCGTAACTTCCAGCTAGAAGCTAGAAGAGTTGGGCACATGCCATGTTAAACTTACCGTGTCCTTCACAGCCATAAAGCAGTGGCATATCCAGCGTCTCGTTGTGCCATCTCGACAGATGTATGAGAATGCCCGGTCAAAGTTCCTGTCTGGTGCGCAGAAAGAAACCTTCTCTATTGTCTGATCAACTATAAGATCCTAAAGGGAAGAGATCCCCACAATGAAAGAAATATGATGAAATATGGAGAAACACTCGAACGAGTAACTTTCAGTGTTCACTGCAAGAAGGTAAGTTCTGCTAAAAAGAGGATAGCCTGATGTGGCTCTAATTATCTGTCAATGAATTCACCATTCAGAACCTATTCCCAGTAAGAAACAAAAAGGACAGAAGACATTTTCCACCAGCCACCCTTGGTAGGAGTGTGCCAAGGCACTACTTAAGAATTTAGGGACACAAACAATTCCCAAGATCTGTCCTCTAGACCATGGAGCTCACATTTTTGTTTCATTTTATTTTTACAGCAGCTCCGGTAGCCTTGCAATCAAAAAATCTTTACTGTGGTTAAAGCACAACGCTGAAACTTATGGAAGAGGTCTGCAAGTGCGAAAGGTCTAGCAGCTGCTACACCAAAAGCAAAGCTGAACTGCTGACTAGCTAAGCAGGGAGGCAGAAAAGCACCAGCAGCACTGGTAGTATCAAACACCTCTGACTGGTTCCCAGGCATTGATGGGAGAAGCGTATCTAAAAAGGAGATGGCATAGTCTAAGAACTATACCATGTTCAGTAAAAATTATCTTTTCAGTATTTTTTTCAAAATTGTTTCTTTTGGTTTGTGGTTAGTACTTGGCACCTGTGCTAACGAATTCAACCACCAGGAGGCAACAGTATATGCTCTTTTCCAGTTCTGCACTTTCCATTACCTCCAGGCTCCGCACAAGTTATTAATATTCAAATTTAAAAGATTAGATATATGCAGTAATGTTTCTAAAAATAATCTAAAAATATTTTTAAATGAGGCAATCGGTAGTCTGAATTCACCTACATCAGTATGTTTGTATCAGAAACTGAATTCTTACGAGACGGTAACTTTAGTGCTGATGAACCATACCATAATAGCAGCCCTGGAGAAGTCTAGCCACAGAGCAGGTATTTGACAGGCATTCATACTGTAGGAGGGATGTTAATTATCTCTAAATGCTTCTCAGTGTTGGCTTGCAGAAATAATCTTTTTAGGTTGATAAAGTAAGGGTTAAATGACATGAATGTAAAATTAATTAATTTCAGCCTAGTGAGAGTTAAAATTGTTCTGACAGCTGTGCTATCTTTTAAAGTACTAGTATGCTTACAGAGGCAAGCCTAAAGGTCTTGTTTCTCATTGCCTACATCTAGATAAAACCAAGAATATTACTTGCACACAGGCACCTTGCTGGTACATATAGTACTATTTCACAATAATAATAATTAAAAAAAAAAAAAAAAGTAAAAAAATTCTAGAAGGATGCCACGAATACATTAGTATTCCACTTTGGACCAACAGCTTAGATATCAGAATTAGAAATTATTGAATTTGATACTCAGTTACTATTTAGCTTGAGTCTGACGGCACACAACCGCCCTATTTCATTTATTCCCTTCATTCCATTTTTGGAAGCTAGCTCTTGTTCTTTCAGATCCATTCTAGGATTTGGATGCCCTGAAAATTACATTGATTAACATGAGCTTGCTCATGTATTACTATTGCAGCCTTCTGCAGTGGTGCAGAACGTCAAGGGACTCTCCAAGTTCAATATCAACAGAACTTAACAGGAAAAAAAAATATGGTTCTTCAGGTAAATGCAACAAAAAATATGCCAGGCTTGTGCTACCTGCCACGTTTTATGAAGTATGTCTTGAGAGTAGTGTGGAATTAATGGGGGGAGGCGGGGCAGGGAATTAGCAGACATACATATGTTTACAAAGCAAGAAATGGTTAAACTAATTATACACTTCAGTCTTTCTTGCAAATACCAACATTTGCATTAACATAAAGATTGGTGTCCATTTAAAGTTATAGCACATACATTATTACAGAGAGATTTAAAATGTTTGTCTGTGAAATCTAACCTTTGTTTTCTCATCTACAACTCTGAGTCCATCCGCCGAAACCCACAGGACTGCTTTAACGGCTTTCTTCCCAGACTTTCAAAAAAGAAGATAAAAAGGAAAGAAAAAAAAAGTTTTATGCCAACAGCATGAGACTGCCACCCGCTTCCCCTTTCCAAGAACCATAACATTAAGTGTAGATGAAGTCCACGGTCAGTAGGGTGCCCAAAGCCAGATACTCAATCCAAGTTGCAAAACATTCAGAGAATCAAGCCAAAGCCAGTATTCCAGAAACAGCACGTTGTGGGGATGGGGAGAGGGCACAGGACAGGTGAAGCAAAAAAAAAGGTGTACATCCACTGACAGTAAAGAATTCAAGACTGACCAAGTGGGTGAAGAATTCCAGTAAAGAATCAGAAGACACTAATTCATAAGGAGTTACACCACAGGTAGCTTCTTTAGCGCAAGTTTAAACATAGGAAAATTCTTACCTGATATTTCCACCAGCCCTACCCCTTCTGCCCCCATAGTCGCATGGCAGAATCATGGCATCACCTTAAGCCAGTGTTAAAAGCACCCAAAAGCCATCAGTTACTATGTTATAAGCTTAATGCTAAGATCAATCATCCAAACATGTTTCACTCGTTTATTAAAAGCTAAATGTCACATCTTGGAAGAGAGGTAGAAAAATATGGTTTCTTAACCATTTGGTGTGTATCTTGAAAAAGCAATGGTGTGTGGCAGGCTGACGCAGCGGAGGAGCAGTCTGGCTTTTATCCAAGATCTGACTGCGGGAACTTTCAGCTGCTGCAAGCTGAGGGTAAGTAGAAGTAGGAAACACATCAAGGCTTCAGAAGCCATTTAAACTACAGATTCTTTCTAGACTGTTTACTTTTTAAGGGAAAGTTACAGAAAACAGTATAAACACTAGACGTGATATTCTTCTGCAACTAATTCAATGAACAGAAAATATGTACAAGATGCCAACATAATTTTACTGGTTTTTACAGGGAACTACTACTACTAAAATAATCCTTTAAAAAAAAAAAAAATAGGTGTTGCTTTAAATTCACAAACCCCAAACTTTAAGCCAGCTAACAAAATATTCTCCCCCTCTTTTGAAGCACTGGGTTTACATAGTTTGTGGCAGCTAATGGCACCCATCACAGACCACTGCAGGGAGCGAGAAGAGCAAGAACAACAGAAAAAGATGAGGGGGTATCAGCTAGTGGCTTCATGCAAGAATTGCAAATTTTTAGTTTGTTTGTGGTTTTTGTTTTTTTTTAATAGTTCATTGCAATTGTATATAGTCTATATTCATACAGCACGTAATGTAGCAAGGATGCATTTTGGCACGAGTTACATGTTCCAAGTCTGCAATATCAATTTTAACACTTTAAGGTTGAAATATCTTGGAGTGAAAAGTCTCCTGTTATATCACATTGGTTTCATTCTCAGACAAAGCAGCAAGTGTGAAGAAAACGGGTCTGGCAGAACTTCTGTTTGTTTTTGGGGAGGAACTATCTGTCCCAATTTCAGAAGCGGCAATGACACCCCAAGCATTTTCAAAAAGCTTGGTGAGAACAAATAATGGCACTGACTTGTACAGAACAGTGATTAAAAGAGAAAAGAGAGAAAATAAGCACAGCATGAAAGCAAGCTACAGAGAAGTGCTTGCAGAAGCAAGATTCTAAATATCCATGCAGCCTGCTGGATACCCCAGAGAAGGTTTAAAGTAAAATTGTCAGGATCTGGAATGCCTAATGGAAAGAACATAATTCACAAAGGAAAATGTACTTAAATTTACCATCCTATGTGTTAAAAAAATACTGCAGCATTTAAAAGTCACTTTTTTCTAATATTAAAAAGTAATAAATACTGATACTCACAAAATATACTCAGTATTTTCAATGCTTAGCTAGCTTCCATAGCCTAGAAGTCCCTATTAATCCCAAACCCAAATGGTTTATAGAGGTCTGTCTCCTTGAACTGTTTTTAAAAGCAGTACCAGTTTCTTATAAGCCATTAATAGTCTTAAAATCCTTATTTCAAGCAAATACAAACAATCAAGAGACAACATTGCCTGCAGGTAATTGGTTTAGATTACCATCATTAGAAACAGAGATACATGTCTTTCCCCAGCTAACAATAAAAACCTTGTTTCTGCACAAATAGTAAACTGTTCCTGAAGTTTGTATTTAAGTTAAGTTTAGCTGAGCTGGGTACTTCATAAAGCAGTACTGATCTTCAGCAGAGCCACTCTTCACCTGCTATTTTACCAAATGAGGATTTAGCTAAGACATAGGAACTTCACGTTTCTCAGGATTGAATGAAGAAGCTAAAGGCTCCTCTCCCACTGGAAACATAAGGTTCCTCATGCAAGATAACCAAACATGGACCTGCTACACTAACAGAAAAACAAAACACACTTTATCTCACAATTCCTTTTTCTAGATTTATGGTGGATGCAGCACTCAGAAGGGGTGAGACTGTAAGTCCATAGCCCAAACCCACAGCTACTACTGTTAGGCAACATACCTTCCCACCTACTGAACCTCCAGCTAATCTGTGCATACAAGTGATATATAAAAGAATATACTTCTCCAAATCAATTTATATTGGATATACAAATCAAAGTACTAGTCCGTTATGAGTGCGATATTGCCAAGTAAATTGTGATTACAAACCGGATATGAGCATTTGCACTCCTGGCACACACCGGACAAAGATCAGACCAGATGCAAGATACTGCATGGGAACTGAACGCCAATGTAGGATTGCAGCTTGTCTAATAAACACTGGAAGACAGAGGTGACTCCAAACAAAAGTATTTAAAGCAAATGGCCAATATTCATTGGAATAGTGTGGTCTAAAATGTTGCTGCCAAGGGACTCATCTAGACATCCCTATCAGTAGCTTGTCTTCATATTCAAGAGCTTTTGGATGACAGCACTGCTGGAGGAGAGCCACGTGTGGCACTGACTCCCAGGAGCCTGATTTGTCAGGGCTGAGTCAGCCCCGATAGAAACTTTGCTGCTCAGCACTTCTTAGGAGGTCAGTAATCTGCTCCAATACGAGATTTGTTATCTGGGCTAATTTCAGAGTCCTCAGAGGTCTCCAGGAGGAAGGGCGAGGCACCCATCCTAACAATGAGGCCCAAAACCAATGCAGGACCACTGTGGGCTGGGGACAAGGGAAACCTCTCCAACAAGTGGCGATGCCCTACAGATGGGTATCCACACACACACAAAAAAGATTAAGATGAAAAGAAAATTAAATGGACTAAGTCTGAAATGTACATTTCCTAATTAACAGTGCAGGTCATGGCAATTTAACTATTAGAAGTGATAGGAACATGGATATAAGTAGCAGCTATATTGTAAGGTAGAAAACAAAGTTTTAAGGATGCCAGAGTAGAAATAAAGTTGCTCAATATGCATTTTTAAATACTTCTGAATTGTTTCTAGTCTTTCTGCCTATTTTGCTCTGTCCTGGGACTTACAAACAGCTGTAAGATGTATCTGGAGTCTGAGCTTATATATAAAGAAAATTTTTCATTTCAGACTGTATAAAGCATTTCATGATGAGAAATACACGCGCTCAGTGGAAGCAAAACATGAGAAAGATCACTGAAACCGTACCACTATTCATTACAACAGAAAAGCTTTAGTTTTAAGACATGTAGGGCTGCCTAAAAAGGCAGTTGATTTGGTTACATTGCATATGTACACAAAATAAAACTGCAGAAGTCTAACCTGGAGCTATCAACAGACATCTCGTTTTCATTTAAAGTTGAATAGAACATCTTTTCAATGCTAAACATTTGAACATTTCAGGACACAAATCCATCAGATTTACCTTTTAGGGCGAGAAAAATATCAACTGGGAAAGCAGCAAACCTGTTTAGACTGACTTACTGAAAGACGCTAGCGTGGTTTAGGCAGCTCTGCAGTTTGAAATATTATATTAATCCTAACGCAAGGCATCTGCAGAGAAATTACAGATGAGACAGCCAAACGATATTAAGAGTTATTAGCATTTCTCAATTATATGTGAAGAGAACAGCTGCCTTTCCCCCCGCCTCCCCAGTTTTCCCCTAGATTTGGGCTACCATTGTAGGCCAAAGCTGTAATAAAGGCACTGCCATACCGGTGCTGTGGGGAAATCTAAATTGGATTTAAGTGGTTTCAGTGCTAATTAATGAAATTTCACAGGCTGTAGTAGTAGTACATCCCTCTTTGGCAAAATTTTATAATAAAAGACAAAGCAAATCTACAAGGCTGCAGCAAAGTACCAAACTTCATTAAAAAAAACAACCAAGATGTAATGGGGAAGCTGGGATATTTAATAGACAAAAATCTGTCGTTGGCTTTTTTAGTAAGTGGTATGCAAATATCTGTCCTTTTACATCTTTGCTTTCTTATGTAGCCTAACATAAGCTAATACCAACAAGCAGAAAGAAAACTAACATATCTGCTCAGGCTGAGGTGGGGAGGTCTGTTTGTTTGTTTTAAACAAATTGTAATAGTACTTAGCATTTTCAGTTCTAAAGCAAATGGCATGTTTTGACTTCAGTCTTTTTAGATTCCAGCTCTTAACTTTTATTTGTGCATAGGAGCGATCTGATTAATCTGCCAGATCTCCCACCTATGGTATTTTGGCCCTAAAAAAATATTAAAAATAAGAGCCTCTTACTTCACTGTCACTACACTAGATGCACGCTTTCCCAGATCTTAGGGAGAAACAGCCATCCCTGTGCGACATGCATCACTATCTGAATGAACATTGAAAAAGGAGCAGCTGAAAAAAACCTTATTTACTCCCCAAGCAAAGCCAAAACAAATTCGTGACCAGAGACTAATCTGCTCCAAAAGACTTTTGTACGTATGGAAGTTACAAACCCGTTAGTTTCTATTTAAGCCAAGATACATTTTATAACAAGATACATCAGAAGCTGATGTTTTACAGGAATTTTAAATGCAGAGGTAGGGAACTGATGAGAGGTAAAAAAGAGAGAGAGCTCTTTCTTTTAGAGGTCTACACGCTCTGCTTTGCAGAGATGTAGACAGCAGGACCACCCAGCTGTCAGTACAGCACATTATTAAGACAGGCAAAGAGTTGCTTCCCTTCACATCTAAGACACTGTCCTCATGAAAACAAGAGCAGTGATAGCAAATTTTTCAGTTACACAGTTGAGTTGCAATTAGAAAAACATAGTAGGTAAACACCTGGTCTCATCTTCGTATACCTTGGATTAGAACTGTGTCAAAAAAGAAAGGTTTAAGAGATAGTATGTATAGGCACGCTGCTTTATGTATAGGCACGCTGCTTTCTTCCAAGGCTAACATCTGGGGCTCAATTCACAATGCCAGGCAGCTGATCGCAAAGCACTTACAAGGCACAGACCCCAACTGTTCTGTAGGTATTTGCCCAGGTGATGTAGACTGGCACAAGTTTAAGGGTTTAAAAGGAAAAATCACATTTTTGGCGGGAAGACCAATCACTTCAGAACACTGGATTTCCAATACAGTCCATACGGATTTTCTGTTTCAGTTTGCTTTTTTTAACCATATTCTTTGTTTGATCAACATACTTCCAAGTAAGTTTTAGAAGTAAAAATTCTGAAATGCATTAGGGACTCTCAACACCCTGATTTTATGGCAGTGCTATACCGGGGATGTAACTCCTTATAGTGCAAGCACAAACGAGGCATTAAACTTACTTTTCCAAAGAAGCCTTTGAAGAACTTCCTTTCCTGGAGGAACAGGGGGGACAAGTCGAGCGCTATTACTGTAGGTAGCTAAAATGTCCCAGGGTTTCAAACCAACAAGCACACACACAAGAATAGGGTTTGGAGGGAAAGGAAGGGGTTTTTAGAGTTATCCATGAGAAGGTGCGACAGGCAAATGTGAAAATAATCCCATGAAAATGCAGATCGAAGGGCACGCACGCAATTCTAATAAGCTACTGCCCTGAAATTGGTGGAAAGAAGAGAACCTCAGCCCCAATTCATGCAAAGTGGTTACTCTGTTTTCATTCTCCCTTGTTTAGTGTCTCTTTTAGTTAGGTTATAAACCAAACTTGGCAGCAGGCATGGTGGTTAAACAATTAAAACGCTGTGCAGGCTCTTGTGAATGCAAAGTTCTAACTCCAGAATTACAGTCAAGTTTGCTCTGCATTGACCACTCACTCCCAAAGCAAACGCTTTGTAAGCTGGAGAAGCATGTATGGCTAGTATAACACACTGCTTCATTTTATTCTGTTTATTCGTTGCTTTGATTTACATGCTACTCTTACACTCCACATCTTCTGCAGTCTTCTCTGAGCAGTGAGGAATTTCATTTTATCTTGTCGTACAACTAAAACACAAATAAGATTCCTTCCTCTTTCACCCTCTCTAAAGCTTTCCAAGGCTTTATACAATATTTACACAAATAATAGATATTAATTCTGCAACTCTGAATTGATAGGCCGAACAAGACCCCTTTAAAGTCAGCTCTAGACAGGGACAGGCAGTTAGGCAAGTGCAAAGATACCAAGACCTGAATTACAACTCCCTAAATTTCTTCAGCCTGAAAGCGATTACACCGATTGCCCAATTCACATTAAGAAAAAGACAGCACACAGTTTTAAGCAAATTTGCATGCATTTTGGTTTAGTGGCTTTATTTTGTTACCAGGCTGTGAAAAGAAAACTGCAAGATCGGAACCGATCTCCTGACAGAACACTTCACCAGGGCTGGTGCTCCATGAGCACAGCCACACGCTGCCCCGTCTTTGAGGGAAGCTGACACGGAGCACATTGCTGTTCTTGCGATCTTTCCAAATTGTTTTGCTTCTAAGAAAGCTATGGTATAATAGTAACAGGGAGGAGGTGGAGAATTGCAGATGAGACAGAGAGCATCTTTGTGACAGCCCCTGACCCCAAATTACCACCATGCAATTCCAACCTGTTGATCGCTGATAACAGTACTATATTAAAAATACTATTACAAATATCCTGAGGCAGTGCCTCAAGAATTGATTGATAAACAAGGTTATATTTAAAAACAAAGCCATGGTTCTGACGCAAGCCAACAAAAGCCAGGAAACACAAAGTTAAGAAGGGAGTGTCGATCTCGATTTTGCATTTCCTGCCTTCTGTTGCCATGTGCCTCTCTGCCTGACGTCCTTCCACACAGCTTTATACTGAGTAACATTATTTATGTCAACTCAGACACTGTATAAAGAACATCTCTAGAGTTCAGCCAGCTGAAAAGCTTAACAATTTTTAGAGGCAGGAATGGTTATGTATTTCAACAGGATATGCTGAACACTAGGAGGGGAACTAATGGATTAATCACAGTGATGTATACATAATGAGAAGGGGCTGGATGCTGCTGCCAAGTTGAGCACTGACTACTGCATTAAACTAAAAACCAGCTTTTTAAAGATAGCAAAAGCTAAAGAGATTCACCAGAAGCTACCTCATTTTTAGGTGATGGTTAATTTTGCCGTCAGCAAAATGCTTGTTAAACAAGATTATTTTTTTAAATAAACTAGACACGGTTAATGGAAAAGGCGTCATGCAAAATGGGTTTTAAAAAACACTAAGTTAATGTAGTTTAGAGATAACTAATGCATGTTTTGAAATATTAAATTATGTCTCTTTACCTGCTAAAACAAGAACATATATTAAAACAAATGCATCATTTAAAACAAAAAGTGGCAAGTTAGAAACCAATACTACAAGCTAAAGCCGATTCAAAATCAAAACATGACATGAGAGAGTATACTTTTGCCTTTATATGATGTTCCCATACCTGAGTCAAATACACTTACGGGGCCCTTACAAAGATATTTTCCAGTTTGCGCTAAATATTCTAAATTCAGTTAAATGTTTCTGAAGAAGCCATTTAGAGCTTAGTGTCCAACTACAAGGATCCTACCAGATATGAAATGTATACACAGTTAGTAATACACCCCTACTATGGGAAAAATGCAAGCTACATTGGTAATACCTACCCTACAAAGGGAAAAATGCAAGCTCCATTGGTAATATAAAATCCCCGTTAATAATACACTGACAGCTGAATATATGTGTTTCTGACCTAGTCGTGAGACTGCAGTGCCATTTTGTCAGACAGAAAACAGGGACATAACTCAAGTTTGTCTTCATCCATTCTAAATATTATAAAATGCAAATTATAGTACTGTTTCAGAGCTATAAAACTGTAACAACAGAATACGGTATGGATGAGGGATTCTCTAGCTAGACATGGCTTCTTTTACTCAGTTGCCAATTAAACAATGCCTGAATAAAATGCTTGCCATCATCTGGCTTCAAGTTCTGCAAAATGCAATGCTCAAACCCAATTATGCCACATTAAACAAGCAGGTAATAATAAAAAAAAAAACCAACTTGAAAGTTTATTTCCCACAATAGAGACACACAGATATTTGTTTGCATCTTTTCTTTCAAAAAGCAAAGCAGAAATGAAGCTATTCCTAAAACCAAGATTAAGACTGTTTCATATTCTTCTTGACAAATGCTATAAAATGTTTTAAAATCCATTAGTCAATTCTAAAATGAACAGACTTCAGTTCCCCAAATGAATTGCAAACTGTTGGAGAGCAAGAATTAAGAGAAAAAAATATATCCATTAAAATAAGCAAAGACAGACAGAACTTAATTTTTAGAGGTTACAAGCTACAAGTATTTAAATTGTGCCTAATTTTTATTGACTGGATTTATAAAACCTACACGTTACCTGCAGAGAAAACAATAAAGATTAAAATAGGCCACAAACATTTTGATGTAGTTTAACCGTATGAAAAGCAAAGTCCAATTTTGCTTAAGCTAGTCTCTGTTTGAGCACTGCAACTCAAACTTGTAATTCTTTCAAGACCAAAAGAAAGCCCATCAAAATAACCAAGTACTGTGAAAGCAAGAGACTACTGAAAAACCCAACCGTTTTCTTATCACATTCCTTGCATGCTGAAACATCATCCAGGGGCTTGGCTTTTGATAATTAAGAGAGGATATTGTACAGAAAAGAGCTTTCAGTAATAGTAGAGTCCTTAAGAAATGCCCCCAGTTTAAAACCTACATGCTGCGGGTAGGAGGGGCAGGGGCTGAATTGCAGTGAGCGGCTCCAAATGAACCTTGGATCTGATGGAGTCTATCAACTAAAGCACACAAAGCAGTTTTGGTAATTTGAATCTTCCTCTTGGGGCCCAATGAGAATTTCACCTCTACTTCTCAACTTCCAAATCCTGACAAAGGAGACAATGCAAATAGCAATCGTAAGAGGTGTTGTGTGCTTGTGTGCAATTTATATAAAGACATCAGAAACTTCAAACAGCAGAAGAAATCAAAATTATCTGAAGAAAAACACTGACTTTATGAGAATGGGTAAACAGATGCCATCCACAATTTGGAATAATGACATAGCACAGAATAGGAAAATGAATTTATTTACTTTCAGAGAATGCACTGTAAAAGTGAAGATATCCAAGCCTGACATCCGAGTCAGTAATTCAGGTGATCAAGAATCACAATCCTGGAATCATCCTGATTCCAGAAGAAACTGGGCACTATGCCTTTACTGTGTCGCGTTACCTATAAGCTTAGCTACACTTAACTGGCTTGTAAGCTTAAGGTTTATTAGAAAAAACCTAGAGAACAACTACTTCACAGCATAGCTCCCCAGGGAAGAGAATGAGAGAAAGCAGATACTACTGCAGTGTTATTTGGTGTGCTAACAGAAAATACTCTGATAGAACAAAAAACAGAAGGGGAAAAAAATTGATACAATTCATTATGTGGTCAGTACTTGCACTTTCAGCTATGTAAAGTAAATCTATAGAATAAAGAAACTCATTTATATTTTGTGTGGCCCTTTTTAATAAAAATCAATCACCAATCACCGTTGGACTGAATGGGAACAGATGGGATGCGGCTTTAACAGGTTGCTATACATTAGCTGACAGAGAAAAGAACGAAAAGACTTGATTTTAATCAGAGCACTAAACCAATTCAGAAACTTTACAGCACAACAGAAGGCAGAAAAGATAACCTATAATCCTCTGTTGTGTGCTACGAAGAAGGGAAGAACAGGTTTAATTGGAAGCCATTTCAGCTCTCCCATCTGGTGAGGAAAAAAAAGTGATGTCCAAGACCAGGTATCTTAAGTTAGCAAAGGTGCATTACAAGTGTTTGATGTACTTTCAGCAACTTTGTTGAGCTGCAAGGATAGAAGAGTTTCTTCCACTAAAGGCATCACTGAAGAATGTATATAGGCTAAGTCACAAGAGAAGTGATGAAAAGGACTGCAGATCTCTATCTCCATTCAAACTTCAAATATGAATGCTTTTTCTCCTTCTGTTCTCTTCAACGTTGTTTTAGCCTCAGTTCCTTGATAGACTGATCACTGCCTTTCTGGAGTTTGCTATTTCCGCAGGATTTTATGGTAATACTACTGCAGGAAAGAGATGACGAAACCCCTTCAAATGAGCCACAGAAATACAAAGAGCTTTGAACGAGTGCCATTTACAGCAGCAAACGTTCACAGAAGCCAAACTAAGAGCAGCCCACTTCATGACATATCAGAATTAGGCAGCCTTCAGGCCACTTTGAGCAGATGCAAGCCAGATTATTTCATGCATGACTAAAATGTTGCAGTGCATTAGAAAAAAGCAGCCTAAATCAAGTAATATTTTGTATAATAACGGTGAATTAAGTCACTATTAAAGTGGCAGGCAACAGAGGGAGAGAGAGAGGGGGAGAGAGGAAAAGAGAGAGAGGGAGAAAGAACTGTTAAGAAACAATGGCTGAAGTCCCATGTGGGTACCAACTTAGTCTGAAAGGTCACAGAGGATTTTTTACACATTTGTTTTGCAAATAGTTTCTGCAAGTAGAAAGAACAGTTGTAACTCTCTCCCTCTCATCATCAGATTAGCACGTCCCCCTAACTGCAGCAGTGCTCTCAAACTGGCCAACTGTTCTCCTAACATGGGTCAAAAGTTCAGTCTTTAGCTGGGGCACTGCTGCCGACCGAACCTTTTCCAGTAATGCTCACAGCCCCAAAGCCAACTTTTTCATGAAACAAATATACATACAGATTTCAGTCTCTTCACAGCATCTTCACAGATATGCATTCCTCTGGATTCATCCACTTCGACATGTCCCAAGTACTGCAGGAAAGACAGCAGGGAGAGAAAAGCTTAACAGTGGCTCCTTAAACTCCCTGGGTTTAAAAATCCAGTCTGAATTCATGTCAGTACAGCCGAGATGACAGACATTTACAGTACTTTGCTAGCCTTCTTTTAAGACCTATACTTGGAGGTTTGCTTTGTATTCACATGGGGCACCAGCATCAGTAGAAAAGCATAATACATCTAGAAATTTTGAGGGAAAGACAGACTTTCCTTACTCAGGGGGTGGTGGGGGTGGTGGAAATTAAACTGAAAAGTAGAACAGTATTTTCCTGCTTATTCAGCATGAGCTTTAGTCACTTTTTTATACTAGTGTAGCATGAAAACCTTAAGTCAATATAGAGATGACTATGAATAAATTACTTTTGAATAATGACAAATGCACTAAGTATTAAAAACTGCACTATACTACATGGTAAGATGTCCAAGTACAGATATGTCAACGTTGCAAACAGAAAACGTCATTCTTTTTTTTTCTTTTTTCCCCTCCTTTTTTAAAAAATTGTAAACCAAAATTTTTTGTCTTCATTACAACACCAGTCTTTCATGTGGATACTGAAACATTCCTCATTCTCACAAAAAATTGTTTAAAATATCAGTTTTCTGTAAATTCATCTTATCAAGTACTACTTAAAAAAACCAGCAAAACAACAGCGAATAGAAACTGCAAGCTTCAAAGCTTTTAAATTAATAACCCAGAATAGTATTAGCCTATAGAGAAAGCAATTTCAAGAAATACATCGAAGTATAGTGCTCAGGGTACTGTGGATAGTTTCATTTCACATTCTGTGGAAAAAAAGCAAGCTCCAGTTTTCCAGTTTCTCCCCACTTTTTTCAATCATAGTTCCTTTTGGTAAGGGAAGTAAATGTTCTCTCAGAAGCATTCACATCCTTATTCAAAGTGCTTAACTCTTGAAGAAATCCATAGAAATTATTCAGTAAAAGCTTTCTGAAATTTTGTAATAAGAGGTATAGGTCAAAGAAACTTAACCCAGTTTGTGTGTCTTACATTGTAAGAACTGTATGTAATTCAGCATGTATATTCTAGACTAGCTAGAGGGTGAAGAAACAGTTTTAAAATATCAGAATCAATGCTTGTGTCACTTACTGCAGTGGCAAACCCAGGCTTAATTATCTATTGGGAAGTCCCACTCCATTACAGAATATTCTGTCATGAGTTATTTGCAATCTCCCAGCTTTTGTTTCACTATTCAGGATACCATACTTAACTAGATGGACAAAAAAGTTTCACTCTTTAGCACCATACTGAAGCACTCTATCACAATAACATAACAGAATCCACTAAACTGACAAACTCACTGTTTTAAAGATTTAACGGAAATTTGAAAGTTGAGATTTTTTTCACGCAAGGCAGGATGCTCCAAAAGATACTCTACTTATCACCTACATATCATTAAGCTGCTGAAAGATTTAAAAGATCTTAAGTGACAGAGGGGTTTAACATTAAATCTCACTATGTGGCACTCTTAAAACAGCGTAAATCTGGATGGAACAATTCTGCAAGCATTTCATTTAAACTAGCCCTCGCAGCTGGAGAACAGCTTGTGAAATAAATTACATAGAAACTAGAAGGTAAATAAAAGAGATCTGACACTTTAGAGCTTTTTCAAAACGAGCTCTGTGACGCTGAAGCCTCATAATTGAATGCTGGAGCTGCCAAAACAGCAACTGTACTCCCTCAGCTGAGCTTGCTGAACAGTTGCACAAGATCTGAATTTCTCCAGAACACACACTAACTAGAAAATTTTCATCCTAAAAATACACAAATAGTAACAACTAAAGATGCATTGACTATGTGTCTGGAAGTACATATTTATATCAAACAGATTTATATCTACAATATTGTAGCTGGATCTTCAGTTCTGCCACAGCTCCTCTGGAACTTCCAGAGATGCAGAAATTCTGTGGTTGTGCACAGTTGTCATGGGAAAGTTTTGGGTTTAGTTAACTTCAGAAAGTTTGTCAACTTCTCTTTAAAAAAAGGGGCTGGAGGGTAGGGGGGTGGCAGGCAGGCCAGTATAGACATGAACAATGCTGAGGTTTATAGAGGACAGAAAAAAAAAAAAAAGATGTATGTATGGAATAAGGCATCTAGTTTGCATGACCACTAAGTATCATACAAGTAAGAGGACAACTTTCGGCTTTCCTGAGCTATCTGCACATCTCATTTACCCCAGCGTAGGCAAAATGTTTCCAACTGAAGATCCAAACCATTCAGTTCCCTGCACTTGGCAACCTGCCTTTTGCTTGGAAAAGGGAGAAGCAGAGCAGGGTAAATATTGCCTCATGTCACACTCCAAAACAGACAACCATTTTCCCCTGTGTTGCCAAACCTCTATTCAAGTCCCATGCTCCAACTTTCAGCAATCAGTCATGCCACTGCTGCCAGAGACAGCAAGTTTAGCTGCAGATTTCAATACCGCTTCCACTCCAGTGAATGGGGACATTATTACACATATCAAGTGCATCTACCCACACCAAAAGGGTACAATCCACAGACCTCATTGAGCATCAATCAATTCTGAATTATAAAAGAAATTACACTGTGACACAATACTTCTTTATGATATAAGGACAAAAGGTGCTTTGTTTGCACTTACACTTTACATTTTAAGCCCTTCATCAGAAAACACTTGTTCGTCCCATTGCACCATTTTTGCAGATGCCAGAAGCTCATCGCTATCAGTATCAGTGGCTTTGTACATTTCACAAGCAGTTTCAAAATTCTTCCTGGTTTGTTTGGTTTTTTTCCTGGGGTGGTGTGGTGGTGTGTTAATTCCTTATAGATACCAATACATTTTTAAGTTTCTTTCTTATAAAAATAACTTTCAACTGTATGACCAGAACACTGCGGTCCTCCTCTTCTTTTAGCCAAGTGTCCCTTAGGCACCAGGTCCCCTTCCAAGACTTCAGCCTTATTTCTAAAAACTCTTTTCCTCTCACAAGGCTGAGAGTAGACATACACAGCTCCTGTGTCTAACCAGTGCTACAATAATTTATCTGACTTTTAATGGGTAGTAATTAAAGACATTCCTTCAAGAAACTTGGCAAACAGCTCTGCTACAGACTGAGATAATTTCTAGTACCCTTGCATTTTAATCAGAAGTGTTAAATTGTAATTATATCACAACTTAACCTTAAATTTGAAACAGCTCAACTTAATACTGCAATAGCATTTTATGAATGACATTTCAAAATTTAAAAGAGAAGGAAAATATGCCTGCTAGTTAGATTAAGACATGGCCTGCTCCTTACAGCCTGAAATGCAAGTTAAACACCAGAATCTAAGACTTCACAAAAATAAATCATCACCAAGCTCTGTTGTCCCACCACAGAAAAGAGACTACATGGAAACCACTTTAAAAAGCAGACACACAAATCCCACACTTCTATACACAACCTTTCAGGATCTCTGAAAGGAAGTTCCCTTTCAAACTAAAGTAGAAGAAACATACTGTGAAGTGCCTGGGCTGCGACTTGTCCTATGTAAGTAGAATCTCATGCAAATCCATCATCGCATGTTACCACAAACACACTCAAGGACTGGGACACATAATTACTGGGTGCACAAAAATCAATGTGAACTGCACAAACTATGGTGGCTGATGACTTTGCAGAACAGTAAGGAAGGGGTACCCCAGACAAATTTGCAAGGAGCACTCTTGTCACAAAAATCACTGCAGCTAGTATTCCTGAAGAAAGCGAGTACTTTTCCACCATGAAAGTGCACATAGTAGGAATGCAGTATTAATATTGAATGCATTCCTACTTAATTTCCATAGCAACCGATGAATGATAGTCGTGGCATCAGCAATTCTCAGCTGTAAGATGTTCAGTAAGAGATTTAATCATTATATCAGAAATTAACCACCAAAGCTTTTACAGAAATACAAAATCCTTGTGGGCAGAGTCCACATACAAAGTAACATAAAAGCTCTAATCCAATATAGGGGCTGTTGGAGACCACCTTAACAAAACATTTTCAAATAGAGGTATTGCTTATATTAATATTTTCAGAAAAAAAGGATAAGATGATGGTAGAGCAAGTAGTCAAAAAAACATTTTTTTTCCTTTTCACCTCAGGACTTTACGTACTCTTTCACAGATGGTGGTGTTTGGTATCAATCTCCAATCAAATAGAAAGTGATCAACACAGGACAAGTTAAATTGGCACATAGCAAAATGCTCTTAGAACTTGAAAAATGCTTGAGAAACTTTATTCTTCTTCAATATCTTAAACTTTTTCCAACTTTCCATCTAAAAATCAACAACTTAAGTAACCATATCAAGTGGTCTTGGTGAAGCTGTCCTGCCTTCACCCAAATATACACTATTGAAATTGCTCCTAAGAAAACATCATGGGCTGATATATCAGGTCAGAAACACAGATCTATCACCCACGTCCTAGTACAAGAAACGCTGCCCTGATCTGCTTGCTTTGTTTTAATTTCTTTTGCAAATACTTGGCTGAGGCAGTTTTCAAAATTTCAACGTTCAGCAATAATAGCTGGCTCAAAGAAAGATCTTTGACCAGAACTCCTTTGACCTGAACAACTCACTCAAGCCAGTTTTGTTTGTTCGAGCTTGGTGATATGCTGTTACAGTCTCTCTTCCAGACAGACACAGCTACACAAATCATTGAAGTTCCCTCTGTATCAGCAGATGTTCACATGCACTGTTTTATTTGCAATAACAGATTAGGTTCTTCAGATTACATTTGAAACCAGACGGACACAGGAAATGAGTTTAATGTAAACCTTGGCCAAGGTGTCCCATGCTAGGGAACTAGCTGCCACGGAGAGAAGCACACCACCATTTCCTTGCTATTTTTCCTAGAAGCACTGACATTCCTCTTTTTTCCTCTGCATAAATACTGTTCTCTCTACAACGGGGGTATTATTTGTAACAGTAGGACTGACTACTTGGCATCTGGATGTGTAGATAAGCTTCTGGAATTGGCATTGCTTAAGAATTAAAGCCTGAGCTTCACCGTTTCACAGTGAAATGCTGTCTTGCAACTAGACACAAGTTTAAATCCAGAAAGCCTGGGTACATCTTAAAGCTGAGCTACTTTGCCACTGCCTTCTGTAAGATTTACATTCCAGTGCTCAATGCTTTATTTCTCTCTTCTCACACCCATGCTCCTGCTTTTTAATTTATCTGGTTGAAACAGATGTTTGCTTAGACAGAGCTGTAGAAGCCCAGACAAGAGAAACTCCACCATCAAGCATCCACAAACTAAGCTTAATTCTGCTTAGTCAAAGCTACACATTGGTTACAATGCCACACATGTCCTTAGAATCTAACTTCTTCCACTTCCGTAAGTTACCAGAAATTACTATGTCTCATCAGCCTGTTAAACCCCTCAACACAGGAGCTGTAACAGACAATGACTGCTAAATGTCTCTGAACAGTTGTGGGTCAAAAGAATCTAAAGACAAAGTAGTAAGCTATACCAGTAGTTCCGTGTCTCCTCACATCACACCCACCTAAAAGCCACACCGTGCATTTCACTTACTGGTTCTCATACCATATTTATCAGTGTGAACAGAAACAACACTGTGAAGGAATAACAAACGTTTCCAGTTAGGACTACTGAAGATTAAGTAGCAAAGCTCAACAGAGGATACACAAATGCTACATTCTTCATATTCCCACAAATCCCTAAAACAAGACAGAGAAGGAACTCGGGAGGTTATGTAGGACAGCACTTGCCTCAAGGCAGGATCTACTTCCACATCTACACAGAGAAATCAGCCTTGAAGTATTATGACATTTCTGTAACTTGAGATCAATAGGGTAGACCTTCTACTCTATGGCTTACATGCCTGGCTACTAGAAAGGGAGGTTGTTGTTAATGCATATCCTAAATTTCCCTTGATGAGGCTTACAGCCACCATTTCTCCTAGCCCCTATACAGCTTCACGTACGTACTGACAGACTCAGTTTTCAATCATTTGCTCTGATGTGCAATTCCTACTTTTCCAGGAATTCAGCACTAGTAAATACAATTATATTTTTCTTACATTAAAAAAAGGGGGGGAAAAAAAAAAGGAAAATCAGGTGTTGATAGCACAAAGTTTTAAAAACACACTGCACAGGTGCACATTGTACCTTTTCTTCAAGTCTTGTAAAAAATTTAGTTTCCACTTATGACACTGGAAATCGCCTGATTTTAAAAAAACAAACCACCCAGAATTAAAAAGTATAACCCAATGAAAACTTTTTGATTTCCAACACCTAAATTACATTTAAAATAAATATTCCTGCAAGGACATCCAAACCACTTTTATGGCTCTAAACCTTAATAGCTGTATCTTTAAAACAATTTGAAGTTTACTAAGTAATTTAAGAATTTGACCCTGGCCAAAGACAGGATGGTTTTAGAACTGAGTAAAGAAGCTTCATTTAACACTTGTTTGCAAGGCTATTTGAACAAAACCAAGGGTTGGGCACAAGTGTGAAAAGTTTAAACACTAAGGATTGCATTACATTCTTTTTAATCATGACAAAAACGCATAGGAATATATTGGAGGCAAGTGTCACACCTGTTATAGCCACCATTCTTTTATAATTAGCTGTTTTCAAGCTTTTATCCTGTGATCTTAAATACTGCAGGATTTTTAAAATGTACCTTTGTTTGCTGCTGGGTTAGCAGTCAACAGAAATGGTTATTGTTCATTGCTGACATCAGTTCATGCCTTAAAAGGTAGGGATTTCTACTGTTTAATGCGTAAAACTGTGCAACATTTCAGAAATCAGCAGATTTGTCACATTACCTTAAAAATACTTAACATAGTTTCCAAAGACTATTCCAGCACCCCAAGCTTTCACAGTCAAAAATATCACATGCCTAACAAAGGCACTTCAGCATCAACATGCTAGTAAACTCTTTCACAGCTACTATTATTTCAAAGTAGCAAAATAAAAGCCACAGTTACCTGTGTTGAGTACCAGTCTTTCTGATCCGGAGGAACAGAATGGCATGCAAACTGTATTTATGAACTGATTAAAAATAAGAAGTTACTTTTAATGTAAGAATTATAAATTTGACATTAAGCAACAAAGTTCAATATTTAAATTCCAAAACTAAAGACGACAACTGTGCAGCTACGAGCGGTATGAGAGGACACAGCAAAGTGACAGAAATGGCCTGTTTCCTACTGATTGTGCTCAGCCTAATGACATAAGATGCTGTCAAGTCACAGGGACACCCAGGGATGAGAACTGACACTCACTCCCAGTAAGGATACTCAACAGGGCTCAGTGTAAGTTGTTGCCTTTCCTTCTCTATCTGCTTGAATACAGAGCAATACAGTGTCCTCCAAACATCTCCCACCAAAGCAAGGGCTAGATAGGAAACAGCTGACAACTATTTACTCTGGAAAGTCAATCCTTTTATGTGTGAATGTACAACTGTATCCATGCAACTTTTATTTGTCAACACTAACACAGAAATCAAGATTCAGTGGACAGGCTAATTCACATGATACCAGACATCCAGCTGCAAATCCTGGACTTCAAAAACACAAATGTGGTTAGTTACTCTTCCACATGGACTTTTTTCACTGATATCTTTAGTCTTCCAGCTGGAATAAACAGAATAAAAAAATGCAAGTAAACTTGCAGGCTACAGGCAACAGTAGCCTTAGATGCATTAAGGTCAAAAGAGACTGACCACCAAAATCATGAAAGTCACAAAATCCAAGACAGATGCAACTTCTGCGTCTTCTAGAATGATCGGTAAGCATCAGTTATTAATATTCTGTTTAACATATCCAGTTGGTTAGAACCACCAAGAATTTGCAAATGTTTGGTTTCTTTAAGTAGAGGGAAATGACCTAAATCTTCTGATATAAATTTCACAGGCCAGTTACTCTGAAGTGCATTTGTATGAATAAAAACTACTTACCCAGAGGGACATTTGAAAAGGCATTCAGACAAAAGAAGCCCTAGTGTCAAATATTTTACTCATTAAAACATACAACTGCTGTACGTTCTCTGTAAGGTAGCATCTGGAGCAAGAAAGCAAGTTTGAAAATGTTTATGTCAATGAACTTCGTTTTTTGCAATTATGAAGTATAAAGATTATGCAAAAATAAATTATAGCACTGATAAGCACAGCCATAACGTCTGTTAGAATAATCTACTTCTGAATAGTTTAAATACAATGTCTCTAAGTTCCTTATACATTACATACATCTGGCACAGTTTTTCTCTCAGAGGGAAGAATTACTACTGAAACATGGTAGTTACTTTTTAGTTTGTTAGGACAGTGGAAGAGAACTCACGCCTGAAAATATACTTCTGCACAGATTTTCCAGCAGCTATAAAAGTGCCACTTTTAATAACAGGGCAACTCTGAGAACATCTGTAAAAGCTGCAATGTACCATGCCTTCACACCACAAAAGTCAAGAGAACAATACCACTACATTCACAATGGAATAGCAGAAGTCTGCAAGTCACACTTGTCCAAACACAAGTTTAACATCCTTTTCATACTTTTGCTGACAGGCAGGCACCTGTCTCTCTGCTGATGCAGTGGAGTTCAAAAAAACCATTCAGTTGTACACTCCAGCACCCTGGCTCTTCTTTCAATATTACTTTAGTGGATTCAGAACAGTGTATGCAGAAGAGCACTGCAATAAAGTCAGTAGCCATTCCAAGGCCCTATTCAGAATGTGTCATATTACCACCTCAAGCATGGTTAGATATCCAGCACGGTGAAGATATCTGTAAATACATCCTACACACACTAAAATGAATGACAGAAAATAGGATCAGTAGCTGCTTACATACAACACAGACACTACAAATAGTGGAAAAACACAACACTGTTAAACAAAAAAAACCCAAACAAAAGGAAGTGTTATTGCCTAAAAGTAACAGTATATGCCCAGGATTATCACCACCTCCAAATTTGTCAGCCAGCACTGGAGAGAACCAACTGTGCATCAAATCCACTCCCCTGAATTTTAAAGCAACAATGTAATAGGAATCTTGCCAATATCTTCCACAGAGCATCTTCTCTACCAAAATCAAGATAATCCATCGATGTATCGGATTTGCTCAAAATCCAGCAGCACACTTAGACTTTAATTAACAATATGGATCAGCTGTGAATGTAGCACAAGAAGAGCTTCAAGAACTGTGCCACACAGATATTCTCTCAATAATATTAAATCTGTTTACAGCGCAGCATCCTCAAAGCACAGTGAATGACCAGTTAGTGTAGTCCCTGTCCAACACTAACAGAATGAAGCCTGAAGGCACGATGAAATCCTATTTGCAACACAATTTTCAAAGTGCTTCCACATGTTCTGTAGTATCTAAAAAAGGATAAATCTATGCTAGCACTCTACAAACACCTCAACTCTGGGCAAAACATGAATGCCTAAAGGCATGAAGTTAAGCCACAAACCAACTTAACAGTACTTTTAGATAGTGACATATCTTTCACCCATCAAACTTTCATGATCTTTCTCTTCTACAAGACAAACCAGAAGCAAACATCCCTACTCTGCATTTACACTAGTCTCCTCTCTCAAAAACCCAGAATATTAGTCTTACCTAAAAAAACCCAGCAAGCACTGGAAGAAACAAAGCCCTCCACATGGCTGCTACTACATTAGTTTCATGTATTTTACTTTCATACAGAAAACCTTAAAGACAGCTGCAGAGACATTTGTTAACAATTCTCAGGTCTTCACCAGCTATACAGGCAAAATTTTCATAATCCCTGCAAAAGCCAGACTCCAATCTCACTACTCAGCTATGCTTTGAGCTCCAAAGAACTATGTCTGATGATTTTTAGCGAGTGGGCAAAGCAGGCCATAAAGAATAAAGACAGACTAACCCTCCAGAAACAGTGGCTGAGCAGCAATACTAGAAGCAATGGACCACTCCGGAATTCCCATTTAGGAACTGTAAGAAAATGAAGACATTTTCACCATGTTTCAGATTTAAATGCATTCCTATTCATTAACCATTTTTCCAAAAATATCTCAGTTTATTCTGCTCCACTGAGAAGCATCAGGAAGAAAAGTCACCCCATTAGATATTTAAGGACATAGGAGACAGCATACTTTTCCTGGAATGTATGAATTGCCAAATAATACCCAAGAACAGCGTGACAGGATACTCTCCTTCAATAGCACAAAGTTCTATTCTTTTTGCGAGCAAAATATAGTACCACCCACTAAACCGATGACTCTACATCTGGTTTATCTCATTCACTCACAATGGTATACTTCCTGTCTGTATCTATTAAACACCAGTTAACACCCACTCTACATCTCAAGCCTAATAAAAATTTCCACTACTGCCCATCCCAAGGTACAGCATTTTGGAAGATAAATTCTAATCAAATTAGCTAAACCATCGCAATGTCAAATTGTTCTGATTTAAAGTTTTCACCTTATTGCAAATTCTTTAAATATTAATAGTCTACCATTCTGACCAAACCAAGAAATGTATGTAAAGATGCATTTACTTCAGGGTATTTTTTCCAAAGAACAAATTAAGTTACTTCCAATATAAAGTGGGCAAATAAGGTAAATCAGCCCCATAACAATAGCTGGATGTAAAGACTCATCCATTTCTACACCTTTTCAGCACAAAATAGTCCAGAACCCTTTTTGATTTCGGGTACGTCTGTCCAGAACAGACGAATGCTTCATTTAAATACAAGAAGCATTTGTCATTATAAGTGCAAGTCCTGACTGAGAGTTTTAAAAAGTCAGTCTTTGAACAGCAATAAGTGGTTCACGCCCTTTGTGCTCAGTAAAGGACTGAAAAAATTGGAGTAAAACTGAATGTCCAGAAATTGAGTATTTCGCTTTTTAACCTGTGTAACAGCTAAAATTATTAAAAAATTATGATCCTTAAGGTAACAGCTCTACTGTCTCCTAGACACTGTTAAATCTTAATCTAAGTCTGAGCTTCCACAAGAACAGTTACTCACTTTCAAAGTTCTGGCAAAACACCGTCTCTGTTTAGTACTGGATTATAGTTCCTTCCTTCTAGCAGAAAACTAACAAAAGACAAGGACAAATAAGCAAGCAACCGTAACAAACTAGAAACGTTACATACACTTGAGTAATACGTAAGAGCACACATAAGCAACTATCGTGAAGTAGGGCATGAACCTAGTGTAAGAGTTTATTGTATATCTGCACATGCCCACAGCTTTAGAAAAATATGTAACAGCCAGTTTCCACCTAGCAACATCAACTGTTTAACTATCAGACAGAATTACTTTAAGCATAGTACAGATAAAAACTATTCAAAGGTCCTCAGGTGTCAGAACCATAGACTGTTTTCCTTGTGCGGAAATTTGATCCGTTAGCTTTCTCTAAGTGTCATCTGTTTACAATCTATTATAGAGTTAGTATTAGTGTGCCCTGAGGAAGAAAGCTTTTGATTACAAGGGGAGCATATGCAACAAGACATGTTAAATCTCGAGGGTTTTTTATTATTGTATTTCTTAAGTATTAACATTAAACGTTATTCTAAAATATTAAAATAACATTGTTTCTTAAATAAGGGGAAGGACAAGTGGTGACACAAAAGAAAATACCTACTTATAATACTCCAATAATCTGGAATGAGTTCTCAAGACTTCAAAGGGGTAATTTCAGTTTCACATGCATTAATAGTCTGTAATACATACACACACACAAAATCGTAGCACAGAAGACACTCTCAGAAGTTAAGTGCTTATAACTTGAAGCACTGAAAACCCAGGTGTTACTTGGCAATGTTTTTAATTATCAGAAGGGAAGAAAGAGTCCTTTCCAAGGACAACCCACCACTTACCTTACAAGTCAAACTGTAACCATAACTACATTTTTAACAGAGAACCAACTACCCTTCCATGCAAGCCAAGAGGCCTACCATTTCTGCTCTTCCAGAAAAATTAAGAGAAATATTATATTAATCCTCTGTCTAGCTACATTATTTATTTCAACTAGATAATGTACAGTATCTCAGACTGATTTTCCACGGCATCTGTTACATGAGTCATCTGGCTTAAAAAAAAACGCACATCCTTTGCAATGAGAGCTGAATGTAAAATAGGTCAGTGTGTAATGAAGCATGCCGCTGGCTTATGCTTGTCAAAAAAACCCCAAATAATAATTCATGGCAAGGGTACCTCATGGATATCCAAAAGGCAGAAACTCTTACCTTAACAGGAAAGCTACACTTGCCAGTACGAACTCCCTCTTCATCAGTCTGCCACTGATGAGGCCTACTGGCCTCTGGGACATAGACATCTTTCTTTCTCCTAAAGCTTTGCCGTAACTTGTTCATTTCTCAGATTTTCACGTCCTAGAAGGAGAAATAAAAAAAGAATACTGTGAATTGGCACTAAACACACATTTAGCCACTGTGGGTCAATGACTATCATCATCACAAATGCCCCTGTGAAAAATCTAAGTTTCTGCAAATATGAATGGAGGTACTGTGAAAGCAAAATATTTTGGACACAGATTCAGAGAAAGATAGATAGGCACTTCAAAGTGGAAAACACAAATCCACATTACTTGTTTAACAGCCTTCCACAACAACTGAAGCATTAGACCCAGGAATAACTATTACTCTGAGCATAAAGTTACCCAAAATAGCTGACAGAGAAGCTCTGAAGAGCAATGCACATGGAATCCTGCCTTCCCGAACTTAAACACCTACCTAGAGCAACCAAGCAGGACACCAGTAGCACAAGCTTCCAAGGCACCCAGCAAAGCAAGGATTCATGGCCCTAGGACTGCTCCTAAAATTAGGTGCCTGTGCTGCCGTTTAAGTACGAGTGACAGGTTCATGCTCTTACTGAAGGGCACAGTCTAGTCCTTGCTTAGTCTACTGGTAAAAGTTCTCATTTAATTTAATAATTTATTAATTTAAAATATATTAAATATAAATTTATACTTTTTTATATTTAAAATGTAATTGAATTGTTTTTATTTATTATATTATTATTATATTATATTTAAAATAGAATAAAAATATTAAAAATAAATTTAAATGAGAAATGCACTGAATTGACTTCCAGATCCTGGGTAAATCTCTAAACACTTATACAGTCTTACCTCTTCAAAGGGGCAAGACAGTTCTGTAACTACTCCTCTAAAGTCTAGATGTTCTTTCAGCATAAGGGATAATTCCTGAAGCATTTCTACAATACCAAACACCAGACCAAACTCCGCTTCTGCAGCAAACACCAGCACTCAAAGCTACTTGATGAGCATTTGAAAGCAATAAGGTGTGGCACTCCAAGCAATCCAAATCTCCCTTGCAAATTAAGTGAGGGGTTGGGATGTATGGCAAAGGCTAGACAACATTCCCTGGAAGGGAGCATGTACCTAGAATAGCCACAAGCTCTAACAAACTGTGAGAGCAGGGATAGGAAATTGCCTGGGGATTCTCAATTGCAATTATCTAGTTACAAAGCAGCGTTGGTGTCATTCCTTCATAGCTGCAAAACACTCGACATAACTAGTAACATAAAATATTCTCTTGAGTTTACTTGGTAGGATTTAGAGATCAGAACGTGTGTGCAAAATAAAAAACATGCACATTTCTTACTGCTAAGCAAGCTGAAGCGGTTCCCCTACAAACATGGTTTTTTTATTTTACATGCTAAAAGCCATTTAAAAATCTTTGACTGTGCAAAGGTAATTCCAGAAGTTCTAAGAGGAAGCCCAAGGCTTCTATTCTCCATTAAGATTTAGCGAGGCATTAGAGCAGTACTAGTTATGTATTTTGCTTTTCAAACTGCAGATAGAGGAGTGCATGCATCACGCAGACTAAAGGAACCAAAATTTCAAGGGGGGCCATTCAATCACCGCAGGCAGGTGACACGTGTGACATGTACTGCAGCAAATCTCCACACGGCACTTCAGCTCAAGAGGACAGTCACCCACTCTTGTCCCTGCTGAAGACTGGCAGGGCCACAGCACAATGAGCAAAACCTCTGCTCCAGCTGCTTCGCTGCAAAGCTCAGGAGTCTGGTCAGGGCATAGCTCAAGGCCCAGCTGCCTGACCTTGCACTCCAGCACCTAAGAAACAAACATAGATACTCTGTTCTGCCAAAAAGGGCAACAGACTTATACAAACTTATACAAATAAAAGAGGTAAGGCTCTTCTGTCAGTATTCTGAGTATGACTGATTAAAAAATGCTTTAGCAACATGTCAAACCTACAAATGTGTAAAAACAACCTGAATCTCAAAAAAACCTCAACACTGAATCTCAAAAGCTTAACAAAACAAGAGCTGAGAACAGCACGCAGCCACTGTACCACTTGTGAAATCGCAGTCTAATTGCCTTATCATAACATTTGTTTATGTGAGCATTTCCTTGGACTTCTCCCAGGAAGTGTTGCTTTTGTCCATGAGACTGATACCTTATCGAAAATCTGTTCTGACCATGAGTCTCAATCCACAGGGGAGGATGAGAATAAGCATTCCTCAACTACACTTCCTATGAGGAGGTGAAATGGCATTTTGCCCAAAAGTATTTCCTTTTCACTGAAAACCATACCCATTATCCTACACGTTCTAATTTTGAGGTCATGTTGGCAACAAGTGGTTTAAAAATAGCTTATCCTATTTAATAGAAATGCTGACAAATAGCAAAATTAATTTCTGGCCAGGCAACCAGTGAGCCTTCTCCAACTGCCACACAGGTTTTCTGAGACTTCAGACTGTTTTGAGTAGGTTGCAAAATAGCTTGCCCTATAAAAGTCTGATTTTCTGGTAACATGCATGTCAACCCAATATAACTAGAATTGCCATCTAATGGGAAAGTGTTAAGTAAAACAATTCCCACAGGCTGCTTATTTGAGGATTCAGGAAAGAAGCACATTAATTGTTACAATTAAGTGTTGAAATTTCTACTAATTTTGTCTGGAGCTCAAAATCCCCGTGCAGGAGCTCTAGAGAAAAACAAGTGAGCACTTTCTACTCAAATTCTTTGCAGTGTGCAAGCCATGCAAGCCTGCCGATGCAAGAGACACCAACCCAGGCTGCAACAAGCTTGCAGGGTATTTTCTGCTAAACTGACATCACTGATACTGCGAGAAGTTTTATACTGTCTTCAGATTAGGTAGACTAAAAGTTACCAGTCCCTGATTTTTCTATACCTAGCAATTGATTCTTTTCCTGTAATTAAAAGTATTAAAAAAAACCCAAACAAGAAGAAACAAACCAAACCACCAAAGACACTGTTTCAATCTCACTTTTACAATCCCAAATCCAGCTTGGGCCCAGAGCAATGACAATGAAGAAACAGTATTTGAAGATAAACCTGGTGAAAGCCAGTTTAGGAAACTCAAAATCTAATTAAATCACAAAATATAGTGTTATATCAGAGACAAACCAGTAACAAAGGCACGTAGATACATGTGTAAGCACAGAGATCTGGAGAAGACAGGTAACAGATTGACATTTCAAGGTTATCTCTACCTTGCTAACATCATCTACCTTGCTAATATCTTTATCTGCTAACAGCAGACACCTCAACATCTGAATGTTCATGACCATAGGAAAAAAAAAACCAAACACCACACAACAAGGAAACCTCCACCACTTTAGCAATCCAAGAGATTACAACATTAGACTAAATATTAGACTAGTTCCTAAAGCATCACACAATCATCTACAAAAGGCACTGAAAAGACAAGTTATTCACACAGTGAGTTTATAAATTTATGTTGTAATTTATTTTAATGCAAATCAATATATTTTGGACCTTCTGAAAACACAGCTCCAAAGCCAATTTAAGGAGAGCTTTCGCACCATTATTGGTCTGACCACCTGAAAAAGCAGCATTTTAATCCTTATCAGTTCACTGACAACTCAGCGGCAGCAAAGTGACAGAAACAACGTCACAGAAAAAAGTGCATGTTGAAGCACTCTTGGTTTCGTTGCCTTGTGCATCGTCAGGTTATGGCAGCAGAACAAATTACTGCGAAACAAACTAGCATGTTAATTCATGTCTTGTTAGCTGCTCTGCTCTACGAATGTGTTCACTTTTACCCTTCAGTGAGCACAAGCCAGCAATTTACCCTTCAGTGAGAGCTGGGTAAGCTTTCACGTTAACTGAAGTGAGATCAGGTGGGAGCTGCTGATGATGCAAATTTGGAGCTTAATTGCCTTGCAGGAGTTCACACATGTACCCATGCCTTCAGATAAGCAGTTCATTTACATTTTGCATAAATGTTTCTTGCATAGCAGTTGCTGCTACAAGGTGATCCAAACTACAGAACCTGCAGGGCAGAACAGTATTGATACCCGAATTGTGTTCACAAATTTAAATGGTTAGATTTTATACTACAGGTACTACAAATTTTACACAAAGCAATCACTTAAAGTTTCAACACCAAGAACAGAAAACCAGCACAAGCCCATTTTTATCTTTCTAGCCTTCACAAAGGTTAATCTGCATTCAATTACGTGGCATCTTTTTTGTTTGCAATGGAAAAGGATAATTTAAGTCTTCAGTTCAGCCAGTTTTTTAAAAACCATTCAGAGGGTTTGGGATTACTTTCCGTTTTCTCTCAGAATTGAATGCTGCTTATTTACTTTACCAATTCAGAAAAAAGAAAGTCATGGGTCAAATAAGGGCAAAGTACTCTATGCAGCCCACAACAAATACTCCCAGGGTGTGGGAGGGAAAACCACCCCCCACCTCGGTGCCATCCTTCTGCTTTATAGTGCAAGTCTTCCTGCAAGCCCAACCATCAGGAGTAGACCAAATTGACACACTGATAAAGTTCCTAGAATTACACACTTCAAACAGCAGGGAAAGCTAGGTTTAAGAAAAATGCGTTATAGGAATCATTCTAAAATTTACAAGCCTCCAATAAAATTAATTCAATTAGCATTACAATCAGACCAATTAATTTAAAAAAAATGAATTCTCATTCATACCTCTATTACCTGCTGGCCACACACAGCTGAGGTAGGAGCAGCTGCACAACTATCAGCTCCTACATGCTCTTTCCCAGTGAAATGCACTTAATATAGCGAATAAAAAAAGGACCAAGCCAAACAGTGCCCAAAACCCAGAGCAACAAGTTCATCCATCTCTAATACATTTTTTGCCTAACATCAGGCATTTCTTGACACCAAAGCTTTCTGAATAAGGACGTGTTTTTCCTGCCAAAGTTACCTGACACTTTAGACCTAAGAGCAAAATGCAGATTATCCTAATCTCATTGAAAAAAAATGTGCTTGCCTAACCTGCTTACTAGGAAAACACTCCAGAGACATTCCTCTGCACAGCTGTGAAGATCTGTATCCTCAGAAAACTCCGTGGCTTTGAGGTCTTGCGCAAGTACAACCTGGTCACACCTGTCCAAAGACTCATGTCTAACAGCTATCTTTATAGCATTATCAAAACTTAAATTTTATTACAAAATCCACAAGGGTCTGCACCAGGAAAAGCAAACAGCCTGCACTTCCTTATTATAGAAGAGTATTCCATACTGCTTTTTCCTATAAAACGCAGTTCACTGCTGACACTTCAACATTATTGTAAATCTTGGCTATAATCGGGACACTAGGACATCAACGAGAAAACATTCTTGTTTCAAGTCATTTTCCTGGACACAATTTGGCTTTGGCAGGCTTAACTGCCATACAAGCGCAAATATAAAGAAGTGTTTCAAAATATTTAGATCTATTTTGCTTTCCAATGCACAGTTTGAATCTCTAAATTTAAGGTGACAAAGTAAGAATGTTTAATTTATAAGAAAGAGGCAAGCTAAGAAAGTAAGTTGATTGCTGCCAAGGTAGTCTGTCCTTCTCTATTATGAAGCTACCAGAACAGAGTTTTACTTCTCTGAAAAATCCTTATTAAGCATTGCTGCTAAACAGTCTCCCTCCTCTCCCACTTACATAGTACAAAAACATGTAAAGCCCTATCTCTTCAAGCCTACTGTAAAGGTTATCCAAAATTCACTGCAATTGCCCTGCAACAGCTTCTCTGCAATTATTCACCAGCACAAGAACACAGAGTACTCTTATCTTCTAAGGAAGAAAAGGTCACCCCATGTGTCAGAATTTGAATGCAGAACTTTGAGCCTTTTTGTAAGTTTAGATCCCATAAAATCTAATTAAATCCAGCACTGTCACACATGAAGGCATGTAACCATATGAGCATGCTCACTAAAACGTTAACAGTCGTGCTTATGCAATACAGTATGACTAACCACATTATTCACCACACGGCTTTCCAACCCATTTACCCTTTCATTCCCCGCTTAAGAGCTAATAATACAATAGTACAAGTAGGCATTCTAAGACATCAAAATACACATAAAAGTGAAGTATGAGTTTATTTGTTGAGCCAGAAAATATGTATTTTTGTTGTTGTTATTTAAAGTTCAAATTAAGGGGATTTTCCTTGTTACAGAAAAATAAAATTGTTGGATATGTAATAAAGAGACTGCTGAAACAAGCATATCAGCTGGAGAAAACTCACCTTCCAGCAGTGAAAGTAATATTTAGATAATACTTTCAAAATACAGGAGAAATGACAACCTTAAACTCTTTATATGAGACCAAAGAGGTCAGAGCTGTAACAATACATATTTCTCTGACAGCATTCTTGGAAATTGTGATGCACTGTCATCATAAGATGTGAGGTACTAGCTGTCCTCTCAAATCAATCAGATTTCTTGCTGTCTTATACTTGAGCTAAGGTATCATGTGAGCACTCCACAGCTGTTCCCAGAGCACCTGACAATTCTATTTGCACCACTGATGAGGATGGAAGAAGGGTGGGAGGTGAGATTGTTATGACAGCAACATCTTGCTGGCAAAAACCAGAGTTAAACAAAAACTGCAGATAGCTTCTGAAGTATCAGGAAATGGAATCATGAACTATACTCCAATACCCCATTAATAATTGTGTAGCTAAAACACTCACCTACCAGCAGCCTTGTCCTAAAGCTTAGAATTTTGTAAAATACACCAGGTTCTTCAAACATAAATATCCCCAGATTACAGTAATTAAATACAGTATTCAGTATTCCACAAAAGTATGTAACAGAACTATCAGCACAGCAACCACACTCAAAACTCTTAAATTGTCAGAAAAAGACAAGTTTGATCATTGCAAGGCAGACATTATTCCTAAAGAGATGCAGTGCTCTTTCTAGCAGTCATTAGAGAAACCACTTGCCTCTCCCAAACACGTGAAGTTCAGCAAATAAAAGAAAGCCAGCCTCCTTCTTTTCTCCATCAATAACTATTCTAAAGTAAATGTCCCAATTCATCAGACTCCACAGCAACTGCAAACTCGGACTATGGTCCTATACAGTATGCTAAAATGTTTAGGTGCAGAGATATAAGGCAGTAATCCCCTTGTTTTATAGGCTCAGTTTAAAAACACCCTGCAATGACTTTCAGTAGTCACTTGTGAAAAGCAGGTCCCCTAAACACTCTATGTGGCACAAAGCAAGTAGGATTGCACTACCTATAATATCTGAAAATAAGCAAAAGTTTTCTAAAGAAACAGTAGCTGTGCCTTGTGGAAAGCAGTTCAAGTAATTGTTCTTTGCAACTCATCTGTACGCATGTGAAGAATTTTAACTAACCAAGCCACACCATTTCCAAGTGAATAATTTACATTTAGGGCAGCTAAATCTCTGACAACTAAACAGTTTTCAAACAAACATCTCGGATGTAAAAGGTGTCTTTACAATACATGCTGAATTTAGAAAAGAAATTAGATATTAAAAAAAGTACAAAAAGGGCTGAAACAGTGGAAAAAGATTTCCTTTAATCACCCAAATCCATGAACCAAAGCTTGAAGTTAAATGTCAAATCTCACAAAAATAAACGCATTTTCAAAATTAAAAGAAAATAGCTTTTACAAGTAAAATAAGCATATTTATTTGGTAAATCAGTCACAGGTCTGAAGTTTTTACATTGGAGTTACTTCAGTAGGACCTGTGAGTGTTTTATAACCAACTAATCAGTATTTGAATAAACAAGGAATTGTATCCAGTAAGGCAAACATCTGCTGCTTAGGAGAAAGACCTTAGAAAAGGTCAAATATAAATCAATCACCTTTGTGCTATTGACCTGATCATTACCTACCTCCTGGAAGTTGAGCAACATATGGACTCACACCGTGTATCTGGTTCTAGATCTTAAGTGAGAGCAAAAGCAGCAGACAAGCTACAGATCCCCAGAGGATGTATTTCAGGAGCCAATGTGCACTCTAAACCAGATTACTTGGAGGATCCACCTTAGCAAGATTTTTAAAATGTATTCATACTAAAGCTTTACGCCGTGTTACATATACGATGGTCATGCTTAACATAAAAAGTGAAAACCAAAGCATTTTGGACAACTGATCCAGCAACAGTGCTCTGCACTGGCACACAGCGAGCCTTAGAGGTCCAGTCCACGTGGCCCACGTTCCAGAGGCATTCGGAACAACAAACTATAAATTCATATCAGCTTTATGAGAAGTCTTCAGTGGGAATGGACAGTAGTAGTGCTGCCAAGCCTGTCAGCGAGTGGGATTCAGGTGTAGAGAAACTAGGTAAATCCACAAGAATAACAGTATGCTCAGATACAGAATGGGGAATTACACAGGGCGCTCTGTTGGAAACAGTGATTTGTATTTTGTTCATATATGCTCTCAAAAGCAAATAGTTAAGTGACTGTTTACAGCTAATGCAAAACGTTCTGGAGCAGACTAAACTAAACTGATTTTAGAGATACAGGAGGGTCTCACAAGAAGAAATTATTCTGTAATAAACACAGCAGAGAAAAGCACATGGAAGAAGGATAAGAGAATAAACTGAATGATAAATAATGAAGAATATGAATTCAGCTATTACGAATGTCTAGGAAAGATCGTAACTCAAATGTTTAGTCCTCTAAAACTGAACTGTCAGATAAGCAAATAGTAGTATTATGAAAGGAGCAGAGCAAAACCATTAAGATGCTGCAGCATAAACCAAACTGTGCTCAGCTTCAATACCACATATAGTTCTTGTAGTTAATATACTCTTTTTGACATGAAACTAAAAGGTGCGGGAAGGTAACAAGGGTAATTAGGACTACATGAACAGCTTCTGTTCGGACAGATTAGGTACATCAATGGTCTTCACCTTAGAAAAGTAATTTTCTGGTGGGGAGAGCTACAAAAATTATAGTGTCACCAGTGTTAGAAAATGAACAGGGAACAATGATTTTCCGGTTCTTATGTTGTAGAAATAGCAAAAAAACAATGGCATTTTCTAGCAGTCCAGGTTTCAAAATTAGAGCATTTCTATCATGATACAGAATTAACTTGCACAATTCCTTGCCCTGGGACATTTTATGAACAAAAAATAAAAAGTATTTTAAAAACCCCACCCAGTTTAATTACTTGTTCAAAACTTCCAAAGGCTATTCAAAACTACAGTGGAGGTGCAGTCTCCCATTCAGGAAATCGCCCAGTCCAACCTGACCAGCTGGGAAGGCTTATTTCAAGTCTTGCCTTAACCTTCTATCCTTCCTCGGGATCCGACACTGACCATATCAGAGAGCACTACTGTGCTACAGAGCCCTTGCTACACACCAGTGTAACTCACCAGCTGGTCTCCACCACCAATTCAACCCGCCAAACCCCACATTACAGGTGTTACAGCATCACAACAGAGTTGTTAGCACCCAGCAGCACCAGCAGGAGCTGGCTCACGACACATGGTAAGGATCTCCTTTTCCCAAACCCACAGGAGCAGAAGTTTCTGTAGCTCAAGACTAAATGAAAACCAGCACATGAATTTGTATATTCTAGATAGCTCACAAAATTAGAATTACTGTGGCAACAAGCCACGTGTGTACTAGTCAATCTCAATCAGAAAATAAAAGTTAGCTTAAACTGCCATGAAGTATGTGTGAGGAAAAATTAGCTCATACACGTACAGGATGACAGATGACTCCTTGTTATACCATTACTGCAGTGGGCCCGAGCACTTCAGTCAGTCACTGCTTGGCAGCTGTTCCATGGCAGTTGAAGACACCTTATGCACTCCCATCCTCCAACAGTTAGATAAATATAATTAAAGTCCTTTTATCTCTGCATTTTCTTCAGCTTGTTCACACTACATCAGCCACATTTTTGACTGCAGCCAATGCAGAAGAGGAGTGTCACAAAAGGAATTTTTAATATTAGTTTATAATTCAAAGTTAAATTGTGAAGGCTTTGCATCAAGATTTTGTGAAAATGACAGGTTTCGATAATAAAAATAAGCCTAGATAGAAGATACAATAATTTCTTTCTGGCTGCCAGAATATCAGAACATCATCTGATCATCCCTCAATAAGCCTACCAACACAAAAAAGTACACTTTCACATAAAAGATATGCAGAATCTTCTCAGAGAACTTGCTCTGGTGTCCATCGTAGCAACGGTGGTTGACTTAGAACATAAATTTTTCTTCACAGAGATATGTTTATTTATTATATCGGGAATTAATGTTAACATTTGTACACCCATCCAGTGCAATTTTTTAGTTGTTCCGTAACTCTTTTCTTACAACAGCTCTTTGCAAAACATTACCAGGAACTAACAAGATTATTTCCCAAATCTGTTTGCTTCACACGAACGTAATCAAATCAGAAGCTAGCTTAACAAAGTCAGATACAAGCTATAAATTCTTTTAAGCACACAGGATGCAATGTTTTCTGAATTCCCCCACCAGTAAAATACCTTTAAAAACATGCTGCATCCTTTCTAGAACCAAATACAAGCCACATGTTTCATCACCCACAGAAAAACTTGCAAGATGTTTAAGCAATCTGTCACCAGTCCCTACAAGAGGTGTCTAAACAGGGTACTTTAACACAATTCCAGCTTTCTGATACAATTTCGTATACACACAACCAGTATTCCTTATGATTACACAGCACAAAAACTCATTTTGTGCCTAACATCTCTCATATCTGCTTACTGTGAAGCCTTATGAAAATCCAAGCATAACTTCAGTGGCACACTTACTCAGTGATTTTGAAAATTATATATAGCAACGTAACTAAAGAGATATCTTTTGAAAGTATTTAACTTCATAAAACCCTGATCTATGTAATTTGTGGCAAAAAAATTCCCCAACCCCAAGTGTCATAGAATCATTTACCAGAACATAATGTTCATATGACAGTAGCAAGAATATGTTGGCTCAGTGACTTACATTTTTTTCCTTAGGTTCCACAATAGTTTTCTTTAAAATCCCTCTCAGAGCTATAATCTTTGGATATACCAAAAAATATGAACCTATGGGCTGAAAAAAACCCAGAGATTATAAAGTCAAGTCCAATATGGACTATAGGAGGTTTCATCTGAGAGTGTATTTCCTTTCCTACCTGTACCTCAAAAGCCAATGGATTTTTAGATTATTTCAAGTGCTTCTTTTAAAGAACAACACCATATGAAATTGGTGAAATTCTTACACCATTATGCCAACTTGCCATAACTCCAGTCAAGGCTGGATTTTCCTTTGTTCATGGCAACATACCTGAAACTTCTCAGACCTATGCCAAAACCTTTTATCTTACTCATTTCCATGTTTGTGTATTATCAGTTGGGGGTGGGGTGGAAAAATCTCAGTGGAATTGGGAAGGATTTGGGGTGAGGGATTTTTCTAGTCCAAAAAACATTAAGGGATGAAAAGACAAATCAATCAGACTGCATTTAAGGTTTAGGTTTTTTTGGAAGAACTCCAAGTCAAGTTTTTCAAATCAGCTCTTACAAATAGATGATGCATACTTCCCTCCCCACACCTTTCTATCGCTTGGCGTTTAAAGCCTTTTGCTTATAAGGATAGCAACATTTGTCTTTATGGAGGCATAGATAGGAATTTAACTGCTATTGCTACAAAAAAAAGGTGCTATCTTTTTAAATACTGGTAAGTAGTAAGCCCTCAGACATTTCCTTTCACAGAAGTTACCAGGTTTCATTATGAACACTAAAATTAGTAACAAGTTATTGATGATCAGTAATAATACATTATGAATCCACAATTATATGCTCAGTGAGAATTATCACATATAGCTTGAAATGTCTATAAATCCAGGTGTCCATATCCAAACTGATTATTTATACTCCCATTAGACTCAGTGGAGCAAAAATACAGTTCAGTTGGTGGAGCAAAAATACAATTCAGTTATACAAGCCTACTTTAAGTATACCTAACAATGGAAAATTATTTCTCAAAATTAGTAACTCAGTAGACAACCAAACAGATGGTTTCCACTCTTTTTGCCTAATACCAAATTAATAATTACAAAAAATCTTCCATGATAATGAAATTTTTTTAAAGAAAACATTAATCAAGAAATGGAAGCAGTATGTTCAATGCTCTAACAATCTAATCAAAATACATGGTCTTCCCAGCACCACAATGAGATTTAATTCCAGCATGTAGACAATATTTAAACCAGTTAGTCCAATATCACATCCTCTAGTACAGAGTAAAGAAAAAAAAAAAAAAAAAGAAAAGAAAAAAATTAATCTCATTTCATTATCCGAGACAGACTGTTCCAAACTAGTAAAACTGCTTTACCTACTAACTGCACTGCAAGCACTCACATCAGCATTTCAGCTTCTACCCAGAATTACATCTATGGTAATTTAGCACACAAGCCAAGCCTTTGGCTTCGAATATAATGATTCAGCCTTACTATACCACCTTTCCTGGTCATAACATATTGGGATCTTAATTTAGCTTTTCTTCTGTTAGCTTTCTCTTCCCCATATTAATTGCAATTGTTAGCATACAGGTTTTATTATCTCTTTCAAGATCAGCATGGACTTTTTGCTACAATACAGACAAGTACTACAAACATGCATTAATAGTCAGAACAAGCCTCTTCATGTATGTTTTCCTTACAAACCATACTCGCATCTCAAAATGGCTTTTAAGAAAAGGCCACAACATGCATTCTAATTCCAACAGTTTAACATAACTTTCACATAATAATAAACAACCTCCACTGAAATTGTCTGTAGCATCTAGAAATCAAGATCAAAAGTGTTCCCATACTCAGTGCAGCAACACACTAACACTTATTAGTGAGATGAAGTTTTAACCAACAGCACTTTAACAGATGATCAACCATACAGTCAACAGACTAAGTAAAAGATATGCATCTCAAAATGCTAGTGCTGCCTTTCAGGGTCACAGTTTATGTATACAAGGAGCTAAGACTATCATCTTCTTCCACAAATACTGAAATCCCATAAATTTTCACATTCACAAAAATCCCGTTTTTCCATTACTCATGAACAGTTGCTCCACCTAAGAGATTCTTAACTACTGTGCTTATTTTAGCCCTGATCTGCAAATAAATAGACAACTGAAGAAAAACGGCAAAAAAGCATGGAAAAGTGCCTTTTATTTCAGCACAAGCTTCAAATGAACAGACAATTACAAGCAATATCTGCTTAATTAAGTCAGAAATATTTCAAGCCATCTACAGTAAAGCAGATTTTGTCAGCTAGGGCCAGGTAAGAGCTATAGAAGTACTGCATATTGTACTGCAACTGACCATCTATTAACTTTAATTAAATTAAGCTGCCAGCTGAGACATGGACAAAATGACAATGATGTTCATTATTTGAACAAATTGAGCTCTTTGCTTTCTTGTTACTGTTCTTCAAATCCAGGAAGAAAGTCCAATATTAACAGCACACTGAACTGTAGAGCTAAGTGCAGAGAATACAGATCCCTAAAGCCGTCCTCACATTAGTTATGTTACTGGTATAGAAATTACCTCCCTCACTCCTGCCATGATCTTAAGCAAAACAGGTTGCTGTTTATCGTACATAGGATCATGCTTCCATCCCTTTCGGATGGTTAAACATATCCCACAGCCATGTAGCCAGTCATGTTCTCTCAGAGGCAGGTAAGGCTACCCATGAGTCAGTACCAAATACAGGCAGGGCTGCTGAGTACGGTAGCAATTCAGCAGCTCCACTCATGCCAACAGTCCTCACAGCACACCAGTCTGACTGAGTGACCTTGGCCAGGCTGGAACTGTGAAATCCACAGATGTCTCTCACCTTTCTCAACCAGCTGGTTTTCACTACTGAAGCGACTACAATGATCTACTGCAACACACAGTTTGGTGGCAGAAAATGCCAAAAAGTGCACTGCCCCGAAGTAACATACTGGAAAACAACGTGGCTGCAGTAGCCTCTTGAATCATACACTAGTTGTCATCTTCGCAACTTAAAGTTGGAAGATTGACAAAGGAAAAAAAAAAAAAAAAAAAAAAGGAACAGGAAAAAACCAGGAAAATTGCCTTCATTCTCACAAGGCCTCATGTTCATCAGAGCGATCAATGGAGCTTCAAGCTCAGCACAGACAGAAGCATCACCTGACAACCCTGAAATGCTGCACCCTTCAGCTGCCTCTCCATGTCTGCAGCACAGCACACTGCTACTAGTCACTCCTCAAGAGCAGACACAGCACAGAGCAAGGAGCAGATCAAAAGTAACCACGTCATTAATTGCAGGAGATTCCTCTGAGTAACATATCCAGGTTCTACTATTGCCATATTGTGCATTGCCTGCCAATGGATGACCGCAGTGGCAAGCAACATGTTTCACTCCTGGTGTTAACGAGTTTGATATAGAAGCAGTATGAGCTCTACAGGCTGGGCATGTAGGAAACTGTGCTGCTGCTGCCCAGGCTGGTAGATGAAAATGATGAGCCTTGTGTTGCTGTCTTGGTACAGAGAACACCACCTTACTTCCAGAAAAAGACATCTGCATCCTGGAGTGGCAACTGGAGCCTGGAAGCAGAAGACAGGATGAAGAGGAAAGCAGTCTAAAAATGCCTGCAATGTAACAGCTGGCACCCAGCAGCAGGGCAAGCATGACAGGGACCCAGTGCAAAGGATACCGAGTATCATGATGCCAGATTCACACAACCATAAAAGTCACAGCTGTGTTATTTTCACCAATGACTAGTCACAGGGTCCACTGATTCAAGCAGCACCTTGAATAAACTCAATTATTGTGGCAGATGACTGTAGCGTAACTACTCCATTCATATATCACCACTCTTAACGGTGTCCTGTCTTCCTTCTAAGTCCAAGAACCATGAAAAAGGAAAAAAACCCAAAACGGTCTGTTCCTTACAGAATGTGCAGTTGTCCCTTACACAACAGGCAGCATATAGGACACTGTTTAATACAAATACCACAATTTAGAATGTCAGTTGAATTATGTGGGAGACACCACCTTCCTTCACAGGAAATCAATTATATGTTCCTCAATTATCCTACAATCCCTCTATGTACATTAAATTTCACCTTACTACATTCACAGGAATGAACTTATAAGCAGGGGATGCAAACAGTGAGTTGGTGATCTAGACACTGAACTGAGATAGAAAGCCAGTTTATTCCACTCTAGGCAAATCAGATCCCCTAAGAAGCTGGCATAATCCTTTCTTGCAGGGAAGTTCCACAAAAGTCTTGACCACAATCCCTGGGGGACCAAGCATCATCTTATGTCCCTTCGAGATTACCAAAGCTACACCTGGCCAAAAAACATCAGCACACATGCAGAACATAGAAAGTCCACTCAAACTGCACCATTGTTCCAGCTGCTTTAGCTATCTTCACTCCTGGTTAACTGATGGCAACTCGTGTCTGGCAAGCATACATCAACAAAGCACTAACAAACCAAAGGTTGTCTACATCAGAATGGGTAGGGTCTCCCTACATGTATCTTCTAACACTTGCTCACATTACTTCTTAAAGGACAGAACTTAATTTCAAAGGCTGATTGCCCATGAGGTGCCACTTACCTATATTACAGTGCCATCCTTCCACCCTGCTTACAGTTTGTTCCGTATCTTCCTGGCTCAAACATCACCTGCTGCACACATTGCACCAAACAAGCAGGTACCACTCTTAAAGGCAGTGGTCTCCCATAGTACTATTTTCTGGAAAAGGGAAAGGTCCTCAGACAAGAACTACAGAACTCATCTCTCTGTAAGAGGTTTCTATTGGCATTTGTAGCAGCCTAGCTTACCACTGTACATAGAGATGCTGAAAGCATCTCTATAAAGACTTCCCTTCTAAATAAAAGCATTATATCACACAGTTTTCCCAGCAACAAGATCTAAGAAGCTGGATTCCTACTCAGAAAGAGAAGCATTGCAGAACTTGTGTAAATTAGGAGGACAAAAAGCCAGGTAGCTATTATATATGTTCCTCTGTTCAGTTTCGCCTCATGACAGTAAAATTATGCAAGTGTCCACAGGCATTTGAATTACATGCATCAAAAAGGACTGTTGGAAGCCACAAACCACCCTTCCTCAAATTTCACACCAAGCATATTTAAGAGATGTGTAAAATTGATTTCTTCCAGTGGTCAGGCAAAGTTGATAAACTCAGAAATATTACCCAAAATGTTCAATAGTCTATGCAATAACATGTTCTTCAGTTATTTACACTCACTATTTTACATAAATAAGCTTCTGCAATGAAATTTATCAAGCTGCTAAAGTAGTAACATAAGAATTCGCAAGGACAGCCTAGTTTAGTCACTCCATCTTTCCTGTTAAGGAGAGCTGAAGTATTTTAACAAGTTCAGAGTTCATAATGAGTTTCATATTCTTACTGTTGTTCCCTTACTGTCTACCAGAAAATATAACAAAAGAGGCCACATTTGTAAAAATCAGATTCCCTTTTTCGATCTCTCTTTATTATGAAATACAACCACTGGAAGTTGATCTCCAGCACTGTTTATACAGGGATTATAAAGAAACATTTCTATAAAGTACACAGTGTCTGACTATACAAACCAACAGAACTTTCTTAGCCTTCCCAAATCTTGAGTTTGAGTGATACCAATACTATTAAGTACAACAGTTTTCAGTACGCTCATTTTCACATTGCCTGTTGGGAGTTCCTTGTCACAGGAAGGGGCTGCAGTCCATGCAGTCTGACAGCTAACGTGGGTTTTCTTTTTCCATTAGGCTCAGGCCTAATTTTCTTTCCCATACTTAGTCCTGTGTTCAACCTTAACTCATGGCTGAGTCCTGTCTTGGTCAGTCAACTTGCATTTTAGAAGCTTCTCAAGATTAAACATTACAGTCATGCTGGCTGGAAGCAGACTTACTAGTGTTACAAGAAACCGCCTTAACCCTGGATCTATAGCAGAAAGAATAGCATGAAATTCAGTGTACCCAGGATTCTAAACCCCAAAGCTGAAAAGCAACCACAACTATGGAAATTTTTATTCCCATGACTCACAATATTTTAAAAATGCATTGAGCTTGTGAACTACAACAGGCCTTTCTTATTACTCATGTAACTTCTCTTTCCCTCAGATCTTACAAAAAAAGAACTAAAGATGAAGGTGACATAAAAACTTTGGTCTGGAATAAAATGTTTCTCACAGCCACTAACATGAAGCTCTAAACTGCAACGAGCTGCTGTAACACCACCAAGATAACTGAGGCTCTCTTGGATTGTCCTACAACCACACCCAGGAATGCAGTGCATGCCAAAATCCAACAGTTGGTCACTGACGTAGGTGCAGGAGGAATCACAATGCACACTGAATCAGTTTCTCACCACTGGAATAATACATTTAGGCAGGTTTGCTATAAATACCTACTGTAGATACAGGAGAAGATTTGAGCCATATGTAAAAGACGCCAAAACTCATTACACGCTGATTAAAGTTTCAGCAATATAAAATTAAGGAAGAAGAGGAGATTCAAGAAATGGCCTACTTTAAGGCATATAGCCTCTGCATCCTGAACTATCATGAAAACAATGCAACCAAGAGATAAGGCTGTGGAAGAAATCAGAAGTTTGGTCTACAGACAAATTTCCCCATATATACTGATGCATACAAACCTGTTACCAAATTCAGCTTTTCTACATAAAACAAGTAAAATTTGTGTGAAAAAATACATTAACTGGTAGCAGACTGCCCTGTAACACAAGACATAAAGATGAAGACAAAACACAAGTGTGTTTGATATATTGTTAGACTAGGCTTAGGAGGATCAGCAGCCTCCCTGGACATCCCAGATCTGTACTGCAAACCCAACTCTGCAGCAAGAGGCATCTCCATGTTTTCTGTCTCAGGGGCTGTAAGACTTGCAGTTGCTCTGCCTCATTCCTATCCTGCTTCTGCAGTGAAAAACCATAGTATAGGTGACTAACTTGATAACACACTCAGATTGAATACGTTTTATTAAAATGAACTTCTGTAATTCCTGATCTAGTGGTAGTTTCCAGAATAATTGAGATTAATCTTTAGAATTTTCAGCATTTCAAACAGCATGAGTTAAAACTTGGACACTAATGCTGAACAGATAAAGCAGTTCCATCCCCCATTATCTAATATGGCAAAAGATCCAAAAAGATTTGAATGACCAGGTAAATTAACTTCACAGAAAATGCCTAAAATCTGCCCATGCTTTAAGATCATATTCATAGATGAACATGCATATGATCTGCTCCATTTTTTTGCAGTTTAATTGGTTTTACTCCAGGTTTGTTTGGGGTTTGTTTGTTTGTTTAATTGTTCTACTAAGAACAGCTTTACCTTTCAAAATATTCTCTGCAGCTAAGTTACTTTTCTACTAAAGAAGCATTTTTTGTTACTGTTAAGGTCCTCTCCTAGAAGCCATCCTGGACTTACAAAACAATTAAAATCTGAATAGATTAAAAGATAAAATAAAATAAAATCTTACATTTCACAAGAGTCAAGACATCTAAAGCAAGCTTGTAAATTCTTTTCCTAAAGGGGTAAAGGGGTGGGGATTATGCAGAACAGGGATATTTGACATACTGATTTCCCTGATGCTGGAAATTAGGTTAGAAAGCATACCTAGACTATTGGGTAGTCTTGAGGTTCACAGTAGGAAGCTCTATTTCCTGCTGGATTATAATGTTACACAAAAATGGTTATGTTGGTAAAATTAAAATAGCTACAACACGTGAAGCTCTCAGCAGAGCTCCCCTTCTCCCTGAAGAGAGATTCTGGAAGGGAGCAAGGGAACTGCAATACACCAAGCAGGAGAGTTGACCTCTATACAACCCAGGTTGATGCATATTATATAAAGTTAATCCATGCTCACCCCGGTACAAAATCAGAACCGAGTTCTCTGGCTCTAATTCTCCTTCATACGATTGTTTTGGGAATGAGGAAGAAAAGAAACTGTGCTTTTTGAAGATACCGTTACCCACAGATTATGGGAGCCATCAATGTATGTCAGTGTTACTGACTATGCATTACGTCCTTGGCGTGAGGAGGGAAAAATTAAGGAAATAAGGACTAAAACATGAGTAAAAAGAAATTATTTCATAGTTAGCACAACAATTGTGAAGTGGCACCTTATCTTCACTTTTAAGGTGGCTAATTATTGACAGGTATCACAGAAGAAATATATATCTAGTAGAAACCTAAATATTAATAGTATTATGGATTAGCTTATTGAGTATTGCATTTAAAACCAAATCCAAGCAAGGCTCATGTGTTCAGACTAGAGTAACACTTGGATTTATCTACTACATACAGCGTGAAAATCCGCATTGTTTATTTAATACATTTCAAAGGTTCAAACTATTTCAATATATCAGTGACTAGTAACTAATTTTCTAAATCTATTTTAAAATAGTAAGTGGTTAAAGATTCCCACTATGAGCACAATTACAAATATTACTTAAAGATCTCACTAAATTTAAAGGTTTGGTAGAGACGAGCTCAAAGAACTTGAAAAGCACTTCTACACAATGTTTTCAGCTACATTAGGATACACATTTTAAAAAAGGAATAAACTTCCTGAGGAAGCCTCAGAATTCATTTACAACCTTTCACAGAATCTCCCAAATTTTAAAGCTCACAAAATCTTAAGGTAAGAAGATGTGGTATTCAGTTTTTAAGAAGCAAAGAGGAAGTTCACAACCTCAGTTCAAGGAATAAAAAAATTACTCAACGGTCGAAGAAAGCAGAATCAACAGAGTACATTGTGGTAACGTTGTAAATCAGAAGTGCTAACAAATACTTCCTTTAATAATTTGAATTCAGTCCACCCAGGATCTGAAAAGAAAAGCCTCCTATGGAACATTCACTTCTACCTACAAAATTAAGTTGTTGGTTTCCATAGTACTTAACTTACCATTTAAAAGAAAAAAAAAGCACCTGTTTTAGGAAGTCCACCGATTACCACCCACACAGACTTCGCCAGTTACACTACACACAAATAAATCCAGATGATATAATGCTCAAGAAGTCAGAGCACAGAAAGGTAAACCTCTGCAAGACAGAGTGCATAAGGCAAGAATGTGGCTGTGACACAGGCTTCATCGGACAGACTGCTCCAGAGACACTCCCTGCAAATTCTCTTCACCACCCACATACCCTCAAGTTACACAGACAAGACAAGCAACAGGAAGGGCCTGGACAGCCTTCATTCTGGGTCAGGTAACACTGAAACACTTCTGGGAAACCTAAACAAACTGGACATGGCCTCGGGTCAAAATAAAGGCTATGTCTGAGGTACCTAACTGACCTGTAAGACAGTGCAGTGCACACAAACTGAAGCCATCTTCAGCTGTTTGGTTTTGCACAGGTTTTGGTAGCACCTGCATCAGTTCTGAGGCATCTGACTCAGGAAACATTTTGTAAGAGACTACTATAACCATAATCCATTAGGATATCTCTATTAGAAGCAGTAGCTATATCCTGCTACAGAACTAGCACAGCTCACCACGGCTGCCATTTATTACATTCCATCAGAAGCAGCACTGACACTGTACATAAAATTAAAAATATAATCTACTGAATCCCTTTTTTTGTACTGCAGTTAATGTGCTCACAAAGTCCATCCTTCTGTGACAGAGAATGAAAACCAGTGGGTTTTAGCAGGCAATAACAGTCCTCCTCTTAGGGCCAACTTAAGCAAGACCTTCAATGCCACCATGCCTTTTGTGCAAAGCCTGAGCAATTGCATCAGTGAGACAGTCCACCGCAAGTTCTTTGCTCTCTACAGGAGATGCCTCGTTTCCCTCTGCATCTTCAAGGTGCGTACAAGGATTAGCCAGCTCCAGCTGTGCTCACTGATAATCTAAGAAAACTTGCAAAAAGAGCTGGCAAGGAGTATTGTAAAGTCCAAAGTGAAACATCTTAAATTGGCTCTCATGTATGCAAACTGCATTGTATGTTTAGTTCTATAACTTGAACCAAATGTTATGCATGAATCCACCACACACCTGTGGTATCCAAATTTGTCATATGACCAATAGTTACTTTAATCTTCAGCACACATCTATAAAAACTGTGCAAAAGAAAGGATCTCTAGGTGTACTAATAAGACCGTTACAAGCCTAGACAGCAGGAAGTTTCAGATTGTTCCAAAAGAGTGTAATACTTAATGGAAGCACAGAGTGTAATACTTAATGGAAGCACAGAAGCCTACAATTACACAGTAAGTCCCAATATACACTTTTACAAGATTACAGCTGGAAAAATTCACTTGTCCTGAGAAGGAAAGAAGCCAAGAAACAGAAGAGAGATTGAGACAGACAGGAAGACATTGCCAGAATTCCTCACTTCAAGGCTTGAATTACAAAAGTCACTCGTGGGTTTCATCCTCCCTCAACTCCCCACAAATACCCAGTCAACATGGGTTACCTAGAGAGGAAAGACTGGAGCAAATATCTGGACTAAATATCTCTGGAAAAGGGGTCTGCAAATTAAAGAAAAAAAAAAAAAGTATTTGTATGTCAGAAAACAAAAAACAGTATCTGGCTATAACTAACAGAGTTGTTTGATATTGGTATACACCAGCCTCTGCATTTTTGTCTTTTTCTTAAGTAAACTTAACTTATGCTATCATGCCAAGTACAAGCTAATGCTTGTACACTGGATTAAAAGCACAGGAGTAGAACCCTGCATGACTGTTATGAACCCTGTGTGAGCTGTTACTGGGTTTAGAGAGATCAGTAAGATGCACATGTCCTAGAAGAGTGGGGACTAAATATCCATATGAAAATTACAAAGTACCCAGCTGCAAAGAGCCTGCTTCACCAAAGAAAGCAGAAGAGTGAGGATTCCCAGATGGCAGTTCTGTTACTGCACGAAGTAACATACTGCTGCTATCCACTAAGATGTACCACCCTTACTAAACACACCGTTGCATGACGAAAAAAATTCACTATTATATATATATATCTATCTTTCCAGTTATTTTCTGTAAAATATCGCATCCCTTTTCAATTGCACATGCAATTATTTGGGAAGAGCACTTCTTTGGATTACTACTACTCTTCTCACATTAAGGCATTAAGCAGCCTCCGATCAGCAGAACAGTATAGCTATAACAAGAAGTGATTTTGCCTTGTAACGGTATCAAATCTCATCTTTTCTAAGAAGCTTTACATTCAATACCTCAATCTCATTTTAAGATAAAGATTCAGACTCCAATCTTAACACTTAACAATGAATTTTTGAAAATACATGCCTTTTTTCTTTTCTTTAAACTCGGAAAATGATTTCACAGGTTCCAAATTCTGACTACCTAACCACAGAAGAGTAACATCATCATGAATTTACACCCACATACAAAAACAGGGGAAGTGCTTTCAAATACTGTTACATGAGGAGACCTGGAATTTCAGGCCCTTGAGAGAGTTCTCAATATTGAAAAAACAGCATAGAAAAAATGCACAAGCTGTACAGTAACAAGATACCACAACTTACTGTGTAGGAGACCATCAGCAATTCGGGGGTTTTGTTTTTACATAACCAACACTATTAAGATCATTACGTACAACCTACTGTACACTCCACATGTAGTTTATTTGACCAGTTCAGTTTACTGGCTGGTACAAAAGGCTTTATCACATCTGCACCCTTTCCTACAAGGAGGAGGCACACCTTTATCTAAACTGAGCTAAGCAGGATGAATGGGATTAAAAAGGAAACATTACTCAGCCTTACTGGTATTTTATCTCTCAAGATCTCTTAAATAGTGATCTAAAGTTTATCAAGGCATCTGATTAACCCTATCAAAAAATTAGTAATTCACCTTGAAAAAAAGTTTGACAAGCTTCTGTGAAAATCCAACACAAACCTAAATTGCTTTTTGCTTTGGTAGGAAAGAGTATAATAAGCAAAAGAAGACCCTCCTCCAATTTGTATAAAGCTTGTGGAGTGGGAAGGGGAGAGAATAAAACACCACTTTTCTCTAAAGTCAATGCTTTAACTTCCTGTCAACAGATGTAAAAAGTACATACATGCACCAAGTCAATCTGTAAACCAAAGAATACAGGTTAATGTAAACATCACTGGGGAATAAATCAATTTGTAAGACTTTTGAGGGAAAAAAAATGCTTCCTGGGGATTCACAAAATCATCACTTCAATTTGGAAAGTGGAAGGGAATCTAATCAACCTGAAAAGATGCAGGTTTAATCTTAAACTGATGTTTACTGTAGAATTTACATAAACTGCAATTGTGGTTACGGGGGGGGGGGAAGAGTCAGAAATATTCTTTAATTTGAGAATCCAAAAGAAATTTTTACAGTTACAGAATTTGAGTTTTAGACAATATCTTCCAACCACTTCCCAAAACTCGAGGCAGCAGAGGCAGTGACTCCAAAACAACATATTTATAGCACACAGAACCAACATACCACTACTTACTCTATAATTAATTCTACAAGTAAACACCTAAACAAGATGACATTATGAACACAATGTCTCAGACAACATACCGCATTCAGATGGACATTGAAATATCTTTTAGATAACTGAACTCTATTAAACTGGAGTTGGTATTTCCTGGCCAATGATGACTAACTCTTCTAAACCATCATTAAGTATCAGGAAATACCCACCCCCAACATCAATTACTATTTAAACATATAACAAATATTATACTTCAAACACATTCACTCATAGCAAAATATCTTATAGGCAAACATGGCGGGGTGGGGGTGGGGGTGAGGGGAGGAACCAACATCAAACAACAAAAAAGCACACCTTCCCACCAGACTTCAGGCAATCAAAGCACAAAATCAAGTCCTAATAGTAACAGCAAAACCTAAGTTAGAGCTAGACTTCCAGCTCGATGAACTTGTAAAGTTTCGCTGCAGAATAACACTGGCCTCTTACACAGTCTTATCTCACTCCGTTCATCCACACACAAAAATGCTTCCTGAATTCAATTGATCCAAATCACTACTATGCTTGGGATTATGAGTCAAAGAAGAACTTGGACCAGAACTATACGTACTTTGTATCTACAGTGAGGACAGAGGTCTTCTAAGAGCCCAGTAGCACTCCGCTCTGCCCTTCCATCACAGCTTCTCCGGTGGACTGCCCTGTTGCCCCAACCGATTTCAACCCTCAGCAACCCACACAAAGGAAAGGCAGATGAAATTGCCTCTCTGCAAACCACCCAGCCTCAAGGAGAATTCATGCCTCTTCATCTCTATTTTCCATGCCATTAAAAATGGCAGAGGAAAGTAAGCACTTCCCAGCTAAAACAAAACAAACAAAAAAAACCCCCAACACACAAACCAAAACCCCACACTAAAACTAACCCACAGTATCAACTGAGTAAGTGAAAGGCAACATCACATTTATATTCAGGAAAGCTCAGGAGTGGACAATTGTCCTCTTCATTTCTGTAGAAACCAAAATTAAAGACTCTCAGTAGGAAAGTCACAGCTCTAATCCCCTCCTCCCCATCTTCCTGAAGGTACTAATAGAAAGATTTCATCACAGTAGTCAACACGCCACTATGTTGTGAATATTAAATCTAACCCAAACAGCCTACCCCACCCTGCCTCCCATGATTTCCTCTCCTATCCTTTGCCTGTCTAGTTTTTCCCCTTTAAAGGGAAAAAATTTGCTTTACAGCTGCCACTAGTGCACCAAAATTATGTCTAGTTTACTTCAAATTACAAAGTAATGATAATTCCTGATGAAATTGCTAGGTGCTATTAATTACTGTATCATTTTTCTATTAGAATTCTCCATATTTAGCTTAAGTTGGCATGTGGCTTTCTGCAAGTCAGCCACAATTAAATCCTAAATTCCTAGCAAGTATAGGCAACTAAAATTTCTAACTTGGAGCAAGTCTACAGCTTTGTATCAACAATGATTCTGTTTCAAAGGACATTCTGGTCAGTAGAGTCTACTGACTGAATACAGCAACTTTTTTTTCTCTTTTCTTTTTAAAGCATGAAAAATCAAACCTCTTCTGAAAATTGATATTCATTCACACCCCTCCTCCCAAAAGAGCTAATACCACTTATCAAACCACTGGATTACATTTTCTGACAGCTCTTTTAGTTGTAATCACAGATCAGATTTACATTCAGATCTTAGGGGGAAAAAACCACCACCACAACACAACACACACCTCTTCATAATTTCATTTTGATTTACAAAGACAGCTCCTTTGCACTCATCTGAAAGCATGTTACAGGTCATCAGTAGAATGAGATTCAGGTTTTTTGGAGAACACTTTCAGGAGAGATATTCTAAACCAGCACCCCCATAAGCATGCTACACCTGGGAAAACACATTTAACTGTTGGTTCAGAATTTAGTGTGCAGGACAGTGAGCAAATAAGCCCAGTCTTCATTAGCTGGCATGACACTTCCTTCATTCCCTGTGTCAAGCAGTTCTTCAAATGTTACATCTATGCCACTGAAATTAAACTAGTCCTACTCCTTCAAATTGGGAAACCTATATAATGAGCAGCAGCAATCCAAGTAATTCAGAAGCACCGCTCACCTAACACCAACTCACAACCCCAGAAGGGCAGAAGGGAGTTGCTCCACAGAAGGTTCACAAGGAGACTTCCAGCAAAAACCACAGCTTTAAGAACAAACCAAAAAATCCCCATCAACCCAGCCCTCTAATTCTGCTAAGAAGTTGTTTACTAGTCAGTCTATATGGGAGTCTATATTGGGAGGGGAAAAAAGAAAAAAGGAAAAAAAAAGGAAAAAACCAACCAAACAAAAACCATAAAAAAATCGCCCTCAACATTTATCTTGCTATGTTTAAAACAGCTGTGTCACAATGAGTAAAACAATCTGCTACCCTGTATCTGCAAAGTAAGGGTAGAGTTTTAAACTGGTTAGTACAAAGGTCTTCAGGAAATTGAGCTTTCATAAATTACAGCTTTGCACACACTCCAGTTTACAACATGGACTTTGTAAAGATTTTAAGACTTTCACAGTGACGTGTTTCTGAGTACACAACAATATGAGGAAGTGTTGTAGCTGATACCCCTCTTCTCTGCAGACAATCACATATCAAAGGTGCATCATTGTTTAAAATGGCTCCAGTTCTTAAGGATGAAGATCTATTCCCTACCCTGCCTTGACCTCAAGGGAGGGACACACTGTCCTCCAAAACATCCTCTCAGGAAAGCAGCAACAAGCGTGTAAATTTGGAGATTACAATAACAAGTACAGTTTTGCTAGTTACCTATTTCTGCTTCCAAAAAAAAGTATTGTCTAAGAACATCGAGGCTTTTCTAACCAAGTCTCGTCCACTTCAGAAATCCTGGTGAACATGTCCACTTCTGCAGATGCAGGGAACTAGGAACAATGTATTTGTTAAACTCTGTATGTGACGGTCTCGTGTGAAAGTTTTCATTTGTTACATCCATTCTGTTTTGAAGTTACATGTTTCCTGAAATTAGTTTAGCAGAACAATATTTATTTGCTATTTCTTCCAACATAGATATTTGGAATTTATCAGAATATAGTCCAGACCTGTTCACTACAGAAACTGTATTCATCTGTTTAGGAAATGGGATGTTTACTGATTTTGTGGCTTTTTACTTTTTTAGGACTACGTCCCCAAACCTGTGAGGAGATGCCCATGACGTAAGGAACAAGGTCAACAAGTGTTTTGATCAGGCTCATTTTCCCTGTTTCTTAATACTGACACCAAGTCCTTACAGAACAATCTGTTTGGGTCAATAATAAACTGCAGGGCTCTTAAATGAACTGGTAATATTTTACCAGTTTCTCTTCTAAGTAAAATTTTTGCTTTACTGGTCAAAAAGTCTTAACTTCTCAAGTACACAATTAACAAAAAGATTGGCCCAGACTAATTGAATGACTACTTCAAATGTGGGTTTACTGTGTTTTCATTATTAGACCTTTATATTTAGTTACCATTTCTCCCAAGATGGAGCACTGATCTCTGCATTCTTCTTGCAGTTTATGTAAATAGAGAGCACTGACCAAATAAGCAACATTATTTCAATCTTTTTTTTAGGTAAAATATCTAATGGAAAACTATACAAAAGCTTCACTCAGTGAGATTTGGTTTAGTGCTGTAAAACCTTAAAAATGTTTACTGGAGTGAGACAGTTGGAGGAGCTTGCTTTCGTATTTATTTCAGTTACCAAGTGTCAGCAATCAGTTTACATTTGAAACTGAGATACGGAAGAAAAACAGCTGGCAGATGAGATCTCATACAGTTAATATTTCTTCTAGTTCAAGCTCTTAATACATTAGAAAAAATACATAGCTAAGAATTTTTGAGACAGAACGTCATTTTATAAAATAGCAATGAGAAATGTGCAATCAAAAAACAGCAAAACACAAAGCCAAGTCAAAGAGTCGAATTTGAGCTTGCGTATATTAAACCCTATTTCAAACAGTGAAGAACACTCACATACTGTACTTTTTACACAATGGCAAAGCAAATCACATAATCCAGGCTGAATAAACCAGATGTCGAGATTTACAGATTCCAGTTACATTCCTTATAATATATACACATCCTTTCCTATAAAGCAAATCAAGATTGAAATCTCTGTTTTTCAGGAACTAAAAGTATCACTAAAATGACCAAATGCTCTTTTAAATCGCAACAAAATATGTTAGTAGATGCAAAAGATCCATAAACAGATTTTTAGAATGCATAGCTATATTATGAGCAGCTAATTGGGCTTTGTACAAACTTGCAGCAAAAAAGTCACTTCTTCAAAGAGTTGTTACAAAACTATTTTGCTTTCACTGCATTTTTAGGGTTCAGATCTTGCTCAGTGCAATTTAAGCTAAGTGCAAACTTTAGCTCTTGAGGTCCAATTTCAGATGGAGCAAAGTTTATCAAAAAAACTTGGCTGAATTTTTGTAACCTCCTGGACTGCTTGCCTGCTTATAATGCTATGGTTCACATACTACACTGTGCCATAATTAGCCCTATTTTAAATGAGAAATGTATTGCCACTTCAGAATCTTCAGCAAACTACACAGCAGTCACTGTACTGCATGCATCAGGGAGCTGACTGACTATCATCCCTTTAAAAAAAAAAACAACAAACCAACCCCATTTAATTCCTGCTTGGATCTAGACATCTGGAATCAAGTAAATACATGAGGAAGAACCACACAGCTGCAAATGTATAAATATTTTTCTTATCAATTCTCTGCCAAGAGCACCTCAAAATTTTGATTTCACAGACAAGAACTAAAACTAAGGTCACATTGGCAGACAGGCTTCTAGAATTTGGGTACCCACATCTGGGGTAAATGAGAGGTATTCCAGGGCCAACATGCAGTGTCACGTTGGATCAAATTTTCCAGATTTTGTTTCCTATGAATTTCTGCAATGGAGCTGGTGTCTTCTTAAATTGCCATAATGATTATCATGATTTTATCAAAAGAATTTCTGGCATCCACTTCAAATAACAATCTAGCAGACAACACACATTCCAGCTTGCATTATTAGGATTAAAACAGGAACCTTGTTCCATTGATATATTCATTCCAACAAGGATCATCAAAGCAATTGCCAAACTCATTGCAACTGATTGCAGTGTGATGATGCATAGGCACTTAGGTATATTTGTCAACGGAAAATGCTGCAGCAAATATAAGTCTTCAGAAGTTTGATTTATAAATAAACTTGAGAGTGCTTCTTTAAATGTGGTTATAAAAGAGTACCATGGAATCCATAGAGCATATGGAACAGTATTTCTACGTTCAGTACATTAGGAGAGATTTTTTAATTTTTTTTTTGTCAAACCAGCCAACCATCCTGCCTCCTGTCTTCTCATACAAAGTCATGATACTTGTGCAACTTCATGATCTAAATTAATACACATGGACATCTATCAGTGATGCACTAATAAAATCCACTCTTAGCTGTGCCAGATCTGCCAAGTCAACATAAGTAAAAAGATAAACACAGAAACCTGTGAAGGTGGTATGTGTATAGATGAACATCGGTGTCAAGCATTAGTGGCATGAAGTTAAAATTTTTCTTTGCATAATCACAGTAATCAAGTCTTTTGGGTTTGTTTGGTTTTTTTTTCTTTTTGACTTAACTAAGTCGTTGAGTATCTCCATTCTGGAGACTACCTACAATTTAGAAGCTCGTGATGGCTTTTTCAATCATACCGCAGCATTCATGAAAGAACAAAGCCATGGAAGGATGTCACAGTCTCAGGCCACGATAAAGATGTACTAAAACAGACGAACATAAAAACCCTGAACAAAAATTCATACATTGGACTTTTTAGCAGAAAAGAGCATCATTTGTAGCATATAGCTATTCCAAGTTTTTCTCCTGAAGCTTATGAACTATTACTTGCTTTCAAGATCGGATGCAGCACTGATGCTACAAAACTGTTGCTTTTCACTCCTTCAAGCAAGTGTAGTCACATTAGAATTTTGCTTAATAAGGTTTATGAAAACCTTCCAGAGTTCACACAACCCCAATTTGCTGTGCAACTTTGGGCATGACAATCAATCCAGGTCATCATCTTCAAGTCCTTCTTTTGGACTCCAAATTCTTGTATCAAATGCTTTACACTGCTACATACAAGATGCTTAACATACACCCCAATAGTTCTGTTAAAGTTAGTTACCCATAAACACAGACAAGTTAAGGAGTCTATTCCTAGCACTCCTCTTGGAAAAGCTTTGACTCTTCACAATTCACCTTTTGTGCAACCAGTAACTCCAGCTAAAAACATCTCTAAAGATAAGAACCAATACTATATGAACATCGGAAATCTTGGGAAAGATGTGCTTAAGCAAACAATAACATGAAGTGGCAACACTATTTCTGAAGACTGAAAGACAGCTGGACAGGATGCTGCATTTTCATGAATACATAACTTACAAATTGCATGCAACTTGTGGCAGCAGGGCTGGCTGTACCAAGCATAATGGGCCATGGGTTCAGCAACAGAGGGCCCGACAGCAGCGACCCTGTAAGCTTTCAAGGGGCAAATCATTACATGAGCTGTGATTAAAACCACTTCCACATTCCTTGCTTCACTGAACTGTGACATCAAGTAACATTTCAATAATGGTCCAGAGCTGTGAAAATCACCTCCTCAACACTTCAAGTACCCTTACAATAAATGTTATAGCTTTGCTATCACATTCTTCTCTAGGACTTTGATAGTTCTCTCCAAACACTTTTGCATATTTTTGGTCTAATCACCACGCTTGAACAACAGTATGCTACTCAAGCCTAAGTATAAGCAGTCTGCCAACAGCCAGCAGCGCTACAAACAGTGAAGTACAGGGTTGATGGTGCTGGAATGCAGACACTCTGGTAGCAGATTTGCTTGTTGAACCTTTCCGAATACGAGATTCCCATCAGTCCATTTCTTCAGCCTGTCAAAGTCCCTCTGAACGGAGGCACAACTGCAGTCGTGTCATCCACTCCTCCCAATTTTGTATCATCTGCAAACTTGCTGAGGGTGCACTCTGTCCCACCGTTCAGGTCATTAAAGAAGACATTAAACAGTGCAGGCCATACAATCAGCCCCTAGGGTACACCAATAGTAACTGGCCTCCAGCTGGACTTTGTGCCACCATTCACAACCCCTCAAGCCCAGCATTTCAGCCAGTTTGCGATCCACCTCACTGTCTACTTATCCAGCCTGTACTTCATCATCTAGATTGTTAGTAAGGGTGTTAAATGGCAAAACCACTGCTGAAGTCAAACAGTATCAACTGCTCTTCCCTCATCTACCAACCCAGTCATTTTGTCACAGAAGGCTCGCAAGTTGGTCAAGCATGACTTCCCCTTCGTAAGTCCAAGATGACTATTACTGATCACATTCTTGTCCTTCATATGTTTGGAAATAGCTTCACAGGAGAATTTGCTCCATCATCTTCACAGGAATCAAGGTAAGGCAGATCAGTCTGTAAATCCCCAGACCCTCTTGCCCTTTTTGAAGGCAAGAGTGACATTTGCTTTCTGCCAATCCTCAGGAATCATCTTCTATTGTCACAATCTTTCAAAAATAATTGAGAGTGGCTTTGCTGTGACAACAGCTCCCTCAATGCTCATAGGTGTATTCTGTCAGGTCCCACAGACTTCCTTATAGCAAATTTGTTTACAGGTTCTCTTAATTGGTCCTTCTCTACCAAGGCTGTCTTCATTGCTCCAGACTTTTCCACTAGTCTCCAAGGCCTGGGACTCCAGAAGGCAAATCTTACCAATAAAGACCAAGGCAAAAAAGGCACCATGTACCTCAGGTTTTTCTGTGTTTTCCCTAGTCTTCCTTTGGCTGCTGATATAGTTGCAGAAGCCCTTCTTCTTGCCTTTCATGTCCCTGAACACTTACCTGAAAACTGAGGTCTAAAGCCACTCCCAGTCACATCTTTTCTACATTCCTTTACTGTCACTGCTCACACATGCACAAGCAGGAGGTGCTGTTAAGTTCAGATTCAAAAAAGTACAAAATAAGGGAAAAGGCAATTCTTGAAAAACTTCTTATTGCGCATGTTCTAACTTAACCATTTTGATATAATACAAACAAATCAAGGAAGCCTTAACCAACTGGTTAGAATTAGCTCCAAATTGTCTCTCTACCCTGCTTAACCTTACAACACAAGTATCATGCTAATGATGGTTAAGTTTGCTCCTGCAGTCAAAAATAGAGAGCCAGATAGATATGTGAGATGCACTGGAATGAACGTGATTAGGTAGCGAGACAGCTGTCTCCTCACCAGTAGCACAACCTCCCTGTCTATAACTGTGATGAAAGTGAATTGTTGCTTTCAGGAAACTGAAATTATGCACCTAGAACATACAGCTCTTTCATCTTAAGCATCTACCCATACCTTACAGCCTGCCCTGCATTTCTAGGGCACAGCACTGTCATACATATGTCAAGAGGTGAAATCTTAGAACAAATAATGTAAACAACTCAATAGGTCTGGATAGTATGCGTTAAAGAGCTCTGACCACACACAGCAAATGACCGAGTTCCTAACATGCACCCACTGAAGCCACCTTTTACGCCACAGGATAGTAAATGTTGCAGTCACATTTAAAGGGTGCTAGCAGCAGTTCTGAGAGTTAGTTACAAGCCATACTTCAGGGTGATAAGCTGGTTTAAACAAAGTATCCCAAACAAACCGCAGCAGTGAAAGCTCCAGAGAAGCATAGAATAGCTGGTATTAACAATTTGACATCTGTCAAGACAGATTAAAGTGAGATTATTTTCACACTTATAAAAACCAATGTATTCCCAAACTTTAGCCTGTCTTAAAATATTAAGTTATTTCAAACCTCGTAAGTAGGACAAACAAACCCCAGTTTTGTAGAAATCCAGATATACTTTAGCTGTCCATCAGCATTCTTGTCAACTACATTTAACTGAGTTGTTTAAAGACGAAAAACATATTTGGATTTTCAGAAAGCATCTGACAGAGGCTGATAAGAAGCATCATATATAAGAAACTAATTCTGAGAATAACAAGAAGTGGCTATAGGACTCCATACCAGTATCTTCTGTCCCTCAAGCTCACAAGTGTACATGGCTTTCACGTATTAACACAATTGGAATGTTCCTTTCCTGCTACTCCTATTCCTCCTGTACGTAGGTATACATTGTGCCATGCTCTTGCTCTTCTGTCAGACAGTCCTCTCCAGCTGGAGGCACCCCAGCCACTCTGTGTGACATAGGGCAACTGTTTAAGGCACAAGGAGCCTGAACAACTGTAGAAACAGTGGAAGGCAGGAGGGGTGGGGAGAAAGAGAGAGAGAGAAGATGAAAGCAACAGTACATCCTTAACCAGTTCCCTACAAATCAGTGGCTCCCAAACTGATTTAACAGGTTTACAAAAAAAAAAAACTTGGAACAAAACTTTAATTAAGTCTATTCCAAAACAAGCACCCATTTTGGCCCAGTGCTCTAGGTAAAACTCTAGTGCATTTACAAGTATAATCAGTTTGGCACAGTGTTCCTTCTTTCCAACATAAGTACTGCTATTTTTGTTTGACCCCAAACCACACTAAAAATTAAACAGCCAGCATGCAGCTGTTTCATCTACTTTAATAATTTCCACAAGCAGATCAATAAAAGTAGAATCACAGCTGAAGAAATGTTGGGAGTGGTATCTTCAGAAACAAGTCAGTGAGGTTTTTTTTTAGTGTCTGTTTAAGCGTAGTAGTGAATACAAAGATCTGCCAGAGACAGTATTTTTACTAGTGAAAATACATCATAGCTGTACAAACCAATGTTTTTTAACCTATCAGATTCAAAACTCCGTGGAAGAGGTACCAAAACAAGCAGTAAAGTAGAAAAATAACGTTCTACAAAAATTAGTATTACTTAAATTGTATTAATGTACTAGTTACCATTAACTTCCATGCACTCAAAAAGCAAAACTGTATTACTTCTCAATGCAAGAAGTGAAAATCCAGGTATTAGTGCAAGACCTGTGATATCTCAAGCCTCTCTAAAGGCCAGCACACCCAAAACTGTGCCCTTATCAACACAATTCCGACCAAGTATTTGAAAGCCTGACTTGAAACACTGCTGTGGGTCACACCACTCGGCATTTGTGTCTAAAGTGGCATCTGAGCACAGAAAGCAGAGACTGCTTTGTACCTCCTCAAGTTCTTTCTGCACACATCCAAGGAAAGTCTCATTGACTGACAGGAAGCATTTTTATTGTTAGTTTTTAAAATAACTATTTTTGTTCAGAAACTGGTAGCATTCAGTAACTAGCAGATACACAATTTAACAGAGTCACAGTATGTAGTTTCTCAGCAAAACATGCGTTCAGAAAAAAGCTTCAGCACAGCAAAGTAGACAAGTTCTTACTAGTGATCCACAAGTCAGACATGGCTCATCAGACAACTCCATCTGGTGCTTTACTACTTTGACTTCTACAGGAATGGAATTTATTTTACAAAACTTAAGAAACTTAGACTAACTAGTATAAATGATAATTTCTGTGCTATAGGCCATTTCATAGACTAGCTAGTATAAATGATAATTTCTGTGCTATAGGTCATTGCATAGTATTACTTCTTTTTCCCAAAGAAAGTGTCTGTATTCATTACCAGATCTCACTCTATTTAATGGCCACTGTTAACAATCATCAACTAAAACATAAAATTTGTTGTACAGTATATCCTGTTCATGCTACATGAGCCTGGAATTATATATGTATAAAAAAATAATCATACCTGTATTGTGGGGAATGGTTTTCCTGCTACTTGTTTTTAATTACAGTATGCCCCAAATTGAACTCAATAGCTGAAGACCCTGGCAATAGTTTCTTATTCTGTCTTACAGATTTCACTGTACATAAGGAGAGGAAACATATCCTTAATAATGAGATTCCTTCCAGGGCTAGAAATATCATAGGTTGCTGACTTTCATATTGAAGACTGACAAGTTCATCACAGCTTCCCTAAGCACTAACAGTAAACTCTACTAAGCCAAATTTCTCAAAAGGACTTGCTTAAGGACATTCTGTTTTCAGAAATATCAGTAAGACCACGACAATGCTACTAAATACTACAATTTAAGTCCCCACCAGGTCACCTGTCTGCATTAAGTTGCACAGAAGTATACTGTGACTTCTGTGCGCAACTGATGAGAAAACAACCAGCAGTACACATTCATAAAGAGGAAAAAACAAAATAAAAGGTCTTCAGGCACTGAATAATGGATTTTTCTGCTAGCTTTCCCAAAGCACATTGCTAGTTTAATTACAGTTTTACAGTTTGAAATGTCAAGATCAATATACACAGCACAGGAAAACAATCACCTCAGAATACTAGATTACAAATGAAATAAAGAAACTACAACCCAAATACACGTATTTTATATTATACTGGTTACCACTGAACAAGAAAAACTGGTTTGCCCACATGGGCAAAAGAAAAGCATTACTTCCCCAACCAATGTTTCCTTAACTCAGGTTTACTAAAATGAGTATGAAGAATCCAGTGACTGTACAGATTAAAGTATTTCAAGTGGTCTGTAGTTTTCCTTTCTGAATATGTGAAGGGCAGAAAACAGCAACAGTGGTTAGCCAGTATACACTAAGATGACAGATGAGATAGAAAAGCCATAATGCCAGCGTATCACAAAGGATGTGAACTTAACACAGCTGAAAGGTTTGTGTGATAGCTGAATATTTGAAAACTTCTGACCTCACCAGCAGTTTTGAGAGTAACAAGAGCCATCCAGATGCAACACTTCACTAGAAAAGCTAAATCCCACCTTCTTAAGTATCTCTGAACTTTCATGACAATCTCCTAGAGAAGATACTTGGACACTTCCCCTCTTTGCCTTTTTTTTGTTGTTTGTTTGTTTTTAAGTATCTGCCATCACTTGAAAAGCTTTGTCTGGAAGTAGCCAGATGTCTTCCATTATGGAATTATTAGCTATTCTGCTTTTTCAGAAATTTTGTAACTCCGGATAATAGTTATAAATAGTAAAGGCATTACAGATGAGAATTTCCAGTCACTAAGAGTGCAGTGACAACCAGAAACCTTACTCCAAGAAGATATATATAATCTATGGAAACAGAGATTTATTTTTCTTAATACATCTTTTTTTTAAAAAGAAGCCCCTAGTTTACTCAGTTTGAAACTGTTTCGAAGATTCAACGCTACTGTGGTACATATAGACCCCAAGACATACAGGATACTGTTTGAGCATTTTTCTATCCTCCCTTAAAACCACAGCACCTTACAAAAGGTGAGAAACAGCAACATTCAGAAAAGTGGGCTACCTTTCCATATTTCACACAGAACATTTTCTGTTTTCTCCAAACAAGGATGTGGTGGGCTGGCCCTGGCTGGACACCAGGTGCCCACCAAGGCTGCTCTGTCACTCCCCTCCTCAGCTGGACAGAGAAGAGAAAAAAATGCAATGAAAAGCTCATAGGTCGAGATAAGGACAAGGAGATCACTACAAATTACTTTGTCAGAGGCAAAACAGATTCGACTTGGGTACCAATCAAATCAGAGTAGGATAAATAGAAACAAACCCAAATACTAAAAACACCTTCCCACTCACCCCATCCTTCTTCCCAGGCTTAACTTCACTCCTGATTTTCTCCACCACCTCTCCTGCAGTGGCTCAGGGGGACAGGTGACACAGTTCCTTCCCCCTCAGGGGAGGACTCCTCACACTCTTCCCTGCTCCAGCACGGTGTCCTTCCCACGGGAGACAGTTCTTCATGAACTTCTCCAGCATGAGTCTTTCCCATGGGCTACAGTTCTTCACAAACTGCTCCAGCGTGGGTCCCTCCCACGGGGTGCAGTCCCTTCAGGAACCGACTGCTCCAGCGTGGGTCCCCCACTGGGTCACAAGCCCTGCCAGCCCACCTGCCCCAGCGCGGGCTCCTCTCTGCACGAGGCACAGGGCCTGCCAGGAGTCTGCTCCATCACAGGCTTCCCACAGGTCACAGCCTCCTTCGGGCATCCACCTGCTCTGGTGGGGTCCTCCACGGGCTGCAGGTGGATATCGGCTCCGCCACTACCCTCTGTGGGCTGAGGGGGACAGCCTGCCTCACCATGGTCTTCACCACAGGCTGCAGGGGAATCTCTACTCCCTGAAGCACCTCCTGCCCCTCCTGCACTGACCATGGTGTTGGCAGAGCTGTTCCACATATTCTCACTCCTCTCACCAACTGCAATTGTGCAGGTTTTTTCCCCCCTTCTTAAATATGTTATCACAGAGACACTACCACCACTGCTGATGGGCTCGGCCTTGGCCAGTGCTTAGTCCATCTTGGAGCCAGCTGGCGTTGGTTCCATTGGACACAGGGGAAGCTTCTGGCATCTTCTCACAGAAGCCACCCCTGTAGCCCCCCCGCTACAAAAACCTTGCCATGCAAACCCAATACATTATTGCATAAAATTTGAAAAGGGCATAAAAATGAAAACCAGTGCTACTATTTATGCCCCATTTTTAGATATCCTTGGCCATGAAAATTCAGCTTCCCCCCTCCATCTCCATTTCTCTCATCTCAGGGACATAATTCTTCAGCCTTAGATACAACACATCATAGGGCAATATCTTTAAAGTTAAGTATTACTAGCTTTATAAAAAAAACTTGCTTTCTTAAATATTAGTATTAAACTACTTCAATATCCATTTAAAGGAGAAAACTTTTTACACTTTTTTATGTCAATAAAGAAAATAAATAAAAAGCAGCTTGAATTATCAAGCTTTTAAATTCATCTGTGTCTATATACAGACAGAGGCAGAAGGGAAGAGTTATTATCTGTTTGTTTTAGAAACAACCACATATGTAGCATTCCAAGACTGATCATAAAAGATCTTCTGCGCATGCAGGGCGTGGAGCCACCTTTGAACCTTGCTAACGGGGTTTTGCATATGACAGGCTTAAAAGAATCCTTCGAAGTATTAGCTCGTGGCACATAACAATTTTCAGCTATGTTACATGGGTATCCAATAGGTTTGATAATGAAAATGTAAGTTCTTACCATACTAAAAAACATTATAGGTTCCGCTGCTCTTCCACACAAACTCATTCAATAGAGACTAAGATTTCTGTGTAAAATCACAGATCAAGTTCATAATTGCTAAAAATAGAGCATGACGGCAGTTTGCATCATATTACCATACACTTCTTGTGTTGCTACGACAAGTTGGGTTTTTTTCTTATATTTATTCAACTCACTGTCATCTTTCATAATAGTCTTCTCTCAGTGCAGAAAAGATGGTAGACAAACATACATGGAGCAGGCACAATTAACTTACACAGTAGATGTTTCTCAGCTCTGCCAGGTATTAGTTACAAAAGTCTGGGCAGTTAATTTCCTACTGCCTGATTCTACAGTTTAACTATATTTGGTTTTATTTAAATAAGAAAACAGAGCTCTTACATTTTGCTTATTTCTGTAGTCTGAATTTATGGTAACAATTTAGCTTTACGTCAAATCCAAACTCAAGTTACAGTTTCAGAGGTCTTCATGTACACCGCGTTTCTCTCTTCAAAAGGCAAACGGAGAAAGACAAAAGCTCTTGAGTGGAAGCAACAGAGAAAGGGAGGAATGCATCAGCTTGCCAAAAATGTGCCACAGCCTCTACAATACAATGTTAATAATTCTGCCTAATGCAAATGCAATAAAGGTCAGCATTTTATATCCAAAGTCAATCCCTTTTCCTATTACTGGACAAAAACCACTATAGATTTTTTTTAATTTTTTTTAAAGAATGACTCATTTTACGATTCCTTTAAATTGAAGGGTGCCATCTGAGGTTTCTAACAACATTTTTCATAAACTGCTTTCAGGTGTATGGAACCAAGTATTATTTTAAAGACTCTGGTTTGCTGTTTCTGGATTTATTTCCAAAAGTTTGGACAGCATTTCACACCAAACTAAAAAAAAGCAGTGAAGTACAATAGGTTTTTCAACTTCTTTGGAAAAAGAGCATAATACAATACTAAACTCCATCTTCCTGAGAGCCACTTTAAAAGAGGTTCATCTAAACAACTTAAAATAGATTAATTTGAAGCATATCCTATGCACTATTTGGAATACATATAAATCAGTTCATATCTTGTAGAAAGGAAAGAACAGGTTTTGACTTGCATAATTCAGCCATAACCACGCTGTAGAAATATTTGATTTCACATCCTGCTTTTTATACTGTAAATCCTCTTCATGTTCAGAAGATAAAAAGCTTCTACAAGGAATACTCCACAGATTCTAATGTTTGTTTCACACCTTGGGAGCTCTTGTGATGGCCATACTAGCTATTCAGCAAATAAAGGAAGTGTCTTCTAAGCTCATTTGTAACGCATGGTTTCCTACACTACTAATCTGAAAATTAATCTGATCATACAGTAATACAGTAACAAAATCTTTCTTTTCTCTCTACTCAGAAGTCTCCAGACCTCCATAATACAAATATTTAACAAATAAAGAAGTGCAATCTCACTATTTCCTTCATAAGCTCCAAGCTTCTGCCACAAGAATCACCATTATCACAAACTAACCTCTATTATCATGATTTCACAGCGTTAAATAAAGGCATATAAACCTCATAAAATTTAGCTGCATAATATTAAATTCAAGTGGGTTAAACATATACTTTTGTGATCAATTAATTGTATTGATGGGTAAATGGGAGTCCACCAGGGAAAGGAACAGAAGGTATTTCTGTTTGTGTCCAGCAAAGATTAGCATTAGGCTTAATAATGCTTGTATTGTATTTATGCTTGGAAAGAATACATAACAGTAAAACATCCTATGTATTGTCCTGCTTGACTAACATGATCTCCTTCTACAAGATGACCCACCTAGTGTACAAGGGAAAGGCTGTGGATGGTGCCTTCCTGGACCTTAGTAAAGCCTTTGGCACCATCTCCCACAGCTTTCTCTGGAGACACTGGCTGCTCACGGCTTGGATGGGTGCACTCTGCGCTGGGTAAAAAGCTGCTGGACGGCCGGGCCCAGGGAGTGGTGGTGGGTGGAGTTACACCCAGCTGGTGCCCGGTCACAAGTGGTGTTCCCCAGGGCTCAGTGCTGGGGCCAGCTCTGCTTAGTATCTTTATCGACGATCTGGACGAGGGGATCGAGTGCACCCTCAGCCAGTTTGCAGGCGACACCGAGCTGGGGGGAGTGTTGAGCTGCTGGAGGGCAGGCAGGCTCTGCAGGGGCATCCGGGCAGGCTGGACCCGTGGGCCGAGGCCGGTTGTACCAGGTTCAACAAGGCTCAGTGCCGGGTCCTGCACGTGGGTCACACCAGCCCCACACAGCGCTACGGGCTGGGGGCAGAGCGGCTGGAAAGTGCCTGGGGGAAAAGGGCCTGGGGGTGCTGGCTGACGGCCGGCTGAATGTGGGCCAGCAGTGTGCCCAGGTGGCCAAGAACCCAACAGCATCCTGGCTTGTGTCCAAAGCAGTGTGGCCAGCAGGGCAAGGGGAGTGATTGTCCCCCTGTACTGGGCACTGGTGGGGCTGCACCTTGAACACTGTGTTGAGTTTTGGGCCCCTCACGGCAAGAGGGACATTGAGGTGCTGGAGCGTGTCCAGAGAAGGGCAACGGAGCTGGTGAAGGGTCTGGAGCACAAGTCTTGTGAGGAGCGGCTGAGGGAACTGGGGTTGTTTATTCTGGAGAAAAGGGGGCTCAGGCAGGACCTTATCACTCTCTGCAACTACCTGACAATAGGCTGTAGGCAGGTGGGGGCAGGTCTCTTCTCCCAAATAACAAGTGACAGGACAAGAGGAAACAGCTTCAAGTTGCAGTAGGAGAGGTTTAGATTGGATATTAGGGAAAATTTCACTGAAAGGGTGGTCAAGAGTTGGAACAGGCTGCCCAGGGAAGCAGTGGAACCACTATCCCTGGAAGTATTTAAAAGATGCGCAGATGCCGTGCTTAGCAACATGGTTTAGTGATGGACTTGGCAGTCCTGGGTTAACAGTTGGACTTGATTATCTTAAAGGTCTTTTCCAATCTAAATGATTCTATGACTCTAAAATCTGCCAATATCAAGAAACTGACAAATTCACAGGTAATAAAAAAGGACTAGTTATGGTTACGGATTCCTTCTCACAGTGAATTTATTTCAATATGAGTTATGACAAGTATAAGATCATGCATACACAAAAAGGAATATATCCTAAACTTCCATCATAAGGACTGTCCCGGATCCTAGTTATGCCAGTAAGAATGTGAGGGCTAAGTGAATACTTGATGCTGCAAGAGACAGAAGAAATGACCTCAGAATGCGTAGGCAGGGGAAGCGCCATCGGCAGTCCACTCATCATGTCTCCTTCACACTTATCACTGAAGTATTGCCTGCAGGTTGGGTGCCCACATTTCAAGAAAAGCTTTGTAGTATCAGGTCCTCATCCCACTCCCACACATACCTGAAAACTGAGTTCTTCTACTCAGGCTAAATGACTTCTGAAATATATAACAGAAAATTAAGCAACTAGATCATAATCTACATGACAAAGACTTCAAACTTCTTTTCATCTTTTGCTTTTTTCCTGCTAGATCAAGTAGCTGGCATTTGATACTAGATTAATATTTGTGGCTTACTTTTAGCCACTGGAATAATTTGCCAAGGTATATGAGGAGAATCCAACATTTTAAGTTTAATAAAAAAAAATATAGGGTGCGATTTACAGCATAAGCTGTTGTTCAACCAAAATATGGGCTTGCTGGTTTAGGTCTATTTTGTATAAGCTTTTACCATAGATGGTCACCAAAAGAAACTGTATTGCATCTAAATTGTAACTATAAAACAGGTTGAACTAGTAAAAGATTTGCAGTTAGGCTACATTGGTTTAGTACAAAATTGTGCCCCTAGGAAAGAAACAAAATGAGGAAAACAGACTCAACACAAGCCTCATCTGAACAAGAAGTTAAATGTGGAGACAGGAGTAGATGTCTGCATGACAGAGATGTGATTCGTTGCATTTTAAAGCTGCCACCTTCCTCCCTTTTTTTTTTTTAAAAAAAAAAAAAAAAAAAAAAAAAAGAGCTGCTAAGGTGGTGAGGGCAAGGGGGACACCCAGCCTGAGATACCAGGTGACTGCTCCCTAATACCTCTAGGCTGAACGAGCTCACCATTCGGCGTGGTAAGCCTTTATATAAGCTAACACACATTGTCTAATTCTTTTTTTTTTTTTCTCTAAGTACTTCTTCATAAACATTCCTCTATCAAGACAAAATTTCAGTACTATTACTTGCTAAGTTCATCCAAACACACTTGAACCTCCTAGATAAACCCACATACTTTATAAGGTATCAGAGTCCTTACCTTAGATGAAGAGGGAACTCTGTACCTTATTATCCTGATAGGGAATTTCATGAAGGTGAACACTTGGGGTGCGCTTGGCACAGGCAAAGGGCAAAGGCGCAGCTAGCTCAATACCTGTATCCTAATCTGAATCACAAACTATATGGGAGGAGGGCAGTTACACAAAATTTTGACATAGCAGTACTCCAGATCCCACAAAACTTTCATTTAAACGGAACATTGCCTCCGAGACAAACCCTGGACTAAGACACACTTCACTAGAAGTCAAAGCATTTGTCTCCACTGTTCTTTTGGGTTTGTTGTTTGTTTGTTTTGTGGGGGTTTTTAAGTTTTAGTTTGAGTATACTAAGAGCGTATCAGTTTAATTGGAGATGTGCTAAAATACATATTCCACACCACTGAGCTATGGGAATGAATGTTATGCTCTGCCATTAAAGAAATATTACTCCTTTTTGTTCTGCCTATCGGGATGAAGAAGAAATACCAAAAGACAAAGTTTGGGCTGTTGTGGTTTTATTTTTTTCTCCAGAGAGGAAAGAAGTTACAGCAGCTGTATTCTCTAAGCATAGATAACTCTAAATGTGGGACCCACTTTTGCACAGCTCACTGTTTGCAGACTGAATCAATACACAGAGACAGTCTCATTATCTAGGATAAAGGCAGGCTGAGCTACAGTGTACACACTGTCCCCTGCAAGAAAGCCTGGCACCCACTCAAGTACAATCAGCCCAAGACCACTGCTCATAAAGCCAAGGAGCTACAGAGGTACCTCACAACCTCCATCTTTCCAGGGATAGCCAGCCCAGGTGCAGCACCAGCCCCACACCGGCTCCCCAGCATTGGAACCACCCTGGGAAATGCAGGGACAGCAGGGGCCCAGCACGGCTCTCCTCTGAGCAGCCCCTCTCACTTCCCCCTCACCCTTGCAAAAAAGCAAAAGCAGACTGGGAAGACCAGTGAGCCAGAGCAGCTCTACAAAAAGCAGCATCTCTACAAAAGGCAGCATCTCTGAGACAGACCCAGCACTGTGCAGCAGCTACAGAGGACCAGAGTGGTACTGCAGCACAGAGGTCTGCCCAGTACAGAACCAGCTGTTGGTGGCAATGGTAATTCTGCATGGAGCTTGAGAGCAGCAGCTGTACTGCTTCCCCAGTCCAGCTGGGAGCTGATAACGCTGCTGGTTTGGATGCACAGTAATAACTGCAAGCCAACAGACCTTGCAGGATCTGAGTTGACTTTGCATCTATGCATCTATTACTCAGCAATCCAGAGAAAAATCCCAAAACAAAGGCAAGTATTGACTACACTTAGGCATTACAAAAGGTCAGAAACAAAACAAAAAATTCTGTCTTAAAGGCTGGATTTGGACCCTAAGCTAACAGCAGGCTATCTCTAATGTAATAAGTAGGCTTCAAAGTATGGCAGCCACTAATAGTTCAACACATCAGGATTGAGTTAACAGCAACCTACAGTTGATCTTTTCAGAAAGTACAAAGGATAACCTACAACCTGCAAGTTCGGGTTTTTACTCCACCTGCACCAATAACATCTCTGGAAGGGTATTAAAAAAACAACAACTGGGTTTTTAAAATTTTTCAGTGTTGACGAAGCCTGTTCCACTTGGAACTTCACGGTTAACTATAATTAAGGCACTGTAACACAGAGTTTGCAATTGGTAATTCTGCCAATGCTAGGAATCATTTCAGTAGACTATATAAACTATTGCAAGTCAAAAGGTAAATGCTAAATTAAGTCTGTCTTCATTTTTCTAGTTTGTGACTGTACTAACACCAACAGTTTTTCCTAATACCAGGAGGTTTTCTGCTAGGTAGACTTCACAGACTAAATTTAAAGCACCAATTACACCAATTACTAAAAAATGCATTTCACAATTTCTTTTGGACTTTGGCAACCTTCTTCCGCAGCTATTAGAGCAAACCTTTGAAAGATTTGAACCATTTATACTGAGAGTTTCAAAAAGTAACTGACATCTGCCTTCATTGAAACAATTAAGGAAGAAAAGCAGAAGAGATTGCTTTAATACAGATTTAAGCAAACACTTGTATGTAACTGGAACTTGGTACTTTTTATTGTATTATTAACAGTAACTAGACCTCATCTTAGTCCTGCTTCATTTGAATACACATTTTCAAGAATGCCAAGCTGAAAGCGAAGAAAACCTCTGAGAAATTCAGCCTTTTCTCTTGACACCTAAACTGCCTTCAAGTTTGAGAGCACAAGAGAAGAGATAATGAATTAAACTGGTTCACCTTACAGGTGAAGTATGTCTCCGCTACCTTCACAGATTCTTTGTGTGAAGAACAATCTGCCTCCAATATCATGCACTCCAAAAGCAAGGAGATCCTCTATTGCAAGTCTGCATGTTTTAGACTCAAATTCAACAAATTTAGCTTTTGCAGAATTTGTTTTGCCAACAGTACTAGATGTAAAGATACCAGATACCAAACTGCTTCACTGTCAGCACACTGCCCAATTTCTGAACATATATATTCTTTTCATTATGGCTATTATTTTTGGTTTAAGTTCTATTTTGTGACTGAAAGCTGTATACTAAGAATAGTACAGAAGATTAATACAAAGCTTATCTAGAGATGAAGATTTCATGTTTGTTTGGTAACGGTATTAAGACAAATAATGACCTCTAAAATTATTTTAATCATCCAAAAAACAAGCCCTTTTCTTAAAAGCTGATGTTATCCATTGTTTCTCAGTGCTGCTAATACTCTTTCTGGAGAATATCAGCTTGTATTCAGCCTCCTATAGTGAGAATTTTAAAATTATCACATACCCTTTGAGCACTTGTAGTTAACATTACCGTAGTCCCAGCAGAGGCTCAGAAGCCAAACTGGAGGTGGGCATTTTTCCATCTCTACTGCTAGCAACTGAGCCAAGACTCTATTAGCAACCAGGTTGAAACCGCCTTTAAAGGATGGATTCCTACAGACAAAACTTCATATTTTAAGTCCTGTTAGTTGAAAAACATTACCCATTTTCAGTCATTGTTATTTTCCAGCTTACCCAGCATATAAGAATTATGTCATCTGCTTCAGTGGATATATCTTCACTCTCAGCAAAGGCAGTCACAGAGGAATTTTGGGTATTTATGTATTTTATGTATTTTAACACAAATTCCAGTTGTTAATCATGAACACCGCTAAATTTATGAGCCTGAAAAACTTCGGTTAGCATGACCGGACTAATTGCAAAATGAAATTACAGACTTGTGACATCATAACTGTGAGATCCTTCCCTCACTTTCATATCCAGAACTGATTTTAAAGGAATTATGGTAGACCTTGTGGCTCCAGCATCCATAAAGGAAAAAAACAAAACAAAACAAAACCACACAAGCTTTGCTAGTCACCTCCATTTAAACATATAGTTCTCACTGTACACTTACAACCTCTAATTACTTAATTTCTTTCCCCTTCCCCGCCCCCCCCCCCCAACCCCCACCTTGAAGTGTCTTTTGAACATACCCTTTTGTCTTCAGGAACTAATGTACTTTTTAACCTCTGAAAATGAAAAAAAGATCAAACTTCAAACTTAAAATAAGGCTGTGGGAGGAAGAAAAAGCTTGTCTCACACCTGCCTCCTCCAGGATCATTGCTTACATTAACCTAGCGTGGGACCCAAGAGCCACAAAGCAGAACATATGTTGAACAGCAAGAGTTCGAGAGTAACACATTCCTCCACTCATGTTGCTAGTACTTCTTTGGTGCAGGCATCATTACCTCTGTGCTAATAAACCAAACCACTTCACTGGAAAATAACCATGCACTGAGTCCTTCAGTTTTTTGCAGGAAGATGTTCACTTGCACAGTCTAGCCAGAGGTCTCTGCAGCCTGCAGGTTAGCAATCTCTCTGAAACCAGCGCATGATCTTTCACCTACGGCAGCAGCAGGCAGCAAAGTCCTCCTGAAAGCACTTGTGGGACTGAGAGGAAAGGTGCTGATGTAGAAGAACAAGAGCTGGAAACCATATCCAGGTAAAAGCTTTCTCTTAAGCTTTGCCTGTTCTGAGCAAGCCTCACTAAGAAAGAAGTAGGAAATGTTTCATCTACTCAGTATGAAAATGTGCCTTTCCAGGACAAGATCTGCCCTTTCAAGCTTTCTAAGAGTTTCAATCTTTTAAGCTTTCCCACTTGAAGAATAATGGGAAACTGGGTTTGACAAGAAGAAAATTAATTTTATTCAGGATCAAGTTTTATGAAATGAGAGCAGAAAAAAACAACCTTTCAATATCAACTAAAAAGGTGGACTTCAACTGGACTATTTCAGTGTTAAACAAAAACTCTCTCCAAAAGCCTCACACAACATTTCCATTAATATGCATTCTCACTTTGAAGACTCTCAGCCTTCTTCCTAGTTCAATTTCTGTTAATTCTTCACTTTGAAACAAACCTGTTCACATTCATAGCGAACAGCTTGTTCTGCCAGAAGTCACATCAGAACAGCTGAAAAGTTAGAATACGAAATAACTGCTATCAGAATTAAAACAAGTTGGATAAACCTGGCTGGACCAAAGGCAACTTGCCAAAGGCAGTTCATTCTCACTATAATTTCAGAAAATTAAATGAGTTACATAACTAATCATTTCAGGGAGGATGTCAGCAAATAACTTGGATTATCAATCACTTTCATTACTCTAACACCTCCTTTGTATTAAACAGTGCTCAAAGGCACCCATTATTTATAGTTTTCCTCTGGCTCAGACTGCTCTGCAGCTATCTTCTTAGGGTATATCTGTAGGACTATCTCTATGCCTAAGCACAAGCTTCCCACTTCACTTTCAGGTAGCCCTCTCTGACACATATCAGCAGAAGCCCTGTGCCCATGTACAAGCTATTTCACAAAGATGAAGGCATCAAGGAATTAAAAAAAAAACCAAACAGTTTCACAAAACAATGCAAGAGTTGCTTGCCAAATTCAGAAAGAATTTTTATCTTAGTCTCCAGTAAAACAGGGACAAGATACCTAATTCTGCTTTGCCTGGAATAAATAGTCTCAGACTTTAACAATCTTAATGTCTGTCTACACATAGATTTATACTGGTAGGGCTTTTCTTGAAACACCAGACACCCACTTTTGAAGACCCCATCATACAAATAACCCTGCATTATTTTAGGCATAAAAACAAGATTTATCCAACACATGCATACAACTTCTTGGATCACCTTTACAACATTAACACACAGAAGACCTGACAACTCCATTCGGGAAAAAGAGCCAAATCAGAGCTGCACCACAGCAAATAAGCTATTTGGTGTCACACACCAGAATGAAGGGGGTAGGGAGAAAAGTACACAATCATTTCTCTAAAATTGACCATTCCTACTACAACTCAAGCCCAAATAATGCCCTACCAGTGAATTACTAATACTAACAAATTTAGAGGCTTTCAAAGCAAAGAGTACTAATAGATTACATACAGTGTTCAAATGGCAAAAGCACCTGGACTTTATAATGGCACACACAGTTCTACATCCACAATAAAACTGAGCCTAATACAATTATATTGGGAAGTCTGGGGCAAAAGCAGACTCCTTTTAATAAAATCAAAGCATACATAATCCAGTAAGATTTTTCTAGATCAGCTGTCCTCATCACAGAACTAAACAAACTGGGAAATCACATTTCAAACTCTGCTGTTTACTGCCTATTTAAAGTCGGACTTGCACACCGCAATGCTCAATCACCAGTCTTCAAAGAAAGAGAGACTGCAAACTAACAGAGTCAGAAAATTCCATATAAATGTTAGGGATAAAGTACTAAGGTATAGCTGAATAAACACAGCAGGCATCTTTACCAGGAAAACAGAGTAAGTGTACTTAATACTCAGTTTTGCCTCCAAAGTCATATGTAACATGCAAGTTTACTTCAAAATAACTGTTAAAAACAGTGATTATTTAGCATCACAGAGTATTACAGAAAAGCTGGATGGAGCAAACTGAAATTAAACACCTCCTCCTACCCAAATAAATTTTAGTGAGTCTATAATCATACAGCATTTCTTTCATGGCTAAAATTCTTTAGCTCTTCCTTAAACACAAGGTATTTACCTCACTAATAACTGGTCGATGTGATGAATTGTCAAACTTAATTGAGCTCAGCTATATTTTAGGTTTCCTTGCTCGGGTTATGTAAAGTTAATATTTTTTTCCAGAAATTCTGTACTCTTGGCAGACCTTGTTTGGGGCCTAACAGCCCGATAATCAATGTTACCTGTCCAGATCTGGGTACCTGGTACTGCCACATGCTTTTGCTAGAAAGGTAAGTGGTAGTTAACATTAAACATACTGATTTGATGTTTCATAACAGAGTGACCATGTCACAGCTATAGCCAGTAACAGGTTAGATACAGTGAATCAATGGTTCCACATATTTAACAAGTGAAATACAGGCTTTTACAGATTGTACCGAACAATTAAGGCAAGTGGCTGTACCTGTGCTCCCTGGTGCCTCAGGGTTTCAAGCGCAGAATTACAAATTCTGCTGTTTCACACAGCCTTTCTGAAAGCAAGAGCTGATTAAATGAGGAAATTTCAGCAACTAACATATAAATGCTTATTTCCATTACAGCATTTGTCTCAAAAACAAAATTAAAAAATGAATTTTCAGACCTCCCTGTGTTTTAAGAGGTGGCTCCTGAAATAAATAAGGTTTCCTAGGCAGACTACGCAGATAAGAGGCTCCTCTTCTTTCCCGAGAGGCAGAGAGAAGAGCAGTCAGCAATAGGGTGACAGAAAACAAACAGTAACAACCCACAAGCAATAACTTCCTCCTTCTTACAGCCTAAAATTTGCCATTGCTCAAGTTTTTGCGTAAGTGAAGTTCTGCAACACACCTGTTCTCATGCAAGCCCAGAACTTGTTCTCTCTAGTCATAGCTACACAGCTCAGATACCCAACACATCTCCTCAAAGCTGGTACTTCCTCACCACTAAACATCTAACACCAACGTGCCATTTGACCAAGTAGCCCTCATTCAAAGCAAAAAACCACACATACCAAGTAAGAGTATAAATCCATACGCTAACGCGGGGAAAAGATGCAGCGCTCTACAGTTCCCAAGTCAGTCACCACAACTTCTACCATCCTCTCTTCCTTCAGAAAGGGACCCTGACAACTGGGCTTGAAGGCCATGCTTGCCCCTGGCCACCTCTCTAGTCCAGCGCATCTTTTATTACTTTTTTCTGATTGAGGAATATCTTCAAAGGGATGGCATGTCCCCCTCATAAAAAGCTGAAACATTTTACTCTTTCAAGGGCAATCCTTTTTTGTTTACTTTGTGCAACTTCCTCCCCCTGAAACACACAACTTTTTTTCTCTCCTACCATCTCAAAATTCATCAGCATGCCACTTCCACATGGAAATCCAAGCTAGGTTTAACTAGCTGCAAATTATCTTCTCTACTCACTGCACTGCAGAACCTAAACCAATGTAAACTACAATCTCTTCACATTTAAGACCAGGTTGCAGCAGGTGGTTGTATCAATCCAGCTGCTCATTGCTCCCCCTAGTTCCCTTTCTCCATTACACCAGCATTTGCCAGACCACTCAGACAATTCAGCTCATCACAGCAGCAGAAAATACCCACTTTTTGTTGGTTTCACTGGATGGTTATGGTTTATGAAAGAGTCAAACATGAAGGCACAGCAGAACCACACAATGGGCAATGAAACCAGTTCTTCCAGCAGCAGGAAACAGGTTGAGAATTCATGAGATATCCAGGGCCATCCTTAGACGTCCCCAGTAGTGTCATTGCCAGGATTAAAAATACTTGTTAGTGAACAGGACTTGCTTGGGAAATACATTTTTGAGCTTACAGCTCACATCCTCAGCTGCTTCTCTGAATGTCATAACACTGCCTGGAGGCACATCTACCACCTCCTTCAGTGGTGTTTTAGAAAGAATAACCCATGAACCACATAAATGTTTTAAACTTCAAAAGAGGCTTACAACTATAAATCCTGAGGGTTATAAGCATCTTGCAGCTTAGAATGCAGCACCTTAACCCTAGAAAGTAAGAGGACTTGAGTCTTGTCTCTGTGTTTTATTTGCTATCCTGAACAGTAAATACCCTTTCTCTTCAATGAGATTCTCACATTCCTAATTTTCCACCGTGCATCACACATCAGAACCAAAACATGATTCAAAACCCTGAGTGTGGCATGCCAAGAACCTTAATGTTGCAAAACTTAAGTCTTCTGGATTTAACCCCAAATAACCTATTAGTAAATAGATTTGTATAACAAAATAAAAATTAAGCCAGATCTCACAAGCTTGGCTTCCACTGAAAGAACCTGCACCTTTTGCCTTGAAGTTTCTATGGGAGAAGGTTAAGGAAAGTAAGGGGAAGAAAAAAGAAGGAAAAAAAAAAAGAGAGAGAGGCTCCATCAACCAGCTTCCTCTTCAACAATCCTGTACCATACAATGGAACATTTTAGTTTGCAAAATCAGCAAATAGTTTTCAATTTCCTTCAACATCCTTTACTTTCTGTGTACCACAAGAATTCTATTTTGGACGAGTCCTACACATTGGATTTATTTCACTGATTGAACACAGAATTATACAATCTGTTACTATCCTCTCTCCCCCTTCCTGTTAATGTGAATTTCTGATATTCAGATGTTCCATTAGTCACAGTTAAAGAAACGTTCTGCTACCTGCTTAAAGACCACTACACAATTACATAGACTTACTACAAAACAAAGCAGAATTTAAAGCATGTTAAACTATTCTGACTGCTTTTCAGATAAACTCGAAGTGATATTTCTATTCCCAACAATATGAGTCATGAAAACCTTAAATGGACGTGAAGAACTTCCCTAATTTTTCTGTGGACAAGACAGAGTAATGAAATATGTTATAATCTAAACAGTAACCAACTCACACATTGTCCATGCATCTGAACTTAAAATGATCCCAACTTCATTAGGAAATTATAACTGTAAGAAAATAATATGTGTTAATGACAGATCTCTTGGTTAAGTCCTTTACAAATGTTATTGGGACTAAAGACTTCTGAGAGGGTATTTGGACATGGAATTCCTACCTTCAGGGAAATAAAAACAACTTCTAAATTGCATGAAAGGAAAGAATTAGCATTAAAACTCACAAAATTCTATATCCCACTTCCAAACTTAAAACAGCAGATAATGAAGTCCCCAAAGTAAACAAACTATGCAATATCCAATTTAAGATAGTAATGCAGCTTACTTTAGCACCTAAGCATAAATGAGATAGATGTCCATATACTCCATACCAGGATTACTAAGGTAATATTTTCTTTTTCTCTTTTTTTTTTAACAGCCTTTTGAAGCTAAATAAGTACTCATTAATGACACCTGACATGGTGACTATTGTTTGTTTGTTTTTAGAAGATGAAAATACCTAATGTGGTGCTTCTGAGATAAAAAAACTAAGCAAAAAAAAAAAAAACCACAAGACCATCCTTGCTGCTTCCCTAAACTAATAATTGCCTTCAATCATTCTGACATACCTAAAAGCAGCAAAAGCTAAGCATTACCACAATTCAACAAACAGCTTTGCTTAGACCTTAAGAGCTATTAAGTCCTGAGTGGAAGGGCTATTCACAGTTCCATGTAAATAGCTGTCAAGAGAAGCAATTCCCAGCATATTTCACACTGGCACCATTCCTCACTTTCTGAAAACAGAATGTCCCAAGAATTAGGCCTGCAGCTTTAAGCCAGCATTATTTAGAGCCCTACCAAACATATATGCCTCATAAATGCTGCGCCACATGGTAAACCAAGGAAAGTGCAGTGTAAAAACACAATTTTCAGCCGTGAACTGCTGGTTATATCCACAAATGCCACAAAATATATCTGAAAGCAAGACCTGGAAGATAGAATTAATTCTAACCTGAACTTCAAAATACCACAGCTATAGCCATTTTATACCTACCATAGAACCGCAGTCCTCAGAATTTGGGGGTGATAATGTTGCACGACTGGCAGTCCCTTTTCACTGAAGAAACTGGGACAGCAATTCACAGTATATTGATCTACTCTACTACTATCTCTGCACAGAACTGGAACACATGCAGTGCCATCTCAAACAGATGAATCAACAAATACTTAGTTATTTCATGAAGATAAAGGCAAACATAATTGCAACTAATCAGTTCTTATACGTGATATGTCTTACAGCAGAAAGATGCATACTAGAGAGTTGCAAGGCCATCTTTGAAAGTGGTAAGCAAGCTTATGCAGAATTTACCTAGACCAAACATTGAAGCAGTAAACTGAACAATAAGCAGTCATTTATGAAAAAAACACATTAAGACAACTGGAGTAAGCACATTTGTATGTCTTTAGATGTAACTGGAGCCAATGTGTGAAGGGAAACAACCCAACCCCATAGCCTAGGTCTATAAAAGAAATGAAGTTTTCCATTCTTTGTAGAAAATCTGAAGACAGACAGATTTTCAGACTACTTCCCCCCCGTCCCCCCAAGCTAACATTATCATTAGCAAGTTAAACTGTATCTTCACAATCACCTCATTAATCATTTTAGCATTTGCCTACATTTTGCCCACACCAAGTGGTTCCACTTCCCACTTGATCTAATGCCATAAATAGCAAGACATCCAATTACTACTATTTACTTGTTGTTAGAGGGCTGTACAGCCTTTACTTGCAGAAACCCCTACTTCTAGGGCTATTACGTGAGGGGACAGAACTAGTTCTGGCCACTGGATTGTGATACACTATATGGGGAGCAAGGCTAAGGCAATAAGCAGAAACCAGTTGGTTCAGATAATACCTTGGCATCTAACTAGAAACAGACAGCAAGACAATGTGGGTGGTAGTCAGGAGATCTACTGCCACTGATGGATTTGAGATGTGTTCTCACCTCCGAAACCTATATCCTATGACCAGACAAACAGCAGCTGGCTGTCCACATAACCAGAGCTACAGATGCCCCTCTATCAAAGAGGCACAGAGCCATCACTACCTGCGCCATGTTATTGGCGACCTCTCTCCTATGCAGAGATCAATTACGCATCTAGAAGAAACTCCAGGGAGAGAGCTCCTGAACGCATAATCTTCACCTCAGGTGGGACCTTCTGAGAGGGAGGGAGGGAGGCAGCCAGCACCACTTCCAAAATGTACTAGCTCACAGTTTCATTAGTCATATGCACCTGATCTGTGTCACTTCCTTTTGGCATCAGCACAGCCCCTCTGTTCTTTCTGCCCCACACAAGCTCCAGTGCTGGCACTTGCAGAAACAGAGAACTGATCCTGTTAAAATGTATGTGGAAAAAAGAAATAGTTTTTATTGTTCATTCAATTCAAGAAAGGAATATATAATCAAACAGTTCTGGGAAGCCCAACTGCAATTCAGAAGTACAAGAAGCTTAGCCATCACCAGGCAAGACTGGAGGTAAGTCACAATCCAGCATCTCAGAAAATTCCAGGATACATCACCTTTCCAAAAAGTTTCTTACCTCTGAATACCTACTTTATTTTTTTTCTGAAATGCAGGACATGCAAGAAGGTAATAAAACTATCAAATCATCCAAATTCCTGCAGGTGAGAGAAAACATCCAACAGGGATAGGCAAACTATTTTGTGGAAAACTGTTTTTTTTTCCAACCAAGTGACCATACTCTTTCACAGCAAAGCAGTGCAGTAAATTATTGAGAAATTAAGGCAGGAAATTGAGAAATAAGGAAATTAAGACAGACTCAGATAGATTTTCATCCTGGATTTCCTCAAAAATCATTATTTTGATCAATTTCTTTACCATCCTCAGGCTTTTCAAAACAATAACAACACTTCCGCAGTTCACAGGACCTCACCTTATTTGGTGTATCTGTATTCCTACCTCAGCACTGCCTGCCTCAGAAGGATGAACTAAATCTACAGTATCAGAACAGCAATTTAACAGTTGTTAATCAGTATGTGGTAGAGCTGAAGTCTTTTTTTTTTCCCCTCCCACTTGAATAATGAATTTTGTTTATAAGATTTGCAGAATTGGGTCCTTAGCTTAAAGTCAACACATACTGCAAGCAGACAAACCATGTCAACTTTTTCTAGCCCCAGTTATGTCCCTGGTCCATGCATGGGCAAGAGACTAACCACTATGTGGATAAGACTGCCCTGAGAACAAACTCTTGCATGTAAAGTAAATGATGTCCAAAGACAGACTTAGTTACCCAGAGAATAACAGATTTCAACTGAAAATAAAACTGAAGTTCAGGGCTATATTTGAAATGTGAGATAATGGACATGAAACTGTATTCTGTCATACATGTCAATACAGGTAATTTCTGAAGCAAAAATTCTGTACTTTTAAGAATGAGAAAAACTTTCCGATAGTACTATGCATACACTTCTTTAAAGGGATGTACCCTACCTCACTAGACAGCAAAGAAATAGTTATGTATTTTGGCTGTTCAAGTTTACGCCTGCCCAATCTTACAAGCTTTCCTTTAATGCCTTTGAATAATGAATATTTGTATTGCACTACTGAGGAAAAAATAACAATTACCTTATTTGGAGGATAACACCCACAGACTTTGAGTACTCCTTATGAAAATCCAAGACACAAAGTATTCAGGTTGGTAAAAGGGTAACAGGAAACATAAAAATTATCTTGATGTACCACTGTGCTATTCCTGAGGGCAGTACAGAAATGACTTAACTTAGCCACCATCCCATTCATTACAGACTGGTGGAGGAGTCTCTAGCCCATCTAGACTAGCAGGTCAGAATTTGCTCAGACAAAATAAAACCTGAAGGTAAAACAAACAATAAAAAGCCACATAACTATTACAGACATTTACATGAAATGATAAACAAACCATATTCAATATTAGCATGATGCACCTATCTAAAACACCCCCAGTGAGTTCAACAAAGCATTCAGTAACTTTCTGCTATTTGCTACCTGCATACAGTAAATCCAAGACATGGCTTAGATTAAAAAAATAAATAATCAACTATGAAAAGGCTGTTAGAAAAACAACCATTTTATAGAAGCTTTCAGTAAATATCCTGGCAAAAAGATACAGGCTGATTGAATCACAGTCCTTCATTCCCTTACATGAGGCTGGCTTTCTGCTACCAAGCTAAGAGAAATACACAGGGCTGCCCAGTTGCTCATAGACTTGGGTGGCTTTTTACAGGCTACTTTCTTTACATAGGAAAATCCATGCATGGCACAGTTGAGAGGTGCTTTAAACTAACAAATCACCTCCGAAAAACAAATTCATGTCATTTAAAAAAAGCAAGTAATTCTCATGCATAAATAAATATGTATACAAATGTCATGACACTCTTCCAAAGCCACCCTGTACAAATCCAGTTAAAGAAAGAGCACATTATGTAAGAGATGCTTTTCACAGAGACACTGTAACCTATGCAGAAATATCAAAATGTATAGACACAAGCAAAGTTGAACACTTAATATTAAATTAACCTCTGAATGAATACAGGAGATTGCACAATTCCTTCTAACTATACCACTAACAATTCACTTGGGGAGGGGGAGGGAAAGAAATCCCCAAAAGTCACTCTATCAGTAAATATCTGCTAAAATACCAAAAGCAAAACCAATATCACAACCACTGAATCCTATAAAACCTGGTCTATATAAGATCTTAAACCAAACACTCTAATTTTCATACATGGTATTTTCAGGCTGGGTTAGGGAATTTGATGCACAGGTGATACACATTTCAACCTGAAAGGCTATGACTCAACATAAACACAGACTCTGCACCGAGCAGGACTACAAGGAGGAACCCACATAAGAACCCCAGCACAAAGCACTAAACTTAACTAGTACCACCTTAATGATGGGTAAATTCTTTCTTGGGCTTTTTAGACCAGACTAAGTCTCACAGGCTTTTTGGAAACAGCATCGTGTCTCATTCTTCTAAATGAAAAATAGTGAGTAGAAAGATAACGTTAATCAAACTCTGACAATAAAATAGCCAGCCTTAAAAAAACCCCAGTATATACTCTACCAAAGGCATATTAGTAAAGCAGGGGAAAAGGCTGCAAATTTAATCTATCCCACTGCCAAGTCATGGACTAGGCTGAAAACACACACTGATGGGAGTGGATCCTCAACACAGGCTTGAACTGCATTAATCAAGTTTAAACCACAGTAAAAGTAGAAGGAAAGAGAGAGAGAGAGACCCTTAAGGTTTGGGGTTTTTTCTCTAGGAAAACAAACTGACTAGAAGTGGTCACATTGAGATTACAGCACAAGTGGTTCTGGCCAGGTGTACCACTACATGCATTTTCTTAATAGCCTCAGTAGTACTTGCAGCTGCTAGATCTGAGCCCTGTGAAGAAGCCCAGGCCATTGAACAAATACGTACCTACACAAAGCAGTTCTGATTTATAAGCTCTCTGGTTATACCTGAAGATTAAAGAGTACCATTTACAATCCAATTCACCAGGAAGTTTCAGATTGTTATTTTCTAGAAAAGGAAAGGTAACCAGAAAAATTCCAAACAGTTTGGTCTAAGTCCTAATACACTGTATTTGAAACCACTATTTCACTTAGAAGGCTAATAACTTTGGTTCTGGCTTCAATATCAAAACCCACCAGCAAAATCTCAAAATCCCTACAGATTCAGCACTCAAAAGAAGCCAAGAGCTTGTTTATGACCCCCAAACTCTGAAACAAACAGCTTCACATTTTCCTCAAGAGCACCTTTATGATCTGGCATCCATATTCCTCTTTCAGCCAAATTCGCACACACAAATCATTCGTTCTCACACACTTTCAGTCACAACTCTGCAGAAACAGAATACATATAAATTGCTATCCAGAAACATCTTTAAGCCATCACATCTGATAACTACAGAACACCAGGACTCTACAAAAGAATTACTCTGGAAGGACAAATGCTGAACAAACCAATTAAAGGTTTCACAGACGTATCTCCTACAACATACTTAAAAGGATTCTGGATGAATGTGTTAACTGCAGTTACACATGACATGATGCCATTTATACTTCTAGACTGACAGCAGCCTATTAATGCTTGCAAGTCTCAGCCAATAGACATGAAAAGGAAAAAAACCAACAAAACTGCCTCCTGCACAGTAGAATAGTCTTCCTGATCTTGCCTGTTACGAAAGTTTTCCTCTTTCTGATGCAACATCAGCTTTAACTATACACTGTAAAGAACATCAGTTCAAAACGGGTGTTTGATGGATCCCACAATTGAGAACAAATCCTCTTCCAGACACAGTTGTGTCAAGAGGTTAACTTAGCCCATCCCTAGTTCCTCATTCTCCACTCACTGCTGTTACCACCCACATCAACATGACAGCTGAGAAAAAAAACACTCTCCAATTTATTTGAGGCTTTATCAGCCAAGCCAGCTTAAAATAGTTTGCTATAGCTCTTTGTTAATCTAGGTCATGTTGATGGAAAGGTACAGTTCCAGAAAAGCTCAGGGAAATTTAAATCTGAGCTACTACGGTCTCACTTCCCACCTCCTATCTCATTCACTTCAACAGGAAGTCCCATTCCCACCCCCTGACCTGGATGATCAGCCAGTTCAGAAGTATGATCCAGCCAAAATCCAACGAAACAAAAAAGCAATTCATTACCAGTCTGATGAACTCCCTGACTTTACTTAACTCACAGCCACAAAGGCTTCCTTGCCAGCAGGGAAAGATGCAGTCAAGAAGGAGGCAGGACCACCACAGCCCCAGTTTAAGCTGCCAAGCTTCTTGACAAGCTTAGGCAAAACTAAAATAGAGCTGCTTCAGAAAAGAGAGGCCACAGCCTCCTCCTATGCAAGCAATAACATTTGCATAGCCATGAAGTCAGCCAGTTCAGGCAGTTGATCCAACCGAAGCTCAACATTTTTCTGCACCACCAGTTTGCAGCTGGATCAGCAAAGAAAGACTAACATGGAAAAATAGCTCCTTTTGGTGAAATCATCGCCAGAGAAATCAAAGCTGCTTTGATGATAATGCAATAACATGACTGTAGAGGACGTGTTAAGTCTTAGCCTAATCAAGTTTATGCTGCAGAAAAAGAAAAGCAACATACTCTAGTGTCATTTACTAAAATTTGAGATCCCTGGACTGAACAAGTAATCTTTAACTCTAACATATGTTCACTGATGAATATAAACTCCAAAAGCAAGACTAAAAGGCCATGATTTCACATTAGTTTAAACCAAGATTGCTCAATATGCTGGCAAAATAAAGAATATAAATAACTTTTGACCCCTCCCCCACAAAAAAATAACAAGGCCAGCAGAGTGTCAGATGAGTGCATTAAGTAGGATAGGACCCCAAAGTCAGCAATTACACCACCTTAGGCTGCCATTTGAATCCCTTACCTGAGAGGTTCTGTAAAACATCTTTTCTAGAGTGCAGAAGATATAATTTCTATACCATTACAGCAATTTTCTTTGTCGTAATGTTATGCAGCTCCACCAACATTACTAGTGGAATAAAAACAGTGATAGATAGAATTCAAGAATCCTGTATGGCGCTGTTACAAGTTCTTACAAACACACAGTAAAAAATCTACTCAAATATGTCTTGCTGATAGCCCCTATTCCTGGGGAAGCAAGCACTTTTGCAAGGATTTTCACCGTGAGTTCAGAAAGTTTTAATCCCACCATGCTCATTATGGTAGGAAAGAAAGGTACTTACAGATGTTGGAAAGGTACCAAGCAGCTGTATCAAACTACAAAATGTAATACCTTGAAGTCTTGCAAATTTTAAGAGCCCAGCATAGCTTGTTGGGTTTTTTTCTTCCTAAACACATAATGCTGTCAGCTACTAATACAAAATCAGAGGGTTTCACAACGCCAGAGTGAGAAGATAAACAAACTCGTCTACTCTGCCTAGTTTACATGCACGTTCAGTCTCCACACGTTTAAGAGAAGTAATAAATGCAGGAAAGTAATTCCCAGGCTGAAAAATAAATTTTCTGCTAATAAGGATTTAAATAGCTGATTTGAATTGCATTTCATATGTACACTTCCAGAAAAAAATTCTTTGATGTGTTATGTTTAGAGTTCTGTAAATCAAGAGTTTTCACCGAGTCTTAAAACCAACACCTTACTCAATTACAGACTGAGAAGAGTTTACTGTAGGATAACTCAGGTTATCAAAAGAGTTTACGAATCACAGGCAAGGATGAACACATCTCAAATTAATTTTTTTTGGACTTCATTCACATTATTTTTTATTTCTTCTGGAAGATTTCTGCTAAGGGAAAAAAAGCTGTGTTTCCACAGAGAATTGCCAAGAGATGAAGAAATGGAAAACACACACTGATGAGCAGAGAAACAATACTGTTTCTCTATGGTAACTATTAACTTCTCCATAATCATAAAGACCGTTTTAGCAGTAACCATAGATCAATAAGTCAAATAGAACTGATGAGTCAGAAATCCATTTAAATATTTACACTTTTTGCTACAAGCCATACCTAGAGTTATATTGTAGCCAAACAGAATGACTGTGCCTTCCATTTTACCCACTCTCCTCACTCAGGAGCAGGTCTGGAGAGGCAGGCAGATTAAAAAAACAACAAACATTACCACAATAAGGCAAAGCAAAACCCCTTAAACGGTACAATCATTGGTAACAGTTCTAAGTATCTCCCACTCCGGACAGCTGAATTAAGAAACCTTGACAACAACCTTGAAAACACTGTTGGCACACAGAAATCAACTCAAAAGCTCCCTTATAATTTCATAAACCATTAATGAGTAGGTTACATAAACGTACTGGATGGAAGGAGTTGCAGACCGGAGCTGCTGCAAGACATTAACTCCCCTCCGAGGGATGCATCATTTCATTCTTGAAGACTCTTCATCTCCGTGAGTGCAATAAAAGGAGTTAAGCGCATTCCAAACAGAAGCTGCCTTTTAACCCTTCATTACCGACTGAAAACCGAGCGAGACGACGCTGGGGCGGCCCGCGCTCACCCGGGCACACCGCAGCCCCCCGCCTCGCACGCTGTTGCTCATCAATCCCCCCTGCGTGCCGCAGGACGAGCTGAGCCCGGCCGTCTGTTCCTTTGTGCAGCCTGGCGGGCTGCTGCACACGCAGAAAGGGACCGGCCAAGCCACGAACCGGGTGAAAAGCGACGCGTTTGGCTGCTGACGGGGGCCCTTTTCCTTGCAGCTCCCGCTGCGAGACTGGGTCGTCAGCGCCCCCGCCTCGGCGCCTCGTCCCGACACCTCCCAAACTTCACAGCGCCCCAGCCCCGGCGGAGACAAGGCGGAGGACTTCGGGGAAGCCCAAACTTCCCGGAGCCCCGACTCGCCCCCGCGGCCGCACGCAGGGGCGGCAGGCGATACAAAGCGCCGCGCACGGCGACAGGCAGCCCGGGAGCGGCCGCGCTGGAGGGATCCTCTGACGGAAACCTGGCCGGGATTCAAGGCCTAAGAGAGACCGCAGGCACAGGCAGCCCCAGGAGAGAGAGACCAGGAAGCGGCAGCGCCCCGGGGGTCGCTCCCCCGGGCCTGAGGCTCGGTGCTCCCCGCAGGGCCTTGCCCCCCGCCCCCGGCAGGCTCCACCTGCGACCGGGCCCCCGCCCCAGCCCAGGGATCGCGCCGGGGCCCACCCCACTGGCCCCCCTCCCCCGGGGCGGAGACCGGAGGGCGCCCCCGCCTCTCCCCCAGCCCCCGCACACACTTCCCCGGGGCACCACCGCCCCCCCCACCGCCCCCCGCCTCAGGCGTCCCCCGCCCCTCCGCGCCCGGACTCCCCCTCACCCCGCGGGGCTCGCACGACCCCGCCACACCCGCCCACCTCCGGCCCCCCTGCCGCGGCGAAGGCTCTAGCCTGGCCTGGCCTAGCCTAGCTTAATCTAGCCCGGCTCGGCCCGGCCGCGCTCACCTGCTGCCCGCAGCCTCCTCGCTCCAGCGCCTCCTCAGCCGCCCCTCGCCACCGAGCAGCGCCGCCGCCGCCGCCGCTTCCCCCCCGCCCCCCCGCAACTGCTCCCGCCCCCGCCACGCCCATCCCGGCGGCCCATTGGCCACCCTCCCCGCCGCCCGGCCTTTGGATTGCTGCGAGGAGCTGCTCGTCAAAGCCCCGACCCCGCCTCTCTCCGCCCACGGGTCCCGAGTGTTTTATTCACGCCGGGGTTTTGGCTCTTTTGCTTCCGCTCCCGATTGGCTGAAGCAGTGGGAGCAGAGTGCCAGGATAGGTTGTCAGAGGTGCCAGCTCCGGCAACGGGCCCGCCTCCCTACTCGGGTTAGGCTGCGTTGGCGCGGCGAAGAGTTGGGTTGCGCGGTGGGAAGGCGGGCGGCAGTTACCTGGGCCGCGGCCGCTGGCCCTCCCTGAGGGGTCAGGGCAGAAACCCGCCCGTCGCCCGGCTCCCGGGGCCCCTCGGCCGCCATCCCGCTGACGCGCTAAGTGGGGACATGCCTTCCACAGAGCGGTTCGCCGCCAGCCTCCGGCTTGACTCTGCCGTGGGTCTGGTCCCCTCACAGCAGCGAGGCAGCTTCTGGGCAGGCGAGGCCGCAGGGCAGAGCCCCCTGCCCTGGAGGTTCCCTTCTCCGAAGCTCTGGAGCGCGGGGCGCTGGGTAGTCGGGCTCCTTGGGTGTGAAATCGGGCCCCAGGTCACCGCTGGCCGTGAGGGAGAGCTCAGGGGCAGGCACCTGCCCAAAACCTGTCACTGGCACTGCCGCTGTGGGGACATTCCCCCAGGCGGGGAGACTCCCTGGCAGCTCCTGGAGAGCCCCTCGCAGGAGAGGAGCTGCCCTGGTGTGGGCTGGTGTGGGTGGCATGAGGAGGCAGCTGAGGAGGATGGCTCCTACGGGCCCAGCTGTGGGGCCCAGTGACATCTCGGTTTCCCCACAATAAACCACATGTGGTAACTGACACCTTCCCCAGGGGCTGCAGTGAAATGTGCTGCTAATGCCAGCTCTCCAGAAATTGCACATGTAATGTCCTCCCTCAGCTACAGGCCAGGTTTGCAGGGAAAATGCAAGCAGGCTCCTCTCTGTCGCTTAACCTCCATGGCTGGGACCTTCTAAGATCCAAAATGTTCTCACGTTTCTTGTTTTCAGCCCAAGAAACACAAAGGTGCTTCCATTTGCAAAGCAGAGGCAGTACCAGGTGCTGAATTCAGCAGGGGTGCTACGCTTCAAAGGGAAGTTACCCAGGGGAATCCTCTGCGCGCAGCACCCGTGTGACTGTGCATACGGGGCTTGGCCTGAACGCATTATCCAGAATGCATATTTCCAACAGCTGTCTCCTCTCACCAGACTTTCAAGCAGCTACTTCATCCAAAATGCAAGCCAGAACTGTTCCCAGAACATTCAGCTGGAAAAAAAAAAAAACAAAAACGCAAACCCTTAGGAAATTGAAATGCAAAGATTACACGAGGTTTCTCTGCATCATTATCATCTCCCTGCATGCACCATCCTCCTTATTCTTCTTTGTTTCTGAATCAAGCAAAGAGGCACAGCCACAAAAAACATGGGCCTTAATGTTAACTGGCAAACATCCAGAAAATAAAGCAACTGAAATCAGTGGGAATTTCAAAATACCGCGTGCAAAAATCGTTTCCCAGGTTCACATAGGAGGTGCTTGGGCAGAAGTATGAGCATGGCACTGACTCTGAGTTTCAGGCTGATGCCCTGACCCCCAAATCATCTCCTGTTCACAAATTAAACTAAGAAGAAGATACCATGGGGGTTTTTTCCTTACATCTTTTTGCATATCCCTCTGCTTGGAAAGCAAAACCAAAGCAGAAAGCTGCCTTCCCTCTCACAGTTGCTTCTCAATTACTTTCAGACTGCTGCTCTCAGCCAGCAGCACAACACAGTGATGTTTGAGCCAAACATGTTCCAAAATGACTAGACAGACAAGACATTTCTACCAGTCCCAAGTTTTCTGCTGATTTTATGAAAACATTCCTGACCTGGCATAGCTCTTAAAATACTGTATTCCCAGTAGCCTTGGTGTAACTCTTAATCTTATTCACATTCTCTGGATTTCTGACAAAAAATTTTGCAAAACGTGGTGCCCTAAACCTTAATTTCTAAGGAACAATTCCTGGTTTATAATATGCTCTACTTCCAAATGGAAAGTATTTGAGGGCTAGCAAGGAAAAGGTCAGGACACACTATTGTAAATAAAGTTCTAATGTATGCTTCAGCTATGTATAACTTTTACAAATATTTCTTAGGTAATTAAATTGATTTGTTGCCATTACTGCTGCTCTGCTTGGCTGCTAACTTGGCCTCACCATATAGTCACTGGTGACCAAAGGGAAAGGGGGATGTGGTGGGAAAGGAAAAGAAGATGACCCTAGAGATCACCTAGCTGGACAAGCTGAGCATCTAGCATGGCGAACTGCACATCCACAGGGCTGTGCTGTGGGTCTGGGTCACGTTCTGTGCAGCCAATCTTCCCACAGTTTCCATGTAAGGGGAAAAATTAGTTCTCCAGGGCCTTATACTGGAAGTAAAGCTTCAAGGTGCTTTAATCCTCATGGACAACAAAGAATTGGGAGAAACTTCATAGCATTCCTAAGAAATCCAACACAATTTCCTCCTTTCCACCTTTTCTTGGAGACTGAGAACAGGGCTCTGTGGGTAATATGCAGGATTAACGGCCATGGGTGTTCTGTTCCTGTCATGCCCACTTACTCCTGTCAGCAGTGCCTTTCTAACCAAGATCCTTCCTGTCTCAGCAGGATGGCGGGATACTACGCTATTCCCTAAGGACCTGAGAGTGTATTACACACACACTCCTGATAATGCAAACTCATTATCCTCATTGCAGATACCTGGAGGCTTAACAGTGTTCTCCCCTACTGGCTATCTAAAACAATGTCAGTGATTAAATCTCCCTTCTCTAATCACACCATAATAATATCCCTTCTAGGAACAAGCCATACTAGTATAAACACTACAACACAAGCATTTTTATGCTGCTGTAACTGTGCTTACCCAAGAGGAATTCCATCTTTTTGACAATACAGGCAAAACAGTGGGAGTTCGTGTGCGTGGATGAGCACTGAAAATGTTCAAAAATACTTCCAGAAGGTGCCATATTGTCTAGTAGTGATACAAATCTACTACGGGAAGCAAATCAGCAAATACCACGCAGGCTTTCTCCTATCATGCTCTGAGCAGACCTGAACAATATGCTTGCTAAACCAAGACATCCTGTTTGCCTGATATTTCCATCTTGGTAGTGCTGCATCAGAGATGAGCAAGCAGTTTCAGAGTACTTCAGAGAACTTCAGTATAGGCAACTTTTATAGGAAATAAAAAGGTCTTTTGCAAGGCTCCTGAAAAGAAGAAACAAGAAGGAAATGTTGAATGGTGATGCTATATGTTAGCACAGCTAGGTGTTCATTTTGAAATAGTGGGCATAAATATATTTAATAAGCAAAGCTATGCAGTTGCCATCATTAATACAGAAAGGATGCAAATAGCAAGAATGCTTTAAAATCTTTCTTCCATGGAAAAGCATCACGCAAACAGCTTGTCAAGAGCCATGGGCTGTGCAGAGCAGAAGAATATTCTCTAGCACAAGATACACATACTTCTTAGGGAACCATGTTTTACAGCTTGACTATACCTTCTATCTCAACTGTCTAGATATGGTTAATCCTACAGGGCAAATACTTAATTCAGGTTCTCTTTGCTTCCATTTTAGAATGGGGATTTCCCCCACATGGCCATTTACTTCTCTCCTGCTGAAACGCAAGGAGACTGGAGCCTTGGAGTCTGCAGCTTTGTGTTTAGTCACTGCCTACAGAGTCACTGCAGATGGTATCTGCTCAATGTTACCAAATGCTAGATGTGTCTATTAAGAGCACAAAACCCCTCGTAAAAGTATTTCAAAATGCTTTCAAAGTACGCATGCCTCTTCAAGGGGGTGAGTAAGTTCAGTCAAGGGTCCTACTCAAACACATTCTGTAAATTCAGCTTTAACTTATGAAGTATGTATTTTAGTGTCATACAGGACAAAAGAAAATGTCTGTGCTTCCAAATCCCTCCAAAAAGATAATTGCATAGGGAGGACTGGATCTTGTAATTATTATTTTTATAAATTTGTTTCAGTTGGACTGTTCCATGGCAGGGAAGGCTTCTTTTCTCAGTGGGGTTCTGTGTACAAGATAACCAGGATTAAAGACCACAGCCATTCAGTGAATAAGAAAATCACTCAGAAGAGAGAAACAGCTGGAGAGAAGCCAAAATCTCTGCCAAGAGATGCTTCAGTGAGTGAGTGTATTCACTCTGATTAGGAGGGGCAGAGGATGGCTCTTGAGAAACAGTTCCTGAATTAGCTTTCAGTCTTGTTATCTGGCAGTGAACTTTATAGCTTTCACAACGAGGAGTAGGCTTCACAATCCAGCCCAGTGTCCTTCCAGCGATGACATACTGGATGTCACTAGACTGTAGGAGAAAGACTGTCAGCTAAGGCAACCTGTTAACAAAGGGTTGAAATGTTCTTTTTCCTTACTGTGTATTGCTTTTGGCTCAAGAACAAAACTGACAGTGCAAAAGGAAGGTTGCCAGCAAAGTAATAAAGAGGAAAGGGATTAAACCGAGTTTAACTTTCTAAAAGTGACTGGTTTACATTAATGGTTTGCCGGGAACACAGAGAAAGTACTGGGCAGTTTGCATGGTGGTGAACAACTGAGTATCCAATACGCAGATAATCGCAAAGGATTTTGCCCTTTCCATTCATTAGTGAAGACTGCTTGTAGCTTTGCAGGATCAGGCCTTACCCAAACTGCTCCTTAAACTTGAGATTTCCATTATTTGAACAGGGAACAGCAGAAGGTTAAAATATCAAATGAACCCTACATCTCTTTGAGGTGCCATTTACTTCTTTCTTTTGAAGTCACTTGTGGCTCTTTAATAAGTTGTACTCACCGCATTTTATATGTCCTCTTAAATAAAACACGTGTGGCTTTTGGCAATGCAGCTTATATGCTCATAAAATCTGAGTAACTGTGCTAAATTCTAATTAAGAAATTTAATTGAGCCTCCAGTTGCTACTCTGCCTATGTAAGCAGCAGCTGGGGACCACCTAATCATTCAGAGATCTGTGCTACTTATTTAAAGAACTGTACATGACACTGTTCTTTCTTTACAACAAATTCCCTTGAAATATTGGACAATGAATGAAAACAGCGTGTGTAGGCCTTGTGGCTATTCCTAGACAACCATCTGAGTACTCTGTAACTGATACTGAAGCTCTCTCTTTTTGCCTTAGGTCAAAACCCTTTCTTGAGTGGTGCAGAAAAATAGAAACATTCTTCATTCTTGAAAGCATTTACTATTAGAGAGGCTAAATTGTCAAAAGAAACATTTTTTTGTTATAGAGATTTCACTGCAATTATTTTCCACTGTGTTCTTCACTCTGAGACTTTGTTACACATCAAAAAAAGAAAAAAAAATTATCCAGTGTCAATCATCTGTCTATTGGTGGTAGAAAGTGACACCCCTATGAAGATCAGAAAATGAGACTTTTTTTTGCTGTACTGGTAAATATCCAGAATAGCTTTGCTGCAGTCATTACAGATATTCTGATGTAACTCAGGTCAGGCTCTGTGTACAGTGGCCAGCTTCCTCTGAGAAAGATCAGTTGCACTCCAGTAAATTAAACAGTAACACAAATAACAGCCCAGACACCCAGATTTTTCAAAGGTCTTACCCCTCCCAAGCCTATTTAGCCACGCTTATGTATAATTAAAGCATACAATAGCCTAACTGCTACCATATTTCAAAGCGCCTGCATCTCGGTTTTGTTAAGGGCCCAGTTCCGTTGAAACGGTTTCAGCTGATAAGATTATTCTGGTAAGCAGGGTTTAACCTTGGGAAAACAAAGAATGGATTAAAATAGAGAGTTCACCCTTCCCTTCTCTTCCAGTCTGCACATGCACGCACAGGCTACTTGCACTTCCCTCTTTTTAAACCCCATCCACACCAATCATCTTGCCAGAATGCCATACCCCTTCCACGCGTTTCCCACCGCAGAGCGCTGATCGGCCTCTGCCACCTGCTGGCAAAGCCAAAAACGTTCAAGACGTTAAATCGGAGGCTAAAGCGTTGCCTACGCACGTCTAAAATCGGCTCCTTTAGCTAAAAACCATCACGGTACAAACAGGACAATTTGCTGGTGCTGTTGCATTTCCCACAGCTTTGGCTGCAAAGCCTGTGCCGCCAGAAGTCTGTCAGGAAAATACCTCCAAAATGAAAATAGTTGTTACTACATACATACAAAATAGGTCTTGCCTGCTTATAGCACAGTGACAGGATGTGAGGCTGATAATGTGTTTTTAAGGCAATCAAAAAACCTTAAACTTCTATGATATCTGCATCTGTTCCAGAATTAAGACTGAACAGCTGAACTCATCCTCATTAGGCCTAATGATTTCTGCTCCTGAATGCTGGTAAAAACTGAAATGTAGGTCTGGGTTGAAACCTTGGCAATGGCAAAGTTAAAAGAGGTGAAAATCTGCTTTTCAGTGTCGTGTCTTAGGCGCGGTATGCAAAGTGCCCCCTCCGCCCCCCCCAATGCATCTGCATAGGCCTGGTGCGTGTTAGCTGCTTATTTAACATACTGCATGAAGCCGACAGACGTTGGTGAGAGGCTAGTAACACCCGCGTGAACCAGGGCACACCTGGGTAATTGCTCCAGTTAAATGCTTTAGACCCACAGCAGTCTCCAGAGATGAAATTCTCATGCAAAATCCATTCCCATGAATTACGAGAGTCCATCAGAGATTCTTCTCACAGGAGTATTGCATAGTGAATTTCTTGTACTGAAGCTTGGTTTTGATCAGAAAAAGCATCAACACAGCCTGGCAATACAAACCCCTGAAGTTTTTCATGTGGGCCGTCAAGCTGTCTTGCTGGTCTGTCCTCCTACCCTCCGGCAAAGCTTCCTCTGGGAAGGACACTGTCCTTCTGAGAAGCTTCAGGGTTAGGAGAGAGATGGAGAGAGAATAAAGGTCTGCCCCGGTTATTAGGCTGTTAGTGGATTTGGCAAAAAACACCCGTGCTACAGGCCAGGCCTGCCTCTTGTTTTGGGGCTCGTTTGCAAGGATGTGGCCTTTGACCTGGCAAGGAAGAGGGGTGGCACAGCAGCGCTGCCTCCGTCCGGCCTGGAATTCTCTTCCTTGCACAAGAGAACCTTACGAAATAGGTTTTACCTCATCTCGCCTCACTAGGCTGCAGAGCCGTTGCGCGCTGCCCAGCAGCACGCCCGCGGGGGGCGGCTCTGAACGGACCCTCTCTGCACGTGCCGAGCGCCCTTCCAGCAGGAAGCTTTCCGGGCGGGGAACGGAGCCGCGCACATCAGTTCCTAGCGGAACCGCCTCGCCTGTCCTTTTTCGTGGCGCGGGAAGGAAATAAGCCCGGCCCGTTTTAATCGCACATGGTGGCAAAATGTAAGACTTTCTGTCTTATACGGCGTCACAGCTGCACACGCAGAACTCCCTTCCGCGGGCAGACGCGCGGGGCCCGTCTCCACGGAAATCCCGCGTCCGGGACGCTCCCGGGCGCACCCGCACGCACAGGCCCCGGCGGAAGCGGGGCGGCGCGAGCGGCCATGGCGGCGGGCGGCGCGGAGGAGCTGCGGCGGCGGCTGGGGCGGCTCTCGGCGCTCTCGGTGTACCGGCGGGTGGCGGGCGCCGGGCGGCTGGAGCGGCGCGGCCGCGGGAAGCCGCCGCCCGCGGGCGGCAGGCGGGCCAAGGCGCGGCCGAGGCGCGGCGAGGCGGGAGGCAGCGGCCCGCAGCCGGAGCCTCCGCCACCGCCGCAGCCACAGCCGCCGCCGAGCGCTGCCGCGCCCCCCAGCCAGGCGGAGGCGGAGGCAGAGCCGGCCAAGGCGGCGGGCGGCGGACCTGAAGCGAAGCGGAGGCGCGGCCCCGCGGCGAGCGGCTGCGGCCCGCGGCCCACGGGGGAGGGCGGCGTGGTGGGGCTGCTGCGGCGGCTGGGGCGGCTGGAGGACAGCCGGCAGCGGGCGGGCGAGCTGTTCCGCTGGCTGGTGGCCCCGGTGGCGCCGGCAGAGTTCCTGGGGCGGCACTGGGAGCAGGCGCCGCTGCTGGTGCGGCGGGGCGACCCCGGCTACTACACGGGGCTCTTCTCCACGGCCGAGTTCGACGCCGCCCTGCGAAGCGGCCGGGTGCACTTTGGGACCCACCTGGACGTGACCAGCTATGCCGACGGCGTGCGGGAGACGCACAACCCGGCCGGCCCGGCCCTGCCTGCCGTCGTCTGGGACTTCTACCAGAACGGCTGCTCCCTGCGGCTCCTCAGCCCCCAGGCCTTCTCCTCCACTGTCTGGCAGTTCCTCTCCATCCTGCAGGAGCACTTCGGCAGCATGGCGGGGGCCAACACGTACCTGACGCCGCCGGGGACACAGGGCTTTGCACCCCACTACGATGACATCGAGGCCTTTGTGCTGCAGCTGGAGGGGAAGAAGCACTGGCGTGTCTACAGCCCCCGGAAAGATGCTGAGGTGCTGCCTCGCTTCTCCAGCACAAACTTGACGCAGGCTGAGCTCGGCAAGCCCGTGCTGGAGACTGTGCTGGAGGCTGGGGACATGCTGTACTTCCCTCGTGGCTTTATCCACCAGGGTGACTGTCTCCCTGATGCACACTCGCTCCACATCACTGTGTCCTCCTACCAGAGGAACACCTGGGGGGACCTCCTGGAGAAGCTCCTCCCAGCTGCTCTGCAGATGGCTCTGGAAGAGGACGTGGAGTACCGGCAAGGGCTTCCCATGGACTACCTGGGCTACATGGGGGTTGCCAACTCAGATGTAGCTGACGCTCGCCGAACTGCCTTTATGGAGAAGGTGCAGAGCCTGATAAAGAAACTCGTGGACTATGCACCCATTGATGCAGCTGTGGATCAGAGAGCCAAGTCATTTCTTCATGACTCTCTCCCGCCGGTGCTTACGCAAAGTGAAAAGGTGCAGAGTGTGTACGGCTTCCCAGCCCGGTGGCAAGATGGAGGCCCCTGCAATGTTGATATACTTATAACAAAAGATACAGAAGTACGTCTCCTCCGCCATGGCATCATTAGATTGTGTAATGAAGAAGCAGGTGTGATGCTATATTATACGACAGAAAACTCAAGAGTGTATCACAAGGAAGAACCAAAGTTCCTCGAGCTAGATCCAGAGTATACAGATAGTATTGAATTTCTCCTGTCTTCCTATCCAAACCATGTCAGCGTGGATACCCTTCCATGTGAAACCTTGGAGGACAAGATTTCTCTAGCCACGCTCCTGTTTGAGAAGGGCATTCTGACTACAAAGAAACCTCTGGTGCAAGTGTAACTTTTATTTTTTAACAAAATAAACATACATTTGTTCTAGGAAGTGTTCTGTCTTATTCTCACCTTACACCTGTCAGGTGTGAATCAGCAGTCTGGATCACACTGCGTCTTCTAGGGGCAGAAGCACTTCGGCATGGGTGGAGAAATCAAATGTTCTGATTACAACAGGTGTCACTCTAGAAGCAATACTGCATGGCTGAGTGGCTAGAGAAGGGAAGTGCATAATTTGTTATTTTTTCCTTTCACCAACCATATTACTACACGCTAAGTAACTTCAGGAAGTTAGTGAACTTTTTTTGCAGTTTGTAATGTGTTTATAGTGTTTTAAAGCAGCCTACCCTACTCTCATTACTTGCAGGCAAATCCGCTGATGGTCACCATTCTGTGTGCCTGTGCTGTGGCACACTGTACATGCAGTGTGGCCCTCAGGTCTGTGCTCTGTTGCAAAGATCCCTGGGCCACGTGAAAAGCTTGGCCAACTCTTCGTAGAAGTGGAGCCCACATGCAGCTCCCACTCAGTGCCAGCGATTATGCCATATGCGTGGCTCTGCCTTTACTGAACAGTGCTGCAAGATTTTCTCATGTGAACATGAGCTACTGCATTTGAAATGCTCTGTCTCCTCTTTTTCATTCTGCTAATTTCAAGCTGTCTTAGTGATAGAATAACGTTCCCCACTAGTCTTACCACAGAAGCCCCTAGCAAGGAAATTGCTGGTCCTTTCAAGGCAAATGGGGCACTCTTAATATGGGAGTTTTCAGGCTGGGTGCAAAAAGTTTCGTATTGGGACCTAACAAGTTACATGAATACATGCCTGGCTGCGTGGGCAGTTCCCGTAAATACTGACAAGCATCAGATACACTTTTGTGCAATACTGTTTTATCATTGCAGTCAGCAGGTGACAAATATTCTGTCTTTAAAGCCTCCTGAAGCCATACCCACAAGGAGCGGGCTGTGTTATCCTGTGCTCCTCTGAGCTGCTGGGTCATCAGGGTTTTGCAAGATGGTACCAACACACACTCTTAAATCGTTTAGGATTCAAGTGCACGCTGTATCCTCCAAAGCCCCATACTTGCACCAGCCAGTGCACCAGCCTTCCTTTTCCGCTTCTGCCTGTATGCTTTTGATAAATCTTGGGCTGTGTAAAACTGCACATCACAAGAGCGTGCTGAGGTGCACCTGGGGCGGGGGAGGGGGGGGGGGGGCTTTGTTTTGTGAATCAATAGTGGCTGGACAGAAATGCTATTGCCACATACATCCTCTGACCCCTCTGTCTGCTTATCCTCACCAGAGGATCAATGGTCCTCATCCCGCCATTCATGCCGCTGGCAAATAGCTCGTGCTTCAGTGGTGTGCTTCCTGGGCTGTTCCATGTGCCCACCTTGCAAGAAGTGGCACCTGCACCACAGCTGCCTGTGCCACAAGCACTTGCAATGCATTTGGCTGCATAAAGGGCAGCTGTATGGCAGGCACCTGCACCACAGCTTGCTGCATCAGTAGCTCACGCAGCTCCTTCTGCGCTGGCTGTAAGCACTGCCACGTCGTTTCAAGCATGTTAATCATATTAGTAACAAAAGACAGCACAAATTCTTAGCTTTTCCTTTCCCTGGCCCCTCTTTTCTAAGACAGCATAATACTTAAGCTGGTCTGGGGCATTCTGATAATTCCTCCTCAGTTTCTAAATCTACTGGGGAAACTGCCTGGGCTAAACACCTTGCAAATACTGCTCTTGGATTTGTGTGGGGCCAGCCAGGCACAGAGTTTCTCTTGTTCTTTCTCCAGAAAGGCATTTCTTACTGAGACCTGCTGACTGCACCAAATGTTCTGCACTAGGAGGTGCTGATACATTATGGTCTTGGTAAGAAAGGCACTCACATTCTGTAAGGAATCATTAAAAATGCTATGTATTAGAGCTAACAGTCTAAGAAGAGAACAGTATAGTGTATTGGCTCTGGCTGAGCCCCACAGCAGCCTTCCCAGTGCTGTGCTTGTACTGGTAGCCAGAAGGGTGCTGCTAACACACCGGTGTTTGGCTGCTGCTGAGCAGCGCTCGCACAGCACCAAGGCTGGCTCTCCAACATCCCCCCATCACCAGCAGGCTGGGGGTGGGCAGGGTCTTGGGAGGGGACAGAGCCAGGACAGCTGACCCAAACTGACCCAAGGGATATTCCATACCATACGACGTCTGCTCAGATACAAAAGCCAATGGAAAGGAGGAGGAAGCATTTGTTACTTATATTTGTCTTGTGGATCAACTGCTATACACACACAGAAGCCCTGCTTCCTGGGAAGTGGCCGAACATTGCCAGCTGATGGGAAGTGGAGAATAACATCTTTTGTTTTTCCTTTGCTTTGGTGCACACAAATTTTGCTGTTGCTTCATTAAACTGTCTTTATCTAGACTCACAAGTTTGGGGTTTTTTCCATCTTATTTTCTCCCTCCCTGTTCTGCTGAGGAGGGGCGAGAGAGAGCAGCTTGGTGGGCACCTGGCATCCAGCCAAGGTCAACCCACCACACACAGGTAATCTTACATGCCTTTAGATGCTGGGAATCCTGAGCAGTGTAGCATGTAACAGGAATCCAACCCACATACATCACACCATGCAGATATGGTCCATAGCAGACAATCTTACCTTTTGGTCTTTCAAGGTATTGTAAGATATTTATATAAGGAAACAGCTCTATTTATCATGTCTACTGTCAAACATAAACAATGTTCACATGAAACATCTTGCTGCACGGTTTGATATAGGCAAGGCCATACAGGTAGTACAATCACAGGTACTGGGTGGGAGTGCCTGTGGGCTCCTCTTCCTGTAAGGAAGAGCTGGCAGTGTTCCTCCTGTGGCCTCTCAAGAAGTAGAAGCTCCAGAGGGTTGATGACCAGCCCATGTTGCTCCATCACAGCACGTGCACAAGCTGTGATAGCCTTGAGCCTATTGATAATGTGTATGCTTGTGAGAGCCCTCGTTAAATGTTCTGATGTCACACTTTATCACTGGTGATCTGGTACTGGAGAGGAAAATGTGTTCAGACAACTGGCATCGCAATCTTCTCTATACTTCTTACATATAGAAGATCTCCCTGGGATATATTCAACAGGAAAACAGAGGAGGCTTTCATCACTCCCACAGCTGCCCTTTGTTTCCCGTTTCCCTGCTCTAGAGATGGCATTTCCATGCGACCTAAAGCAGTTCAGTCAGAAATGGGCTTCCAAAATGACCTCATGGTGGTGAAGAGATTTGCAGAATGTGAGTGGAACTGTGAAGCTGCCATGCCCACAACAGGAAATTCCTGGAATTTCAGCTTAAACCTCCTCATCCAAAGGCTAGCTATAACTATTCTCAGAGTTTACTGTTGATATTCCTTTACTGGGAGGAAATGGGAAAAGTGCAAGAATACACTTGTATTATAGTCTATCTATGGGTAAAACAGTTCTGCTCCTCTAAGCGATCATACATTATCTGCCACAGGGCACTTCCTCTGCGCAGTTTTCCTGTCATCACATCTTGGACCTCACCCCTCATGATAACCCTACACAACAATCTGATCAATGGTCTGAGGATGGCTGCCAGAAGGAAAGGCACAGCTGATGCATCAGACCCAGTCCTTGACCAGTCTGTCTGTCAGAAACCTGGGTGTACCCTTGGTACTCCTACAGCTGAGTACTAGTACTTAGATCTCCTAGTGTCTGGATTCATCCTATTCACCACACATAGGTGATCTCCAGCATACTTTTTTGAGCACCCAAACTGTTGTTGTTAATTCCCTACATACATGAATTCGGGGAAAGGGGCAACCCTTTCCAAAGGAGGCCTGCGGCTTTGCCGAGCTTGGGAGAGAAGTCTGGGTATGGGGCTGCAGCTGTACCTTCCCCTGGGTCCATTCCTGCAAAGATAATAACCAACAGGCCTGAAGGCAGATTGCTCCCAAGAACCTGCCCTGTGTTTGCACATGCCATTTGGAAACTGCCCCCATGGCAGCTGGATGAGGTCTTTGTCTTCTGTGCCTTGGGTTTGTCTCCCCCTCAGAAATACGTGCTCTGACTGGAGCCACCTTCTTTTTAACCACAATGCCTTGGTCATCCTGCAAGCTCCTCTGTCTGATTTATATTCAGTACAATCTTCTTTCAGAAGAACGCAGTATCCTTTTTGCTTTGGAATAATGGAGAAAAAATGGGATCAGAATTCCTTGAATTAATTAGCTGAGCTTTCATGGGAGCAGGGCATTTTTCTTTGGACCACATGAGGTGAAATCACTTTATGATTTCATATGAGGGAGTATGGATGCCAGACTGCACATATAAAGCCCAGATAAGAAAGCACATGACACTTACAGAGGGAGAGAAAAAGCAATTTTCTTGGACAAGGAAAATCTCTGGGGAGTCTACCCAGTGCCTCTGACTACTTGGTATTACAAAACGGGACCATGTAAGGGTTCCCTCACATGTCTCCAAGCAGTGCAGAAACAAAAATGTAGCTACAGGGAGCAGATCCACCATTTTTTCCAAGAGGAGCTGTGCAGGACAGGAGAGCTATGAGAAAGCAGGGCTTTATTTGCTGTCATAATCAGCCCCTCTGGGGCTTTTACAGCATCTTTTTGAAGCATACAAGGACTACTGGCTTCACAACAGCCACATGGGGCAGGGAGAGAGGGGAAGGGAGCCGGCAGTCCTACCCCTGCCAGCGCAAGAGGAGGAGGAGGCAGCTCTCCATGACAGGCTGCCCAGGCACAGGAGCCAGGACATACGACTTAAATACAATCATGATGCAGTTGAGTGGATCAAAGGAGCAGCAGCAGATTGCTCCCATCTTTCGTTGCTGAGCACGGCTGTGGTCATAGCAGACAAGGTTTCTCTTGTCTAGCATTTCCACATCACTCATCCCCAATGGTGGTCCTGACCATTGACCCCTTGCCTGCTGCCCACAGCCCCTGCCCTCTTCTCACAGAAGCCATCCTTATAGCTCCCCACTACCAAAACTTTTCCACGCTAGCTCTGAATAGTTTTACTTTTCTCCTGCAACTGGTGCTCAAATGCTGTCAGTGTGTTTGCTGTGTCTTGGCTGTTGTCATAGCACTAGGGAACGTTTTTCATGGGAGTGGAAGAAATTTGTGCGTAGGAGGTGCTTGGCACTTGTCCAGAAGAAAAACCGATCATTGCCATTGCCTTCTCCATGGTGTTTTGCAAACTCCCGGCGCTACGCAGTGTCCCTCTCCAGGAACCAGCTGTCGTGTTTCTCAGCTCAGTACTGATGGGGATTTCCTCCTGTCCTCCAGGTGAAGGGACCAGGGGTTGGCCTGCTCGGTTGCTCCAAAGGTGCTGATCTGTGTCTCACCATGGCCGCCTTCCTGAAGAACATCACGGCCGTTGTTTCCCTCAACGGCCCTGTGGCCGTTACGATTTACCCTCTCTGTTACAAGGATAAAACCATCCCCGCTTTGCCCATCGATGAACAACAGGTCAAAATCATTGACTCCAATCTTCTTGATTATTCCGACATCCCTGCTGATGCCTTCCAAGCCCCTGGCAACCAAAGCCTGATCCCACTAGAGAAAACTGAGGCACAGTTACTGTTCATTGTTGGGCAAGATGACCATGTTGTTAAAAGTGAGTATTACGCTACTGAAGCCTGCAAGCTTTTGCAGGCTCAAGGGAAGGAAAATTTTCAGATTCTCTCCTACCCTGGAACAGGGCACTGCTTTGACCCTCCCTTTTTCCCTTTGTACTCCATAGGAAGCCATCCCATTTTTCACAAGCGGGCAGTCCTGGGTGGGGAGCTCAGGGCTTATTCTAAAGCTCAGGCTCATTCTTGGCCACGGATCCAGGCTTTTTTCAACAGGTATTTAAATGACAACTAATGTGCAAGAAAGACGCAGCTCTTAATGACCTAACCTGGCAGATGCTTTCAGGCTTGCCAGGTCAAAACTTGTTCACAGTTGCACCAGTACAACTGCAGTATCTTCCACCGCTTTGCACATCTGTAACTCAGAAAAGAGCTGCGTTTGCCTTTTCTGGTTTTCCCTGAACTTGCTTGGGTAAGTGTCAAGAAAAGGAATGGCAAACAGGTTTGCATTAGCCATTGATAAAACTGGTCACGTGCAAAATGCACAGTTACATTTCTTAGGTGGTTTCTGTTCTTCCAAATGCCTGGCAGTACTTCACATATCACTGTGGTCTCTACATGCATACCTCATCCTCAGCTTTAAAGCAATCTACTGTAAAGCAACGCCTCTCAAACGCTGATTTTGGACCAGGGTTTTCACCACTCTTGTGGTGAAAGCCTCATCGTAAACGGAAATGTCTCTGATCTCTGTGCTGCTGGAAGTGTGCAGGAATGGATGTTACAGCCAGGATGCTGGGGTGACTCCGGTTAAGCCTCAGGAAGGGTTGCTGGCCCTCTGTGCCACCTCTCTGTCCTCTCCTCAGAGGAAGTGCTCTGGCTCGTCGATACTTCTGGCCCCAAGATGTCACGCAAAAAGCCATTCTGCTAAATGTACAGCCATTGTGATCTTCTCCCACATGATGTGGAACTTTTTCAGCTTTGTTATTAGGGTGAGAATTGTAATAAAGAGACTGAGATTTGAAAGCCATGGAGTCATTTGCCGGGCTTGGGTTAGAAGCAGGGATCTTTGCATCTTGAACACTCTCACCTCAGGGTGGAGCAGGGGGCCTATGGGTGGAAGGCCCTGAGGACCTCCTGCCCCACCTTGGCAGAACAGCCACACTCACCCCAGCACACTGGCATGTGATGAACTGCCACCAGCATCCCTGTTTTGTCCCCCTCTAGTGTGCCAGTAGCCATCAACCTTTTGGTTTCTGGAGAGTTTCCACCTCCCTTGTGAATGCCAGCTCCCACCACCCTGCTGAAGCAGCTGTCCTGGGTGTCCCCAGGCTGTGGGTGTCCTCCTGGCCAGCCTGGAACTCTGGGACAGAACTTAGAGCTGTCAGCTGCCTCTCAGCCCTGTCCTGTTTTCTGCACCTGGGTGTCCTCACTGTGGCACCACAGCCTTTCCCTGCCTGGCAGGTTTTGTAATGGATGGTATCCGCATGCTGGCTGATGCCTGCGGGCCTGCCCTAGTGTGGGTAAAGCACTCTACCTGGGCATGGGCAAGAAGAGCAGGTGACAGAGCAGGAGAGATGGGGTGACAGGAGCCTTGGGGCAGGCTGTGGTCATGCCAGCTGCTGTCATCTGGTAAGAGGTGCAAGACTGCAAGTCCCAGGGGATGCCAGGAGAGCGGCGCTGGGATCATGGGGTTGTCTCTGCCCTGAGATGCTCCGCGGCCACAGCCCCCTGCACCCACACTAGCACAGGGCCACACCAGCCCCTTTGGAAAGTCCCCACCAGTAAGGTGGGCTCCCATCCCATATGAGCTTCTGCAGAACATCTTTCCCCGGGGGGGTAGGTGGGGCCTGGGCCCTGAATGAGCTCCCTTTGTGCCCCGTCTCGCTGGCTTGGAGCCCCCCAGAGGCTGAGCACGAGATCCCCCTGGGACGACTCCTAGCAGTTCCTGCTGCTGCAGAACATCTCTCTCCACATGCATTGGCATGGGACAGGAGCTGGGACAGAGGGGAGTGGAAAGGAGCTCTGTGCCAGAGCCTGCCATGCTGCCTTACCCCTGTCCCCGTGCCGGCAGCTGGTCATACATGACAACGCCCTGCTGGGTTCAGGATCATGTCACAGGGGTGGCCTTTCTCGGGGCAGCAGCCCACGCTGGTGGCAGGAGCAAGCTGCCAAAATGCTGCCAGGCTGTGGTGCCAATTGCCTGCAAGTCTGCAGGCAGCACAGCTGTAGCCTTTTCCAAAGGGAGCCTGGAGCCTGACCGAGTTCAGGAGGTGAAAGACAAGAGCCTGTGAGAGAAGCCCAGGGCGGAGAGCTGCACCTGCACCTGGCCTGGGTCCAGTCCTGCAAAGTAACCAGCAGGCCTGGTTCGGAGAACTGCCCCCGCAGCAGATAAGCACGCTGCCTGTCAGCAGGTGTCTGCGCAGAGCTGCCACCCTTCACAGATACCCCACAGTGCCACGCTGCCAGCTGTGCCGATCCCGCCCTGCCGTGGGTGCTGACAGGGCTGCAGCAACGACTCCAGGCAGCCTGGATGTCTCCCAGCATGGTGCAGGCCCACACAGCTCCTGCCGCAATTCCCCTCCCCTCGCCTGTGTGTGGGAGGCAGGAAGCAGCATTTGAAGACGAAGCCTCAGCCTGAATGCAGACACAGTGAAGGCAGCAACCAGGGGCCATGTGGCACGTCGCCGCCCGCTCCCTGTCCCGGGCCAGCTCCCGCGCCTGGCAGAAGCAGCTGCCCCGGCCCAGCCCCGCGCCCGCAGCCCCGCAGCGCCGCGGCCCTGCATGGACGCCCGGGATGGCCTCCGCCCGCAGCCTCTCCGCCATGGCCCCCGCCATCCGCCTCTCGCCCACCGCCCGCAGCCTCTTCGACGAGCCGCTGGCCATCGCCGTGCAGGGCCTGGGCCCGCGGCAGCAGGTCACGCTGCGGGCGTCCTTGCGGGACGAGGCGGGTGAGCTCTTCCAGGCCCGCGCCCGCTACCAGGCGGGGGACGACGGGGAGCTGGACCTGGCCCGCTGCCCCGCGCTGCCGGGCGGCAGCTTCTCCGGCCTGGAGCCCATGGGGCTGCTCTGGGCTTTGCAGCCCCAGAAGCCTTTCCGGTATATGCTGAAGAAGGATGTGCAGAGCCCCTTCGTCGTGCAGCTGGAGGTGTTCGAGGGCCACGGGGAGCCCCCCGGGCGGCTCCTGGCGCAGGCACAGCATGAGCGGGCGTTCCTGCGGGATGGCGTGCGGAGAGTCCCGGTGCGAGAGGGGAGGGTCCGGGCGACGCTTTTCGTGCCCCCCGGTGAGTACTGGCTGCAGCCATCCTGTTTTCCCTAAACCAATGTTCTGTCAGTGCAAACTGTTCCATGACTTCTGTAAAGAGGAGTCTGTGAAAGCCCCTGTCCTTGCCTCCCTGCCTCCCTCCCCGTACCACCAACCACCTGACCTGATTGTTCCCAATTCACCTGCCCGTGCGGGCACCAGGACATGGTTGCAGAAGCAGGCAGAATAACCCTTCTTGCCCGGAGCTTGAGATTACAAATGTGGAGAAAAGCACAGCAAGTGCGGAGTGAGTGTGCCTGCAGGGCCACTGGAGATGAGAAGCTGCAGAAGAAAGTGGTGGAGAGGGGCTCTGTGCCAGTCCTTGACAGTCCTCCTCACTGAGAGGGTCTGGGGGATCCTCCCTCTCCCCCCAGCACAGTAACAAGTAACTATATGGTGACCATGGTCCACCATGTTGGGGGTCCTCTGGGCATCATCAATTCATGAAAGGGGGAAGAGGGGGGACTCAAGAACACTTACAGGGATGAAACCTTTCCAGCAGGAAAAGGCAGTCATTTAATTGCTCTGCAAAAGGTGCAAGTACCTTTCTGAGGTGTAAGAGTTGCCCAAGACAATCCCAGGCTGCAGCATCTTCTCGGCACCTACACGGAGATTTCGCTGCCAGAGTCCATGGTGACGAGGGCTGAGGTTCAGCATCCCAATAGCAGCAAGGTCAGGGCTCCCTCGCTTGCCTCACCTCTATGCCTACCTGCTGACTGGGAGACAGAAGCAGCCAGCTGCATACATTTGGTATCTAAAATGTCCTGCTTTCCCTGAGATGAGGCACTTACAGTAAGCTAAATATTGCTGCGTTTCCCCCGTGTCCCCTGACCCGCTCCTTTTGTGTGTGTTTTAAAATGATAGGCCCTTGCTGTACTCCCTGGTGCTTTGAATTGTTTCCTAGGCACAGGACAGAAGGCATTCATTCTCATCCTGCTCTCACCACAGCTGATGGTCAGCTTAGAAAAGACTGTAGGCTTGCTCTGTAGTCAGTATTTCTGCTACACGGAGAGATGTTTTGCCACCATGATTTCACCACACTCAAATTGTCCTGCACTGAGATACCCCCATTGTGATTTTCTGTTCTTGGGAGTGCTCTCTTACAGTACATCTCCACATGTGGATTCAGGAGCTGGATACTCTGAAACAAACAACCTAAGGCCATGTAAACTCTACAGCTCAAAGGGCTTTTGCTATAGTACTGTCCCACATCCCCTGTGCACCACCGCAGCCTTATTCACTGTTACCACCTTTTCTGTGCATGTTCAGTGCAAGCCCACAGAGACCTGTGACACTCAGCTGAGCCATGGGCCACAGATAACTGCACTCCTGGCCTCTGAGGTACACAGCCACTGCTCTGAATGCTCACCTTCTATGGAGAGCCAGTAGATGTGCTGTTGCATGCATGCTGACAGTGGCAAAAGGAAGAGCACAGTATCATTGTGGATGGTAAGGCTCTCCTTGTCCCAGGGTAGAGGGTGAGCAGATGCTATGCGCTTCATTCTCCTCCATGACCCCCAGCAGCATGTTCCCACCTTCCACAGGATGCACAGGCCACCATGGTGGAGGGTGTGAGACCATGGCAGGAGACATCCCTGAAGAGTGGGAGGCATGAGCACACTCAGGCCTGTGGCTCTCCTGAAGCCAAGAGCAGGGGTAAGCTGGGTGGGCATCCACTCCTCAACATGGCCAGGGGCACCTTCTTTGGCCTGGGGCCTGTGGAGCTTCCCTGGACCCTGTGGTCCCAAACCCCATCAGGCTGTAGGAATGCAACATGCAGAACACCCTCTATCCTTGCACTGGGTGGACAGGAGCAGGATTTTCACAGGATGAGGAAAAGAGGATCCTGAGGCAAGAAGGGGAGATCCAAACAACGATCTTCCAATCACCCAGTGAGATACCCATGGCATCCTACGCCGAATTTGATACTGATCACAGTCAGAGACATGATTCCCAAAGATGAAGTGCTGGCTGGGTGGATCCCACTTTTCAAGGGATCCCAAACATTCAAAAGACACAATACAAACACAAATGCTTACCGTTTCTAGTTTAATAATATTACATCTATCAAATCATGATATCTTGAGGATTTTTACAGTGCCAGGTAAAGTGGGCATTGTTACAGGGCTGCTTACAGGGAGAAGAGAAGCTGGGACAAGACACCTTCTCCGAACAGTCCCTGCCTGTTGGCCCTAAGGACAAATAGAAATACTGCCAATACTTAAAACAAATAAGGGTTTGCACCTTACCTAAGATGTTCTGCTCCTCAGCTTTTTTTATCTCTGCAAGACACTCTAGGGTTTTTTTCAGCTGCTGACACCACACAGCTGAGTGATTAATCATGTCCTTTCCCCAAAAGATGCCTTTCTGCAGTTCCTGTTGTGTACCTGGTTTGGTGCTTTCTAAACCAGAAAAACATTTAAATGAGTAATTTCAGGCAATACTGCTCTTCATCTTGTTTGCTCCAGGAGAAGATGCCTTTCCAGGGGTCATTGACATACATGGACTTGGAGGAGGTCTTTTTGAGCAGAGAGCCAGCCTGCTGGCCAATCATGGGTTTGCCACACTGGCTCTGGCTTATTATCAATATGAGGACCTGCCCCAGCAGCCAACTGAACTCCACCTGGAATATTTTGAAGAGGCAGTGAACTATATGCTGCAGCACCCACAGGTAGGAGCACCCTCCCTGTCCCTCTGGGTTCCCCTGGGAGTGCTTCTTCTGTAAAGTGCCTGTCACTTTGCCTGAGTTATCGCTGGAGGAAGCTGCTGAAATACTCACCTGGCTCCAACTGCCAGGAATTTGGGTGCCTGAGCTCTAGGAAAGAGGAAGGGTCAAACACATATGCACTAGAAAAGCAGAGGATGGGTACCATTCATGTACCATTATCTGGAGTGACAGAGATGGTGTCTGAGACATAACAAGGTAGTGAGGTTGTGGAAGAGAGAGACATGCATTTTTCAAAGCAGCATTCATGAACTGTCACCACATGCCCCCATATGAACCCTTAGTCTAAATAATACAAAGTAAAAAAAAATTGCTGGTATCTAGCTGTGGTGGATTGATCTTGGCTGGCTGTCAGATACCCACCAAGCTGCCCTCTCACTCCCCTTCATCAACAGGAGAGGTAGAGAAATTAAGATAAAAAATCTCATGGGTCAAGGTAAGGACAGGGAGAAAACTCACCAATTATCATCACGGGCAAAACAGACTGACTTAGGGAAGATTAATTTCATTTATTGCCAGTAAATAACAGAGTAGCATAATGAGAAATAAGAACAAAACTAAAACCACCTTCTGTTCCCCATCCTGTCCCTCCTCCATCTCTGGGCAGCAGTGGGTCTGTTTTGGAGCTGGCTGAAACTGCCTCTGTCCAACATGGGGGCAACCCCTGCCCTCTTCTCACAGAAGCCATCCTTATAGCTCCCCACTACCAAAACTTTTCCACGCTAGCTCTGAATAGTTTTACTTTTCTCCTGCAACTGGTGCTCAAATGCTGTCAGTGTGTTTGCTGTGTCTTGGCTGTTGTCATAGCACTAGGGAACGTTTTTCATGGGAGTGGAAGAAATTTGTGCGTAGGAGGTGCTTGGCACTTGTCCAGAAGAAAAACCGATCATTGCCATTGTCTTCTCCATGGTGTTTTGCAAACTCCCGGCGCTACGCAGTGTCCCTCTCCAGGAACCAGCTGTCGTGTTTCTCAGCTCAGTACTGATGGGGATTTCCTCCTGTCCTCCAGGTGAAGGGACCAGGGGTTGGCCTGCTCGGTTGCTCCAAAGGTGCTGATCTGTGTCTCACCATGGCCGCCTTCCTGAAGAACATCACGGCCGTTGTTTCCCTCAACGGCCCTGTGGCCGTTACGATTTACCCTCTCTGTTACAAGGATAAAACCATCCCCGCTTTGCCCATCGATGAACAACAGGTCAAAATCATTGACTCCAATCTTCTTGATTATTCCGACATCCCTGCTGATGCCTTCCAAGCCCCTGGCAACCAAAGCCTGATCCCACTAGAGAAAACTGAGGCACAGTTACTGTTCATTGTTGGGCAAGATGACCATGTTGTTAAAAGTGAGTATTACGCTACTGAAGCCTGCAAGCTTTTGCAGGCTCAAGGGAAGGAAAATTTTCAGATTCTCTCCTACCCTGGAACAGGGCACTGCTTTGACCCTCCCTTTTTCCCTTTGTACTCCATAGGAAGCCATCCCATTTTTCACAAGCGGGCAGTCCTGGGTGGGGAGCTCAGGGCTTATTCTAAAGCTCAGGCTCATTCTTGGCCACGGATCCAGGCTTTTTTCAACAGGTATTTAAATGACAACTAATGTGCAAGAAAGACGCAGCTCTTAATGACCTAACCTGGCAGATGCTTTCAGGCTTGCCAGGTCAAAACTTGTTCACAGTTGCACCAGTACAACTGCAGTATCTTCCACCGCTTTGCACATCTGTAACTCAGAAAAGAGCTGCGTTTGCCTTTTCTGGTTTTCCCTGAACTTGCTTGGGTAAGTGTCAAGAAAAGGAATGGCAAACAGGTTTGCATTAGCCATTGATAAAACTGGTCACGTGCAAAATGCACAGTTACATTTCTTAGGTGGTTTCTGTTCTTCCAAATGCCTGGCAGTACTTCACATATCACTGTGGTCTCTACATGCATACCTCATCCTCAGCTTTAAAGCAATCTACTGTAAAGCAACGCCTCTCAAACGCTGATTTTGGACCAGGGTTTTCACCACTCTTGTGGTGAAAGCCTCATCGTAAACGGAAATGTCTCTGATCTCTGTGCTGCTGGAAGTGTGCAGGAATGGATGTTACAGCCAGGATGCTGGGGTGACTCCGGTTAAGCCTCAGGAAGGGTTGCTGGCCCTCTGTGCCACCTCTCTGTCCTCTCCTCAGAGGAAGTGCTCTGGCTCGTCGATACTTCTGGCCCCAAGATGTCACGCAAAAAGCCATTCTGCTAAATGTACAGCCATTGTGATCTTCTCCCACATGATGTGGAACTTTTTCAGCTTTGTTATTAGGGTGAGAATTGTAATAAAGAGACTGAGATTTGAAAGCCATGGAGTCATTTGCCGGGCTTGGGTTAGAAGCAGGGATCTTTGCATCTTGAACACTCTCACCTCAGGGTGGAACTTGTACCAGCTTGGGAACAGGGGCTGCCCAGGTGGTGCGAGGATACTAGAGAAGACTAACACACAGTTCCCTTACCTTCCCCCTTCCATTGCTCTTGGGGCACCAAGCCTCCTGGGCCCCTTCCCTTAGCATCTGATCCAACATATGGTCAAGGTGGTGCTCAAATCTAGCACCGCAAGGCAACGAGTGTTGCTCTCAACACCATAAATTGCCACACATTTAGAGCTGGGTGCCAGACGACATGCCCTAATGCAAGATGACAAAGCATCTCACCTGTTCAGGAGAGACGGAGAGACAGAGCAATCTCCAGGTGGGACAGAAGACTACTGAGGCTCTGCCCAATACTTTTAAACACTTAGTATTTGAAAATAGGACAATGCTGAGGATTCCCTCAGATGTTTCCACTTATTTCACACCACTAAGTCAGGCATGTGAAGCTCTGAGCAAGAGACATCTCTACCTGCATCTCCCAGGAAGATTTGGTGTGCCTGAGGAAGCGACTCTGCCTTTGCAATTCCCTTTAGAGCAAAAGATCCAGCTCTGGGTAAGACAGAATGGCCTTAGTAAAGCCTTGTGCAACCCATTAGTGGGAGAACCAGATGTTTCTTAACCTGCTTAAAGAATCTGTGACAGCACCCCTCCCTCATGCCTCCCACACCCCGTACCACCCTCCCAATCCATCCGTCTGGGCAGGTGCCAGGGCTGGGCAGAGCCTGATGGAGACATAACCTGCCTTGCCCAGGCCTTGGGGCAACCAGCGCGGAGGAAGAGGCTGCAAGAAGACATGTAGCAGTGCTGGGCTGGCGCTGGGTTGGCTTCTCCCCGCCGTGGCTGGGGCTGGCTCCGGCCCCTCGGCTGGGCGGCACAGCACAGCACGGCCCTGCATGCAGGGCTGCTGCTGGCGGGCTGGGAGCCCCGCCTGCCCGGGCCACCATGGTGTCGTGGTGTAACCTTGGCCAGCAGCAAAGCACCACGCAGCCGCTTGCTCACCCCCCCCCCCCCCAACCCAGAGGGATGGGGAGGAGAATCGGAAGGGGATGTAAAACTCAGGGGTTGAGATAAGAACAGTTGAACAGGTAAAGCAAAAGCCGCGCACGCAGAGCAGCAAAGCAAAGCAAGGAATTCATTCACCGCTTCCCATGGGCAGGCAGGTGTTCGGCCACCCCCGGGGAAGCCGGGCTGTGCCATGTGTAATGGTTACTTAGGAAGACAAATGCCATAATGCCAGATGTCCCCCCCTTCCTTCTTCTTCCCCCAGTTCATATACTCAGCATGATGCCGTATGGAATATCCCTGTGGCTAGCTTGGGCCACCTGTCCTGGCTGTGTCCCCTCCCAATCTCCTCCGACCCTCCAGCTCTCTCACTGGCAGGGCCCGAGAAACTGGAAAGTCCTTGATTTAGCATAAACATCACCCAGCAACAGCTAAAGACATCAGTGTGCTATCAACCCTGTTCTCACATCAGAGCCAAAACACAGCACTGTACTAACGACTAAGAAGAAAATTAACTCTGTCCCTGCTGAAAGCAGGACACCTGTCCCTGCGCGGGCAGCTGCGCACCGCCCTTCCCTGTCCTGGCAGCGAACCTGACCGCGATGCTGCCCGGCGGCACCTCTGCCCGCCCTGCCCCGCACGTCGACCACTGCAACCGCCTGGCGCTGGGGAGCCCGGGGGGACACCGAGGAGGAGCCCCCGGGCGCTGGGCAGGTCTCAGGCCACGCAGCCCGTAGCCGGGATCCCCCGCAGCCGGGGCGGGGGAGGAGGCGGGCGGGCAGGCGGGGCGAGGGAGGTGCCGTCTTGCTCCTGACAGGCCCTTTGAACCCGCCCCAGAGTCGGAAGCGTCCCGCGGCCATGTGGCACGTCGCCGCCCGCTCCCTGTCCCGGGCCAGCTCCCGCGCCTGGCAGAAGCAGCTGCCCCGGCCCAGCCCCGCGCCCGCAGCCCCGCAGCGCCGCGGCCCTGCATGGACGCCCGGGATGGCCTCCGCCCGCAGCCTCTCCGCCATGGCCCCCGCCATCCGCCTCTCGCCCACCGCCCGCAGCCTCTTCGACGAGCCGCTGGCCATCGCCGTGCAGGGCCTGGGCCCGCGGCAGCAGGTCACGCTGCGGGCGTCCTTGCGGGACGAGGCGGGTGAGCTCTTCCAGGCCCGCGCCCGCTACCAGGCGGGGGACGACGGGGAGCTGGACCTGGCCCGCTGCCCCGCGCTGCCGGGCGGCAGCTTCTCCGGCCTGGAGCCCATGGGGCTGCTCTGGGCTTTGCAGCCCCAGAAGCCCTTCAGGCGCCTGATGAAGAAGGATGTGCAGAGCCCCTTCGTCGTGCAGCTGGAGGTGTTCGAGGGCCACGGGGAGCCCCCCGGGCAGCTCCTGGCGCAGGCACAGCATGAGCGGGCGTTCCTGCGGGATGGCGTGCGGAGAGTCCCGGTGCGAGAGGGGAGGGTCCGGGCGACGCTTTTCGTGCCCCCCGGTGAGTACCAGCCGTGCGGGCTCCTTCCCTGGCGGGTGCTGCCTCCCCCCAGCCGGGGCCAGGCTCCCTCTAGATGCCCCTTGAGCCTGGCACCAGGCCGAGGACGAGCGGGGCTGGACCATGCCAGCCGCATGGGCCCTCCAAGGAGCGGCCTCATAAGCCCGGCTGGCTGCGATCTGCTGGCCACATGCCTCATGCAGCACGAGGCATTGATCACAGCACCCTTTTTGTTTTCAAATGCCGTGGGAGGTGGTGTCAGCTGGTCTGCAAGGTACCTTTCCCCTACCTGGCTGTTTTCCAGGGAACGCAGCTTGTCATTCTTTGAGTCAGTTGAAGGTTGCTTCCCAAAAGCCTAGTCCTAAGCCTGCTGCTTCTCTTCCCATCCCAGCCTCTCCGCACATGCCGAACTTGGCAATGCCATAGTAGCTGCAGCCCAAGCTGCCTTTTACTGCTGCATTTATTCCCATTTCTTCCCCATTTGTGAGCAAAAGACCAAGTAAAGCATCAGATAGGTGTGCCCTTACAGTATTTTTGTCAGAAAATAATCATTGAGAGGGTCTGTGAGGTTTTCAGATTGCCTGAGAAATGCTGTGTTGTTCTCCCAGCAGCTGTCCAGACTTCTGCTAGTGGTCTGTAGGAAGCCTCATCTCTTGCCTTGGCTGAGTGGTCTGTAGCAGCCACACCACCACCACATTCCACCTTCCCTTCCCCCTGTGATCCAGAGACTTTCACCAGGCTTGTCTCTGGAACCCATGTACGCGGGGAGCTCCTCTGTGTAGCATGTGCCTTCCCCGCTCCCCTTTCTTCCCTGTCTGTCCCTGGTAACTCCTCCACATTAGTGCCAAAATCATGTGCTGTCCCAGCAGGTTGTGCTGGACCCAGTGTTGTAGCCTTGTGCCTGGAGGTGAATTTCCAGTTGTTCTGGTTTGTTGCCCAGTTCTGTGTGTTAGTCTGCAGGCACCTGAGGGAAGCCTCAACCTCCCTTCTGAGCAGGAATGTGAGTGGCTCTCTTGGTCTCCTCCTCTCAGTACTGCAAGTCTGCAGCAATCCCTGCATGAGGACTTCAGTCCCTGTCTCCTGATGAACCTCATGTAGTAAAGCTTCCCCCACCAGGTAGCAGGGCTGGTTGCAAATACTTTCTTCTCTTAATCCCAGAAAAAATGGCTGTAGTACATCTACACTGAAACTGAGAGGCTGGAACCATCAGAAGATGAGAGTTTTTGGATCAGTCTTCTGAGAAATGCACAGGAAAGAAGCCTTCTGGGTATTTTTGAAGCAGAGCTCGATACCTTTGCAGTGAATTTGCTATTTGCATGAATTTGGGCTAGTTGTGACTGTCAAGGGATCCCAACCCCTTCCAGCCATGTGTTCTCTGATGTCATCCAAAACATCAGCAGGCCTGCTATTTTGTGCTGTCTTGTTTAATCGTGAAGTAATGTAGCCATTTACTGAAAACTGGCACAGTAATTTAGGACCCTTAGAGTACAATTCTGCTGCTTTATGATTTTTTTTCTTTTAAAAAGACACATTCTGAGGCCTATGAGGGGATTGAGTGCACCTTCAGTAAATTTGCAGGTGACACCAAGCTGTGGGGGAGTGTTGAGCTGCTGGAGGGCAGGCAGGCTCTGCAGGGGCATCCGGGCAGGCTGGACCCGTGGGCCGAGGCCGGTTGTACCAGGTTCAACAAGGCTCAGTGCCGGGTCCTGCACGTGGGTCACACCAGCCCCACACAGCGCTACGGGCTGGGGGCAGAGCGGCTGGAAAGTGCCTGGGGGAAAAGGGCCTGGGGGTGCTGGCTGATGGCCGGCTGAACGTGGGCCAGCAGTGTGCCCAGGTGGCCAAGAACCCAACAGCATCCTGGCCTGTATCAGAAACAGCGTGGCCAGCAGGGCAAGGGGAGTGATTGTCCCCCTGTACTGGGCACTGGTGGGGCTGCACCTCGAACACTGTGTTGAGTTTTGGGCCCCTCAGTGCAAGAGGGACATTGAGGTGCTGGAGCGTGTCCAGAGAAGGGCAACGGAGCTGGTGAAGGGTCTGGAGCACAAGTCTTATGAGGAGTGGCTGAGGGAACTGGGGTTGTTTATTCCGGAGAAAAGGGGGCTCAGGCAGGACCTTATCACTCTCTGCAACTACCTGAAAGGAGGCTGTAGGCAGGTGGGGTCAGTCTCTTCTCCCAAATAACAAGTGACAGGACAAGAGGAAATGGCCTCCAGCTGCACCAGGGGAGGTTTACATTGGATATTAGGAAAAATTTCTTCACTGAAAATGTGGTCAAGCATTGGAACAGGCTGTCTAGGGAGGTGGTGGAATCACCATCCCTGGAGGTGTTAAAAAAATGCATAGATGTGGCACTTAGGGTCATGGTTTAGTGGTGGACTTGGCAGTCCTGGGCTAACAGTTGCACTTGATGATCTTCAAAGTCTTTTCCAACCTAAATGATTCTATGATTCTATGAATTTGGAATGCAAGTTAAAGATTGTGGGTTAATGTGTTTTGTTATGTGGTCTCTTGCAGGAAATGGTCCCTTTCCGGGAATTATTGACTTGTATGGAATTGGAGGAGGACTCCTTGAATACAGGGCATGCCTGCTGGCCAACTATGGCTTTTCTGTGCTGGCTCTGGCTTTCTACGACTATGAAGATCTCCCTAAAGAGGCGAAGGAATTCCACCTAGAATATTTTGAAGAAGCCATAAACTATATGTTACAACACAGCCAGGTTGGTTTCTTCATTGACACTCTCACTACAGGGAACTCTCATTAGTCAGGTCCTGTCAGACTGCAGATGAGGCGGAGCTGCTGTACTTAAAATAGCATCTCCATTCAAGTTGGCTGTAATTAACTGGGTTTGTATCTTTAACTCACTCTCATTACAATGGTTCTCTGGCAGATTATTCCAGTTCTTCCTTTTGAACTGTCCAGGTGACACAGTGATGCATAGGTCACGTACTGGTAATTTCTATAACACTGGTAACTAGTGTTACAGCTAGGGTTGTAACCCTCGTTGCAACCTCTAGTTCCCTGGAGGTTTATTGAACTTCCAGCAGGACTTTTAGGTTTATGCTTTGTAGAATGTCCTTCAGAACTAAATGCCCTTTTCAGCCATGGAGCACTTGATAACCTTCTGCGAGCCAGGTCTCAAGGAAGTCCACCAGTACATGTTTGTTTCTGTGTATTGTATAAGCTGTTAAAATCACTCCAAATGGTAATATTTGGTGAGCGTGTGTTTTAGTATATAGTTGTGAACTTGGGGTTCCTTCTAAGTTGATACCTCTTGGAAGAGAACCCTGCTTGGTCCTGCATCTCCTTCCAAGTATCTGTGCATGACAATAACTAGAATTACACAAGGCAACACTTGGTTTCTCTGGAGAACTCAGATACCTTCGTCAGCGTCAGAAAGATGAGTAGCTGTTTAAAGGTCTCAGTTGGTTTTCAGTTGCCCTAACCCCAACTGCTCATGCCACCTCTTTGCCCAAAAAACCCTGAAAATTGCTTCCCCTCTGCCTTTTTTTTCCCTCGAGAGCAGTACCATAGCCTTCCGTGAACACCTCTGCTGATACCCTCACCGTGCTTTTAACATGTTGCAAAGTTTCAGCCATATGTTCTCATTTGTCCCTTTTCATGCTTCAGAGTCAGTGGGTTTGGAGCCTATTACACTCATGATAAGGTACAAAAGGTATTAAATTCTGATGCCGTCTCAGGCGCCTGTTTACCCCTGAGGGTCTTTTGGAGCAGCTGTGATATTAGCTAACCTTCCAACATCCGTAGAGGATTTCAGCACCCTGTAAGATCATTTAGCTTTCCTGTTCTAGTTAATTTGCCTGTGTAAAAGAAAAGGAGGGTAACCTATTCTAGATTGACTCCAGGGGACTGTACAATTCACTTAGAAAAATGGGTTTAATAGGTTATTTTTTAAAGATACATTTTAACGAGTAAGGTACCTCAGAATATTTCCTTTTCACTGTGAGTTAGACACCAAGCATACTAGAGGAACAGGAGAGCAGCTGATAGGGAGTCCACTGCCTCATGTTAGCTTATTAGTAGGCGAATCAAACACAGTGGTTGAATATAAGAAATACATTATCATAACTGATGACAGTTTCATAGCCATTGTTGACTTGGAGCATTTGTAGAAGAGGCCTTCCCTGCCCCTTCCCTCTTCTTCCCCAAACTGCCTTATAAGCAAAGTGAATCAGGGACCGTGCATCTGCATGCTTTTTGCAAGCACAGCTGTACCCTCTGCATATGCTTCAGCACCAGGCCTTGTAGCTTTATTAGGATGATGCTGCAGTCTCAGCAGGGCTTATGATCATAAATCAAGCACAGAAGAGTGCCTCAGGGTCCCTTGGGTGTGGGCCCTGCACACAGGTCCTTAGATCCTGTACCTGGGGTCTAGATTCAGGGCAGACCCTGCTGCAAACATGGCAACATTTTAAAGAAGCCGTTTGCCATTGTTCATTGCTTGTGGTTTCTCTTCTCTCTCCTCCAGGTTAAAGGTCCAGGGATTGGGTTGCTTGGATTCTCAAAGGGGGGTGATCTGTGCGTCTCCATGGCCTCCTTCCTAAAGGGCATCACAGCCACCGCCCTGATCAATGGCTCGGTGGCAAATGTGGGCACAGTGCTCCGCTACAAGGACATCACCATTCCACCCCTTGGTGTCAATGCAAAACGCATCAAGGTCAACGAGTCTGGGATTGCTGATATTATTGATGTACTGAACAACCCACTAGAAGGGCCTGACTGCCAAAGCTTTATCCCTCTGGAGAAGGCAGAGTGTCGCTTCTTGTTCATTGTTGGCCAAGATGATCACAACTGGAAAAGCGAATTCTTTGCAGTTGAGGGGAGCAAACGTTTGCAAGCTCACGGAAAGGAAAAGCCTGAGATAGTCTGTTATCCTGGAGCAGGGCACTACATCGAACCCCCGTTTTTCCCGATGTGTGCAGCCTCAATGCACCTGCTAGTTGGCAGGCCTGTGCTGTGGGGAGGGGAGCCCAAGGCACACTGCGATGCACAGATAGATGCTTGGCAGCAGATCCAAGCTTTCTTCCGCAAACACCTCGCGGGCAAGCCATCTGGAACATCTAGTAAGCTGTGATCTGAGTTAGGTTACTTTACAGATGAAGATGCTGGTGTTTCAGGTTTGTTTTGTTAAATGGCTCTGTTGAGAGCAAAGAACGACAGCAAATTAGCTGTTGGGTTTCTTGGAGAATGACAGTGGGTGAGAGCATGAGTGCTGCTTCCTTTAACACCCTCCTCTGACCTTGGTTAGAGGTCTTGGCCTCCTGTTGTCTGGTAGTGTGGGATCACAAGCTGTGGAAAAATGGTGGTGGTAAGGCTGGGTCTGCTTTGAATGTGAATTTAAGTAGAAGGTAACTCATCCAAGCTGAGAACTGTGATGAAAATTTGCTTTGGCTTTCTCAGAGGAAACACGCTCTGTGCTGTTGCCCTTACCAGAGCTAGCTTCATGTTCTAGTTTTTCTGGAAGCAGTTTGTTTTCTCTTCCTGCCTCCAGTGATTTTTCTGTTGTGTGTGCTTCCCTCTCCTTTGTTGTGCCTTCCTCTTCTCCCTCGTCACTGAAATGCATCTGCCTTAACACTTCATATCTAATATTTCACTTACCAAAAGCAGCAACGCTGTGCCTGCATCCTCAGATCACACACACACACACACACACGCTCCCCCCCCATTTACAGACAACGGCCCGTAGCCCGACGCGGCATTCGGGGCACATGCAATAGAAATGAGAGGTTTGTACCGTTTTGGGAAGCTGGTGAGCACGGAGACAGCGGCGCCGGAGCCCTCGGCAGCGTGCGGGGACTGCTCGCGGGCATCCCCTCAGCGGGGCGGGCTGTCCCGGGGCGGGCCCGCAGCTCTGCCGCGGCCGCTCCTCCCGGCCTCCGCGCTCCCTTAACGCGCCCACCGCTGCCTGCGCCGAAGTGCTGCTGGGGACAGCGCGGCTGCGAAGGTGCCCAGGCGGGCGGCAGCGGCCGCGGGGCTCCCGCCTCCACCGGCTGGGCCCCCCGGGGGCGGGGGGCTGCGGGCCGGGCTCTGCCCCCCCGCCTGGGCATTGTCGGTCATGTTTGGCACCCGCCTACGAGCCTGAAAGAAAAAGCGCTGAATATTGCTCGTGGGGTGCTGGTGAGTTTGCACTATTGTATAAAAAATAAGTTATTAGCACGGCAGTGCCTGACGCAGCCGGGCCGGGCGGGTGTAGGCTGAGGCGCCGTTCGTGTTTGTTGTGAATTCCGTGCGTTGGCGCGTTTTGCACTCGCTGTTATTTTATTAACGGATTAAAATGAAACGTTAACCGAGGGCTGGTGGCGCCTGGTGATTTGGTGGTTTGGGGAAGGCTGGGGGGCGGGAGGGGGCGGGCACGGCGCCGGTGGGGGCGGCTTTCCCGCTCCGGCCCTGCGCCGCCGCAGTTGCTGCCGCCATCGCGCCGTGGGGCGGGGGGTCCGCGGGCTCCGCGCTCGAGCGAGGCCGCCTGCAGGGGCGGCGGCCGCGCTGCCGTTACTGCGGTTGGCGCCGCCGCTCTCGCCCACCTGCCGCCGCCATGTGGAGAGCGGTGGCCGCCGCCTCGGCCCCGGCGCGGGCCCTGCTCCGCGCCCCGCGGCGGGCCGTAAGCGTGGCCGTGTCCCCCACCGCCGGCCTGGCGGACGAGCGGGTGGAGACGCGGGTGACGGGGCTGGGCCCGGGGCAGCCGGTGACCCTGCGGGCGCTGGCGGCCGATGAGCGCGGCTGCCTCTTCCAGTCGTGCGCTCACTACCGGGCGGACGGCCGCGGCGAGCTGCACCTCAGCACGGACGCCTCGCACGGCGGGGACTACACTGGCGTGGAGCCCATGGGGCTCTTCTGGAGCCTCGCCCCCGCCGGCATGGAGAGGCCGTACCAGCGGCTGGTTCCCCGCAGCACCGGCACCCCGATGAAAGTGGAGATGTCGGTCCACCGGGGCCACAGCCTGCCCGGCGCCATCCCCGGGCCGGTGGTGGCCAAGGCCGACGTGGAGAGGTGGTTCACGGTCCCCGGCGTGCGGAGGATCCGGCTGAAGGAGGGAGGCGTGAGGGGCTCCCTGTTCCTGCCGCCGGGTGAGTGCCCGGCCGGGGACCCCCAGCTTCTCCGGCCTCCCCTAAAAGAAACCCGAAGGGTATCACCCGGGAGACCCGCGTCCCGCCACCGGTCGGAACGCGGCCCTGCGGGCAGGCGGCCGGTGCCTTTTGCCTTGAAAACTTAGGGAGACGCTCCCAAAGGCGTGCGGGGACGCGGCCCCGCCGCCCGCTCCTCACCGGGCAGGCACGGGCAGGTGGCGCTTGTGACAGGCACGAGCCAAATGCGAACTGGGCCTCTGGAGTTCGCCGTGTCGCTGCTCGCAGCGTACGGTTTTTCGGCAGGTTTGATGTTTGCTCTGGACTATCTGAACCTGTAACGTTCAGCAAAGCTGATACGCTCCATCGTGGGAGCCTGCTGTGCTGTCTCCCAAGGGCTTTACTGAGAGTAGAATTGAATCGAAAAGGCTTTTTTCTTCGGTGTGAAACACATGCCAGTAAGCAGAACAGCAGAAGAGATTCTAGAAAATACACTAGAGTATTGCAGCTCTGTTACGCCAGGGCTGAAGCTGAGTTAATAGCTGAGTTATTTCAGTTGTTCTGTGGTAGAAAATCAAGAGATTTCTGAGCAAGTTCTACCTGTTCTGCTTGTGGGATGGCTGTGCTTTATGAGGTGTGATATTCTGGTGGACTGCTGGTGTTGGAAAACGAAACCTTATACTGATAATGGTGTTTGTACACTTGAGATGTGATCTAAACTTGTATTTGCCTTAGGGTTGTGCTACTAGAACTGCCCTCTGTATTACCTCTAAATTTATAATGACTTGGTTCAGCAAATCTTCTAAGTACTGCTACAGTTATTAGGGATTGAAGTATTTTCAGTGGATTATTTTCAAACCAATAATCTTTTTACCCATTTAGATACGACTCCAAAGTCCGCTGAAGAAAAAAACAACAACAGAGACTGAACTTTGAATTTTGGATCAAATGTTTAGTCAGCATGCTGGATTTTCCATCACCAAGATGTGGTTGTTTTGATCTATCCTGCCTTAGAGGTAGAGCTGGATTTCTGTTGAGCTCAGTGGGAATCCAGAAATCGGCAAGATGGAACTGCCTTTTTCCCTTTAGAAAGTCTGGTGGTGTAGTAGTGTGGAAGAGTCTGGAATCGTTGCTGAAATGATACTGGCATCCTTCTTAATGAAGGATGCAGTTACAGCAGTACTACCATACCTTTCTTCACTTCAGGGATGGAAAAATATTAATGTTATAAAGACAGGAATCTTGAACGTGAACTGTTCTTAGTGAAAGTGAGATTACATGAGTGGGTTTATGCTGTAATTTTAATATAAGAGATTTCTCAATTTGGGCATGAGTTACTAGTGTGGGGTTTTGTTTGTTTTTAAGCAGTAGTAAAGTTGTCTAGCCCATTTTAGTCTGCTCTTTAGTGAGCTATGCAGAAACTGTATACTTGGGCATGTGTAGGCAACTCGGGAAGACAGTCCAGGATCATTGTGCAAGTTAAAGGTTGTCTTCCTGAAAGAGAAGCACATTCCTTCTGACTGTGTAGAGCTTTCCAGGTAGGGGTGATAAATGAATACTTTTCTTCTAGCTATCTAGACTGACTGTTGTTAACTAAAAGTTACTGTTGATCATGGTATGATAAATTTATCCAGACATAGCTTCTCGCAGACCTGAAAGAAAAATAACCCAAAAGCAAGGTTCAGTGCTTTTCTGACTTCCTAATGCTTGTATGGCGGGAGGTTTCCACTGTCTAGCATGACTTGTCCAAAACTTCCTTTTCTCAAGCACCTTGAAATGCCAGAGGTCTTTCCTTTATTGCATAAAGGTAATATCAGAGAGTTAATGTGCTCTTGCACTTTCTGCTGAGATAGTTGTAGTAAGCTGGATCAGAGTACATCAGTGGTGACATCAGGTGGCCAGGAATAAAAAAAGTAAAAAAAGACATTGTCTGCCTGGGGTCTTTATAGTTCCAAGGGGTTGTATCCTTAGCCTTTTAACCCAAGATCTGCTGGCATGGCATACAGTGATACCACAACACAACCTTTGGCTGCAAAACTATGCTCATTTAAAATTGTGGTGCTGATTGTTTCTGTAGTTTTGTGGGACTGACTGTACACATGTATATGCATGTTATCTATATATCAGTCACGCACACAACCACACCCATACAGCTCTCAGTTTTACCCTCTCTTCACATCTGCAGTAGCAGTTCTTCTGCCAGGTGTTACAGTGCTGATGTTGAGACAGAGCCTGTAAGTCCACCTGATTTCATCTAGCAATGGGTGTCTGCTGTGCTTTGTTCAATACACCTCACTTCAGAGTTTGCGTAACTTACAGGCTGAGCCCTCTTGCCTCATTAGTAATGAGCTTGCACTTTGCTAATTAAGGTATGACTTTGTGGGAAAACAGATGATTTAGAGTATGACTGTTCTGAGGGCAGGAGATTAAGACCATTAACCAAACAAACCAAGTTTAACCATTCACATATTTTTACAGTAAGGTAAGGACCTGTTCTTAGTTTGAAATAGCTAAAGTGGGATACAGCACTCTAATCTCTGCTGTGCAAATGGAAAAGTAATGAGAAAACGTTTTAAGCCTTCTGTATTTTCTTAATCACTCTTCACCAGATAGTTTTTAGTGTCCTGTTTGATAACTTGTCCTCTGTACCTCTTCTTTTTAATACAGGGGATGGCCCCTTTCCAGGAGTGATTGACATGTATGGTGATGAAGGAGGTTTGATTGAATTTAGATCCAGTCTTCTGGCTACCCATGGTTTTGCTGCTCTTTCTCTGCCGTATTTTGACTTTGAAGATCTGCCCAAGGTCATGAAAGAATTCAAACTTGAGTACTTTGAGGAGGCAGCTAGATTCCTACAGCGTCACCCGAAGGTGAGTGTAATGAGACATCTCTCAGGACGAGGGAGGATTCGACAGTCATGCCCAAGTGGTGGTGGTGATTTATTTTTTTTAGTATTGGGTTCTGCTGGGCAGGCTTAGGCCCAATAATGGAAAAAGTGTAGGTCCTGCATAGGTGGCTACACATATGACTGCGAAGAGTGAATTTCTTCTAGCACAAGTTGTCTGTTAAATAAACTCATGCTGGAAACTGCAAGATTCCTGATCATTCAAACAGCGAAGTGCTGGAATATCCTCTGAACAGGAGCAGTGGTGATAAAGATAGGTTTTTTTAAATGATAGCAATTAGTTTAAGAGAGGATTATACAAAACTGCTTAATAAGCAGCAAAGGAATGAATGTGATGACTTGGGATGTTGCTTTCAGTTTTATCTTCCAAGCTAGAAAAGGACAAGACTAAGTATAAGTACTACTTTTCTAATCCTTCAAATGTTACTTGTGAGGATACTTTATTTGCCTGAGACGTATATAGCAATAGACTGTGCTTGAATTTCTGCTACCTATTTTGGGAAAAAAGAGAAAATATTTGCATCAACATAAGCATCAGGGACTAGGTGAGATCCAAGTGATGGTGCATCTTGTGCCTGTTTGTATTATTTTTGTGGGCTTTGACTGCTCATGGTGTCTCTGAAAAATAAGACACTTAAACAGAGGGGGGAGCCTGGGTCCAGGCTGTAGCTTTCCAACAGGTCACATCAATAATTAACCTAACTTTTTTTTTTTTTAATAACACAACTCCAAAGGCATTTAATGGCTAATCCCATTATAATGCATACTTCCTTTATTCCTTTCTTTCTCTCTTCCCCACCCTCTATTTCATCTGAAGGTGAAGGGCCCAGGAGTTGGAGTGATTGGGACTGGGAAAGGGGCAGAATTAGCACTCTCCATGATCACTTTCCTGCCAGAAGTAGTGGCTGCTGTCTGTATCTCCGGCTGTAGTTCAAACACAGTTGCAGACCTCCATTATGGTGAGATGACTCTGCCTGGGCTGCGTTTTGATATGAGTAAGGTCAGTGTTTCAGACGCTGGTGTATTTGACATTTTTGAAGCTCTGGATGACCCAACAAATCCTGCTAATTCTCCTTGCACAATCCCCATTGAAAAAGCAGAAGGTCACTTTCTCTTAGTGGTAGGGGAAGATGATCGTGTGTGGAAGAGCTCCTTATATGCTGAGCTGGCAATTGGGCGTCTACGCCAGCATGGGAAAGAAAACTTTGAACTCCTGAGTTACCCAGGAGCAGGTCACCGAATTGATCCTCCTTCTACTCCATTTTGTCAAGTAGCTATGGATCGTGTTCTGGGGGTGCCTGTCCTGGGGGGTGGAGAGAGCAAAGCACATTCCCATGCACAGGAACACTCCTGGGGAAAGATTCAGGAGTTTTTACACTTGCATTTGGGATGAACGTTTAAGTACCTGCAAGCTGTTGCAGAGCTGCAGAGGACTGAGCTTGAGCCACCAAAATGACCAGTGAATTGGAGGGACTGACTGAGAAAAGCTTTGAAATATGGAATAGCCAAATGACTACTTAGCTACAAGCATAAATCCAAAAGGAAAGTGATTTAATTGGACTGGCCTAAGTTATTTTAGCTAGGTACACAGAGAAGTGGAACAATAAGTAGGCTGCATTATAGCACAAATTTGGCAGCCTGAGTTGGTGATGGTATCAAGAAACAAGTATCTGAAGAGAGTAGTAGGTACTTTCTCACTTGCAGTATTTCCGACTTCGAGAATTTAATAGTTAGCTGCACCCTCAGCAATGGCAGACTGCATCGCACCTGGGGAATGATGGCAACCCATGGATGATAAATTTTGACAACAGAACAATGAATGATTCTGGCTTTGGGTCTTAAGTTACCTTAGCCCAGAATGCTGATTTACAGCCATAAACACTTTGGAAATGTTTTCTATTTACTTGAAGCCGACAATATCCATTTGTTATGAGGCTTATATACCTTGACCTTAGGTAGTGGTCTTCTGGTGACACAGTCTGTTTCCAACAAAAAAATACCTGTAGAGTGGGAAAATTAAGAATAATTTTCCTGTCATCCAGGGAAAGTGGCAGCACTAGCACTGTCTTGTATTAAGAATGTAATCATCTATTCCTATAATGTCTTAAGATTGGCATTTGGCACTCGGTGGTATAAAATTCTGTTGGATAGGTTAAAGAATGGTTAAATGCAGTTATGCAATGTGCAAGTCTTACTTCTCTCTTAGTTGCTTGTTTTAAACTAATAACACCTACTGTTAAGTTAGGGATTAATTACTTGCGGAACTCTTCAGTAATGATGTCAGTGGATGCTGACAGCTGTTCTTAGGAAAGAAGCACACTTGAGAGACAGAAAACCTAGCCAGGAGGAGATTAAGACTGACTGTAAAAAGCTGTCACCTTATGGCAATGATTAAGTTAGAATTGTAATACTTAAAAAAACCCAAACAAACAAAAAACCCAAAACAAACCCAGCAACCTCCCAGTTCCTCTCCCCGCCCCCCCCCCCCCCCCCCCCCCCCCCCAAATTCAAAACCTAAAAACCCCCACCAAAACTAAACCAACCTAGGGTATCTTTTCCATGACTGCCTGAGATTGTGGTGGGTTTTTGTAATCCTAATTAACTTTTGGCTAGTGCCTTATTTTTGCCTGCCATCTAGGTAGAAAGAAACTTCTTCCCAAATGAGCTGATCTCTTGAGGTCTTGCTGGAGTGGTGCCAGTGCTGAAGGCCTGTTTAAAAAGGCCCTCCATCAATACAGTTTCTCCTTCCAAGGTCGTTTTGTCAGATCAGTTTTGAGAGCTGCCCAGAAAGATACAAAATCTTCCTTTATGTTACTCAGTTTTGCATTGCTCTCAGGGATCTTTTCTCTCCAGTTAACTGTCATTATGCTGCTGCTCAGGTCTCATTAGCTTTCCGCAACTCTTATTACTCCTTATCATTTGATTGAAGTCACATGTTCTTCACATGCCATCACTGCCAATTGAACAATTTATCCATCCACTCCTTAGCAGAGAAGCTCCATCTTGCTCACTCCATTCAAAATGTCTTTATGCCTAGTCTCTCTAAACTCCCTCACTAGTTGAAGAGGCTTTTGCAGTCATATCTGGTACTTGAACTTCCACTAAAACCAGCAGCCCCATAAGTCCAGGACCACAGCCTGCTGTGATGCACATGTTGGTGTCACCCGTGCTTAGTACACTGCCTTTTTTCCAAACTCACTCCAAGTTGCAATTGCAGAGGAAAGGGTTATCTGAAGGCTTCCGTTTGTTCAGTCTGCCTTGTGGTGTGCATCTTCAGTAGCTGGAGCTGTGTAACTGTGGTAGAGCAGTGCCTCCCCTAACCCTTTTTGTTACCCTCCCAGTACTGATAGCTGTGTCTCCACACTGCAGTCCTACCTCGGCATATCGACTGCCATGCAAGAGTGCAAGCTGGAGGTTCAGGAAGTAGGTGCTGAGTTGTAAGTAAAACAAAAATGAGGTAGTTTAAAAGTCCTCAGACAATTTCTAAAGCACAAGCCTTCAGAATAATTCATTGTTGTATGTCGTCAGATATATGCAAATTGAAAGAGAAGTAAACCACTTCATTAAAAAGCAAGCCTGTCTGTTTGATGTTATGGTTTTGTTTCTGAATAGTTCATTTGTTTGGAAAGGTGAATGGCATTTTTTAAACAAAGAAAGGAGAAAAAATAAAGAAAAAGTAATTTTACTGTGAAGATCCTTTTGTGGACAGGTCAGGGTATTCCTGGACAAAATAATTCACAGAAGGGTCTGTAAGAGAGCAGCCAACTTTTGCACTAGTATTCTGCGTATTTATAATGGTACTTGGAGACCAAAGACAGATCACAGACAACGTAGCTATTTTCTGAAGTATACAGTGAACTGAGTGCCTGATGATGGCCTTAGTTCAAGCGACATCATTCCTATCGTTCTGCATTCCTTACCTGGCAAAACTGCCATAGCATTCCAGTGAGACAGTTGCTTGGGTGGTGGGATTGGCTTCTCTTGCTGCACCTGGGGCAGGCTTGGGCCTGAGGCACAGCCGACGCTGCGGTTCCCAACCCGAGGGGACCGCGCAGCCCGCGGAGCACTGAGGGGCGCCCCGGGGTGCCTCACCGGGCCCTTCCCGCCCCGGCGGCCGCAGCGCTGGGTGCCGGCGCCGTTTGTCATCTGCACGTTGCTGTAACTTTTTTTTTCACCGACTGGTGTCAATAAAAGGCGTTTGATAAAGCTGGGGAGGCGGGCGGCTCGTTTTTCACCGTCAGGAGCGCGGGCGGGAGGCGGCCGCCACCAGGGAGCGCCTGGCGGGGGGACCGCGCCCCCACCCCTGCGCCACGTCCCACAATGCGCCGCGGAGCGCCCCCTACGTGACTTCCGGGATGGGGCTTGCCCTGTGGGCGCGCATCTCTATGACCGCCAGGTGCGGCTGCCTTCGTGCTCGGCCCCCCTGCCGCGACGTGTTGGTGGCGCTGCGCATGCGCGGGAGGCGGCCGTGCCATAGCAACCGGAGCGTTAACGGTAGCAACGGCAATGGTGGGTCCTGCAGTGCCGGCGCGGGCGCCGGGCGGGGAGGGCGCTGGGCCTGCGGGGGCGGCGGCCGGCGTGGCGCCAGCTGGGGACGCCCGCGGTTTGGGGAGACCCTCAGCCGGGGCGTCCCCGGGACCTGGCGGCCGCGGGGGGGACGGGACGGGGCGGCTGGGGCCTGCTCCGGGACGGGACGGCTGGCGCCGCTCCCCTGGTGCGGCGAGGTGGAAGGTGCCGGGCCGCGTGTGCGCGGCGTCCCCTCAGGGCCGCCCCGCCCCGGTGCTGCGAGCGGCGGCGCGGGGCCGGTGCCGCCGCCCGAGCTCCGCCGGCCGGGCCGGTGCCCAGCAGCCCGGGCAGGAGGCGGCCCGGGGCTCGGCGTGGCGCCTGCGGCCGCGGCCTGGGAAGGGAGTTTCGGGCGGGGGGGTGGCGGCAGCGGGCGGCGGGGGTGCTGTCGTCTGAAACACGCGGTACAGGGGCTGGAGGCAGCGGTATCTGCGGTTACTGCAGCGATTAGCGTGGTACCTGCTGCTGTGCAGTTCTCATTTGCTCTATTTAACGTGTAAATAAATGTTTGCAAATGAAGGCAAAGTGTCACTGTTCTGCTTTTTCTTGCGGGTCTGAATTTTGTAAATATTCTGTGTCTGATATCCATGTCTTTGGGAGGAAGAATACTTCTTCTGTAACAACTTTTATATGCACGGGGATGGGTTTTTTTCCCCTTAAGGTGTTACAGTTCTTGTTCCCGCCATGTTGATGGTGACTCTTCAGGGTGGCAGTTTCAGCTGTTGATCCCTTGCTGTTTTGAACATTTTAAGCAGTATGATTTTGTTTAATCTAACTACCTGTAGGAGACTGTTCAATGTGGAGGTAGAGGAACTCTGAAAATAGGCTTCTCAGAGGGAGGTTGGCCAAAGGTGCTATGATTTATCCACAGAAATTTAAAGTGTACTTCAAGGAAAACAATATCCATGATATGTGCTCTCCAGACAACCCACTATGCTGATTTTCCTATTTCCACCAAATTGGGTATTATGATGGGAGAGACAGGTCAGCAGAGGTCAGGGAAGAAGCTGCTCCTTGTGCTCACATGGATCCCTAGCTTTAAAGTCCAGTCTGGTTTTAGGGATGTGTTTGGAACAGAAGCAGGCATTGGTCATATAAATCCATTTCTGTCTTCAACATGAGTGATCAAGATCACGTACCTGAATGCCGTAATGATTGCTTACCGTAATTATGAAAAATGCAACAAAGTTTCTGGCCAAAAAACCTGATTAACTGGAAGCCGCCTGTTTTAGCTGGCACACTGGTAGCTGTTAGTTAGGTTTCATGCGGCTGTTGAAGTGGGAACTAGGGGTGTGATCTTCTGAGCAGGAGGAGGTCACATGGGTGTTTATCTGCAGCAGACACCAAGGAGATACTGCTGTAGTACAAGCTTGCCAGGTCGTCTACAATGGGACCTAGAGCTAGCTATCCCATGGTATAGCAGGATTAAAATGAACGCCCGTCAGTGAGCAGAAGCAGGTGGAACATCTGAGGATGCTAAGTGATGTATGTCTAAAGCAAGGTATATATTGATGTCTGTGCATGTATGCTGAGACTCCTTGGTATTGCTGGGTCTTAGACTGTTGCTGGGTGTTCAGTGGCTGTGGCCATTCATTTACATGCAGCTGCCTCAACTGTTGTCGTTTACCGTTGAGTCCAGAGTTTCCAGTGGTCTAGAGTAAAGTTTCCAACCCTAAAGCTCTGTGACCAGCGTGATTGCCTGTAAGATTTTGGGTGGAAGTTGTCTGTTGGTTTTAACTTTTAAAATCTGATTGCCCAAAAGGCTGCTTCTATCCACATGTCATAGTGCTACACATAGAGCAATAGAGATGGCCAGAGTCCTCCTGTTTTTGTGGAAAGGAGGCTGTTGATCAGTTTTTGTGAAAGATTGGTCTCTGAAACCTTTTTAATCCGAAAGACATCTTGGAATGTGTTTATGTTTAGGATATATTGGTTTCTTTATATGCTACTGTTTTGGATATCATTGTGGAGTTTTGATAAGACTCTGATGTGGGGCAGAAAAGATGGAGTCAATGACAATAGAGAGTTGGTCAGTAAGTCAGTCCTTAAAAAGCCATGTACAGCAGCTCTCAGATTTTTCCTAACAGAATAATACATGTTTTCACATCGCATGATGTGATTCAACATGAAACAATTGGAGAAAAACAAACAATCCAGCTTGCTCCTGAGTTTTGGCAAGACGTACCTTATTTTCCTCAGTGAATCTTAAGAGGCTGTATCATTCTGTCTGCTCACAGACTTGCTTTCAGACAGGAAAATGCTAATGCACAATAATAGAAAGTGTGGAGTTTTAAGAGCATTAGACCACATTTTTCAGTGCAGTAACAAGAATTCTTAAGTCTTTGAATTGAATTTCACCATCACAGCTAACAAGCAACATCCTAAACCCATGCTCTAGACAGGGCAGAAGGTAAGATCAGGAAGGTAATACTCTCACGTGAAGCCCATTTTGTTGCTTCTGAAAGTGCTGCTGAGTACCCCAGAAAATAAAATTACAGGACACTGAGGAGTTCCAGGTTCTTAGACTCAGCTGGAGGAGGATAATACATAGGAAAGTGGTAGAAGGGTGTAGACAAGCAGGATAGGGAGACAGAAGCGAGAAGAGATAGGTTTGCAGTGAACAAGCCAACTACAAGTTTGCAATGAGTACTCATTTAAATTTTTTTCATTTTTAGGCAAAAGCAACAACTATCAAAGAAGCTCTAGCCAAATGGGTAAGTACTAGAACAGTATGTAGCTGCTTTGCAGTACTCCATGGCATGGTGTTTGACTGTATTCAGCTGAATTTGTTTTTCAAACATTGTAAGAAATATGTTTGCTTGAAACATGTGCTATAAAAAGCTTCACAAAGTTAAATTATCATTATCATTATTGTTACATTCTGTTGGACTTTCTGTGTGTTCTTTAAATTGATATGGCTGGTAAAGATGAGTCTTTTACTCTCCTGCCTTGTTCTGCTGAATATGCACTGATGGAAGGCCTGAGGCTATGAAGAGATTTAAAGTTGGGGATGTCTTATGTTCTAATTATGCTCTGTTCATTTCACCTGAGTTTAGTCCTGCCCACAGAATAAATAAGTATGAAATTCTCACTGTACTGAAGTTGGTGAAACTTCTGCTGTTGCCTTTTAACATATTGTGCCCCATATTGTGCAAAGCTTAACTTGGAATGAGTTTCATGCTCATTTTTCTTCCCAAAGTACTGTGTTAATACAGGCAGTCATTTAGGGTGGTGCCTGACCTGGTCTTGGAGCCTTCTAGAAAGCTGTTTGTTGGCAAGGATGTGGGCGTAATTTCAAATGATCATATAGGATGCTGTGGGGTCAGGTTCACACTCCAGTAAAACCAGTGAGAATCTTTCCCCAGTCTCAGTGAACTTTAGATTAGGGCCCAGATGTGCTATTTAGTATACACGCACTCTCCTGCTAATTCTGGCTAGCTGCTAGAGCAAGAGTCTATAGATGTTTTGGTCTCTAGAAAATCTGGATGTGAGGCAGTGTGGGCGTGTACAGTTAAAAGCCAGAAGATCTGTACCATCAGCTCGAGGTACTGGTCTGTAATTGAAGACTACTTCCTTTTTGAATTTTATCATTGTTTAGTACCTTCAGTGTTTCAGTTTCTTTTCAGTTACGTTGGTATATCCCAGAAACCTCACTCCTGCTCTCCCAATAAGAACTAGAATGCAATAACTTGTGGACATTGGCAGTGCCAGAGATGTGAACTGAATGTTAAAAAATTTTGCTTTTGCTCCCTCAATCTTTCAGCCCTCCAAAACCTCAACTCCATTTCCTATTAAAAATTTATTTTCCATTTGCTCCTGTCACGTGTCTTAGAGATAATAGACCTGTGTCAGTGAGTTTCCATTAATGTTAGACATGAGGCGCTGAATTTGCTTTTCTGTTCATGTTATTGGGGGTGGGTCTAAATCTTCCTTTTGCTACTTGTAAAATTGGATCCAGAGTGGTGTTGCATTCTGGATGTTTTTCTTCCCTTTGGCATAAGGGTTTACCTGTGCCCTACAGTCAGGGTGACATTAGTTAAAGCAACTTTAATTTAGCAAACACTTAACCTGTTCTTAAAAAAGTGTCTCTTCTACCTGTGGTTTCTCTGTGGCTTATTGTGGTTGTTCAGCTGACCTTTCTTCCAGAAGTGCACAGCAATTGGGATGACTTTTCTTCCCAAAAGCGCTCACTGCTGGCCACAGTCTGTGCTGAAAGGCCTCTCCCTTTCATGTGTTTAAGAAAAAATGTATTTTTATTTGGTGGTATGAACTGATAGATTATAAACTGAGTATAAATGCGAATATATATATAGTTTTGTTCTTGGAAAATAAAATTAAAGTTTCACATTTATATAGTGACTTAGTTTGAACACATTCACGGTATTTAGTAAAACATCTGACATGCTTATTTTCTAAATCACTAAGTGTGAATAAAAATATTATCACACTGTATTTGGACAGAAACTGAAATGTAAGTATATGCACAAAGCAACATGCTTTTTTTTTTAATTAGATTAAGTTGCCTGAAGTATTTTGGGTACATAAGAGAAAATGATGTTATCAAAACTGGGTCTTGTGCTGTGGTGTTCTTAATGACTTCTGGGATGCAATTAATTTCATTACAAAGTAGCCATATAAACCAGGCCAGACCTCAGCTATCTCACTTTCCAGTAGCTGCATAAAAACGGGGGAGAAAACAAGAGTCCTTGTTTTGAAAGCGCCAAGTATATTTCTCCTTTGTTAATGGACCTCCAGTACTCCCACTGAACGCTGAGAGAACTGACAAGTGCTCCCTTTGTGCTGTTGGTGAAGTAGCTGTCAAAACCGGTGGCAGTACAGATACTTGTGCCAAGTGTTTAGTCAATAATTACCATTGTTTCAGAATTTTAAAAGATTTAATAGATCATATTTTTTAATGTAAATATTAAACCCAAATGCTGAAGTTGTGGATGTTTTTCTAAAGCTCTGAGCTTTATGAAGTAACCTAGAAAATTACCAGCCTGGGTCATAAGTAGGAAATGTGTCTTTTGCTGTACTCTCTAAATGCGGTGAAATCTTTCCCCACTCTTTTTTAATGGCTAATGAGATTTATTTTTTTATATTCTTAACTCTGTGAATCTGTTGAGGTTCTCCCCCAAAACACACTCGCGTGTGTTCAGTTTATATTGTGAGTTAGACTTGAGTTCTGAGTTTTCTGGGTCAAGTGGGAAGGTGATTTTTTTTTTGTCAGAGCTTTTAAGAATCTGCTTCTGCTACAGGTTGGCCCTAGCTGAGGCTCCTGTATGTCAGTCTCCATGGCAGTACCTTTATTCAGAATTTTAAACCTCTGTCTATTCTCCATTACTTTACAGCAGAGGGCCCCTTAATTAAATTGCTCAAGTGTAACACAACTTTTAAAAAAATCATATGTAATGTATAAATCCATTTGATATCTTGAAAATAAGCTAGCCTTCCCCTCTTTATGCTGTGCCAGCAGGAATCTTGATAAACAGCATTCAAAATGCTTTCTCTGTTCAGTAATATGTTTTAGTAGTATATTGGAATTACTTCTATAGTAATTACTTTTATAGTACGTTTTTAGTATAGTAATTTTTAGTAACTGCATGTAGCAGTGAGCATGTTCTTCACCTTCTCTTTTCTTTAGGAAGAAAAAAATGGCCAGAAGGCTTCAGAGGCAAAGGAGGTGAAACTGTATGGTCAGATTCCTCCTGTAGAGAGGATGGATGAATCTCTCTCCACACTTGTTAACTGCGAGTAAGTTCAGTTAAAAACTCTCTGGAAACCAAATAGTCTCTTCTCTTTGTATTAATATTCAGTGTTTCTGCTGTCCCCTGTGAAAATATGTATTTACTCTGTTTAAGTGTGGCCTTCAAAGCAGCGGCTTTCTCTTCTTTTTTGTCAGCTGAGCTTCTCTTTCCACACACAGTTCCTCTTTTTAATTCAAAGATCCCTGTCACTTAACTGATAAGGTCTCAGGATAAATTCTGTATTTATATTTGTCCCCAACAGAAAAAAATTTATACTCTTTATCACTATATAATTACAGGTCCATGTTTGGAGTTTATCAGCTAAATGGCACATTTATGATCCATTCTAAAATTTATGGGGAAAAAAAAAAAAAAAGAGAGAGAGACTTAAGCAGGATTTCCAGAAAGAGATTAGAGACATTTCAAAAATAAACGTCCATGCATTTGAAAAAGTTTTAGGCATAAAAAGATAAACCAGTATGTCATGTTACTTACATGTTACTTAGCTTCTGGGAAGGTATGTAAAGTTACAGCATTGATGATTTGAGGATATTTTGAGTCTGTTTACACATCCATTTAGTTTGCCATCCTAATGAGAGAAGAACAGACAACTATTTCTAACGCAATGGTATTTGGATGTGGAACTCTTTTGATACAGTGATCCCCTGTATACTGTGAATTGATTATTCTTGCTTTTAAAGGAAACTATCGCTGTCTACAAACTGCATTGAAAGAATCGCCAACTTGAACAGCCTAAGTAAGTGACAAGCCAGTGATCAATTATGTTTGTTTTCTAGTTGTTTGGATAGGATGTATACCATAATGCATTATATGTGTTCAGCTTTACACCTATTATTACCCTTTTAAATTCCTTCCTCTTAGAAAATAACAAGTGACCTTTAAAATTATTAGTCGTACTGGGATATTAAAGTGCATTAAAATGTATCCCTGCATTAGCCTTGGCAGTTGTCTCACTCTGCAAGTTTAACAAAAGAAAAAAAAAAAAAAGCAAAATCCATCAAAAAGGCAGCCATGAACACTCCAGTGGGCCTAGTTGTGGTATTCAACACCTAATCAGTTCTGGAGTAAATTGACCAATTTTCACACTCATGATGGAGATAGTCTGCAGTTCAAGAACTCTGTAATTGTGGTATTGGTTGGAGTGAGGTTGGGGTGTTGTAGACCTGGGCGGAAAAATGTCATTCCATTTTGCAGAGGATTAGAAATATTTGGTTCGGTTTTGTTTGTACTTACAAGAGGTGTGCCATTTATCTAGAAATGGAACTGAACTTTTATTTTTTGGGCAGCTGTCTATAAACCTTGAAACTCATTGGGTTACTGACTTTGGGACAGAATTCTTACTGGTCTGTCCTCAATAATTTAAATCTGTGGCATGAGGCTGGCAAAGAGCTGCAGGTTTTGGGCTGGAGCTTCCACACTTTTCTGTCCCCATTAAATTGCCGGGTGGACAGACAAGGAACCTGGAATCCCATCCTCTCCAGCTACACACCAATGTGGCTGTCAAGGAGCTTGATAAATTAATTTGTTTTCATAATATGCTCAGACTTCAATAAATTTGCATATCATAATCAGGAAAAAAATATTCTGGTAGTCTTTCCAAATTACTGTAGTATTTTTTGCTCATGGTAAAGTTACTCAAATGGAAATAATTAGGCAGTTATATATAAAAGCTAAACAATGGCTTTTTTTAGTGGGACAAAACATTAAAAGCTTTTAAAGCATCTTACATATTTATATTAATAAAATGTAAAATCAAAACATCCAGTCTATACCAAGTATATGATCCTAAAGCCAGACAAACTGGAACTATGTGCTCTGCCTCTTAAAGGTACAGAATATGAGGAACTCATTGTCTCTGTTGGCTTCTGAGAAAGAGAGAGAAAGCAGTGCTTACAGCTATGAAAACCAAGCCACTAATTATTAGATACTCGCTTTTGCTTATTGCGGAGAGGAAGCTGAGAAATCTTTTTAAGCATCTACACTCTCTTCAGACTGAAAAGATTACTGTTAATTTATATACCTGCTACTGCAGTTATGGCGAGTAGATTATTCTGTGTAAAAGATCACACCCCTGTATCTGTAAATGTGAGGAAGATGTCTTAGATGACAGCAACAAGTGTCAGTTTTGTGGTTTAGAGAGTGTAAATGTTCCATGGGGGAGATCTATTCCTTTAAAATACAGAATATCTCAGAACAAGAGTAACAAAAAGCAGTAACAGCAGTTAGAAACAATTTTAAGGCACAGCTTTTTAAGCAACTGTCATTTTTGTATTTGTAAGCATCCTTTCATTTCTTAAAAATTTCAAAAGTTAGTGGAAACTTATAATTTATAAATGCGAGTGCCATGGTTTAACCCCAGGTGGCAAGTAAGTACCACGCAGCCACTCGCTTATACCCCACCCCACTGCAGTGGGATGGGGAGGATGATTGGGAAGGGATGTAGAACTCGAGGGTTGAGATAAGAGCAATTTAATAATTGAAATAAAATAAAACCAATAATAATGATTATCATGAGAAGGACAGAGATGGGGAGAGGAATGAAATCCAAAGGGAAGGCTTACCAGCTACTGACTGATGGCCGGCCAGTCCCCAAGCAGTGATCAGCAGGCCCCAGGCATCCCACCTCACCCCCCCCTCCAGTTTACATACTGAGCATGACGTTCTATGGTATGGAATATCCCTTTGGCTCGTTCAGGTCAGCTGTCCTGGCTGTGGTCTCTACCAGTTTCTTGTGCCCCTCCAGCCCTCTGGCTGGCAGGGCCTAAGAAACTGAAAGGTCCTTGACTCAGTATAAACATTACTTAGTGACAACTGAAAACATCTGTTGTCAACATTACTCTCACACCAAATCCAAAACACAGCGCTGCACCAGATTTTAAGAAGAAAACGAACTCTATTCCAGCCAGAACCAGGGCAGTGAGTTACAGAGACACTAGCTGGCTAGACCAAAAGGACATCTCCCAGCACTTCTCCCCTGTGGATGAGGATCCTTAGGGATAATCTGGAGAACAGCAGCAGCAATAGACTTCAGATTTACTGATTATGATTCTTGAATCCTCATCTGTAGCAATCTCTAGCCACTACATGTGCAGTCTATGGAGTATCTCTTGCTACTTGGCTGGAATTTTCACTGGTTTTGCCATTAATTGTTGTACCTTGTATTTTTGATGATTATACATAAAAGAGTGAAACAAGATCATTAGGTATTTAATCCTTAATGCAGTTAAGAAGAAGCATTAAAGCATTCATGAGTGGTATAGGTCCAAAGTTAACGCAACTGCATGCTGCAACTCAGTTTGCTTATTTACACCTGCAAGAAAGCTTGTGTGAAAAATGAAAATCAGTCATGCAAAGAGACTGCTGTTTTGTGATAGCTTTGTGTTACACTCGTATTACACTAAACCCCATGAAGAACAGCTCACTTGGAAAGGCGTTTTGTCTGGGTGCTGGACTAAGTTTCAATTACTCTCATCAGATTTCTGAAAGGCAGCTTTATATGCTGACGCCATTATAGAAATCCAATCTGCTGCCTTAAGATAAGATGGGAGCAACTTTTGCCTGGAAAAGAAGGGGTATGAACTATGTAAGGTCAAAATTAGCAAGTTAGCAGTTAGAGTTCAGGTGCAAGGTGAAATAATATTTCTAATTCAATATTTATCTGGACTGAATTTCAACTAGGTAACCTACACATGAGCGGCTTGGCATTCATGGGCATGTTTCTGAGCTGTTCACTGCCTTCATTCCTGATGATCTGTGTAGGTCAGGAGGTTTTGTTTCTGTGAAGTCATTCTTTTCTTAATAAAGTCTGTTCAGAGTGCAGCTTGCTTGTAACTAGAATATGGTGTTTTACGTGACTTACAGCATATTCTTATATTGAACACCACCCCCCCACCCCCCCCATATATTAACAAGAAACTTTCTTTTATCTATTACAGAAAATTTGAGGATTTTGTCTTTGGGAAGAAATAACATAAAGAACTTGAATGGATTGGTATGCACTTCTTAGTATCAATTCTTTGCTAACAAAGTGGAGTGCTGTCTAGAATGTGGGATAATTGCCCTATGTTCATAAAAGTCTTTGCTGAATTTACATTATTGCCTAACCATTTATTTTCTCCTTTCACTGCGATCTGTTCACCCTCTTACACATTGCTTCTGAATTTTCAGACAGTCCTTCTATTTTTTTCGTTTAAGCACTCTTCACATTGTGAGATTCTTCAGGGCTGTTTTACTACATAAAAGGATTTCAGAGAGAGATTTTGTTGTCTTTGACAAAGATGAGCAGAACTTTTATCTGAAAACTGCTGTCTGTAAAGCCCTTTAACTTCTACTGGCTTTGCATGAAAATAAATCCTGCAGACTTTTTGTACGAGGAATTTTCTACCTGAAGATACTTAGGCTATGCTTCTTTACTACAAATACTGGCAGTCCTATGAACGCACATTTCATGAAAGTCTGTTCTTTTTCTGTTAACTACCACCTGGAGCAGTATGGCTTCAGGGGAGAAGGTGGTGGCAGGACCAAGTCTGCTAGGCGGGGGAAAATTTGTTGAGGAAAAAATGGGGTCAGTGTTGTTACGTTTGAATTAAGGGCAGAACTTTTTTTCAGTCACTTTTTTTTTTTAATGAATATAGAAATTCTTCTCTTCCTCAAGAGATACTGTGTGTTTCTCCAGAATGTTTCTCTTCAAAGCTATTCCCACCTTCAGGGATGCCACATCTCTTAAGTGTGAAATGCAGTCAGTGTGTAATGGCTGGTTTACAAACCCTCTATTTTGAGAGAATTATGAAAGCACCTTCTGGCCAACAAGTACAAACATACGTGCACCTGAAATGAGTCATTCCCTCCTATTGTATAAAATGCCTTCTAAAGTAGTTGTTGAATTGCATTCACTTTTATGTATACTTGCAGTGCACAAGCAGCCAAATTTGTCTCCTCTGCCCCTATGCCTTAAGAACAACTACTCCAGCCAGCTATTCCTTGTCTTATTCTAATATTGTGGTTTCTGTCCTCCTAAATACATTTCAGATCCTTTCCTCCTAATTTCTGTGAGTATTTGCCATGTATAATTAGGGACCTGCTTAAAAAGAAATGAGGATCAATATACCTCAGTATTTTCTCACGCGATGTGACCCACAAGGGGGTGAAGAGAGAATCTGAAGAATAAGGAAGCTGTACTTTTGCTTACCTGAGTAGTCCTGTCATTTTCCAGGAGGCAGTTGCAGATACTTTAGAGGAGCTGTGGATCTCATATAACTTCATTGAGAAACTGAGGGGTATCCGTGTAATGAAGAAGCTGAAGGTTCTTTATATGTCAAATAATTTGGTGAAAGACTGGGGTAAGCCATGCCTCTCTGTTCTGTAACTTCTCTTGTAGTATGGTGAATGCATGAGTTAAGTCACCAAGTAAAAAGTAGTTCTGTGTGTTACAGGGCTGTAAGTCTCACTGATAAGCCTGCAGACGTGCAGAATCCCTAAATAGCCACTCATGCAAGAGAGTAAAAATAATTAGAATATTGAATTTAACTTCTGAGCCTTATTGGAGTTTGTTCTTTGAATCATCTTTCTCAGACTTCTTTTAAAACGCATACCTGTCTTTAACTTGATACCAGTTCAAGCCCAAGCAATCCCTATCCTGTTGTATCCCATGCCATTTATGTTTGCACTGCGTTTGAAAGGAGTGTGTGGTGCAGATGTACTTTCCGTGTTCCACAATCTGGTTGGTGTTCTTACCTTTGTGGTTGCAGCAGAGTTTGTGAGACTGGCAGAGCTGCCATTACTAGAGGATCTGGTGTTTGTAGGCAATCCACTGCAAGAGAAATACGCCTCTGATCAGAAGAACAATTGGATTGAAGAAGCAACCAAACGGGTACCCAAGCTGAAAAAGCTGGATGGTGAGTTTGGGGCATGAGGCAATTTGTGTGTTAACAGCTTAATATAAAGACAACCACAGGGAAGTGAATCATAACCTCGGAAATTCATCTGCGTGCCCATGTAATTAGTATTCCTCCCTCCTCTCTTTGGAAGTAGTTATGCAGATCCTGGCTGCAGGATCTTCCGAGTGTTTGATGGATTTTTGAGTGTTAAATCCAAGTGGTCTTGCAGCCTACAGGTGGTCTTCACTCTTGAAGTTACCCAGGCAAATAGCTTTAGCATGTAACTAATAGGGAACAGAAAGATTTAGCATTAAGTAAGTTAACAAGGCTTTCATCTGCCAAGCTGAATCACAGTTTTCTCACCAAATTTGATTTAGTTTTCCCAACAAAAGAGGGTGACGTGGGGGAGCGGGGATAGACAGGGATATGCTCTTTTGCTTCGGTTGCAAGGACGTGTTTTAGGAACTCTATGCAAATTTCCTGAGTGCCCGTATCCCCCTCTTGTCACTGCAGTAAGCCTCAATTTGTGTGCTGTCCTCTCCTTTTCAAGTCACTGATGTGAAAATATATTAAAGCATGTCCTGATTAGTGACTGAAAGTGAGATAATTTTTAAATATATTTTTAAATATGTTGATTTCTGTTAATGGAAATGTTAGCTGTTTACTGTTATCCCCTGTTTACTAAAGTGGTGAAGAAGAGAGCAGGACTGGTAACACTCGTAGTCAGAGTAGCATCAGGGAAAGTACAAGTGTAGGGATGGCGACAAGAGGACAGCTTCATTACAGGGAGCAGTAGCTGGGAAATCGAAGCCAGATCAGCTGAAGTAGTACGCATTACTAGGAAGTGGAAGCCTGGTGAGAGAAGTGTATTGCTCTGAAGGATGGCCTGCAGTGGTCCATTTATTGTTGTAGTAAGAAACGTTTTTAGAGTAAAACCAAACTGGGATAGGGCAAATATATGGGTAAAGAGTAACCTTGTTAGTGTAAGGTTAGACCCTTAGTTCCTGAAGCATTTTTGCACCCTGGAGCAATAGACAGCTCTGAATTAGGCAGGTACATTTCCTATGCAACGTAGAAAGAGAGGATGATATTTAAGAATGGAAACCACAAAAGGTAGAACGTTGAGCAAAAAAGATGTGAGAAACACTGTAGCTGGCCATAAGGTTGCCTGTTGCAGTGCCCCAGGGTCCTGTTACGCTTACGTATTGTATGTGAAATGGCTAATACAGGGACCTCAAAATTATTGAGATGGTTGAAGATGTTCTGAACAAAAATAAGCACCGAAGGTCTCTTTCAGCAGGTACGCATCCCTTTTCTGTTAGTTCCTGTGCCAGGAACCCTGCTCAGCGGTTAGGTGCCTAAAGCACAACACAAACCAGGCTCTGGTGGGTTTATTTTCCTTTTCCTACCTGTGAAAAAAGAAACACAGCACCCCAATCTTACAGTAAACGAAGGACTCTCGCCACAAAGGCTCACCATAGTCCTAGTCTGCCTCAAGCTGAGCAAAGCATCAGCGTGACCCAGCTCCCGCTACCCAGGTGGCAGCACAGGTGAATGGACATACACCTTCATGACCTGCTGTTCTTGTACTAGTTATTTAGGCGTGTATTTGATTGTGCCATTTCAGCATGCTGTGAGCTTACCTGTACTACTGGGTTTTGCTACTGTGGGGAAAATTTATGACTTGATAAATCTCTTTTGACTATTGCATTTCAGCTTATTTTAAGAACAAATTACCATGAGGTGGCATGAACCCTGCAGACTGCCATGATCTGAGGTGTCTTTGCTCAACATGGCTGTTAAAAAGAGATATTATTTAAGTACCCGAGGGGTGGGTATAGACTATGACACTACTGCACAATGCCTCTCTATTCCATGACATCCAAGTTATCCCTAAAATGTGACCATACAGCTTCTCAGATCCACATTGATATAATTGTATTTTGTAGTCTGGAACTACTACTACAAGGAGGTATCCTGTACTAAAACTTGGTCATGTATGTTGTGGAAACAGCAGCGCAAAGTAGGGGCCCAACAAGGGTGATGTGCTAGTTGGTCATTAGCAATTGAACTGATGTGGTGTGTCTCCCAGAGACCAAGGCAGGCTGATATTTGCAGGTCCTGCTTTAGTACCTTTTTTTATTCCCTATTACTTAAGAAGTTGGGAAAACATCCAACAGAAGATGTCATCAGTTGAAGGCTTTTCCGGTTAAGAAAGTTCAAGTATGCAGAGGTTTATGTCAGTTAGAAGCAGTGGCAGGAAATACAACTCCTTCTGCCAGTCCAGCTCTTTCCAACAGTCCAGATGAGCTTTCAGGTGTATCAGTATTAACTATTGTCTTTGCATAATCTGTTCCTAAACCTCTTCAGATTTTTTTTCTCTCTTTTTTCCTTCTAGGTATTCTAGTTATTAAACAAGAAGAAGATGAAGAAGGAGCAAACTGATGACACTTTCTTGTTGGGTATTTAATTATTTAAGTAACTCCAGATAGCTGGGCATATAGAACTTTTATATGAAATGTTTGTTTTGAAGAAAATCTTTGGGCAATTTTTAAAAGACCAGCTTATCTGCAGAGTCTCACCCAAAGAGTTAGTTACCAAAATTTGGGCACTCCAATTTTGTCAAGCTTATGACACCTTCTGTAGAGACTAGTGGAGCCAAGTCTATCTGCTGTTTGGCTAGCAAGAGATCTTCACCTAAACTAATACATAGCTATTTTTAATCCCTGATTAATGGTGCTTGTTGTTCGCTCTTGGGTTCTAATAGAACCATTTTAGCTCGTTAGGTGCAGCTGGCCAACGTTGTCATTGGAGATGCTGAGGCCAGAAGAACAATGTTGTGGTTTAGAGACACATTGCAGGTTTGTTGTGTTTAATTTTTGTCATGTGAATCCCTCAGTATTTTAAATATGCGAGTTTGCCTTTTCATCCCCTTAACTGTTACGCCAAACAAGCCCAGTAGTTGTGGACCTACGCACAAAAAAGGTATTGGTCTGATGATAACTTGTTACCGGCCTTAAGTTTCGAATTGGGCTTCTCGCAGTGGAACTCGACTGCATCGCTTAGAAGGCCAAGTATAACTTATATATTTATTTATTTTAAAGAGGCAATGGGAATTTGCATGGTTTCAGTGAGACTAAAATATCTGCTAGCTTTTTCTTTTTTTTGTCTTTTACTAAGAAGTTATTTCAGATTGGAATATGTGGCCTATTAGCCTACAGCTGGTTCCTAGTCTTGGTTTGGATCACTGGTGGACATAATCCTTCTCAGCTCTGGAATCTCCCTATAACTAAGTAGGCCGATACTAACACAGAAACAAACAATGAACGGAAAACCTGGGCTTGAGGACAGAAAATTGTGGCCTTGATGAAAGCACAGACGAAGCAGTGAGAGGAAGTGTATGTAGTTAGTGAGGAAGGTGAGATGAGATGGAAAGTGGGCATTGGGAATAAAAGTATTGAAGATGTACCAAGTGTGCTATATTGCAGGGTAAGCAGTTTTAGAAAAGCTTCCTGATATAACAGGTAACTACTTTTAGTGGAAAGCATTAAACAATGATGAAAACATACATGATTGCACTGTTGGATGCCAACAGTGTGTTTTTCTTTTCTTCAGAGAATAGATCAATATTCTCTGTCACTGGAGTAGATTTTTCTGCAGCTCATTTTTGGTTTTTTACAAGCTTTTCTTCTAATTCATAGTACCATCTTTTCTTAAATTAAAATGGCAACAACCTGCCAGGCATAGAAGGAATGGAGGCAGAACACCATTCTTAATTGTTTGTGAAGGTGTGGCAGGAGTTGAAATCTTGGAAGTCATGGTCAGAGATAAAAAGGTAGAATTGGTCCAGGCAACAGTGGTATTGATCTCAAGCTCCAGACAGAAGTGTAGTACAAGATATTCTCTCTCTGATGAACTTCTAAGTGAAGAGCGTGAAGTAGATTACAAGACAATCACAGTCTAGTTTCTATGATTCTTAGAGGCATTCCAATGTAAACTGGCGATTGCTGATACAGCTTGAATTTGATTTAGATCTGTTATTTAAAACAAGGTCAAGAGTGCAATGGCAAGAACTGTGGACATTCTTCACCTAGCACAAACTATTTCCAGACATTTCCATTTCTGTTCTCTTGACCAGAAAGCAGTTTCTTAGTTAACAAGCTCACTGGCTTGTTCTTGCAGACAACTTTATATTCATATGTAATTTCTTTTAGAATTACTCCCCTAGCTTTAGCGTGAGTAAAGGCACCGCTGACCAAGCAGCACAGCGGCACGGAGGGTACATATACAGTCAACAGCCATTTCACACCGGCTTCTTTTAAACCTAAGCCATTCCGTTCACTTGCAGCCAACCGCTTTGGCAAAGTGATGTGCTTTGGCAGCACACTCAGCCCCTGCTGCCCCCAGCTCCTCGGGTGGGTCACGGGGGTTGGCCTGTGCCCTTGACGACTGTAACTGAAGTGTGGTTAACGTGAACCAGAGCCAGAGGGGAGCGAAACTTGACCTGTGAATACTGCCAACAAATGGAAATGCCGAATCCATCTCCATGTTTAGAGACGTTTTCAGAACAGACCATGCAGTGCTCGTGTGCTAGTGCTTGGCCACAAAGAAAAGCGTTTGAACCCCTGTAGCTGGTCCCTCCTAGCACATCATCTACAAGTGTGGTACGTGTGGCTACGTTAGCACCTCAAATGGAACGCAACGGGAGAGAAAGTGAGCAACCAGCACAGTCCAATGCCAAGAAATCCTGCTGATTGATGAATATATAAGTATGGTCCAAGTCTGTACGTTTCTGAAGGTCATGTTTGATACAGCAAATACTCTATGCTTTGGCTATATTTTGAGAGCAGAATAGGAACTTAAGTGTACTGACTGCCTGGTGATGGTTGGAATGAAACTGCTCCCGTGAGAGGACGTGAGGGGTAAGAGCAGTTTCTGGCTCCTGTAAGTGAACAGTACAGGCTGTACCTGTGGGAATTGGTCCAAGAACTGTTGCAGTTGTCAGCAGAGCTGTGTGTATTGTGGGGCCCACTGTCATCAGCTCTTTTCACAGATTAACAGCACAAATTCACTAAGTTTTTTTTGGGGGGGCTGTATTATAGTTACCACCAAAAAAAAAAGAAAAAAAATCAATATTGAAGGAACGGAGCAACCAGTCTCAGCACAATTGTAACAGCAGTAAGGGCACTTACAAGATTTCCCTCGCCTTTCACCCTTCATGCTGTGATAAATTAGCATAAAGTTAAAAACCTTTCAGATAAAAACTGTATGTCAAATCTCAATGAATCAATACAGTAAGAAAAGAATAAACTCTGGCTCTCATCTGTCAGGAGATGCTGAAAGCTGGGTGGAATATTCAGCTTCATGTTGCTTCGCCTGATGAATCATGATTAGTCTCAAGAACAAATCAACCTCCCCTGAACTTCTTTTCCTCCAAAATAAGTAAAGTTTTCCTAAATTTTAAAATTTGCACTTTAAAATTAAGCACTGGATGTGGTGGAAGACATAGGTGGCAGAATTAAAGCAGCTGATCTGCGTATCGATGGTGCTACGCCACGTCACGTATAAGCTAAAAGCAAAGCTCAGCCTGCACGCCCATAGCGAGGGGCCGAGTAAAATGCGGAAAGGCTTGTCTTTCTGTGTGCCTCTTTGCCCTTCCCTATCACGCCGCATCCGATAAAGCAGTAAGCACATTATTATTCATGGATGAAAAGAGCACCCATGTAAAACTTGCAAGCCATATAGAATTTTGCTTTTCCCAGTGAAATATGAAGGATTAGCATCCACTTTATTCCTTGGAGAAATATCCTAAAATTAAATTAGTGATAGGAAATAGCTAGGTCTTTTACTTGCCTGTTAGCACACTGACCTCTTTTCAAAGAGCTGATATATGCAGTGATTATATTGAGAATTGCTGGAAAAATGTGAGAAGAGACCTGAGAACCAGCAGATGACTCAGGTTACACTAGAAGTAGACTCATCTAGAAAAACCTTCAAGCAAGAGAGCACTTTTAACATCCTCTTTGGCTATCTTTTGTATACAGTAATTTTGTAGCATGGCCAAGCTGTTAAGTCTGCTGTGTTTAAATTATTTAGGCCTATGTTTATAAATGTTATTCTGTGAAACTCGTTTAAAAATAATATAATGTTATTTTATACAAACGTCTGGCTGTTGTGTAATGAAATAGTTCAGCTTGTGGAGAGTGTTCAGAAATTAAATTTTGTTCTCATTAAACTTTCCTAGCTGCTCAGGGAGCAATGTATTTATAGTATGATAGTATGTAAATGCTGTTTCCTTATTGCCTCTGAAAATAACCTAGACTTTAAAAATGCTGATATATTGTGATTGTTGTCATCTGATACATAAATATTTTTCAATCTTTTAAGACACTGGTTGTCACACTTTGTTCTTAGGTCCTAAAAGAAAAGTCTACTACTGCTATATGAGGGGAAAAAAACCCTCAAGTTAAATAAATGGCTAGTCTTTCTTCAGTACAAAATTACAATTCACTTGGAATTTCAGTTAACAGCAATATTCTGTCAGTTCCATTAAACCCAAACAACGGAAGGTTAACTGATTAATAAGACAGTGTTACTGAAATGTAATTTCAAAACTCCAGTATCAAGAAAAAGCTTTATACCCCACAGTCCACAGCAACCAGTCTCAATAACGACAACAGTAGCATCCTGCAACATGCATGGCTTCACAGTTTTGGCACAAAATAGTCAAATCTTAGCACTTTTGCCAGTTGGCTTTGACAGGGAGGTAAATACATTATTTAAAGCCCCAAGTAAAGTCCTGCTCTGCTATCTGAACCGAAAGCTTTGGTGCTCCCCGTCTCTTTTGCCCACCAAGCAAAATATGACTTTTCCAAATGCTATTGCTGACCAACGGCCACAGGAGTAAATTAAACCAAGGGTTTCTAGACCAAGCTGAAAAAAAAAAAAAAAAAAGCTTTTTAATGGCTTCAGCCGAGTCTTTCTCCTGCCAGCTTTACCAAGAATACTGAAATTAAAATTTGCCAGCATAAATTAACAACTAAAACCAGAACAGGTGTGCTGCCATAGGTTGAAACCTAGCAGGAGGCCAGTCAGACACAGGGACCTGTTTCTGCCATCTGCTTTATGCAGTGAAACATTTGCAGCTTTCAAAGACTTCATGCCCACAGGTGTGAGAAACACCTCTGTAGCTTAGTTAACTAAAAACCAGTTAACTACCAAAGCAGAAGGAACCTTTGTTTTGAGGCTGGATGGAAGCAAATTAATATTGAAAATTAACAGCAAGAGATCCAGCTGCTGTCAGAGGAAGTGAGATTAACACTGTATAAAAATGTTTAAAAACCCCCTTAATTCAGATAAGTGCCTTTAAGGCGGTATTGACTAAAACTTTTTTAAACTCTACCATTGAAAAATACAATGCAATATGATCTACAATTGAAGTAATTGTTTCTACAACCAGCAGATTCAACTACTAAACAGCAGGAAAACATTAACTCTTTTTTCCAGCAGCTCTGGATTTACTTCAGCCTCTATTTTCTGTCCCAGCCACAGCCATCCAGGAATTCAGACTGGATACGGGCCTCTCATGTACCAAGTTACTCCATGCTGCCTTTGCCCACTTGGCTTTGCAGTTGTTTCAGGTAGTGTCAGAATCCCGCTGGCCTTACTTACTACTTACGGCACGGCAGGCCTAGAACTATTCCCCACAAATTTCTAACACGCTATCAAGGTCGTTGCTGGCATCCTGGGAAGGTGCTCGGGACACCCCCTCAACACTCCTGTAAAGCAACAGGAGCTGCATCTGCCAGTTATTTTCTTGGACATAAGACATAAACCACACTGCAGGCTGCTGTCTTCGGGGGGAAGTTTACATTGAGAAATGGCCTCGAGGATTGCTGTGGGAAACACAGAGGTGGGTGTGATGAGAGCAGACTAGCTACAAGGACTTGTAACCACTTCCCTTGCATGAATGCACCACAGTCACTATCGGCCTGAGCCCCCCAACCACCCCCTCGTACCATTGAAAAACTCGGCTATGAAACTACTTTTTAAACCTCATTTAATAAAAGGGTTTTTAGATAGATAGAGGATATTAAGTAAATAAGTTACATAGTACATTACAATCACATCAGCAAGATTTCCTTTAGTGTATTAATATTTTATAAAAAAGCACACAAAAAATAAATTCAGTCCAGTCTATCACAACTGTACAGCAACAGGTAAATATATTTATATATGTACATTTTAAACATGTAACAGTCTTTTAAAAGGTGCCCTAGGCAGCAAACACGCAAAAGGAAGTGTCTGCTCACTTGTTAAAATAAAAGTAATATACTTTATTATAAAGCATTTATACAGTAATTACAAAGGCTGACTGCTCCTGTACAGTACACCAAAGCTTTGCTACAAATTTAAAAACAGAACATAAGAAGAATGAACACAAAAAAGTTGATATCAAATCTGAACTAAAAGGGGAAAAATACATGTGGAGAAGCTGCAGGAAACTTTTAAAATATACAATTACATTTCTATAAAAATATATGTTGTCTTTAATCTGGAGAAGTTAAGGTTTTTTCAGGCTCAGCTGTCAGCGGAATCCTAGTCTTGGAAAGAAAAATCCTTAGACAGCTGGGGATTCAACATCTGTGTCTTTCTAACATTTGACACGGGAGAGAATGAGGGCAAGGAAAGCAGCTGAATCCAAGTGACAAATTTACAGAGAAACTCACCCCCCCCCCCAGACAAAAATCAAACATCATTTGTAGACACTGCTTCTCTGTCTCTTTAAAGCTTTATAAACTTTCAGACATACATCAGAAGATAGAACAGGGAGAAAAGGAAGTCTGTGGGAAAATGTGTTTTAGAATAAGGTTTCTGGCAGAGGTAATCATTGGACTAAAAGTGCCGTTGTATGAAAGCAGACAAGACTTCTATGGCTATAGTCCTCCCTGCTCCCATTTCTTTTAAAATAGGATATGTATATATATATATATATGTATATGTATATATGAACTTTCTAGTCCGCTGCCTGAAAGAGAATTAAGAAGTGTATAATCACTGAGAGCGAGAAAGCTCACTCTGCATGGTTTAGGAAACACCTTTTAATTGAATGTTGATTTTAATCTAAGCTTGTTGCAATGCGAAGTGACCAAAAGCCTCAGTTTGATAAATTAGAGGGTATTTATAGCTAATTTGGACGTCACATTACACGTCCAGTACGGGATTAATAGATGAGTTACCTTTAAGCTTTAGAAAGTCTCTCTTTGACCTGCCTTTAAACAGCTATATGCCTACCTGGTCCTAGCTAGCAAAACGCCAAGGTCCTGCACAGCTGACTGAAATTCGGCAGGCCTTCGACTTACAGAGTTGAGTTCTCTCAGATACTGTTACCTGTCTCAGTAAATGGAAAAACATCAAATAAATTAAAATGCAGAGTTGTTCTTGCAGCTAGACTGCAAAACACCTGTAGCTATATCAGATATGCATCAGAAGTGCATGCATGTTATCTAGCAATTATATTCACACGCAGTCTTACAAAACTGAGATGCTGTTCCATGCAGATCACAAACCTGAAAGACTGAATCTATCCGTAAAGGGCAGACAACACAGGCAGAAGGATGCAAACAGGGCAAAAGATGATCCGTCGCTGCATCTCCGCAATGCCCAATGCTGCCATCAAGACTCAAACAGGTAATGGTTTTGAAGTACAGCCACCTGACTGCTTGGGTATATGACCACCTGAAGCCTGATCTCACACTGTGAAAGGCAAATCTATTAGGATGCATTTACACAATTGCAGTCTGTATGTATTTGTTCCTATAGCAAAGAGATGCTTTGTTCAAACTCAGCTTAATGACTGAGCATATACTGCCTTTTTTCTAAATTAACAGCAAGCCCCTTTACTAAATGTAATCAATAAATAGGCCTTTAAATGATGGAAAATAATGAGCATAGGGTTTTAAAATGGACAAATCAACAGGACAGAGACAAGAATTTTATATCATAGACAAGATTTAAAAATCATAATTGGAACAACACAGCCTTAAATTAACACTGTGCTGCAGTAAAGACCCACTCAAGTTACTTTTTCTCCTGCTAAGAAAAGTAAAAGATTTCATTGCAGATTAGACAAATTCCATTCAAATGCTTTGTCCTCAGCAACTGGGGGTTGGTTGGTTTGTTTGTTTTAAAACCATTCTCTGCCAGCTTTTGCTAGTAGGCAGGATCTAATTCAGATGTAGATGAATTCCAAACTCCTACTGTAAGCAAGCGGGCAGCAGATTTGGTGGTGTTTGTTTTTAAACAAGACACTAGGGAGCATGTTTACTTATTACCATGACAGAAGAGAGCTCTTCTGGTGGCTACTAGCAATATGTAAACACGCTCAGAAAGATTTCCATTTGATGCCACTTGCTTGGAACATTTACCTGATTTTGGTCAGCCATGCTCACCCACAGCTGTCTGAGGTTATCCTCAGAAAAAGCCCTTTTCCAATTTTCTTCCAGTGACAGACCTCACAGTATCAAATTTTCCTGTTTTCTTCTACTGCAGCAGGGTGGGAGAGAAACAACCAGTACTAGATTCAGTGTGTAACAGACACACTATTTTTGGACAACTAAAGAAAACACCTTATTTGTTCTTATCAGCACCTCAATAACTTATTGTTGATGAGAGGAAAAATTACTCTCATATCAATTTCCTATAATAGGGAGAATCAGTGAAAGACCTGGTCTTTGGAAGATTGTGATAGTGCTTGCATTCAAGCATCATCATATCTGAAAGAAGATTAAATTGATACTTAAAGCAATCCCATGATTTGCTCCCTAAATATTTGTACTTCATTTCATCTGATCAGTTGTCACCATGATTTGCTATGCCATATCTAAAACTACTTCAAGCTTGACGACTTGAGGGCCATGACTAAATGTTTGCTCATTATCACACAGGCATACTTCCAGATACTAAAAGTACTAGAGTAAACGCAGGTAGATACAGAGAGCAGAAGAGTAAAAGGCAGAGAAGTGTCCCGATTTTCCGCCCATGAGGAGAATGGTACATTTCAGTGCACACATCTCTGCAGATTTGCCTTACAAACACACACATAAGTTCTTCTACTTATTTTCTAGCTAGAACTACACCGGCTAGTCCGTACTGTCCCTCGCTTTTTTCCTAAGCATCTGCTCCTGACCACTGTCAGAAACAAGACCGGGAGCTAGACAGGGCTTTGGTTTGCCCAGTATGAACAGTCTTCGTGTTTTCCTAAGGGGTCATACACTGTTTGATTTTGCACTGTTTTAGCAAGGATAGTAAAGGCATTTTCCTAAGACAGTTTGTTTCATGTTATTTTAGTTCTCAAGTTTAATCAGATCTCCCCTCCAATCTAAAAAAAAAAAGTAAAAAAAATAAATCTTCCATTTTTTCTGTGTTTCTCGCTGTGTGCCAGTTCAACCTCCATCTCCATTTTGTATGTGTTTCTAGGCCTTCCCAGTTTCTGTTAAGTACCTGCACGCTGTTCTGCTGCTGCAACACGCTATTCCAGGCAAAGGCATTCATTCTGACAATATAACAATAACTACGTTACTTTAAGTCCTTTTTAGATACACTCACAAGCCCTGCTTGTTTCTGAACTGTTGCCCTGTAGTTCTCAAGATCTGGAAACTACTGGTAGTTTCCCATAAACATACTTCAGAACTTTAAATGAATCATTGCTTTTTACTGGAATTAACCCCAGCACAAGCCAAGCACAAGGTCTAGCTGCCGCACCTACTGTCTGCCCTAGCACAGTGTGCTAAAGCTTCTCTTCTCTCTAAAGGCCCTAGGATAATGGCAGACAAGCGTCCTCTCCAATTTACAAATGCAAAAAGCTAACAATCAACACTGAAACTCTTAACAGGAAGACTGATTTGCTGAAGCTGCTTCTTAAAGATTTGTAGCTTTTAGTTCTTCGCAGTTTTTGAATGATTTTAACAGTTCATGACATGCCATCTGCTTCCACAGCCTAGTTAGTCAACCAGACCTGTGCATGTAGGGACATGGAACAGTCATCCAAATGCTGAAAGGGAACCTAATTTTGTTAGGAATGAAAAATACACCCTTGGCAGAAAATTGAACACTTAAAAGGCAAAAGTGTCAACATGGAAAGAAGTGCAGTCCTTAATGATACTCCTACTTGTTTTGTAAAAGTAGTAACTGTTTCTGCTATCAAGAAAAAGGATTCTATGCAAAGGCATATATATGTCAAAGCAAACATGGTACAATACACAGCCTCCCAGACTTGGAGGGTGAAGCAATCATGGCTGCATAAAACCACAGGGCAGGAAAAGATTGCCAGATGGCACACTGGAGTTAAAGCCACTTTCCATAGTCAACCTGGAATTTATCTAGCAGCATGAAGGGTCAAGATTATTTTTTTAAAAAAAAAAAATAAAATAAAAATCAGCCGGTCAGGAACACTGTAGTTCATGTCCAGCAGCCCCCCTAGGATCCCTGCTCAGGAATGCAGGAGCAGTTGACTCCTGCAGCACGGCCGCAGTGGCGCAGTGCCGACGCAATCTGACGCAGCGCTGGCACTCGGAGGCTGGGGTGGCTGGGGGCTCAGCGCTGTGCTAAGCGCTGGCTAGAGGGAGGGAGCTGAGCCAGGACTGACCAGCTATGAAGCACAAGGAAGTGATCCGTTTCCTTGCGTTTTTACAAAATAATGATACATGTGGGCTATAAAGATGTACAGAACGTTCCTGTGCAAATCTAACATTTACGTCACCTGGACTACTTCTTTGTAACTCTCCTTCACCAGCAGGCTTTTGGTGGCTAGACTTTTTGGGCTGTTAGCATGTGTCAGTTCTGAAGGAAGAATCGGCCTTTCAGCGGAGAGCAAGGCTCACAGCAGGACAACCCCACGGGCAGTGCTGTCCAGCCACTGGTGTGGAAACAAGTGATGAGCTTCTCCTGTGTGTATGTACTGTCTGACAGGAGGTGTTTGGGAAATGAGGGCCCCACCACACAGGCTCCTGGTGATGGGAATTTCAAGGAATAAATGAGGGCTACCACAAGACAGAAATGGGCACGTTGAGAGGTAAAAGCCATGTAAAAGCCATTCACAGAGGGATCACTGCTGGAGACGAGAGTCCATTCCTCCCATCTCAGAGGTGCACACAATCCAGCGCACACGGTGGTCCTGGTTCATTTTCGCTAAACCAGCTTGCTCCCATTTATGCAAAGTCAAAACCAGCAGTTTTCATTTCAAATTGCACTTGTAAAGCCCAGACTACTTTCCATTGAGTCAATCAAAGGCAGACTATTTTGTTTTCCAAGATGAGACAACCCACGAGCTCTGTGGCTACTCTAATCCCACAGGATTTTTTTTATATCCACTGCTGCATTCTTAATGGCATAAGAGAAACCACCTCAAGCTTCTTTTTGAAAAATAAAACTTCCTCTCAAAAGGAAGAAGAGTGTCTTGCTCATCCCGCTTCTCATGTTTGTGAAGCAGAGGCCAAAAGCGCACACCATCTTTCCACAAAACTTGTTGGCTGCCTGAGTAAGTACTCAGAAAGGAAGGCAGGAAAGAGTAACAGGAAGGAGAACTTGCTGAGAAAGGAAACATCTAGAAATCACCAGTGTCACAGTAACTGGATACACTTAGCTCAGAGCAGAGCATAATTTTCTCACTTTTGTCTGGAAACTTTTATATTCAAGAGTCCTGTTATCACAATTCCTGTGTCAAGCACAAAAAGAAAGGTCTGACTGACCTGAGAGAGAACTTACTTCCACTGCAGGTGACATTGTTCCGTTATGTACATCAGGTATCATTATAAATAGAATAGAAACCCCTTATTTGTTTTAAAAAAAAAAAAAAAAAAAAAAAAGCCAAGTTGAATCAAATCTTTTCATCCACCATTCCGGCTTGGTCAGTACTGGCAAGGTGAAGTGGAACACGTAGCATGAGGAAACAGCAGCACTGAAACTGAGACCTGATGTTCAGGTAAGAAAAGTGCAAGCAAAAAAGAGGGAGACCACCAAGAGGGAGGTTGGGTCCAGCCTTGCTACTCCCTCCACTTCTGGTCTGCTGCTATATTTCTTCATCTGAGCTCTCGCTGCTGCTTCCACTGCTGCTGCTCCCGCTGTCACTGCTCTCTTCCTGCCGGGCCCGACTGTGGGCTGCTGCTGCTGCTGCTGCCTCTTTCTCTTGCTGCTTCAGTGCAGCTGCCTTCTTCTCCTGCTCCGCGTGGCTTTTCATGTGAGCACTGCGGCTCTTCACCTTGTAGAACACCCTGAGGAAGCACGCACGTACATTAGCATTGGTCTCTCCTACAGCCTCCTTCATTAATTCTCCAAAAGAGCTTCTGCTGCTGCAGCCTCAAGTTTCTGACCTTCAGCACAGGAACTCACTTTGGCATTGCAATAGAGCATCTACAGCAAACACTCCTTCTGACTCGGCACTGCCAGCGCTAGGTGGAATACCAGCAGGGATCCTGAGCACCCTCAAACCACTCACTTTGTTTCTTAATGTGGCCATTTCCTCTTACCTCTCATTCAGCTCTTCAGTTTTCTAAATTCAGATGGGCAGCACAGGTACCCGAAATACACATGTGCTGCTTAACACAACAGGGCCCTGGTTTTTAGGAATTCCCCCTATGCTGCAAAAATACAACAAACGTGGAGGTGAACAATGGCCTAATGCCACTACTCCTGAGCCTTGTCCACACAGCTAGAAACGCTTGAGCTTTTTCCTCCTGACTTTGCACTTCTATGACCTATCCCTCCATCTTTCACCAGTAACTATTTGGCTTTTGCACCAAATGCCATGAGAAAAGTTTAGACAACGTTAAGAACCCTTGTCTGCTTCTCCTTTGTCAGTAGCCAGGATCAAATCCTAGCTGCCCGACTTCTCACAGCGCTGCCCAATGCCACATGCTGTCTGAGGGTACCTTGGCAGGGCCAGCTAAGTCCCAGCCCCAGCAGGAATCTGTCAGCACTCCTGGTGATGCACCTAGACAGGGTTTTCATTTCCTTGCCATGCCCTAGTTTGGTGCCTTTTTTAAATAAAGGGATAACCCTGGTATTACGAGAGACACTGTTGTTTGAAGAGTAAGCAATTTATGGAATCAGAATCATTTAGGTTGGAAAAGACCTTTAAGATCAGAGTCCAGCTGTTAACCCAGGACTGCCAAGAACACCACTAAACCATATCCCTAAGTGGGAACTGAATTTTCTTAACATTTATGAATCTGTTGGCAACAAAGCTACAAGAACAACTAGAACCATGTGAGGAAATACAAGAATATTTTACAGTCACAAAAGACGGGTGCAAGTTTAACCAGATGTAATATCTGCTGCCATATCGATGGTAGCGTCTTGTATTTCTACACCACTGTTCATTAGAAAGTCCTAATGTTCTTAATATGTGATCTAGCAAATATATAGAAATTACTCATTACAAAAATGTAAGCATTACAGAGGGGCAATATAGCAGCTGTTTGAGAGTGCAGCTTAACACCACATACTGCACACAGCTGAAATGCAGGTAGCGTCTCATTCCATTTGAGAAAAAACAGTCAGCAGCAGCAGGTAATTATCCAAGTAGTAGTATCTTAATATCAATTATGTAAAAATTCCTAATCTGCAAGTATGAGTAGGGTAATAAGTCATTAAAATTATGGCAAATGTCTCTGGCCTAAATAGACAGAAGGAAAGCTCATTTGAGAATACACTTCCACAGGAGATGGCCTACTGCAGTTCTGCGACTATTGCTGGAAGCGGAGTTGCTCTTACCTGCCGCATTTTTTACATGGAAACGTGTTTTCTGTGTTCTGAGTTTTACTGGTAGCATCTGATTTTATCTTCTGTTTCCGCCGCCTCCTCTGCACTGGAGCAATAATGGGTTTTCGAGGCTTCACTGCTGTCTCCCTTGGCTTCCTTCCAATTCTGCCTGTGACAATTGCCTCTTGACTGCTCATATTTGCATCGCTGGCCTTTGGAGAGAGGGGACAGTTAAGGCAAACTGAACTTAAACCCACCATCAGAAGGAAAACAATGGCTGAGCTCCTGTGCTTCGTTTATTTAATTTAATGAGGAAGTCTTCAGGATATTTCTCATCATGATCCTATGCATGCACCAACCACAAAGAATTATATTGGGTTTTTTTCCCTTACTCATCCCAGTTCTCCCACCACAGCACACAGTTTGGTTGCTAGTAATACTCTAAGCTACCGCAGCCCAGTCTTGGCTCTGGGAGAAGTTAGAGGTGGAAACTTTTTCTGTATGAAACTCTGCACCTGGTATTTTCTAAACTAGCTGCAGAGTGCAGGTGGCATAGAAAGCACAACACGCACAATGCAGCACTTACTATTGTTACTGCTACTTACTATTAAACCATCTTGTAGTGTCTGTTCATCTTTGAGAGGAACTGTGCTCTTCTTTCTGTTATCCAACCCTTCCTCTGCCTCCTCTTCTTCCTCCTCTTCCTCCACATGCCCCTGTTCTTCACTGTAAATGTCCCGTCTGGGAGGAAGAACACGTGCAAACCTATGGGAACTCTTCACCAGAAGATAAAAGAACTGTTAATTTTGGTTTCTGTCAGTAAATGTCATTACAAGACACAGGGCATAAGCTTCTGAGTCTAGACTCTTCCACACTGGCCAGACCATTTCTGCTTTTGATTTTACCAGCAAATGAGACAACACACAAAACCAGACTTCACACCATAGCCCAAAAGAGGTGAGAAAAATTTAGAAAATTACCTTGATGTCAACTTCAGCTTCATCTTTCATAGATTTCTCATTAGCACCATCAATGTCCCCAAAGATTAAGGTCCCATTCCGACCAATTTTCACTTGTTTCTTGTATGTGTAGTAGAATTCCACACACTGAGCCACTGTTTTTGTTTTTATCTAGTGTTTAAAAAACAAAGTCCGACAGAATAGATGATTTCAAGAAGGCCTATAAATAATTACTAAAGGTGCAATAAATACACTTCATATTTTTCTTTTCTCAGTAGGCTCCATTCCACCACAACTGCTGTTAGAGCTGCCTTTTCTGCGTCATATTCACCTGCATGCCCCATCCCACAGCCCATCCCCTATTGCCACTGTTATTCACTGGTCAGTACAGGACCAACTTCCCAAAGAGAAGCTGGTCAACGTAAAGGTGACAGAACCTGGCACTTCATAAGCTTAGCCTCCAAAATGTTCCATTTGAGCTGTCAGGCTTGAGAGAAGCCTTTCAGTTTTATGGGGGAGCTTTATTTTCCAGCAGCACTTCAGAAGATCAGACCAGAATACCAATCCAAAAATGGAAAGTAAGTTTTGCAGCTCTTTCCCGTTTTGGACACATGCATTTCATACACAAACAGTGGTAGAAAATTATCAGTACAGACCTGTGACCATCTACATATTCTCTATCATTGATTTTCCTGAAGTTTTGGAATATATTCTTAGCTTCTGGGCTTTTGCAACTTGAATGCCTTTTGGGAATTTATTCAGTAAACATGTACGCAGCTTTTGGGTTTGCACTCTCCTTCAGTGATTTCCCCAGCACTGAAGTGTCATACCTCGTGAAAATAGGCGGGAGGGATCATTTTTACTGTCATTGTCACAGAAAACTGGAAAGAGATCCTAAAAGATGCATCATTCACATACCCTTCTTTGGTCCTTTTCATTACTAGCAAGGATGTGTTTCTATTTAGTTTTATAAGCAAGCCATTTAAGCTGTACTGGAACACAACCAACGCTCTAAATACACCCTGTAGAAGTGATACCTGCAGCATGGACTACTGGAAGTAATGCCGGAAGTACAAGGGTTAAGTAAACAACAACAGCAAAACAAACACACTATTGTTCTAGCTTTCTAGTGAGATTTTATGCTGTGCTGGATGATAAAACTTACCCGAAATCTTTTGAGTGCAGGAGTTAATACCACAGTTTCATAAAAATTAAGATTGAACTCCCTGTATTAAATGCTGAACAAACACATAAGAATGTATCCTAGCTGTCATTAAAAAACACAAAAGTAACTTACAAGCTTTTGGACCAAGAAAAAGTCTTTCTTGTAGATTGCAATGCCTTTGTTGAAAAGTTTTTTTTCAGCAACTTTCCACTTGTCTGATCCTATAGGAAAAAAAAAATCGTAACAGAAGCCCTTGAAATTTGAAATGTTTAGTCTTCTATGTACTTTTTTTTTTATGTTTGCCTTAAATAAGACAAATAACACACACACAAGGGTGCAGTCTCTCATCATACCTAATCCAGCATAACTGTAAACTGCTGTTAATGCCTCCCCTACCGCTCCACTTCAGCCTGCCTCTCATCACTTTGTGTTAGATCCATCACTCATCCCCACCGGTTAACTCAATTCAGCTTGCAAAAACCAGTCAATTAGATAAATTAAGATGTTTTCCAAAAAAACAGCAAGGTAAATAGACAGACACACTTTCTGGTGGCCCAGTCATAGGATTTTATACAAGGGAAATGGTGTGGCAGGAAAACAGCATCTTCCCCTTCAGCAGCAATCCACTGTACTCGAAGATTTATTACATCTCAAATATTCCTACTGTCCTAGCACCCTTCCCTCTAATAACACACACATTTTGGAATCTCCTCCTGTCTTATAGATACTACTCAAGTACTATTTCTCAACGATTATAGTAGGAGCGTGCAATAATGAAGAAATGTAATTTCTATAGTTTGTCGCACAGCTAGTAGATGTCTCTCCACCACCTTACATCAAGTCTTTCAGGTGGCTAGGGCCACTCTAAATCACCGAAGTTAATGTTACATGACTAGCTATTTTCTAATTAGGTACAAGGCAAAACAAAGGCCGTTTATGGCACTTGAGATTTTGCAGAAACGTTGACAGACGTCAAAAGTTGGCTGAGGTTTCTACAGCAAACTCTTGAAAACTCCTCCCATGAAACTTCCTCTTTAACTCCACCCTGGAAATTCATGCCAGAGAGCCTGTGGTTCTGAGGTTACCACAGCCTTTCTTGTATGTACTAGCTATCTTTCTGCATTCTCTGTGGCTTGATGTAAGAGATCATATTCCCTTTTCCCCATGAAGAAAATCAGAACACACACATGCAAATTCACACATGCACATGTTCTGAGAGGTGCAGTGTTTTTTACATTAGAAGTGTCGTAATTTGCACAGGCAAAATTCCTGGCAGACCATCATTTGACTTATCAGGGAGAACAGCGGTCTTTTCATCTTACTTTAATGTTACAGTGTTTCTCAAAAGAACAGAAAAGAATAGAAAGATTCCTTTATGATAGACAGGCAACACAGTTATTCTGGTTAACAAACCTGTGTAGTGATAATCTGCCAAAGGGTGGGTAGGTGATCGTACTGGCCTCTTCAATAGCAGTTTGGTCAAAGCTCCCTAAGATAAACATAAAAGAATTAATTTAGTGTTTGGGGTATCCAAAACAAAGATCAGACAATTGTTAATCCTCTCCTTTCTGGCAAGCTAACTGAAAAGAACGGTAGCACAGTTTAACATCTGGGACAATTTTAAACATCACATTCTCGACTATCCACCGAGTCTTACAGGTGAGTGGTAAGCTCCCAGCACCCCTTCATGTCTCTGAATTGCCACTTTCCAATGCAACCACCACAGCACTGGGAGAGAGTTAATTCCATAGAGACCATGCAGCAATTTCCTCTCATTTACCGAAGGCTAAAGTTACATACTCATATCCAAAACCACTGCCCTAAATGATGTCTGTCATAAACATTCAAGTCATTGTGATCTTACCTCATTTAACTAAGCAGTATTTCAAAATAAACAGGGCACTCACATGACTGAAAGTTTCCACACCAAAAAAAAAAAAAAACAAACCACCCTCTCAAGCTGCTTTTTACTTTGCATTGAAATTGGAAGCACTTTCAAAGTTAGCAGGAAGGAAAGAATGGAGTCATGCTTCCATCAGCAATTTACATCACCCTAACAGTGAGCTCCTGCAGCCAGGGGCTACCTTGCGCCTCCCCAGTGCCAGCAACAGCATTTGCAATGGTGGCTGGTTCGGGGAACTTACCTAGCAGAAACCTAACACATACGCACAAAAGTTACTTTTTATTTGTTCTCTTCTCCAATGTAGGTCAATACAGTCTCACAATTGTCAGTGCCGGCACACCACAGGGGACACGAAACAAGCAGCCAGGCAAAAAGGTGCGGGATACTCCTGACCACAGGGCTGATTTATGCCAAGTCAAATCACTCACAGAACTAAAAAAGGATGACAACCCTGTGCCGTACGCTATGCTCTGCTCTTTCATGTTACCTCCCCAGGGGTGTCAAAGAGCATTCACAAAAGTGTATCAAGTCTTACAGTACTGATGTAAAATTAGCAGCACAGCCATTCTATAAACATGCACAGAGAAAGTGCTTCCAAAAACTAAGAGGAGCAAGACACTGCGCTTAGTCTCAATTTCAGCTCCAGCTTCTTATTTTTCCTTCCAATGGTCATCTTCCCAGGAAGACAACACTTAAGATTCATTTAGCAGTCTCAGCTTGCTCATCCTGGTAGACTACCAGTCTGTTGGTTAAAAAGCCAAACATGTCAAAGTTGGAAATGTGCAACACAGTAATTGAACATGGCACTGTACATGAGGCAGAACCCACTTTAGGAACATCCAAAAGACACTAAACAGTGGGAGCCATGTGCATAGGAAGGAGTTTGCAAGGTTCTCCACTCAGGAATGACAGGTTACCTGGCCTTCATTAACATCTTTGACCACATCAAGGTGAAAAGCTGGGAAGACTCACCAGAACGCTTCCCTTTGCTTCATGTAAGAAATGCAATGCCAGCTCCTGGTTGGTTCCAGCCCCAGGAAAAATGCTTGAACAGGCAGCAGCTAGCAGGTTTTCCACTATTTCCACAAAGGTACCAAACAAATTCAGATAAGAAGATTAAAATGGATTTTCCTACAGGCTTTGCAACATTAATTAGCTCTTTTGAAGCAGGACTAGGCATAACAGCAAGTAAAACTCTCAGAAGTTGAACGTCCTTGCAAAGTTATCTGGGTCAAATTTGAACACAAGAACTGATTAGACCACAAGGTCATACAGCATTACTCTGCACGCAGCACTTTTTATACAGGGAGTTTTCTGCAAATCTCCTCCCTCCTGTAACGTCTTCCCATCTCCCTTCACCTTAGAAATTTCCCAAATTCCCCCTTATACTGTGAATTTCCATTTCACAACACACTTTTTTCCTCTCTCTCATCAGAAAGATTTCTTCCAAGCCTGCCTACTTCCTCTTCCCTTCAGGATTTACACATGCCACAACCCCTGTGCACCAAGAGCTCCCCAAGTCTGCTACTAGCCGCTTCCTTGTCCTTATTTCCATCTATAACTTGATTTCTCAAAAATGCTATTATGTGTAGAACACCCCTTGAAAATACAGGAATTGAATGCATATGGCATTCAAATGTTAGCAAAAGACAAGGAAGCTTCACTGAGCAAATGCTGCTCTCTGCCTGACTAGTAACATATGGTCCCATTTTATCTCAATTAATAGAATTCTATCTCACACACACACACACACCCCGCCCCATCAGACACAACCTGAGTTTTACTCCTAAGACTGTTTTCAAGACCACTCGAACTTAGTATCTCTGAGCTACCAGTTAAGTAATAAGTTACACATACAGTAGATATGTGGTTTCCCCTACTACAACTGTGACAATTCAGTCCTGTTTACCAGCCTTCCACATTCTTACCATTCTTTTGGGTGACTTTGTTGGTTTCCAGGTCACCCCATGGCTGCCACACCAGCTCTGCTTTATGTTCATCAGCTGCTGCCAGAGACCTGTCTCGGAGCAATGGGATTTCTGCCTGAAAGCGAATTCCTACATTTATTCGCCTACAGAAAACGTAAAAAGTAACGGTCAGGCCCCCTTTACAATACCCAGGCAGTCTCCATCTCTGCTAGAAGCGCTAATTGTGAAGAAACTGAAATGCAGCAAGCTCTTGCATATAGCATGAACAGCTTTCAGGCGTTGTAGGTTACATCAGTAAGTATGACTCAAAAGGTGAGAGGTTTTACATTCATTTACCAGTTTCCATTGTCTTATCAACAACAGCTGAAATTGGATTTAAATTAGGATCCCCTAATAACCACTCAAAGGTCAAAACCTGGGGGGAAACAAAAAATATCTGTCCAAGAAGAGGTTCCCCTGGATAAGTGTGAAATTAACCAACAACTAAGAGATCAATTAAGCCATTTTCAAAACAGATTTAAACACCACCAGATGTGCTTATTTCCATGAATGGGCTCAGTCTAGAAGGGATCTGCAAAGGTGACAAAAGAATAATCTGGGTTCATTCACCATTGAAAATTTCCTCAGGACAGCCTGCTGTCAAAAGTGCATAGAACAGCTTCAAACAGGACGGTAAAAATGGAAAAAGGGTGAGAAAAAAATATATTGGCAGCAAACGCTCCATTCGATTTTTAAAATACAAGCCATTTTGAAAGAAAAAGTAAAAAAATCTAGTATTTCTCTGGGGAGAGTTTGAGTTAAACATCTCCAATGTTACAGGATACACTGCCGAGTCAGAGCAGGTTCCTGCCTGCACAGTCAGCAATGCAGAGCCGTGTGGGCGGTTTTATGCCATATGGGTGTTTCCATGCCATGCATCTCCACGTTTAGGTTTCGCAAGAGTTCACTAACCTAAGTATAAGAATGAATTGGAATTATCTTGTTGTAGTTCTACAGCACCGAACTTGAGCTGATAACACTCCCAGAGGGTCTGCAAGGGCTGTGCAGAGACATTTGCTACTCTGCTTACGTTTAACAGGACTGGCGCCAAGCCTAAGCTTACAACTTCAGCTTCAGTATCTCCAAACTCTGTTCCCTAGTGCTGCTGGGTCCGCATATGACTGAGCTTTCCCAGCATACAGCCAGCTAAAAGAGACTAATGAGGCTTATTAGCTCAGGTCACACACACTGTATGCAGCGAGTTGTAGTGCTTTCAGACCGAGCTAGCCCACGAGGGAGCAAAGTCATGTTCACAGTTATGCCGCAGCTAATAACCACATGGATAACCTGCAATCAGGCCAGTTAATGTGAGAGCTAACTACATTCTTCCATACTGCATTTTGGCCTTCCTCTAAAGGAGCATTATTTCCCTACTCTGAAACAAACATACAGCATACAAAGAAGTGTTTGTATACAACAAAACAGGACATATTCCCCTTTAGCTGACAAACAGTATTTCAGCCCAGAGACAGATGGGCACTAACAGAGAGCAGTTAGTATCACCAGAATTACAAGGTGCGTTTGCCCATATAAATTTTATCTACCTTATTGAATAATTTTTATGAAGACAATTTATATTTTGAGTCACTGATAGGAACTGCTTTAATGTTTCTAATAGATACATCAACTGTACAGGGAGCAGCTCGAAGGTTTAGGAGGAAGAAAGGAAGCGCATTTACTACCAGGCTAAGAATCTACTGGGTACTTACGGTTCAATGCTGACTGGGGTGGCTTCCCCCACTACTGTAAGAACAGGAGGGGTAACTTCTGAACTATCTGCAAGGAAAAGAAAGAACTGCTCAGACAGCTCGTCTTCACATTTGAGATACACTCTTCACACAGCTTGTAAATCTAATCCTTTTTTGAGAGCTGGATAGCTATGTAGCTATACACTAAGGGAGTTTAAGATAACCAAGAACGTACCTTCCAGTCACCATCTACATCTCAGTAATAACTATTTACTGCCCCTTGGTTCAAGATAATGACAATCTATTACAGAGAAACTGGCTTTTCCATTCCTAAGAACGTCAGTAGGGGGTGTTGCAGATTACTTGGAAATGCATCTTGACATGTATGCCCAGATGGAAGCAATATCGCATTTCCCCCATCCTAGCTCCCCAGACTATGATGGAGTTGTCCCATTTCCACATAACCACACTTCCTAAAGTCATGATCTTCCTCCTATCACTCCACAGCTCCTAATCATAAATTAACCACGAAAGGAAGCATAAAGCGGAACTTACTTGATCTAAGAAGAGTTCTGTGAGCACTTTTAGGAGTCATGGGAGGTGGAACTGAATGACCACTTGAAGAGAGGATAGCATTAAAATATAGCCCAGATCCTTCTCTCACAGGACTGAGAATTGGCGGAGGAGTGTAAGGAGGTAGCTCAAAGTTCCTATCCGAAGGATGATCTGCCAGACGGACAGGCGACCTTAAGTGGCTCTGATATGGAGTAATGTTAGAATAAACAGGTGGTGCAATAAAGGTGCCAGCTTTTGGTGGTATGAAGAGGGGCTCAGGCCTTGGCCGCTGCTTTGGTTTCCGGGCAAAGCCCTCTGCTTCATCCTTTGGAACAGCATCTTCATGCTATTAGAAAAAAATTACATACTTAATTTCATTTAAAAATCTCAGGAAATTTGAAAAACTTGAGTGAGATTAAAACATCCCTTCGTGGCAGCTCAAAATCTGGACAGGACAGTCAGAGGGTGTCTCAACAATTAGCACAAAGCGAATGAGGGAGGAAGAAGATGGGGAATGGAATGGCCACAGGAACTATTAGGTAGCAACACTAGCTCTGAGTGCTTATGAGTTATATTTTACGAGAACTACACATATGTCCAGTTCAGCCTTTGGTTGGAAAGAGAATGACCTCACGGTAGCTTTAAAAAAAGGACATAAAAGTGTAGCAGAAACCTGGTACAGAGACAAGGTGACACCAAACAGCAATAAGAGAACAGAAGACCATATTGTCTTAGATGGTCAAGAAATTAAATGCCTAAGAAACTGCCTCAGATGCCTGTAATTTCTTTCTTATCTGAACATTCTATTGTACTCCTGAATACAAAAGACAAAAAAAACCCTGAAAAGCAAAACCTGACTCAACAGCATCCCACTGAAGGGGAACACTCAAGTGCTGACCTTCAGAACCTCAGTGATAGATTTCAATTGCTTGAGAATAAATCTTCACTTTGTATTTTATTCATATACAGAGATATGTGCACTACTCAGAGTTATTTATTATTATCTGTGTATGTCTGGAGAAAGCTGTCTTTACTTGGACAGCAATTTATTCTAGTGTTATTGACCATCTGACTTTATTCACTATTTAGTAGTGGGGCAATGCTTTGTTGTACTAGCATTAGCTTTAGGTCATGAAAAGCCAGTGATACCCACATATATGGCAATATTATGATGAAAACAATTCACAGTACCCAGACTACATCCATTCCAAGTTCAAGCCCTGATATTCAATAGAAGAGCTAATGGATAAAAACTATGTTATTAAATCTAACAGATTTGGTTCACCCTTGATTTCTTAGTCTATCCATACCTGATTTGAGGTTTCCATGTTAGTATTACGATTAGATCGCCTCCGAGTGACTATCACAGAAGGCTTGCGTTCACAAGGAGCTCGATCGTTTGTTTGGCCTCTCTGGAGTTTTCCATCCTCAGACTTTTCCTTTCCAAGGCTCTGCAAGTCAATTTTTCTCACTGGCACAGACACAGGAATGATAAGAGGCACAAGGCTGTTATCTTCCCGGGCTCTTTTGGGAGCTGGTGAAGAACTGGCAAATTCCACAACACTTTTTGCAGCTGTAGGTCCTGGAGCCATGTGCATACTCTTCTTCTCTTCTGAAGTATCCATTTCCTGAGAAGACAAATAGATTCCTTAGAAGTCCTGTAGTACTTACATAATAAATCAGAGAATATCTCACCTTCGGTGTATATCAAGTTTCTCAATGCAATTTCCAAGCTGAAATGGGTTTGAAAAAGTCTTACTGGAGGAAAAAAAAGCATACTTCACAAAAGTGTTACCAAGATTTCTTAGGATTACTTTAGGACTGACTGAAGTCTCAACTGCTAGAATCTTTGTATAAATCACTCTTCAGTATCACTTCACTACCTAGGGTTTGACATATTATTCTCCAGATAATTTTTTTGTGCCCTGCCATATAACTTCCAAGAAATGTTCTTTAGTTTTAGTAACGATCAAAAGCTGCAGGTTATTAATTTCAAAGATTGGACCTCCATTCCAGGAAAGACCAAACCATGATAATCTTAATTAAATCTCTCATACAAAAAAACAGAGCTAGCTTTTTTGCTGCATTTTTTCCAATATACACAACAGAAGCAACTTTCCTTATTATAACTGGAGCCTTTCAGGTTTGTTGTCTAACCAGGCTTGAGCCTGAAGGACTTTTGCTCAGCAGAATCAACAAGGCCTAACTGCAAGTGTGCACTTCTTGCAAAGACAGCTTCCGTGTCTCTGCTTTCTTTTACTCATGGAAACTCTAGAAAATTGAGCTCCAAGGAGATGGGAACGGAGGGCGAGTTACTGAATAAACACATGGGTACTGTAATACCAAATGGTTTCAGGCACTGTCACATCAGTGAGTTCTAGTCCCTCAAATGACTATCCACATATTCATTCCGCTCTCAATTCAAAAGCAGTTGCCAGCTCACTTAGAAGCCAGATGTTAAACTTTTAAAAACACCTTTCTTCAGGGATGTAAAAAGTCTTCTTCAGGTCTTATGAAGTGCAATCTAGAAGCTGTAGAAGATGCTCCTTTTGGTGTTTCAGAACTTCTCTCCTGACGCTCTGTTTCGAAAGACTTTGGATAGGATTAAGTATGTAAACTCATCCTCTGTCAGAGCCACAATCTACTGAGGAATCTACCTGAACATCTGTGTTTTGTAGGTGGAAACTAAGGCATGCCATCTCTCAGGTATGACAAGAGCCTCCAAGCTAGCCTTCCAAAATTTTGAGGATATTTACCAAAGTCCTCAAAAAGAACCTATTGTGTGCCATTAAGAATACCTAATCCTGATTAAAAAGCTAGCCTAAGCAGGTTCCATCCTAAGGATGCAGACACATCCCTAGTCATTTCACTGTGGTCATAGATCAAGAAAGCTGGTTTTACTGATGAGCGAGAGAACACACTCCAGCTGGCCCTCAAAGAGCCAACCCATGATAGCTAGAAGGACATGAGACTCAAGTCCCACTTTGATACTATATTTATATTGAGGGAAGCAAAACTGTATTGTCACAAGATGCGTCAGAGCCTGGAGTTAAGTGCTCTGGCCTCTCTCCGAGACTCCTGGTAACTTTTATTACTTTCATAAGTAAACAGGTCCACTCTGAAACACTAAGCCTTCAAGAAAAAGCTATGTGCTAAGCTCGAGCAAATAAAATCAATCACACTAAGAAGATTTAGGACTGCCTCCTTCCAAGACCTTTTATTAGACTAAGGCTAAGTGTGCACTGAAAGGTTTGTCCTGGAAGCGATACTTCAGTTTAGAAGTCTGACTGCTTCTTCACAGAGACTGGAGATATCTGCCCTCACCACACACAATGATGGAACACACAACTGAAGACTCACAATTGTCATCAGCTGCTCCAGATTGCACTGCAGAAGGCATGAATGAGCTCTCGAGGACCTCCCTTCACTCCAGGTTGGTGACATGCACCTGTATTTCCCCATGAGACTATCAGTTTTGTGTTTGGAGGGCATTCATCATGCTGACAGATATGTCACTACACACCACTACCTCTAGATAGTAAGGGGCTCTTGCAAATTTTTGTAGCTTCCCTCCACTACTTCAGGAAAGAGACTAACAAGGATGCCTTTCCCAACATATAAACAGGTGATGGAAACCAATACCAACTTCGACTAGTTGTGCCCATACCTGAAAAAGCAGCTCACATACGGCTTATGCTGACATACATGGGCCTCCGTTCATCAGGGAAATTTATCCTGTTATCACCTTCATTACTGAAGCCTAGTTAAACATCTGGGAAAGCTTTGGGATCACCTTCTGGCGGTAAGATCCATAGTCAATAGTTTTGCACCACTGCTCAGAGCAGTGCATTCATACTACATCTAGATCGCTGCCAAGAAAAGTCTTGGGTTTAATCAGGTTACTTTTTTCCCTCCTGACGTAGCTGTTACTAGTGCAAGCACTGTGGCATACTTTCTGGGTATCTGGGAGGCTAACAGCAATCAAACACGTAATGACAATACAAATACATGAACGAGCACCAATTCTGACCAATCTACAAACCTCGGATATGTCCTGTGTGCTACACAGATCTCTGTAGGTCAAGAGACATGAACTAATTTCCTGACCACAAGGAGGAAATTATGACAGCTAGTCACACAAAATATATCACATTTCTCTGGATGAATGATCAGTTAACCATGTTCCTTTTATTTTCAAGATTAGGAGGTAACCAGCAAGGACTCTCCTTCCTTGATGATGGGAAAGAAATTCAAGAAAAATGAGGAAGGAGGAGACCTGAATAGTTGTAAAGACAGAGAGAAGGCACCACTGAGGACTTAATATAAGCAATCGAGACACTCTTAAAGATGCTCTGGTCTACACCAGGGCTTTTCTGGTCATGAAAGATCACACATACCTAAGGTTTACCAAGAGAGGACACAACTGATTTTGGAATTAAGCTATTTGCTCCAGATCCCTAAATAGTTTGCTTACCTCTGAGCATAATCAAACAGTTAAGAGAAAGAAGTCACTGAACAAGTGACAGGACTTTCATTTGTAGAACTGCTAGGGGATTTTCAGCTAACTCAGCATTTCTGTTGCTGAATTTAAAGCAGGAGGGCTGCTGGATAACTCCAGTAAGTACAACTTGTTGCACTTCCACTTAGACTCTTGCATAAATATTGAAGGATGAACTAGTGATCAAGAGTCCTCCAGAACAGCCACAGAAACCCATCAGTCTTTTTGGCATTGATCCTTTCTATCCTTCAAGCAGTTTCTAAAAAAATTTAGAATTCACAGACAAAACTCAATTGCAATAGCTGGAAGAGCTGTTCCAAGGTCACTGCTGTGATCAGACAAGAAACCCCACCACCCTTCTAGAAGTACCTGCCTGTACAGTGCTTTCTGCCATCATTCTGCATCACCTTGCTAACAGTAAAGGCAGCTTCTCTTTGCAGTCAAACTGAAGCTTGTCCATGGAGGAGGTAAGTTCAGAACTGCAATTTCTTTTTTTCTTTTGTCTGCAGCTAGTGCCTTGTCCTGTGCCAGGGGAAAGAGCCCAGGTAATTAAAACCTCTGCCAACCTTCCATGAAGGAATATTTAAATCCAGGCAACCTTAAGACTACCATTTCAGATCTGAGATAAGTTTTCTGCACTGTTAAAGAAAACAAATTACACTGCCTTTTTGCATACAACAGTTACATGTGAAATGAAACCATAAAACAAAGAGTTGAGAATTTGCTATGGCCTGTAAGCAGCAGTAAGCTTCCACCTCCCGAAAAAGGCAGGCACAGTAAGATGGGCAGTTGTGGTGCAAAGCATCAGTTGTGACACTACCTGTAGAGACAACTACTGCTGTTGAAAATAATGTTTTGTATAAGGTACACACACCTACGTTGCAATGTTAAACCATCTGGTTCAAATTATGAACACATCTTCTTTCATCACTAATTTAATCCTATGGCCTTCTTACAAGCTTTCCACATAACTTCCGCTAGAGAACTTTCTAGGTTTTTTATAACAGAAAGACACTGGTAAGAGAAGCAGACCACTCTCCTCCGCTAAACATGTTTCATTTTTCTCCCTCACGTGATATCCAACCCCTTGAAAGATGTAAAATCCATCAGATCTCAGGTAAGAGCTTTAACATCTTTCAAAACCTCATCCTGAAAGCCTGAAGAGATCTAAACATAAAGAGGAGTTCTGCTAGAGCCATCATAGAAGCAAACAAGCTGCTTGCATAACTGCAAAGAACAAAAGAGCATCTGTCAAAACACTTTTCTGATGGGTCTTTACATTACAAATCAAGCTGCAAACAGGCATGCCTGCAAACGGCCAGTTTCTTGCTTCACCTCTCAGGGCCTTTTCCTAGATGATTTATTAGCTTTTTCTTGCCACTGTGTTGGTGATCAGACTAGAATGTGAATCATAGACCTTCCTGCAATAAAACCATACAATGGCTGGGAGAGTACGATCAAATAGCTCACGTTGCTAACTACTACTCATTTTTTATCAAATCTGCTTGTTCAACTGGAATTAGAGCAAAAAAAAATTGAAGACAGCGCCAACAGTCACTGGTTGCTGTCTGCTGTACAAGAGATGGAGCAGGCTATGGATAGTTGCCTCATTGTTTATTAGTTCAGTTCTTTCACCCAAATAACCCATCCATCTAAGGAAGGGATGAGAAAAAAATGGCCACAGACAGACTAGGAAAAAAAAATTACGACAAGGGAAACAGAGGGAATAAAATTACCTTCCCTTTGTTGTCTAACTGGACAGCAACTCAGGTGGGGAAACCGTAGGCAAAAGTAGCTCATGCTCTAACACCTGTATTTCAACAGCCTCTAGCAACAAGGCTTCTGAAGAAAAGTGTATCTTTACTTTTCATGAGACACACTCAATGAAAGATTACTCAAACCACAACTGAAAGAAAACCTTAAGAAAAGCCCTCAAGAAATCCTCACCCAACTGCAAAAATCTCACCACTTGCCTCCCCTAGGCTAATTAATATTGAACGTTGTCATCTGGCCATATGGAACACATACTGTTCAGTTTAGATTGACGGGACACCAAAAGGATAAAAGTAGCGAACTACCTAATCAGCCAACCCTAATTTCTACCCCATCAAGCCTTACAGAACATCTACAGGCAGACTTTGTCCTCAGGTTACCAATCTCTTTAACATTTGCTGCAGGTCATTCCCAGAAACAGGATACCTGATCAACCTTTGTTATGTTTGGTACAAGTTCTTCATGTAAGTGAGGCTTCCTCAGGCTTTTAATATTTGGGAAATACTGAACATGTAACTTACGTAATTTATAGATAGCACAGTTTAGAAACACCTCAATGGCTAAAACTGAGAAACCAGCAGGTGAGCAGTAGTCTTTTAATATAAAAGAAGGATAATGTTACATTGGTAAAAAGACACCAAGTGAACCACTTATACTTGTCTCTAAATTCCTGATCAGTTTAAGGCTTAAGCTGCAAATGTCCATATTTTGAAGCCCTGAGCTAAAATCACATTCAGTATTAGTGAAATAAAACTGTCCTTAGGTGGTTTCACTGCACTAGGAGGTGTCTGTTCTCCCGCATTTATGAATTACAGAAGCTGAATTTACATGCCACCACTCCAGAGCTGCCCTTGCACCACTACAAAAGTTCTTGCATCAAGATACCATCCTATCCTGCATATGTCCATAGGTTCACTTCATTTCAGCCCTATTTTGTCATCCAAAACACACTGGTAAGGATGTATACCTTACCTTTACATTTTGAAGAGAAGCCAGCTCAACAGCTTTTTGGGCCAAAGTTAACAAATTGGCTTCTTGGGAAACACGCCGTCTCCGCCGTGTACTCTGGATTACACCACCTCTGACACCCTGAAAATCATTAGTTCTCTGAGTGGTTTCTTCAGCTGCTGCTGCCTGTTTCTCCCCATCTCTACCATTCTGGCCTGTGGCTTCCCTGCCTGTTTCCATCTGGCACAGCTCACTGTTGACCAGGACATCCTTCTGGCCCAGATCTATTCTCTTGGGGTGTGAATAGCTACTTTTGTTGTGGGCCAGTGATTCAGGTGGCTGCTGTAATGGAACTTCTTGCTGATGTGTTTGCCAGTGATGCAGAAATAAATTGCTAGGTTGTTCTTCTGTCTGCTTGGAAGCCAGCACTTCTCCTGTAGATGTCAGCAGGACACCTTCTTTGGAGAGTCTCCGTGACCTTCTTGGAAAGGGAATCTGGGTCTGAGGTAGCACCGTCGGTTGGTTCTGCTCTGTTAGAGCCTTGAATAGCTCCTGGTTCCTCTCTGTTTGCTGAAACTGGTGTGCCATCATGTGATGCTGAGGTGCTGCTGCTGCCACATGAGGCTGTGCTATGGAAGTTGTTTGCTGCAGACCAAAGGCTTGTGTGGCAGCCTGTTGCTGCTGCTGCTGTTGAGGATAAAAATTTTCAAACAGTTGTAGCTGGGGAAGAGCTTGCTGTTTCTGTTGGGCGGTAAATGCTGGACTGGAAGAAGCTGGAGCTTCTTGAAAGACATGTAATAATTCAGGAAGACCCTGCTTTTGGCCTTGGTGACCAAATGCTAGTTGGAAAGACTGTAACGGCAGACTTTGATTCTGCTGCTGCTGCTTCTGCATCTGATGAAAAGAATTCATCTGAGCTTGCTGCCTAACCAGGGCTTGCTGTTCCAGCTGAGCCTTCTGGGACATCATCTGCTGGACAGCATCTCCATACAAGTCAAGCTGTGACACAAACACTCCTTTCTCTTGATTTCTTTTAAGGGCTTCTGGGTGGCCATAGAAGCCTGGGGCACCAGCATTGGAGTGGGGCCCTTTTGGGTTGCCCGCAAAAACCATACTGTGGTTCCACATCGAAGGTGGAGACTGCCAGTGGCTGTCACCCCTCTCTGGCAACCGGTTTCCCATTAGTGAATTCTGCCATTTGACAGCTGTTACCGTCTGGGACATCATCATTGATTCTCCCCTATCTTGATTGTAAACAGAGTTCATCAAAGCAACATTGTTGGGGGCACTTGTTAATCCTCCTGCATGAGACATCTCCATAGTTTGGGAGACAGGTATATTCCCTCCATGACCATAGAACTGTCCTTCCTTAAGCTGCTGCTGTGGTTCTTTTGATGACACATTTATTTCCTGGTCATTAAAATAGGCAATTCGTTTTCCAGTCCTTTTGCTTGAAGACTTTTGCTGAGCTTGAAGATTCATGGTTCAGTTTATTCTCCCAGCTGCACGCACTGTATTTACAATCCACCCATCCCTGAGGCTGGGGGAGGAAAGGCACGGAAGTTTCTCTTTTCCATTCAGTTCTAGTAATAAAGGGCAGGAAAGAAGTCCAGATGAAAGTGCATCCACTTCCTTTTTCTTTGTGTGCTTCTCTCACTTCTTTTCACTCTTACCCTTTGTGGTTCAGAAGTCAGTAGGGTCCACTCAGTTACAGGTCCTGAAACAGAGAAGCAACTGCAATGATTCATCAAAAGATATAACTGGTATACAAACTCTCACGCGATAAGCAACAATGCATATGTCTGTCCCATTTCCCATGGAAACAAAGATCAGGATAACATGTGTAAGAAATAATAGAACTGACCTGCTAGAAGCATGTAAAACAAAACAACTTAGTTTACAAAACAGATATCACACTGTATTTGCATGATGCAACTCCCAACTGCACGCAGACTTCTGACTAATCACTCGAGCTCATCCCGAAGGTTTTTCTTTTGAACTCCCTCTCATCTGGCCAATTACTTCTATGGCTTCCTGTAGCCAGAATAATCTGTTTTTAATCTGAACTCAAAAACACAACACAAAAAAAATGCTCGTGACTTGCCAATAAAAGAAAAATAACGTCTCAGGCCGCATTTCCCAAAGACATTTAAAACACACACATGTACATGATAGCTGCAGCCAAACACGTAGCAAGATGCTGAATTCAGTGTTGTGAAGGAAAGGATCAGGCAGCAGCAGCCCATCGTTCACACCCCTTAACCCAAACATTACAGTTCCTTTCCAATTAAGAACTGCCACCAAGCATCCAAGCACTGAAGACAGGGCCTGTTCAACCTGTTGCCCTCTCAGATGCTTTCTTCAACAGCTGAAAACAACTGCTCCTGCTCAGGTCACACTCATGGAAAAGTAGTGCAGGCAGATTGTTACAGCTGCTCCAGGGCACCAGCAAATATCTGTTAGTGTAAAGCTACAAACATAATAGGAGAAAGCCTTTCCAGAACAGGCAATCTAGGACAACTCTACCCTACTCTTCCACAGAAAAAGCTATCCACAAACTTAGGCTTTAAAAGCCTAGTTTGCAGGATTAAAGCCTAATGTATTAACACATACACCATTGTTTCTATTAGGACCTAAAACCTTTTAAAAAGTTTAAGAATTTACATGAATTTAAAAGTAAACTAATGTGTAATAACTTGAGTTTTAGTAGAAGTCCCTATTACTATGCACTCTTCCACTTCAAACCACACTGCCAATGTATTTCAGAAAGATTTTAGTAAATTGTTAAACACCTACTTTTATTGCTATAAAACGAAATTTCTCTTGAGCAAAGCAGGTAAGATTAACACACACATTCCCTCCAATAAAACCTGCAATTCACTTCTCTCTCTATATAAAATGAAAAATAATAAAACAAAAGCATTACAGCACACTGAAGTCCTGTAACCTGTAACCTCCTCTGAATGGATTTGGCTACAGTGCGGATTTTAATACCGAGGTGGGGTTGGGAGCATGAGGAGGAGGAAAAGACAAAGAATTCAAATTAACTTACGCAACTTCCACCTCAGAGGCCAGGTTTGGCTTCAGTGCTACTGGAACCATGGGCCTGTGTTTCAGAGCGAAAGTGACTCACTTCCTCAGGCTGTTACATAGCTGTTCCCCCCACACTCCCTCCCCTCTTCGTCTTGGCTAGAAATTGTGGACCTCTGCCACCCCGTATCACAAGGGCCTCACTCCTGTGAGCACAATGTTTCAGCTAATTTTCCAGTCCTCTCTCAACAGGATGAAAATAACTCTAGAAGAAATTATGGACACGTGAGACGGAAAATTCTCCCTAAACTGCAACTAGTACACAAATAAGGATGTCATAAAGTAAGTTTTTCCTATTTCAAAACTTCACTAGAAGAGGAAAAAACATCCTACAGCAGTAAACTAGGTCCCTGGTAGCAAAAACGTAGAGGTGGAAAGGTTGCTATGTGCCTTTCAGAAGTATTAATGTTATATATGTGGCAGTGCTGTAAAAATCAAGGAGAGAGTAACAGAGATAACAGCTAAACCACAATAACTGAAGTATATACTACTAACAGTGGTTTCTGACACTAGCTTACCTTCTGAAATCATCACAAGCTACTTTTCTCTCCAAACCAGACCATCTTGTAACAGTTTTCCTTCTACTGATGCTTCTGTGCTTTTGTATTCATCAGTCACATGATTCTGATGAAAACAATGCAAATTTTTCTTGTCTATCAGAAGACATTAACACTAGATCAAATATAAACCTGCCAGACAACTTTTAGCAGCTCTGCTGTAGATATTCTACACTGTGAGGAAGATCGCAACAATAACTGCCCAAAAGCTGGGATACAATTCCAGGAGTCCTTGTTTTCAACCCTTGTAAATAACCAAACCAACCAACCAAAACAAAACACCACCAAACCAAACAAACACCCCAAACAGCTCATGCTGTTCTTAATAGTGGTGGCTGAGATTTGCAACTACCACACACACAAGTATCCAGAACACCTTTAGAAAGGGGGCTCTCAGGTTAGCAAGAACACATTGCATTGGTACAGCTCTCCGAACCTCCACTTGGGCTTTGGCTCTGTTTTTTCCATTACTACATAAGAAGCCAGAAGCATTGCAAAGCCTAACTCAAACCAGTTTAGAACTGCACCTATCTAGGAAAGAGATATAACAAAAGTATTAAGATGCAAAGTTTTCCTAAAAAAAAGTTCAGAGACAAACTAGAGGAGGGAAAGGAATGTGCGTTCCACAAAGGGAGTCCTATAATAAACACTATGTATCTCTTACGGAAGTTATCTTCATACTTAAGACTGTAGTGACTGAGAACAACTGAAGTTGCAGCCACACAAAAAACAGGATAGTGAAACCACCATCACCAGGAAGGAAAGAGATTTAAGATACTTTGATCAAAACATGCTTACTGAACATCTCCGTTCTCCAAACTGCATGCAAAAATAAATGAATCCTAACTAAGAGATCTCAAAAAAAAAAAAAAGGGGGGGGGAAGGGGGATTTGGTGCATCCAGTATTAGGTGGTAAAATAACACATCACAAAATTAGCTTTTTAGAATTTCTTTCTATATGGAAAAATTTCAGGGAAATGTCTTGCAGGTCATCCTAATAATAATAGTCCATAGTTTAAGCTGAAGCGATAAATGCTCAAGCTGCAGCATGACTGTGCTCCAGGAAAGCTCACACTTGGCTGCTTCACTGGCTGAGCACTGCTGGCTTTATGACTAAGCAGGCTTCCCTCCCTGAGGTTGAGAGATGAGCTCACATTATCATCATCCCAGCCAATTACTAGCTTTGGTGGATTTTTTTGGTTGGGTTTTTTTTTTGTGTTTGGTTTTTTTTTTTTTAACTTTAATTTCAGCACAAGAGTCAGCCTGCAGTAGTGCAGTAAAATGGCAACACGCTTCCAGGCTTAAGTGTGCTTTGGAACAGTACACCCCTGACCACTTCTTACCTTTGCATAAAGCACAGAGCCAGTTCTGATACCGTATTCCCAGAAGATACTGTGTCTTGCCTCCAAATATACCGAAGTGTTAATGATACCTTGCATTGCTTTTACACTGCACAGAGAAAAAGCAGAACCTAACATCAGTATATTCTGTTTTAGTAACTCTTAAGATTTCTCACGCAATATCATCAGTTATTTTCACTTCCAGGAACTTTTGGCATGCAAAAACATCTCTCAAAACTTCCTTTGGATGAATATGAATTATATGTCACCTCCTTTAATATTGTAAATACTTTCAGATTTCTAAGAAATTTTTCATGTTGCAAGGCTTTCTCTTCTAGACCGAAAAAGAATGTAAAATTAGAGACACATATACCCAATGGGCACTTATGCAGTATTTTCTGAAATGAAAAAAAAAATTAAGTAACCTACGGCACCTTACTGAGAGAAGATGGAGTTAGCACTTTTAGCTAAAACTTCTCCAGCATATCTGCGCTACAGCATTAAAGAAAGTCATAAACTCATACAAAACACCACATTGGCTAGATTTAGGCAGTCTCCTGAAAGACTTACTTCAGTATACAACAGAACTAAGGAGGGGTCTTCTGCCTGCATTCAGGGTGCTGTTCTCAAATTAAGAAAGTCCTTCAAAAGCAGAGAGATCTGAGGAGTGCAGGGCACTCACAGGCACTCACTAGGCTGGTACCAGCCCTAAGCACCCATTAGCAGATTTTATTCAACCCAAAGTAAGTTCTACAGAATTGTTTGGATGCCCCTATTTGTCGCAACCATCTTGTCCCTGTTTATCATTAGCCTGGAATTAGCCTGGAGAGTTTGCTATAAAACCTTTTTAAGGTGGGGGGTGGGGGTGTGTGTTGGGTTTTTTTTCTGTTTGTTTTTTAATTAAAGTTAAAAGGTTATTTGATTTTGAGAACAAAAACACTCAGTTGCAACCATTTAATTTTAAATCCCTTTATGTCCATTTAAAACCTTTTGCCTGTGTATTTAATAACCGCCTACCACTATTCCATCTCTTTATATATTCTCTTCACTACGTATGAGCATATTTGTATAATTTCACACAGCTAGTTCATAACCTCACACACTGTAGTAACCTTAAACTCTACTCTTCAGCCCACCTGTTGAGGGCTGTGCTGTCCTGTGCTTTGCTGAGTTCATTTGCTACACCACCTATATTTGGCACGATAAGCAAGTTAAAATTTTGCACGCTCCTAATCTTCTTTGAGATCATTTGTACACAATTCTCTCCAATAGAATGCTGCAGAAATTACTCTGGAAAGACTGATTTATTCTCTAACCCTGGCAAAGTTAAGGATGTGGAAAATAGTAACAAGTGGTCACAGACCATCTCCTATTTCACCACTTTACTCTTAGCTCCTAAATACTTCCATTTTAGGGGTTTTTTTTCCAAGTTAAAAATGAAGTTTTCCTGTGTTCTACCTAATGTATATTCTCAGCCCCAGCTGCAACAATGCTGTCACAGTTCCTTGCAGGAAATCTGTCAACTCAGAGTAATAAGAACACTTTCTTTCTAAATCCTCCTGCTGCCAGCAACTCAAATCACTGATCTCCCCTATAAGAAGCACGATCACTTTTAATGATGATGAACAGAAAATGTAAGAAATGTTCTTGGTTAAGTCAAACACAGCAAGCTATTTGGTGTCCTTCTGAGACAGAGCAATTGAGCCTTCTTCTCCAAATTGCTCATTATTATGGTCAAATCCCACATCAGGTAAAGAATCATGACACACATTTTACTGCTGAGGAACAAAAATAGAGGAATTAACTCACTTCTAAGATCACACAACAAACCAAGTCAAAAATCAAGAGCAGAATATAGGATACTAGCTACCAGTTTCCCTCCAGTCCTGCAAGAAAACATGGGCTTAAATCTTGCATGCAAAAGATAAAAATTGGGTGAACTATTTACATGTGCACAGAAAGGGCAAAGAAAATTTAATTCATTCAGTGCAATAGCAGGGCAGAGGTAGTTCAACCGAGTAGGTCTTGTTTCTGGCTTTTGTGATATTTTTTTTTTTTAAATGACTGGAGACTTACAGGGCATCACAAACAAGAAACTTGCTCCAGCTAACAAATTTGTCCCTATGAAATCACCACCACCACCTATTGCAACAGTCTTGAGCAAGAACCAAGAAAGCAATGAAAACATGGGACAGTTTTTGTGTTTGGTACAAGATTTGCAAAGCTTATTGCACAGCTTATCCATATCCTATGCTTAGCTGGCTATATATGAAAACAACTTCAGTCTCTCCCTCAAAAGGCTCTCCCGCACACTGTCACATTTTTTTCCAGACAGTTAGCTACATCAAAATTCCTGCAGATTATCTGCAACCTCCCACTCACCACCTTCAGATACCTTGAACAGCAAGAATAACAGCACAGCTTTCCTACATACTGCACTGGGAGGGAACAAGAGAAAACAGAACACAGACCGTGTTAGTGAATTCTCTACAGCAATGCACAGCAATCTACCTTCTGAAGACAAAGAAAAGCTCAAAACAACTGAGCAGCACCATATTGTCCAAGAAAGCCAAAAACACAAATGAAGGATGAAGTTTTTATGTTTCTGTCACATTATTCCAAATGGTGTGGCATTCTCCAGATATCTAGAAAGCCTGTCTCTACAGCAATAGGTGTATTTTTCCAGGAATCTAGCACCACAGAAGAGCAGCAACTGAAGCCCAAAGAGAACAAGCAAAACCAACCCAGTGAACAGTCTCTACTTTAAAAGCCCATTGCAAAAGAACATAAGCAGGTTAACAATTACACCACCACCACCCACACCTCCAAGTAAAAAACTCATCTAGGGAACTGTATCAGACCATAGTCCTAGAATCAATACAGTCTACGAAATGGGGAAGGCTTACTTGTTTGCGAAACCTTGCATAGCGAAAAAGGAACTCTACAGCATGCCCATATTAGGGGCAAAGAGATCAAAGGAAAGTGGCTTCACAGGCAGACAGACAACAACAAAAGGGGAAACAAAGCATCCAGGAGGCTTGACAACTTCCACTGTTGGAAAGTGCCTGACCAAATCAGTAGCACACATCCAAGATGTCTATGGCCCACCCAGGTTTTCATGTGATGAGCCCATTCTCACTGCAGAGAAAGCTGAAGCTGTGATTGACTTCAAGGGCACCTCTGCCCTGGGGACAGCATAGTTCAAATTACCTTGCTACCACTTTCACTTTCCCATTTTCAGAGGCTGGGAATTGATAAAGCTGTATTAAACCACTGTACTAATCAGAGATTCAAAAGTGAAATCCATTGGCTGTCTGACTGAAGCAGGGAAGACTGGTCATGCTGAAGGACTATGTGCCAGCAAAATCAGGTAGCTTGTATTGCACCATTAGATGTGACTACTGCTCCAATCTAGACCATTCCTGACGTTCAGCATCACAGCTTAATGGTTAATAACATAGAGCAAGCAAAATAACACAAAATGTATAATTAACATACTGTTTGGAGGAAATACACATACCCAAGAAGAAAATATTAACTATGCCTCGTGAACTAATCAAACCAATAATAATAATAATAAATAAAAATCCTACTTAAGTAAAATATTTTCATCTATTACAATAAAGGATGTAATAATGGAAAGGCAGTGTAAATGTGTTCTCACAGATGTTATTTAATTAGGCAGCTTCCTTTTCTGTTTGAATGGTCTTAAAACTCACCTAAGCACGCATTCTGGTTATATTTTGACCTACTATTTACATTTGTGGACATGGTTTTATTTATCACTTATCACCACAGTTTTCCATATTCCATCTAAACACTCAGATGCATTCTAGTAGGCAGAACGTTTAGAGAAGGATTTTTGGTTTTTGAATTATGGTGTCTGAAGCACCACAGATGCGCCTCAAAAGGAAGTCTGCAGTAAACACTTCCGAGAGAGAGGAGTTGTGTATTTTCAAGGAATAGTCCAAAAATAACCTGTATTTCGGGTTGTCTTCCTCAGTTCAAGTGTAAACTCAGTACAGGTATTAGAGGTTCACTTTTCAAAACACATCTGGGATGGTCCACATAATTTTGTTTTAAAGGGATGAGGAAGGCACAGAAATTTTTTACAATGAAAACATCCATTAAGCGCTGATTAGTCTTGTCCTTACAACAAATGGGACAGGCAAAATTGGCACAGATGAGGAAGAAAGACTATTAAGAAATGTGGTGGGTTGACCTTGGCTGGACACCAGGTGCCCACCAAGCTGCTCTATCACTCCCCTCCTCAGCTGGACAGGGAGGGGAGAAAACCAGATGGAAAAAAAAAATAATTGTGGGTCAAGATAAAGGCAGTTTAATGAAGCAACAGCAAATTTTGTGCATGTGGAAGTGAACAAAAACCAAACGTTGTTATTCTTTACTTCCCATCAGCTGGCGATGTTCAGCCACTTCCTGGGAAGGACAGCTTCAGTACACGTAGAAGACAAACAACATAAATAATGAATGTCACTGGCCCGCCGCTGCTGCCCCCCCCTCCCCCCTTGGCTTTTGTATCTGAGCAGATGTCATATGGTATGGAATATCCCTTGGGTCAGTTTGGGTCAGCTGTCCTGGCTCTGTCCCCTCCCAAGACCCTGCCCACCCCCAGCCTGCTGGTGATGGGGGGATGTTGGAGAGCCAGCCTTGGTGCTGTGTGAGCGCTGCTCAGCAGCAGCCAAACACCGGTGTGTTAGCAGCACCCTTCTGGCTACCAGTACAAGCACAGCACTGGGAGGGCTGCTGTGGGGCTCAGCCAGAGCCAGGATAAAATTCTGGTCTGCTTTTTGTAACTTAGCAGATTATTAAACAAACAACAAAAGGGGAAAAATAACCCACCCCGATATATTTTTTAATGAAACTGATGTTGTTTCTCCCAGCTACTGGAAAGGTACTATAGCAAATGCAAGTCAGATCCTCAATTTACCTTCAAGCAAAACTTCGAATGGTGTAATTGGAACTTTGCACAAACCTCATCTCATGAAAACAAAAAATTCATCATTTGCACCAGACCCATCTTTCATCTTTCACAGCAACAACATGCAGTTCTTAGAGAAAACTATGAGAAAGAGACAATTACATAAACTGGACCTTTGTAAATAAATATGCAGGAAAGCCCGTCTTTACAAATGGCTTTGCAACACAGTGCAGGCTTACCCTTTAATAAAATACATACATGGTGCATTTCTTAAATTAATGTTATAAACTGTACTGAAGTTAGGAATATTAGTTATTATAATCTGTCATCATGATAAACACCATGATCTGAAGAGGCTTGGGCAGCCCTAGACTGCAGAAGGAACACAGCTGTTAATGAGTATGAAATGTTGCTTTGAGGCTTTGTAAAGTTACATTAACATACTATTCTTTCCCACTGGAAATGGGTTAATAGTTCTTCCCACTGTAAGCACTTGATAGTTATTTTAAGCTTTTTTGTTTGGAGCTGTCAGGGAAGGCAGTTGCTAGCAACAAAGAGACCAACACTCCAATATGCAGGAATCACAGCAGGCGCCAAAGTCAGAATGGCAAAGAGCAGGCCAAAATCTTCTCCCTGCCCTCACATTCACATAGCTGACATAGCCACATTGTGTCCCTTCGCTCCAAATGCCCCTACAGCCACAAACACACTAGCTGCAGAACCACGATACACCCCAGAGACAGAACAAATCTCTGCGATTTAGCCCTGAGAAGAAAACACATCTGAGCACTGAGTTGCAACAGGAAAGATTGCTGCAGGTTCAGTTGTTTCCATCTTGACCTCTCCAGCACTCCATCACAAACAAGACATAAAAATAGGTGTCCAGTGTATGAATACCATAGCCTGAGCTCTTCACAGATTCCTTCAAGGCTTTGCAAGAGTAACAGCCTACAAATAAGGGAAGAAAAAGGGGAAAGTTCATCGAGGTGAGAATACTCTCCATTCCCAGAAGTTTCTTCACGGGAGACAAAAATGCACTCAATACTCTGACCATAGCTCTCGGCAGAGATGCTCTTGACGCCATGAAGGAGGATAATCACTCACCCAAATCTGACTGGAGAATAGCTGGGACTAAAAGCCCAAGCAGAACCTCAGAGAATGTGGGATCAATTTCCAGTTCTGCTACAAACATGCATCTTAAGCAAGCCACTTCAGATCAGTTAATAAAATGAGAATACCACCTGAAAACCAATACACTAATACTCAAAGTATTTTGAGATCATAAAAGTCTCTTATCTTTAACACTAACAGGCTACATGGGGATTCTTTCACAAAGACCTTAGAAGTCTGACTTGAGACATGATGCAACAGGGCAGTGATAACCAAAGAAGAGGGAGCAGTCCAAAAAATGAAGGGAAAAGGTCACACAAATAATAACATAGTTGTTCTTTTGTCATATGCCTCTTTCTGCCTCACCTGACCCAGAAATATCTTTTTTGGTTTTCAGCAGTTATCTAAGATGAAGTGGCACTGATCTTGATTTGCCCACATCCACACACAGCCAGCCAGATGCCAGTATTGACTGGGCTCATAATTATAAAACTATTCAAGTAGTCAGTCTTTAACAGCACTGACAGGACTTTAGTTCAGATTTCTAAAATTATGTCTTTTAAGTAGTCTTGCGGTCACTGTTGAATATAAAAAGGTCTTTTTATTGTGCTGGTCTGCTGCAAGGTACAGTAACCTCTCGGCCATGACTGGGGCTATCAGGCATTACAACACAGCTAAGCAAATGCACACTAGTGAATACTAGGGGTAGAAACACTAGAAGACATGGGCAAGCACAGTCACCACACAGTGGAAACCAGCAAGGTTTAAAGAATCCAGGGGCCCAGAGAGCACTCTGATTTCTTAAATCTTTCGTTAGAGGAATCAGAACACTCTCCAGGCCCTTGGATTCAGAGGTCCCTGCCAGTTACCTGCCAGACACCTGCCCGATCTCCTCCTTTTATCCATAGGGATCTCAGCAGAGGAAAGAAAGAGCAGATGGTTGGCACCAATACTGGATCAAATACAAGGCAAGCCTCTTCTGTTTCTGTAGTGACTTATCTGTACTAACATTAAAAAGCATTTCCACAATTGGACATAAGCGACACCAGCCTCATATGTAGAGCAAAGTCAGAAACTTCCTAAAGATTCAGCTCAACAAGTCTACCTGAAGCAAACCACCCATCCTGCACTCTATAACTAGAAAGGAAAAATGTCATTCAGTAACAGCACGTGGAAAAGTGCCCTCTATTAAGCACGCTTACAAAGCTATTTTAAATTGAGCAAAACACTTTCAATTATTCTCAGGAGAACACAAAATCAAGGTCACAATGATCAAGTTCAGTATTACGGGAAAAGTTAAAGCTCACACATTAATCCACCTGCACATGGAATTCTGTGAGCATTAAGCAGATCAGAAGCATAACATGATTTTACATTCCCTCCTGTATTTATACAGTTTGCTCTGTGAGTCCTGGAACAATATAAATACATTTTATCAGAAGTAATAACATTTTTGAGTCAATAATCGCACATTACACTTTGAATAGCTGTATTTCCTAAATATACAAACCATGTAATGGCTATTAACAGAAACAGTAAGTCCCTCTCAATTGTAAAAAATAAGGCAATAAATAATTGGAAAGTCACACAGCAGCTTACTAGAAAAGCCAGTAAAAGGATCAGTGCTAAACACCTGACCATCTCCAAAAGAAATTGCTAAGCATTAAAAAAAAAAAAAAAATCCTTTACATAATACAGTTTTCACTCTCAGAATAAAAGGCTAATGGACTAGTTATCCCTTCAGGTGTATGGGTTGCATCAACCTGATCCTCTCATACCAAAGAAAAAGAAATTCTGAGATTGATACTCCTTCAGAATCCATAACATATCTAGTGAATTCTAAAGGATCTTTCCATGCCAGCTGGATCTCTTATTTCAAACAGTTTACTAGTTCAGCTTATATCCCACAGCTTCTGATGACTTTACTATTTTCAACAAATCTCCAAACAATGAGAATGAACATCCAGTCTCTCATCAGCAAGCTGACATTCATTACACAGTCCTCCCCCATTTGGGAGAGATCTACGAATCAACCAAGGCAGAAAAATATTCTACTAGTTGCTATCCTGAAGACAAATTTTGTTTGGGGAAAGTAATTGAAGGAACTTGCCCACAAACAAAGTTGATGTTATTGGAATACTTAACATTTAGGTAACCATTTGCAACAGTTAAAGCAATACATTAACACCAAATCATCCAACCACATAACATGTGTCGTGTGCAACATTCTGTATTTTTAATAGGCAAACAATGAGAGACAAAGCAGCCTGTTTTGCACTAAAGAGTGAATGGGTAGCCAACAAGAGATTATTCTTCTGGAATTCCTTGATCTCAGTTTTGTCCACTGTTCACTCATTCATATTGTGTAGATACAGACTGCATTTGCAAGATGTCAGGTAAAGCATCTTCATTTTGAACAGATACACTAAAATTCAGAAACTGGTATAGAACACTACTTAAAATACCTTGCAGAACTTCCCCCCCAAAGCTATTCTGATATAAAAATCACAACGTATTCTAAAACACACCCAGTATCTGTAGAAGAGCTCTAACATTAAATTGTATATGGCAGTATTATACTAGAGATCTCTAACCAGTACTCTACAGATGCAGCATTCTACAATACCTTTGTACGGCCCAGGAGCTCTGCCTGTACTGTGGGCTAAAGGGAAGGGCTCTTCCACTTGCATGAATTGTACTGGTTGGAGCTGTGTTTTGGTGTTTCCTTTTTTTAAAATGACATTAGCCAGCTGACCACAGCTTCATTTCTTGCACTGTAGTACAGAAACTGAATTATAGCAAGTTCTGTTTAACACAGTTGCATGGCTTCATAATCACAGCATAACAAACAGCACTATATACTCTTTCATGTACTTAGTCTGGCAACGCCTCTTTAAGGGAGGGAACTACTATTACTCGCTTTTATTGAAGGGGACTAAGTCAGAGAAAGAAACGATTAAGTGATTTGCCTGAAGAGGTCTGCGACGGATCAGGGAACCCAACTCAGTCTCAAGCTAGTGCCGTACCCTTTCAAATCATCTTTAGTCTCTTACTCAGTTTGAAATCCCATCCTAAGGATGGCTAAAGTGCAAATGAAACCACCCTGAAACATTTGTCCCTATTTCAGCAGGCCCATGAGACTGTATGCCATGCATAATAAACAACTCCAAATAAGCATATGGCAGTCAACGCAGATTCATTGTGGATCTGAAAATATTCTTCTAGTTTTTATAAGAGTTGCCACCTATGAGGCATATATGCATAATGATACACTAGCCTTGGCTGCAGCAGTGTCCAGGGGGGACACAGAGCAATTCAGGAATACTAGGCAGACCTATTCAGGTGTAAACATGACATGATTAGTAATTTTGTCTAGGGATTAGGTAACAATGCTGAAGAACCTCATCAAATCCCTTCCCTGTATGCGATTACAAATTCAAATTAAGAAAGAAGGGGAGGAATATACTAAATTATAGCTGTAAGTAGATTGGCTTCGGTAAGTATTTTCATCTGTTTACATCTCTTAGAATCGCCATAAGCAAAAAAGCATACTTTGGAATCAGAGAATAAAAAAAGGAAAGGGAGCTCTTAAGTCCTGTTAGACAGTGCTTTTAGCAATTACCATGACATATATATTCCTCCCATCTTTGCAACCTCCTTCCCAACAACGACTCCAAGGGAAAAGAATTTTTGTTCTTTTCTCACAACCACAACATCTGAGGCACCACAAGTAAGAAAGAGTTTTCAAGCCCACAAGAAACGGATGCATTGGGAGTTGCACATGTTCAGAGCCCGCCCAGCCAGGAACAAGCTTCCACCCCTTGAACCCTCTAACTGAATATTCTGTTTAACCCTGTCTCTGGCCAAGTTAAGAGCAAAACTTGTACTGATTTTTAGCAGGAACGTGGCAGACACAGCAGCAGCTGGTCTGTAGGAACAAGGACTCTTTCAGCAGACCATGGAAGGGGCTCTGCCACTACCACCACTGGCCTTTCTGAGGCCCCACCGGCGGGCAGGCACTGTGGTCCCGCCCCAGTGTCCCAAACATCACGTTTCTGTCATTTAAGGGAAACAAAGGGGAAGAGAGGGGGAGAACCATCACACATTTGGTTGTGAAATATAATGAAATGTCATGGAAAAATAAAACAGGGGTCAGAGTTTTTAAATTCAGAGATTAAATCTCAAGTCTTGTTTTTCCCCTTTCCATAAAAAGCTATGTATTTATAGCAACTGCTTTATTAAAAAAAAAAAAGCCTTGAGAGTTATGCATGAGGATGCATGAGAAATGCTAAGGCACAGTATTACTTAGAACGAACAAGTACTAATTTGCACATAACTGTGATGAAATTCACCTATTACAGTAGATTAAGTTGTTAAGTCAATTCCGCTGCTAAATCTCCCACCACTTGCATTTGTGGCTTTGTTCTTTCCCTTACTCTAAAACTTGAACACTCAGCACAAAAGGCTCCCCTGCAGACAAAATTTGTCAAATCAGAGTCACAGAAGTACTGTCAGAGCCACGAAACTGAACAAAAAAGCAGAAGAAAATTCACACTCGTTGCTACCTCTGCATAAGACCATCAGGAAAAAAAGTTCAGATTAAAAAATGGCTTCTACACATAACGCAGTTCCTGCACATGGCAGGCTAGGTTTGTACTGTAGCCACTTCTAAACTTACGGCTTTGCTTAAGGTTTTCACATTCTTCAGGTATCTTCAGCTCACTTTCTGCAAGATGCGTGACCCTGATTTTGGCATAAAGCTTCACAGCAGCATCTACAAAGAGACAGGGATTCCCCCAGCTGCAGTTTCAGAGGCCTAATGCTGAAGAATTTATCACTTTCAATTTTAGATTGAGGTCAAATACAATGGTTGGTTTCCATTCATGTTGCAACATGTAGGAAGCCAACATGTGAGAAAAAGGTGATACAACAAAAAAAACTAGCAGGAAGAAGATAACATCTCCCTTCTGAAACCATAAGTGTATCAGTCCCTGCAGATGCCCCTCCTCTTGTACCTACATTCCCAGTACATTTTCTAGCACATGATGCCTTCCAAGTTAAATGTACTTGGTTCCCAAAGATATCATGGCAGGACAAACTGTTTGAAGAGACATGAGCCACCCATCCAGTGAAGCAACTATAGTAAGTTCTTAGTGTTTTGTTTGGGTTTTTTTAATAGCTTCTCACAATTGGTAATTCCTTTACTATAATTTTTTGATTTCTACCTTTATCTGAAAGTAACAAGTCAGGTTTGGACATAAAAAAGCTACAACTAATAAACAGAAGTTGTTTACCATTTTAGTTACTACTTCTCAGCTCCCTTCCTTGAAGAAATAAAAGGTTTTCCGAAATGTTTCAGTTAATATATATTTTTTAATTTTATGCACAGATATTTGCATAGTGAAGAGGAATTAACCCTTCTTTTTTTTGGATATGGAAAGAATATTGTGTGCCAAATTTCTCAGTATCACTAGAGGAACTGCTTATAGTTTGAAAGATTGTTAATTCTCAAACACCAACTGAAAAAATTCATGCACATACCTCCCCCTAACATTCAGTAGACACTGGATTTAAAGGTTCAGGGTTTTAACAGCAGCAGTTGCTCAAGTCCCAGTATCACTTCACTAGCTCTCTAGTCAAATTCTAAAATAAGCAGATCTGCCACTCTAATTTTAAAAAAGGAGATTGCTTACCACAGTCCAACTTTTCAAGCTTTTTATACCTTAAACAAGTAAAATGACACTTCTTTGAATAAACAGTTTAAAATAAAGTCCACAGCAATAAAGATACTTTGCTTGCCTAGCTGCAATAGTAAAAATTTCCTCAGTCGAGTATGGATGTGTTCTCTTGCTGTTCATTGTGGAGAACTAACTCTTCAGTAACAAAATCCACTCACTGTGCGTTTCTTGCAATTCTGTGTACTTACCACAGTCTTGACTATCAAGAACGACTTTCGCTGTTTCCCTAAACTAGCCTAGGACTAATTTCCACAACCATTCTGAGGAGGAATGAGGGAAGATGTACACTTGTAAACGGTTAACACTCTCCCCGCTGCCCTCCAAGCAAATTGCACACACAAGCCAAAAGGCAAGGGAAATAATTAACCTTCCAGCTCCCAAATTGGAAGCTTCAATTCCCTGAAGTAGCTTCATGCACAAAATCAACATGTGGAAAGAATAATCAGTGGTGACCAGTTTGCTGAGAGTTGTGGAAAACCAGCCTGTGGAACACAACGAGGGCTTGCCAGAGATCTGCTGCAGTCTCTTCCGCCACACAGACCTCAGTGAACGTGCACCACAGGAGCAGCACCATGTCCTTTCCAGGCATTCTGGAAAACCTCAGTGTTTAAAAGCAATCACAAACCACCTCCTCCTCCTCCCTCCCATGCTAAAGCTTAAAAACTTTTTTTCCTTTTATTTTTTTTTTTTTTAAGAAAAAAAAAGACAGCCATACAATTGCAAACATATGCACTAACTTAAAGCCACTTTGTAGTCTTTAGGGCCATGTGACAAAGTTGCATGCCTTAAGGCCTCCTCTGGATACTGGCACCATTTCTGTCAGGAGATACAATCCATTTATTTTAAGACACAGAGGGTGTTGTTTAAATCTACAAGTTTGCTTTCAGTTTGAAGCTGCCTTTTTAAAGCAAAACCCCATCAGTAACAACTGCCTCTTCATTAAAGTACCTTAGTATTTGAAGATGAAGTGATGAACATCCTGGAATGATCTTATACCAGATCCACTATTTCAGTATCATAATTCCCTCCTGAAGAAGCAGCAGCTGTCATAAGTGCTGTTTGCATATAATTTTAGCTCTGTACTTTGGTCTACTTAGTATCAAATATTTTAGGAAGTGTATCTGTAATTACTAAATATCTTTCAAATTTGTATTCTTTAAAAAAATAAAAACGAACACAACTTATTTTTCTACCTAAAATGAAATCTGTATGTTGGAACTTGCAAGACACTGGGTTTCCCCCTGGCAGGGGAAGGCTCTCCTCCCCTACTCTCTGAGCATACTGACATCCAGTATGTTAGTACCTCTGGCACATACACCTCTGTTATCCAGGTCCACTCACACTGCTGTAGAACTGCTCACAGACACTTTTGTAGGCATCTGGGGAACAATAAGTTTTAATACACATTTGCTGTTGCAGCTCATGGCCTGTACCTCCCTAGCTTCTTTAGTTTTTCAAACTCCCTGAAGTGCCAACCTCATTCGCACTAGGCAGGAGTAGTCCTCCAACTGCTGCTGCAAGAAGCTACTGTAAGGACAATTTCCATTTATAACTCTACTAAAAAAGTTTTTTCCTCTTGTTGAGGCAAAGACTGGCCTCAGTATGATTACAATCCATCTGTGCATATATCTGGTAGAAAAGTTATTTCCTCTTACAGAGGGATATACTTATTTAGCTGTAGTACAGCTGCTCCAAAGCCACTTGGAGTCTAAAAGCATGCTTTTCTGATGTTGCATTTCCCAATGAAATGCATCAGCTGCTGAGCAAGAACCCAAGTGACAGCCTGAAGAAACAGTATCTCTGAAAGGGTTTAAGTCCACCCTGCAGCTGAGCTCACTGGTCTCAAGAGTCATGAAGCTCAGGCTGTCCTCAAAACCAGACACCTGGCAGCTTCCCCCGCCCTCGCAGGCAGCCTGGCATGCCATGCCCTGTGGCTGCAGTGACATCCAGTCCCCACCCCATTATTTTAAGGACCCCCAGGCCCAGCCAGGCAGTAAACACCCCTGCAAAGACCGATGAAGCACTACACATTTGCAGCACAACCATGGAGTCCCGTACCCTCTTTAGCAGTGCACATAAAGGCATCCCAGAATACATTAATTTCATTTAGGTCTTGGGTGAGGATTTTTAATTATTCTTTTTTAATATACAGCCCCTTCTGTTGTTTATACTACTTGTTCTGCATTTCCGTGAGCAACGAATATACATGGCTTCTTTTTCAACTTCTGCATTAGAAGGAAATCGAGCTCCCTTAAATGATAAATTAGATTAAAAAGAGCCTTGATACATCACAGTTGTTCATACTTCACTAGAAAAGAAGGGGTTTCTTTTGAATAGTAAAAAAAAATAATTATACACTGCTACCCATAATCCCCAAGAAAAACCCTAAAACAAAGTATCTCTCAACTGTTTTAATCCTTAACTCCCAAAAGATGCAATCCTTTCCATGAAATTAAGGCTATAACATATTTGCAGCTTGGTCCCTGGTCAAAAACGTATTCTCCCTTACACTAGCATCCAATTTATATTTGGATATTTTGTTTGGCAAGAAGAGCAAATGAATGCTATTTGTAAAGCACATTTTGTTTGAAGTCACAACACTATGCAACTCCTGTGATCACTGATCAGCTGTATTCTATCTTGGCTATATATTATACGTATATAGTTATGTGTACATGCATACATTTACATGACTACATCCACTGCAGATAAGAACCAATTTAAATGAAAGGAATTCTTCAGAAGTAGTTTACTTAAATAATTTTTTTCTTAAAATGATGCTTTATCTCCACAAACAAACAAGCACTACACAAACAATCTGATTAAATTATGAAGGCTTCAACGTATCAATAACAACTTTGCAGTCATGAAGGAAACACTCCCTTGTTTAAATTTTTAAATAAACCCCATTATTTTGCTTTCAAGAAGTTATTACAAAAGAGATGTGTCAAGGACTTGAGTTTTCTCACCTCCAAAAATTCAATTTGTTTGAGAACCTTCTCAGTATCAAGAAACTATTAAGCAACATGAAACTACTACTACATATTTTTAAATATATTTTTTTTCAGAGAATTTCTGATGGTGTAACAGTACAACACATTTAAAGCAAAAAGAAAACCAACTTTCTTCTAGAATAAACTCCCCACTTACTCCATGCCTTGTAACAGCTCTCCAAACCAGGACTTGTAGTAGTAGCTACAAGGAACCCAGTACAAGAAAGCTTTCTTGTTCTTACTCTCTTACACACTATGCTAAGCGGTAATAGTTTTGTGCAAATCAGTCAGGCGCAGAAAACATAATAGGAAGGGCAAAGTTTCTGTAAGACTTGGCAGTTGTTACTGTCAGTTTTTGATCCTGTTTGCTGGGTCTACCTCTAGCTACACAGTGCAAAAGCAGTATCAGTGTCAAGCAAAAATACAGCTGTGCTTTTGTACATAAATACAACATCCCTCAGCTCCCTATTTGTTTCAGAATCCTGTATTACCTGTGTGCAAAACAGCTGTCTTCTCTGTGTAGTAGCATTTGTGCCCCAGACCAATTCTGAATCCAAGCCATAGCTATTCCCAATGAAGCGTATAACATTATAAAGGGTTACAAACAAGCTATCTACCACCAAATGTTTTTTCCCCTTTTTCAAACAAGAAAACTCCATATGCTTCAAACCTGTTGTATAATGCATTTAAGCAATTTCATGCTGACGTAGTATTAGATCTTAATTAAAATATATCAACACCATACAAAAATGTTCAGTGGGAAAGCAAGGGGCTAAAACCTCCATTATAGCTGCCACAAAGAAATAATAGCAAGTAACTTGAGAAAATATTCACTAAGTTTCCTGCATTCAAAGTCATTACACGTTTCCCCTTCAGGCAGGGTCACTATGTCCTGCCAATTCATGAGCTCCCAAAAATAAACTAGTTGAGTAACTAAAGATGTCAATAGATTTTCACATTCCCTCCGTGCATCCAAACTGTACAGCTCAGATGGTTACTTGTCAACAGCCAGGCACCCTACATGTAATCTAGAGCACTTTCCCAAGCAAACTCTGTCACTTACAGTAACTGAGTTATAGCTGTCACTAAACACAAAGTATCCTTCCACCTCCAAACTGTACTTTACTCTCATAGATCAGGTCACTCAGAAATAACTGTCATCTTAAAATACTTTTTAGCACACAGCAAAACTGAGGAATTCTGTTCATCCTCACAATAAAAAACATAATAGAGCAGCTGACAGATGAATAGACCTGGCAAAAATGTCCCGAAACCATGCTCCAAGGGAGAAAGTTGATTAACCGCTTTGGTTTCCTCCACCTTTGACCTTTTCAATAACACTGTCAAAGTTGCCCAACTGAGAAACAGTGAAGTATGAAATAGCTCTCCATAAGAGCCAGACTGATATCACCTAAGCCACAGAGATCATAATTTTGTTCACTGATGACCTCATTTAAAGCAAAGTAACCTGGCTAGGGAAACTCTACTCAATCTGCTCCACACAGAAACTGGGGCCTCATTTCTAATGTGCAGTCCAGAAGCCTCAGTTCCATATCTCAGATCTGTAGAACAAACATAAAGGGATTAAGCATCTCGCAGAGAACCAAAAGTCAGACTTGCAACCAGGATATCCAGGAAAAAGCCAGTCAAAAGGGCCCATAAAGGATGCATCATAGGAGCAAATATGTATCTTCATCTGAACGAAAAAAGTTGCTATTCCACCTAAGGCCTAAGTGCCTCTATCTGGTGGACTGGAGGTCCACAGTGGGTCCACAGACTCTTTCTGAACAACAAAGCTAGCTCCTTCCTAAACAACGGTAGGTGTGAGAGAGCATGACCTGTACAAAGCAAGCTGACAAAACACACACCCAGCCACCCAGATGCAGATTCAGACTCTCTTGTGTCAGCCTTCCCCTAATGGACATGATCCCCATCAAGCAGCTCCCTTGGATGGAGCAGCATCTCCATTCCCACTCTTGACCTTGTATGCTTCTTGTTAGGTCAGAGTATAGTTCTGTAGCCTTTGTTGAGGGTAATATCATCAACACAGATGATAACAAGGCACAAACAATCTAAGTTGTAAATTTACATTACAATGTGAATTAAAGCAGTGAGATTGCAAGAAAGGGAGAAGGTTGGACAGTTTTGTTGTATGTCTTACGTCACCAGAAAACACTTCCTCCCTGTACAGTATTTTATCTTTTCTTTCAAGTCTGTCTGTCTTTGGTCTTAGTTGTCCCACAATTGTCTACCAGTTTGTAAATCTAAGTGTGAACTCACATATTAGATGCAGGAAACTCCATGACTGGAAAATCTAATGGTCCTCTGGGTCAGGGCAATGAGCAAGACTTCCTCTAAGTTCTAGGTACCTGCTTCTTGCTACTGAGCATTTTAATTTCAGTATAAGCAGCCTGTTGTGACTACTTATGAATAAAAGGCTCAATGAAATGATAAATAGAAACACTTCCCCCAACCCCCCAAATAGTAACACCAGTTAACTTCGGAGGTGGAACACCAAAAGCACTCCAGGCTAATAGAAGAGGTGAAGAGCAAGATTTTACTTAAGATTTTTAAAGGCTAAACAAAGACTTCTTGGTAAGAGTATGGATGTAGTTTCTTAAACATTTTAACCCAACTAATACATTAGAAAGCTCCCCTTAAATTCAATTTCTAGGCGGTATTCTTGAAACAGACCTCCGTAAGAGCTGCTGGTACAGATCCAGTCACAGCATTACAACCTCCACTAACAGATCAGACCCGCAAATTTGCTTGACAAAAGGGACATCTACAGCTCACTTAGAACTTTAAGGTCTACATGTAGCCTGCACCTTGTTACATATTACTCAAACTAAAATGGTAAACCCGTGCAGTTTTTATGTTACGAGCCTGCATATTGGCTCAGAATATGAAAGAGTAAAACTGCAGACTTATCTATACCATGTAGCCTGAGAATTACAAAGCAGGTGCAGTCTTTTCTCTTAACACTCACCATGTGAAGAGCAGAAGCAAATGATCATAAGCAGATCTGAATTATTCTCAAAAGTCTCTTAAGTAGATTTCTATTCAAATTTTTTACAAGAGACTATAGAAAACTGAATTATTTTTTTTTGTTTCTTAAGAAATTATATTTCTATATTAGACACCAAAGACCTGCTGCAAACATCAGTGACATCTCTGCTAAGTAACGTGTGAACCAGCTCAAATACTGGGGTTTCTTGTTTGCTTTTTGTCATGCAGTCCTTGAAACATTTTATTACTGTACTAGATGGCCTGAAGCATTTACAACCTGAGACCCTGATCCAAGTATAGTTTAAATACCAGTACCTTCCATGAAGGAAGCATTAAAAGCTTCTAAATCAAAGTGTTTTCCTACCTTGGTGCTTTTTTATTTTGTGTGTGCATAAGAAGGATTTTTTGGTTTGGGGCTGTCTTTTAAAAACAGGAAGTTTTGCCCTTTCATAGAAAACTCATTCAGTAAATAGTAAATTACAAACATCAACAGTAACTTCACAGTATTGTAACAACAGAATATTGCTGGTCAGGATTGGAAAAGATTATTGATTGACATTTACCACCACAGGGGATAAAAAACACAAAACACTTCTGTTTTAAAACAGTAAAAGCCAATTCAGCATCACCCAAATATATAGTCAGCATAAAAGAAGCAGCATCTTGCCAACATGGCTGTTTTAATATCAGCTCTGTCCCTTTAACTAAGTATCAAGCAATTGTTGATGTTGATAAGTATTTGGGCCACTGCCTTGGGTCTCATACTTCCCTAATGATACTTCTGATAAAGGTGTCTTATGGAGAAATCCATAAGTTTGCTAAAAAAGCAGCAGTGCAACCTGAAGTGCTGTAAAAGGTCTCCAACCTCGCTCTGTCGCCTCCAAGTTGGAGAGATGCTTTGCTTCTTTATGACCAGCCTGCTCAAGTTCCTTTTGTCTCCTGGGCTTTGCACTTTAGCAGATATATGCTTCTGCCATTCTCGGACAAATAAACAAAAACCTGCATCTTTGCATAGATGTGTGCACAGGCAGGCTACTTCGTTTTAAAATGCCAGGAGAGATTACCTGAATGAGGAAACTGAATCTTCCAGTGTGCAATTTGTATCAATAGTAATTATTATTATTTAAGAGCATTTCCAGATGTAGAGAAAAACTTAGAAATCAAGTATTCAAATTTGCATTTTATTTCTTTTGCTAAGAAAGTCCTCTGATTTTAATTTCCTCTGTAAAGGTAAGGTAACTAGGTTTATTTATATTGCAAATTAAAAACTTCAGATAGGCTTTGTTCATTTTTTTAAGGAAAAAATACCAGCGTTGACTGCAATGAAGCTTCTTGCAAGGTAGCCCATTATTCACCATTAACAAGCATAAAACCAGAGTACAGTACCATGTGTAACAAATTTCTGAGGTTTTTGATACCTCAGTACTTCAAATGTTTATAAATTAATTTTAATTTTGAGTCTGAGATGCAAAAAATAAGAGTTTAAGGAGTTCTACATTCTTTGCATAGTCTTCGGCAATAGAAGAGCATTTTCATTTCAGATCAATTTTTTCTACAGAAAAAGTTATACTACATTTTCTATACAAAGTGGTAACAGCAAAATAAGCCAGCTAGTACCATAACTAAAATATTTCACTTTTGCCAAATAAAGAGGACTATAAAACAAACAAACCCCAACAAAAACAAGGAGTCAAAGTAGTTCTTATACTGCCATAGGAAAGAGGAAACGTCTTAAATATATTTTGCATTCTTGCATGTATTTAGAAAATCATGGTAACAAAGACCACTTCAATACTGAAATTATATCAGAAAAAAATGAAGCCCATAATCAAACACAACATTTAGCACAATTCTTTACTTGCAATAACATCCTTTAAGTAAAAAAGACTTTCTGAATCTCGAAAGAGGGCAATTTTTACTTAATACTAAGACTTTTAATACTAAGAACGCTCAATGGTAAAGTAATACTTTTTCATTCCTAGCTTTCATTTATAGTATATTTACTTTCCCCCGGCATCTCAACATCCCTTAAAACACCTTCATTTAAACAAATACTGATGTAGAAAGACTACATGATTTACTTACGATATATACTTGAAAAAAATACTTACATTTTCTAAGAATGTGCAAATATTATAGCTTTCCAAGTAAAATACATATAAAGTTATAATCTTAATTCAATATAATGAAGATTATATTATAAATATTCCCAATATTTAGCATGTCTCATACAGGATAACATCTAGAGTTTGTCAAAAAAGATTCTAAGAATACAATTCAATACAGATTTTTTCTAAGTAATGAAATCAAACTAAACCATAGGGGCAGTAAGTTTTCCCTGCCAGTTTCACATACACAAGTATTTGGCATCCTAAGTTGTCATCATTGGAATCTCCTAAAGCAATCAGAATGCCTTACAGCTGTGATGGATGCTCTCTCCTCTCACCAGGAATTTGGCAGTGCTGGGATTTCATTCTCAAATGGTATAAAACCAATTCAAGATAGAAAAATACTTCTCCATCCAAGTGTAGTCATTTCCCACAAACACAGCAAATTCTCCTTTCAGGAAGTGCTTGAAAGAATGAACAATACATTATGCAGGAAGAAATAAACCCTGAAAATAAGACAATTTAATGGCAAATAGTCCAATAGAATCCCAACAGTATTTTTAACATATGGCACTTTGTCTTACTTTTCTTCTGAATGTGTCTAAAGGTGACTATTCAGGATCAAAAATCTGAACAGTTAAGAATATTACTCAATGCCAGACTAGTTGACTTGCATTACTAAAAAACTCTAAATAATAATGTAATTTATGACAAATTACTGCGAGACTGATGCAGGAGTTTATAAGGAGATGCTCAAAGAATCGTAAGTGTACACAGACACAGCAGATATGGCTGCACCTAAACACAAATGATTAAGCCACATCTGAAATCATGCAACATCCTCAAACAACCTGGGATCCAAACAGGACTGCAATTTTACCCTACGAACTATACCATAACATAACAACTTGAAATTATTCAGACTCCTGGAACTAGTTTCAGCTTTAGACTTCATCACAATGCACACTGCAGACAAGGTGACAAGCATTTCAGCAATCCTTCTGCCCCACAAAAGGTAGCTTCAGAGAACAGATTCTATTTTACCCATGCTGAAGGGATGCAGCCAGTCTGGTAGCTGGAAATCAACCATCTAAAACTGTACCACAACTAGACCACAAAGCCAAACCAGTATTTCAAAAAGTCTTCTTAGTTAAGAATAAAGATAAAGAAAAGAACAATCCTTGCAGCCACAATTCACGTTTTGGTCACTATAGCTCTAGAAATACCAAAAGCAACATTATTAAAAACAATCAACTAAGATAAAACCCAAAATTCAGCAATATTCAAGCTTGAAATAATAGTACAAACAATCAAAACTTTTTAAAAGTTTTATAAAATATAAACAAAAATTCACAAGCAGTACTCTAACACCACAAGAAAAAAAACAAACATTTGTTCTCAGGGAAACAGAGTTTAAAATGAGAAACTTAAGGGTATATAACAGAATAGTGTTTGTGTACATATAAATATACATGCACATTTAATTTGTCTTCCCAAAATAAATGAGAAGAGGATACACCAAGATACATTACAGTGTAACCTCTCCTATCAGTAAGCTATGATGGGGAAAGCCAAGCATCTGAGAACCAATTTTCAAGTGAGAATATAATATACAGTAAAGAAGAAACAAAATGTGAATACTGACTTGATTCCACTTCCTATCTCTTTACATCCCAATATTGACCATGTAATGAATCAATAACATATTCAGTAAGAAAGATAACAGAATTGTTTCTCAGTTTACTAGTTTGGTCATTCATAACATTTAACTTGTTTCAATCTTTACCAATACTTATTATACAAAACCTTAAAACTGATTTTCAAAAACTAAAGACTAAAAATGAAAGCATTATTCCATGTGTTGCTGTAGGCCTTTAAACAACAGCAAAAAAGAAAAAAACAAACCACTGAACACTTTGCCACCCCTCCAAATCTAGCTTTTCCCAGTTAACTTCTTTATCAACACCAGCTGTAGATGCAACAAGAGGCATTCATGTAATTTACTTGTACATAAAAAAAAAATAATAATTCATTTCTAAGATGTAAATTTCAAAGCATATCGGTACATCTTCCATAGTACATATAGACTAATAAATGGTATTAATACAGGTCTGCTAATCAGGTGGCTGTCAGTTGCACCAAATGCGGTAAAAAGCATCAACACAGCCAGAAAAGCAAGGAATTAATTACCAAGATTTATCTCTACATCCCCATTACATCATTTGCTCCTGAATACCTGAATGTTGGCTGCATTCAGAATGCATACACTCACATTTTTTCCCTGGCTTGAAAAGCATAGCTTTTTATTGTAACATTCTGTGTTATTTTTCAGTTGGTGGAGCTGATCAGCAGAGCACTCAAGAAGGGGTACAGTTGGAGACCATTCAGAGTCAGAAGTTATGCAAAACGTTGTGAAGTGTTTATTGAGCAGCCTCATGCTGGAAACACATGCCATTTGTGCACTGGGAGCTGCTGTAGCTGCCAAGGAGCTTCCACATGGAATGCAAGTTGCTGGTATGCAGCTACAAAAATTTAAATTATTACTTGAGCAACCACCTCCTTCAAGGGCCTACGTATCACACAAGCATTTCTTGGTTTGAATGCTCAAATCACACTAAAGGGAACATGTGATTCAAAGCACGGACAACTCCTGCTGACAGATAGCTCTGTGCCACACTTCCAATTGCTAGGGGAGGTCCTAACGATGATATTTCCTTGAATTAGCAGTACATCCCTCCTATTTACAAATTGCTCAGTGACAAGTCTTCCATTTGGAGCTGACTCATGAGCCTCGGCTTGCCTGTGCCAGAATTCGCTAGCTTTTTGGACACGTGTTGCAAAACCTCACTGCACGAACTCCAGCCTCCCCTACCCCCCGGCCCCACCCCTCACCCCATTTCACATGATACTCAGAAAAGTGGGGGTTTTGTCCCTTTATGGGAAACATAACTAACTGCACTGGAGACAATAAGCATATTTACTACATTTCATTTTAGCGTAAACTGTAAGTTACTGCAACCAGTACTAAGATTTTATGCAATGCCTCAGAAAATGAAGAAAAAAAAATCTGTTTTTTTTTATAAAAAAAAAGGTGAAACGACAAAAAAAAAATAAAAATCAGCTCTTATCCCTAATACAAGTCCCTTCAACATCCTCATTCCATGATTTGATCAATAGATTAAAAAAGCAGCTGCTAAATGTTTACCTGAGCTCAAGGGAAAATTAGGTACATCTCTTGAGTAGAAACTCCTCAAGAATTGCTAAGCATATAGAATACATATCCATCTTTGGAAACAGGATCACGGGCTAGACAGACTACCATCCTTATTCATGGCAATCACTCCTGTCTTATTACATGCCGGAACACACCCCTCCACACAAACTGCTTGCTACCACCATCACCCAGGTAGCCATTTCCAAAGAAAGGCTACAGGTCCTGCATCAGTGGCAACTTAAGGGATTGCCTGGCACAGCTTGGCAGAATAGTGTCATGGGAGGGATGCCAGGCTTGAAAATACCTCCTGCAGTTCTGCAGCTACCACTTATGTCACTTATGGATGACAATAAAAGTGAAAATGCAAAAGCATAAATTAACATCTGGAATGATTACGTAGGCTCCCAAAATGCTTGTTCCGTGCTACAGCCCTCAGCATTTCATATCACCTACTACTCTCATGCACCTGGAAGGGTTAAAGGCCAGCACAGCTACACCTCTCTTTGCCAACATGTACACAAATGTGTATCTATGACTAATTCCACTGAGCACCACAGGACAACTCATGGACATTGAAGTTACCTACTCCTTTGTATACAAGCCCAAAGAATCCTGACCTAAAACGTTTTCCCCCACCAGGTAGGCTGTGAAAAGCAAAATACTTACCTTAAGTAATAGTTACGTTGTATCACTACCACAAATGAGTCAAGGCATCTTTAAGCAGTTTCTATTTTCACCCAGAAGTAATTTTGACATTAAAACACCCGGTATAACATAGATTGTCAAGCCAATCAAGACATTAAGAACAATCCAAAGAAAAAGCTACAAATAAAACATTGTAGTAATGCACAGATGAAACGTAACTTGACTTATTTTGTGTTAAAACAAAATGCTCCTATAAACTTCCAGGATTATCATGAAAGTCTGTCAAGTGATAGGCCTAGTACGGTGGTTAATCAGCCACTTGCTAACAAAACTGTAACAACCCCCTCATCCCCCCCCCCCAAAAAAAAAAACCCAAATGTAAACTTCAGCACATCACTATGTTCTTCATTAACAAAGCTACATTTATTTTACATGAAGCATTTAGCTGACAACCTGAGGGGACTACCAGTAATAAGATGATCTGTGTGTATTCAACTAAAATATGTTCCAGTTGAACACCAAGAAATTTTAAAGCAGCTTTTCATTTTCTCATTACTTTCCATCACAGTGCTCAAAACACTTTCTAAGCCTTCACAGAATTTATTAAGACATCAGCAATGATGGTTAACACTTTTCCAGAAAATTTTCACTAATCTTAGGTCGATTTCTGAGTCCAGATCTGAAATCTTTTGGATTTGATACTTCATGAATTTCAAGTACTTCCAAACTGATAAAATTACAGGTAACCAACATCTCTGAAAAACAAATCTTAGAGTTGCATCCACAAGAACTTCGGCATAATTTTGATAGTCTTTCAAAGTCTTAGTTGAAATTTCAACTTGCTAATACAGTGTCTGTGGCTCAATGCCTTGTCCTGTCTCTCAGCCAGTGCTGCCTGCAAGATCACCGAGCACGATGCAACTCTTCAACTAAAGTTGAAAACAGCATGTTCAAAATTTATGTCCAGTCCAGCACTCCTGTCAACCTCTAATTTTTTGTGGCCTGACACATAAGCTTTTCCAGTTCTCTCCATTTCCAAGAAAGCTAGCTGAACTGCAGTTGCTAGAAACAAACCGGTGTTTCTCCCACACAAGAACGTAGACCAGTGCAAGAACTGCACTAAACCTGCAGGACTGTTAGCAAGCCTGCCTGATTTTCACCTGCTGCATAATCACTTTAGAAACATGAACCTCAGTTACAACGAGCTTTCAGTTTCTTCCGTGATTTCAGGGACTACTGGTGGCGTTTCTTTTCTGCTGACTATTTCAGGTCTGCGACTTCTACTACCAGCCTCGTTCCACTTCTCCTCCCCCCCCCCCCCCCCCCTCCCCTTTCGGTAAAGTCGAAGAGAAATGGGGCAGTTCAATGCAGAATGCATTCTCTTTTTAGCATTTGCAATGCAAAACTAGGTTTTGTTCGGTACAGAAGTCTTGCACAATAGCCTGTGTATACGTATTCGGTCCAACAATGCTGTCCTATGCAATCATTCTGTAATTACACACAGTCATAAAGCTGCTGCTCTTGCTGCCTGGAACTGCAGTCTCGCCCTCTAAACAACCTAATATCAGTCTCCGCATTAGGACATTTCTTTTCTCTCTTCCCCTCCCGTAACTGCTTACTCCAGTACAGATGGCCTTTACACTGCGCTCAAAACACGTAGTCGGGAGGAAATCAAATTATTGTAAAAATGAAACTGTTTTAAAGAGAATGCCAAGTAAATCTCCGTTGAGCAAAGAGAATATTTCTCTGATTCTGCAGGCTGCAACCACATAAGACTTTACAGACCATAAATAAATCCTGCTTCTGCCTGTTTAAGAAAAAAAAAACCGAAAACCAACCACACGCACCAGCAACTTAAGTATTATATAAGACTCTCACATACGTGCGTGGGTGTATTGTCAGCTTCTACTGGTAAACTGCAAAGAATCAGTCCTTTGCAGTTGCTGCCAGAGAAAGAGCTGTACATTTGAGAGCACGGGATTTTTCAGAAATTATCAAATAGATTTCTCCCCACCCCATCCCCCTTCCACTGCGTAAATCCCAGCAAAGAAACCCAACCCTTGCAAGCCGAGCCCCGCCGCACGGCGTGCTCGCCACAGGCCGCGGCACACACGGAGTTACCCCGCTCCGGCACGCAGCGAGCACCAAGAAAAGCACACACACACCCCCAGCCCACCCCCCAAAATACCGTCCGCGGGCAGCTCACCCGGGCGCGGACACAGCCTCGCCGCCGCGGCAGCCCAGCGGCAGCCAGGGGGCCCGCCGGAGCCGTGAGGCGGCAGGCAGCGGCGAGCAGCCCCCTGCAGCAGCGCCGCGACCCCGGCCCCGCGGGGCTGCTCGGCCCAGGCGCGGAGCCGCTCAGCCCCGCCACCTCCACAGGTGCCTCTCCTCCTCATCCTGCACCCAGCGCCCACAAACAAAGCACATACCACACACACACACCGAAGACAAAAAAAAAAAAAAAAAACAACAACAACAAAAAAAAAAACCGCCCCAGGAAAGACACCCCTTCTCCAAAATGGCAGGAAAACGGAAGCAAATCGTGCGGAAAAAGAAAAAAAGATAAACCCGCGGAAAAGAGGAGAGGGAAGAAAACGTGCTTGCTCACCTGCGAGGCGAGGCAGGGCCGCCGCGGCCGGGCACCTGCGGGGGGACGCGGAGCGGCAGTTCGCAAATGCGTGGGGGTGGGGTGGGGGTGCTAAAGAAGGAGGAGAAAAAAAAACCCAAAACCCCAAACTTTGTTTCTTTCTCTCCGGGACTCAGGGAAAGCGTCACTTCCTAGTGCGGTAAGCGGGGAGGCTCCCGGGCCCGTGCTCCTCAACTCCTCCTCCCGCCTCCCTCCTCCAGCCCCCCCGCAGCGCCGCCAGCAGCCCCGCCGAGCTCAGCCTCGCCTCCTGGCACCGCCTGGCTCCCCTGCCCTTCCACAGATCTCGGCATGACCTTCTGTGCTCGGCGGTGGCTGCAGTTTGCAGGGAAGGAGGGGAAATCCCCGACGAGTAAGGGGCGGGGAGAGAGTTTGCGACGCTGATTTGGAAGCCAAGCCCTGCAAAATACTGCCATGTTCAACACCTGGCAAAACTCGCCGCTCTGATGACCCGAGTCCAGTACCAGCCTCTCCAGCGCGATCAGGCCTTGTGGCCTTTCTTTCTAAGGAAAAACAAAGAGCTTTTTGGCTTTTAGGAACCACTCGAACCCGAGGAAAACGTGGGTTTTGTTTCCCCCTTTTGGCCCCTTTTTTCACAGCTTTTTCTGAAGAAAAAGTGAAAAAACAGGGAAGGGGAAAAGGATTTGTATTAGGTACACAAATCCTCAGGTCGTCTCTATACTGTTGGCTGTTTTACCAAACACCTGAAATTTACTTTCAGAAGAAAGCTTAAATCTGCTTTCACAAGAACACATACTGCTGAGGTTCCTAAAAATGTTCCGCTTGCCTGCTGGAATATGGCTTCCTGTTGCCTTGGTCTGAGAGTAAAAAACAGAGCGTTCTGGCAAATGCAGGCACGCTACTTAAGGCAGGAAATAAAGAAGTTGCTTCTTCACTGCTCCCCCTGTAGACTGCTCTGATACTCGAGTTTGTTCACAACCAACGAAACTTGCAGAATATGAAATAACATTAAGACAGCATTCACAGATTAGACACTCGTTCAGTGAAACATGCTAAGCAACACGAAAATGACAAACATTTTTCCCCGACGTGCACGCTGCCACGTGTTTACCTTCATCCAGCCTTAGATCATCCAGTGCACAGCAGCGCAACTTTTTTTTCAGACCAGCAGGGCAATTTCCCTTCTAGCATGTATTGCTTTATAGAGTGAAATACAAAAGTAATTTCTGCACTGCTCGCTCTAGTTTGCATTTCTTTCATGACAGTTCCTGGCTCCTATGCAGAACTTTTTACCAGGGAGGCTCAAGTTGTGTGGAAACAGCAGCCCAGGGAAGTGACTTACCCATGACTACAGAACATATCTGATGCATAACCAGGTTTCTCTGATGAGTCCCAGGTCAGTAGTCTAATTACCACACCCAATCTTTTCCTGTCACAGTGCAGAGAATAATAAAGACACATGGAGGTGAAAAGCAAAATAGTAGCCACAGGTACTACTGGTAACGTTTTTCTTCTTTCACAACCAAAGGTATCATTTGATACAACACTGTCTCAATAGGACATTCAAGGAAAACTATTCTACACTACCATTAGTACATTTGCTTTTCTAAACTCCTGAATAGACTGGAGCAATAGGTCAATAACTATTTAAATCAATACAGAAATAATATTCACAGCTGTTCATAAATTAGCTACTATGTAAAGCAAACTTAAATAACCGAACATATAATGACTAAAACTGAAGTCAAAGGTATGCAACCCATTAGTTTAATTTGCCCTAATAAAGGCTGAAAAGACAGATTTCATAAACTGGAATTATTTCCTCCTCTGTTATAAAATGTTAGACAACTACTGCCTCCCAATGAAGCACATCAGATATCGATAAGATTGAAACTGCTTATCTCAACTTTCATTGGGGAAAACAACCAACCAACCACCAATCCACCGCTCTTCTATGACTGTAAATCATGTTGTAACACCAAAGCATAGCTCCTCCTTCCAGCCAGAACAAATGCACGTTGTACCTCACATGCGTGTTTTCAGTTTGGGAAGCAAAATTATGAGCAGTGTCTCGTGTTTCACAACACATAATCACGTAAGAGCAGCAGACAATGGCAGAAACATCATCATCTGGCTACAGAAGCTAACACTGCACAGACCGGGGATTATGCTTTCTACCCTTGTCTAGGACACATGTTAACATTGTTGGGTTTTGATAGTTGCCTCCTAAATAATATATAAGCTAGATAGGAGTCCTTCTTTACTGAGCCAAAGACAACATAGTAACCACAAGGACGAAGTTGAAACACACTGTAAGATGCAAAATCTACAGGAAAGGATGGCACCTCTTCCTAAACATACCAAATGGGATAAGAACAAAACCAGGCAAGCATGTAGGTACACCAGCCAGCTGATAGATCTGAAACAGAAGCAGCACACTTCAAACACATCATGGCATGAGGCATGTTTATAGAGCTGTATGCTACTGTTTATCTTACTGAGCCATAAACAGTTTTATGAAGTGTTTTGTAAAGATTTTGCCACTACACGCTCTTCAGTTTTTTCTCTGTTCCTCACGTTATGCAGTCCTTATATCTCCTCCAAAACCAGCTACCATAATTTTCCTCCTTGCAGTAGCAGCTTTTGCTATTTTTTTTTCTTCTCCTTTTCTCAGCATATGCTGAGACTGCATGCAGGCTGTACTTCCTTTAGTTTTACAGTAACAAAATTTAATACGCATATATTCCCTGTTACGTTGTTATTTTATTACTGCACTGAAGGAGACTGGAAGATTTCCTAGCTATCACCATATCAAAATCTTAGGTTTCTTTGGCTTGTACAGACACATCATGTGATGTAACAACATCGACTCATATCATTAATAAACTGGAGTGCACTGAGTCAGAATCTGGATTAAAGACCATGTTTTGCATACTTACATTTGCACAGCTGGGAGATAGGCTCAGTAGGTGGCACTTTTCACCAAGTCAGGGTAGAACAAACACCCCGTCCTCTTTCTGGTCCCCAGGAGCTGAACTAGTGCTCCAGTATTACAGGAGACAATATGGAGCTATTACTTTTCCCTGAAATTAAGTATAAAATGAAGGTCTTAATCGCTATCGCTAGTAAGAAAATAATTATGCTCTTTGTAATAGAAGTTTCAGATTCCAATAAGCCTAAAACTTCCATCTCAGAAGATAAGCTAGAGAATCAACTGACAGGAACCACGTGAAGTTCAGCACAGACTAAAGCGAAGCCCGGCACTTTGGCTGAACTAACCTTTTGCCATTTCACAGGCTGGGACTGACATACCACTCGGAACCACTGGATAAGATCTGGGAGGTCCTGGTGAACAGTGGGGTAAACACCAGCCAGCAGTGAAGGTTAACAGCATCCTGAGCTGTATAAAGATAAGCACAGCTAGGTAAAGGGAAATAACTATTCCTCCTTACTACTCATTTGTTATCTGTGTCTGGAATACTGTGTCCAGTTTTGGGTATCCGAGTACAAGAAAGAAGTTGATAAACTTTAGTCAACAGAAAGCCAAAATGGTCAGAGGCTTGAACACATGTTCTCTGCAAAGACAGGCTAAGGGAAGCTGGGCTTCTCTAGTGTGGAAAGGAGAACAGGTAGCAGAGACTTAATGCCAGCCTTCCAGTAGCTACAAGGCTAGATCTTTACCTACAAGCAAAGGCAAAGCCAGGCTCTTTATTGAAGTGCACAGGGGGAGAAAGACAACGATCATAAATTGAAGCAAAGCTGTTCCAACCAGCTAGCGAGGACAGTGAAGCAATGCAACAGGTTGCCACAAGAGGCTGTGGAATTTCCTTTCTTGGAAGTTTCCCATAGCTGCCAAAGAAAGCCCTGAGCAACATGGTCTGATTTCAGTGTTGACCCCGCTTTGAGCGGGTTGAACTGGTGACCTCCCAAAATCCCCTCCAACCTGAGTGATTCTATAATTCAAGAAGCAAATCCCTACATCTCACATAAAAGGAGGATTAATTAAATGATAGGAAAATAGTTTGAAAAAATCTTATAGGAAATACAAGTTGTTTGTATGTTTCAGGTTGGTTGGGCTTTAGTGTTGAGGCTGTGAATTTAGACCATCAGCATAAATACAAAGATAGTCAGCATTTTTCAGCTGCATTATTGCAGGAGAAAATGCTTATAAGAATGCTTTTATTTCTTTTTATACAAGATTAATTATTCCTTATTACAGAGAAATTTCAGTTTCCCCAGTAACTATGTCTATCTCCCATCTTTGTCAGAATTAAAATGAAACACTCAAGCTGTTACATTTGAAATATTATTTTAGTGTAACTACTCTTGGGAAATTTGATGCAGTCAGAATGTTTGGAAAGAAAGGGTTTGCCTTTCTTAGAAGGGTTTGCAAAAAAACCCAAACTTGCACATTTATTTTACTCTTCATATCTGAGTTTAAAACAGAACACTGAGTTTGCTTTACTAACTTGAGCAAGATTCAGCTTCTTTGATCAACTGTTTTATTTATAGAGCGTGTGTGTGTAAATACACATGTATACACACACAGAAGAAGTATCATGAACTGGCTCCCTGAGAACCCGGATGAGACCCTGTTATATGAGGTAAAGGGAGGGACACTGTGGTGGTTTAGAGGAGAAACCGCATGTTAAAAAAAAAGAAAAGAAAAAGTTACTCACATTGATTAAACACTACTGAAAGAAGATTAGACACCATGGTGAGAAAGACACTGTAAGAATCTATGAAGTACCAATGTATGTGGCATGCTGAAAACCAGGACTGCTGAAACTTTCCTCCTAATTTTACTAGGTTGTGCAGCCTTAAACACACTTTGCAGTCCTTTCTGCGTTTACTATCACTTTTCCCAGAATCCCACATTCTTTGTTTTACAAACAATAGTCTGGGGTAACATTATTCATTGTTTACAATTGAAAAAAAAAAAAAATGTGGAGAAGCTAAGCAGTGAGCTAAAGGCCACATGGAGGTTCGATAGCTGAGCTTTGGTTAGCAAATTTTTTTAATCAAAATTTATCAATTTTTTATCAAAATTTATGATAAAAATCAATTTGATGAGCAAGTTACATCATATTGATTTTCATGTCTGGACTCCAGAAGTATTTTGGCAGTCCTCCAAGCTGCCTTCCAATGCCAACTTGTGTCTACCTCAACTAGCTGTCTGTTTATCTCCGTGATCTCTGAACATTCCTTAATTCCGTCATAAGTTACATAGCATGTTCAATAATATAGAAAAATAATTCAGTTCCTCTCTGTATGTTTATCGGTAAAAATCTCATTATGGAATTTTCCCTTTTTCCCTCCACTTCTGCTGGTTTGTTGTGGTTTTTTTTTTTATAGTGAAAACTTGGTAAATTTTTTTTTTCTTGCCAATAGGAACCTTAAAAAGCCTCATGCTCAAAGTACACTGTACAACTACAGCTATTTTGCAATATCTACATAGGGTATAAAATGCAATTTTAAAGCATAGCCCTAGCTAGGATGTGGTATTCCAAGGCAGGAATGCTTTCCAAGTATGGATGTGGTTATATTATTGTTGTCCACTGAGCATTTGAATTACCAGAAATACACTAACAACACTCAAGAGAAACACATACCTTCATGGCTGCCACAAGATTGCTAGCCTGAAGAATATCGGAAGCAGCAATTCTAACAGGCAGTCACGATGTCTTTTATCAACCCATCTCAATATATTTTGCACGTACTCTTAAACCCTCCCCTTTCTACAAACTAAGCAGGATCTTTCCTCCCTTGCAAATGCATGCTCCTCCCTTATTTCCTACTCTGCTCCTGCAGTCTTCTTTAGCTCCTCGAAGCCACAGTGGACTGAGAAAGCAAAGAAAACAAGCTGGAGGATGCTAATGTAACCAGGACCTACAGCAGAACAAACACAGGAATACACATGGTCTATGAAGGCACCAACTGAAGAGGTATTCAAATAGCAAGCAAGAACACTTGCTGTAGCATTATATATCTGATAGATTTACCACAGCCTCTGCTTACAGGTATTTATAAATTAGTTTCTTTGCTCTCTCCTCACATGTACGAAAGAGGCATCCTCCAGTATCACTACTGCCTCAAGCAATACAAAAGCAATCATTATCCTGGCCTCAGCAAGATCTCCTCCCCACAAGAAATGCTCTGATTATGCTTATGTTGTCTTCATGGTGCCATTTTAAGAAACAGCAGAAATCCGTCATGCTCAAGGCAGGGAGTATCAAATCCACTGTCTACCAGTAATCACTGTGGAATCATGACATTGGGCTTTATAAATCAAAGTACATCAGAGAAAAGATGGAGATAACTTACCACTTCTAGAGTCTCTGAGGAATGGGAAGTGCAGGAAATTTGCACATGAAAAATGCAGGGGGAAAAGCAGCCCAATTAAAAAACAAAACAAAACAAAAATCACCTACAGACAACCCTCAAACCTCCTGTTCCCATGAACCAACTATGAAAGTTAGGAAGAAGTTATCAAGTTATGGGATCATCATTCTTAACATCCGCATTACTAAGAAAACAAATGTTACTACTGTTCAATATCAGGTGACTAAAACAGTTGGTGGGTTTTTTCCTCCTTTTGTAAAAGATTAGTGGAAGTTTTTGAAAGGTGCAGATTGGCTAAGGAGAAGAAGACATTACCAGAGGATCAAAGCAACACAGAGGACAAAAAAAGAGGACTTCCCAACAACAAACACTGTCACAATTCACTATGAAAGATTATTTCATAATTTGCAGGGCGAAGCTTTGCTGCACAGGAGGCACACAGAAAAATTGATGGGGAAATTCAAAATGAGATAATGGACTTAAACAGGAGCATATTTTCTGAGACCATTGTTTGTAAAAATTACAACCTCTCTCCTATTGCATGCACTTCAGTCTGAGAGTCATCAGCTGTGGTCTGAATATCACCAGCAGACCCTCAACCACGATTCTCCCAGTCTGTTCCAGTGAACAGCATCTTGTGTTTGTTTCTCTGACATCCAAACAACATTCTGTCATGGCATTTCAGCTTCCAAAAAGTAGTGGTGGGAACTGTGAGAAAAGACTAATTATAGAAATTATGTAACAAGTTCACTTGGACAGCTCCTTGATTTGTAGACCTGATCTCTCAAATTAGTCATGTACTGATAATAAAATTAATAATTAAAATATACATGTTTGCCAGCACTATGATATAGCCTTTTTATTCCTGCTATTTAGCATTCAACATTCTATTTTAAATTAACACAATTTGCAGTGTTTGCAAAGCCAGTACCCACTAAGTGACTTAGAGGATTATCCTGTTAGTGCTATCTTGTATGGCCCACCGAAGAAAGCCACACAAAGAACTAGGCAAGAAAGGCATCCAAACAAGATCTCATTTCCTCCATAGATGTACAAATGATCTCCCCAAAATGCCCTTAGAGACTGTCATTTAGATAGTCTCATGTACTGCTTAGAAACAGCAGAAAGCCTCTTCACTGCCAGCCAGCGATGCTTGGTAAAGCACAGTATGCCAATTAGGATCTGAAGCAGGTTTTGCTTAGTTGCATCAGACCTTCCAGTTACCAATTGTTGATCAGCCTCTAAAAGACAACCCTTACCATTACACTGCAGTTGCTTAGCTGAGAGTCAACACAGTTGCATCTAAGTTTCACATGTCCAATAAAATACTTGATCATCCATAATAATAAGAGCAAGCACAGCATCCTAGAACACAGTCACCGACACCATTAATACATTCCAGGCCAGTTGTGCTTACCAATCCTGCTTCTTTTCCTTAGAGGAAACAGGTGAAAGTCTTTATAAATTCTCATCTCCAGGCCAGTGGAACACAACAGCTGATTTGCTAACATCAAAGTTGTTAATAATTGACTGATAATAACCAAGTGCTGTAAATTTCCAGAATGGAATGTCTAAATGCTGAATAGATGAGAAGCATTCTACTAACATCCAGCAGCTCTGAAACAAGCGCTGCACAGAGCTCCAAAAATATACCTTTGTTATCTTGAGACTTTGCAAGTCTACATAGTCCTCTTCCACAAACTATTACTTGCTTTTCAAAAATAACACATCTTGCACGTGATGCTAAGTGCAACAGAAGTTCCTTCTGAAGAAGTTTTCTCATTCATTTTCCTCTTTTTCACACCTGCCATTATTCACCTTTTATCAGCTTCCATCTTTCATCTACATCCCAAATGTGTTTTCCCACAAATGCATAGGTTGAAACCCACAAGATGGAACTTTCCAATTCTGTTTGGTCAAGGATTAGCATACCAAGGAATCTTACAAGGCAGCTATACTATGTATAACTTCACACAGTCCCAAATACATCCCTCATACGAACAATATTTTTTCTAATTATAGAAGACCCATTTCTCTTTCTGCTTCATTAGCATCAGCTCTTCTAGCACTGGGATGCATAAGAAAACAGGGCAGTTTTACAATTATTTTGAATTTCAAGTATGAAAAAGAACAGAAATACGATGCACTATTTATTAACATTAGGATTTCTCTATGCAGCACAATCTATCACCCACTGCTGCCTCCTGCTCTGGTGTAGCAATCAGTAGCATTTTCAGCAAAGGTACTCATACATTTTCTGTCCTCAGTTCAGACAGAAACACTTATCCTGACCGTTTTCTGTCAGCAATTTTAAACCAAAGAAACATAACCTAACATTACCATAAGTGTGATTGTGCAAAGATCATTTTGTGTTCTGAATAAGTCATTCCAGCCTTCATGACAGCACTTTTTCCTTCCCCCATTTTTCAGGATGGTCTAATATCTTGGTTACCTACATAATACATCTTAATTTATGATAACTTCTGTTCTTTCTAAATTACAAATTTAGTTTCATTTTCACTGAATGTTGCCAGTTTCCATCCACATAAGCTCTAGAATCACAGAACGGTCAGGGTGGGAAGGGATCTCTGGAGATCATCTAGTCCAGGGGTCCTCAAACTATAGCCCATGGGCCGGATATGGCCCCCCAAGGTCCTCAATCTGGCCCCCGGTATTTACAGACAGACAGACACACACCCCCCACCCCACCCCCCCAGGGTTGTAGGTGGAAACCGAGCAGCCACAGATAACTTCCTGCCACTTCTGCACACCGGCCCACTGTTTAAAAAGTTTGAGGACCCCTGAAGTCCAACCTCCTGCTAAAGCAGGTTCACCTGGAGCTGGTTGCAGAGTCACATCCAGGTGGGTTTTGAATGTCTCCAGAGGAGACTCTACAACCTCTCTGGGCAGCCTATTCCAGTGCTCTGGCACCCTCAAAGTAAAGGAGGTCTTCCTCGTATTGAGAAGGATTAATGTGTTGCAGTCTGTGCTCATTGCCCCTTGTCCTGTGGCTGGGCACTACTGAAAAGAGCCTGGCCCCATCCTCTTGACACTCACCCTTAAGATATTTGTAGACATCGATAAGATCCCCTCTCAGTCTTCTCTTCTCCAGGCTACACAGGCCCAGCTCTCTCAGCCTTTCCTCACAAGGGAGATGCTCCAGTCCCATCATCTTTGCAGCCCTCTGCTGGACCCTCTCCAGTGGTTCCCTGTGTCTTTTGAACTGCTCTGTTGATTACGACCCTCTGAGCTCTGCCATTCAGCCAGTTCTCAGTCCCCCTCACTGTCCACTCATCTAGTCCACACTTGCTGAGTTTATGCATGAGTATGTTATGGGAGACAGCGTCAAAAGCCTTGCTGAGGTCTAGGTAGGCAGCATCCACTGTTCTCCCCTTGTATGCACAGCCAGTCATTCCATCATAGAAGGCTATCAGGCTGGTCAGGCATGATTTCCCCTTGGTGAATCCACACTGACTGTTCCTGATGACCTTATTTTTCTTTACATGCTTAGAGATGACCTTCAGGATGAGCTGTTCCATCACCTTTCCAGGGATGGAGGTGAGGCTGATGGCCTGTAGTTTCCCCACTTCTCCTACAAAACAAGAAAAAATAAGGGATCACTTACATTTAACATATTTATTTCCAATCTTGCAGTATTTTTTTAGACAAAGTGGAGAAACCAGCAGTAGAAGGAAATACTTTCAAGGTTATTGGTATTGTTCATCTAAAAACCACTCAATCTTTCCTGGTTTTAACTATAATTATGCATTACAAAGCACATACAACAACTACAGGCCATGACAACAAAATTAAAATTTAAACTTTTCAGTGGTGTCTACAACAGATGAGCGGTGACACTTCATATTGAATTGCAAAAATTCAAGGTATTTTTCCTGATACAGACATGCACGACTGAATCTTAAAGTATGAAACAATACTTATATTAGTACTTCACTGGTTGCAGATTTCTAGAGTATTAGTAGAACCATTTTTAAATTATAACTGGGAGATAGCATTAAATGGAAATGGCACACGAAGCGATAAAGAAAGAAATTTCCCCCATAGATGTGTATGCTTATCTAACATCATGATTCTAGATCAGAAGGTCCTGATTTCCTCAACTGTTCTGCAATAAAAAATGAAAGATATGATCCTAATATGATGCTGCACAGCAACAGAACAGTTCTCATCTACAATGTGCTCAGGTTGTTTATAAACATTAAATAAGTAGATATACCAAAATGTAGCTTTACCATATTTAATACTATAAAAGTTACTAGAAGATCACCTGACTTTTGGATTTGATTTAGGAAACTCACTAACAAACTAAAGACAACAGGAAAATCAGTCTCTGCAGCAAGCACTTCAATATTTTCTTCTCTTAAGGTACAGACAGGAAAGGAAGCAAAATTATGAGTAAAACTTTGTGATAACCAAACAGTAGTAATCACTATCAGATTAAAATAATAACATTGTGCTCAATTTTCATGTATTTAAAAGGTTTTACAAAATGGTAAAAGATCAGGTCCAACAACATTTATGCAAAAGCCTTTTAACCCTATGTTTTCATTACAAAAGTCAGATATCAAGTTGTGTTACTGACATAATTTACTTTACTAACAAAATAAGTTATTTACCTTAAAATGAATGGGATTCTTCAAGATGTGCCCTACAGACAGTCTTAAGAGTGAACATATATTAAAACCAGTAGCTTTGACTAGCAAAGTCTGTTTATAGAGCAAAACTTCCTTACCATCACAAAAGTGTAAGTGACAAAAACAAATTCAGAACCTGCCTATGCCCTTTGGCCAATCAGAATCCAGATGAACATTTTGAAACAATGGCAAAAATGCATCAGGGCATTCCCAAGCATTACACATCAGAAAAATCAAGTTATTATAAAAAGTAGCAATTGGTTCTTTATCAGTATACCTACCAGTACAGATGAAGCTAGCAATTAGCATCAGTTAGCATTAGTCTCATATGACAGCTAAGTGGCCACCTGCAAAACTTTCCCACAAGTATTTCTGCCTCAGGCTAATGCTCAGTCCATCAGCGATACATTGTTAAGTTTGTTTCTTTTTACAGAACAAGACCTGCATGAATGAAAAATGCAAAAGCAGAGCAAAATTTAGAAGTGGATGGCATAACTTGAGTTGGATGATAGCTTGCTTTCACCAGCTGTCTACCCTTTCCAACATTTTCAACCAACAGGGAGCTGAGCTGCTCACAAATCACCTTTAAACTGCACTCTACAGCATGGTATGTCACTGACATAAAGTCAGCTATATAGCTCAGTTCAACCTCAGCAGCTGTCTCAAACTTTTTCAGTTCATTTCTCACACTGATTCAAGCAATCACTGCAAATTGTGGTAATGACCTTAATGTGTTACTGTGCTCTGCTAAAGTTGTTCCATCCAGTTTAGCTAGCAGAATGAATCATCCGTAAACCCTTAAAACATTTCATGCAAAGATATGTAGATTAGCTCAAATTAGACTCAACAGCATGTCAGGCTGTTAGCTGACATTGCATTGAGTGAACAAGGGTGCTTTCTCCTTGTCTGCTCTGGCTCAGCAACGAGGGCAAGAAATATAACTGAAGGTTGGTAAACTAATAGTTTAGAAAAACAGAAACATCAAGCCTGCTGTGGATGATTTTGCAATAATTTTTCTTACTGCAGCATAAAACACTGTTTTAGAATTTGTAGGACAAGTCAACTGGTTTTGTTACCCATGAACATGGAAAGGTATTGCTCTCTGAGTTCTTCCATAAGGCTGTTTTATAAATGGAGAAGGCACACTTTTTCTCAAGATACTTTCAGCACATTTCATCAATTCTGTGAAGAATAGTTTCAAAGATGTTTAACTTTCTGTACACTTAAAAAACTGCTTTCCCACAGCAGAAAAGGGCATCTTATTTTCCTGTCATGTGAGACTTACTATCTCAAAAACAAACAGTTAAATTGTGTTGGATTTGAGTAATGTAATTGATCATTCCTATCCACAGAATCCATGAAGGATGTTTCTGGAGAGACTTCATAGACCACTTTGCTCCCTACACACACAGGCTACAGAATCTGGTGTTATTCAGAGCGCATGCACACCCTATATCTTGACGGCCAAAACATAGCTGCATTCAATTACATAACCGTCTACATTATTCATCTATACAGATTTAAAAGGCTACTTATTATAATGGTATTAATTAAAAATAACAAAGAAAGGGCACACATCTGTCAAGACTGTGAGTTACATATGAAAATGGAAATGCGTAAAAGGTGAATTATTATTACATACTCTCATCAATATGATCCATGAGCCCAGCAATTCTCGGAAAATGAACAGGACTACTTTGTACTTTGAAATCATTTAAGCCTCACAGTATAGGCAGAATATGTAAGGTTTATATTTCAATATTGAGAGCAGGTAAACAGAAACAAAAAGATGATCTTCAGTTAGCTAAACAGTCAGTCAGTCTTAAAGGGAAAAAAAAAAAAAAGCCACCAGACTTTGATTTTTGAGTTCTATTTTAATCATTATCATTGGCTTCACCAAAATTGACATCAACGTGATTTTAATCACTCTGAACCAGACAGCTGTTCCACTTTTATGTTCTGTCCAAGTTTACAGGATTCTGGGAGCTAATGACTTTGTATCCATGAGCTTTTCTTTTTTTTTTTGTCCTTTTTTTGATCCTTTCAGATGAAATGGGATGAAGTCTTTTTAATCCCACCATGTGGCTAAGATATGTTTTTGCTTTCTCAAATTTGCCTGAAGTTGGTCAGAGAAAACTTTGAACTGGGGGGAGTGTCTGTCCAGTGAAGTAAGGCTCAGTGGAATGACATATCCCTATTCGGGTAGGCAGCGATGGTTTTTTGGCAATGACCACAACCGTCTTCCAGCATAAACACATCCCCCATTTCATCTCTACCCCATCACTGTTTGACTTTAAAATTACAACACTCAGGTTGATTTAGCCTTATTTATATGTGGCAACAACCCCTAATATCTGTTAAGTAACAACTATTCCACTACCACCTGCTTGCAAGGACAGTTTTCTTTCACGTGAAAGGTGACTTTGTGTGGTTTGGTTGAGTCTGAGGTAGATTAAGCTAAACCAGAAAAAGGCATTCTTAGAGTAGAACATGGATCCACAAGGCAAGTTAGTGCAGAATAGCTACTGCATTTTAAATTCACACCTAAGCTTATTTCACAATAGCTTCATTAACAAAAGAGATAAGGGGGGGTGGGTGAGGGGTGGAATATAAGGGTTAAAACAGTAAACTGCAGATGATTGCTGTAACCACCTTTCAGGATAATCTTGTTTGTGGAGAAAACAAAGCTATGCTGTGCTAGGCAAGAGAAGGCAGGGTTGTACAGAGATTTTAAAAGCCCATTTAATGCATTGGGGTTTGGGTTGTTTTGGGGTTGGGTTTGTGGTTTTTTTGTGTATTTATAAAACATCTGAAGTTGCACTGTCATTATATATGGGAAAAAATATGCTCATGTACCCATATACAGCATTTGTTTTCACCACTTTTCTTTCAATTATTACTAGTCACTGAGATATACTACTTCTAAATTAACAGGGAGCTGTTCTCCATTAATACACTTCATAATCTTTTCCTGTTTGCTCATATAATGACACGTAACACTGGTTTCTGAAATAATTATTTTTGTAGTAATTGGGCTGCTCTTTTCTTGCACAAGTATGTAGCAAGTCAGTATTCGTTCATTTTAATGCAGGCCTTCTACATACAAGATAAGCCCATTTGAAACCACGGGGACAATGAAGACTTATTTTCAGTGCATTACACTAGTAAGAAGTTGACCTATCATTAGATCAAGTGATACTAGAGAAAAAAAAGTATGGATGTATAAATCCCTTATTAAGATTCCTCATTTTTTCCCCTAGACTGTTATAGTTCCAGTGATGTTATTTCAACTAATATGAAAGGCAAAATTTTCTATATTACAGTGGCACAAATGTAAGTCATTCTCTTAGACATGTATTATTAAACCTCTACGGGTAAAGCTCCAATAGAAAAGGCTTTGCCTGCCTTTATGTGAGAGGCAGAGTACAAAGTCATCAGGATCATTAGTTTGGAAGAATTTTTCCAGTATTCAGTGGTCACTTTGAGTCTGCAGTAATTTCCACAGACTCAGTGGCCACTTCATGGACCTGTTTGCCTTTCCAGCATGGCGAGCCACCACAACGTAGGGCGAGTACACAAAGCAATCCAGTCAGGCAGCGCCAGAACCTGAGCCCCACCCCGGGAAAGCTCTGGTTCCTCAGTTATTCATCCTTCTACAGCCGGTTCTTTCAGTAAAGATGCTTCTTCATCTGTATTCCACCATAGCAAAAGCATGTATATAGTAAATACAACATTATAATTATGCAATAGCAACTTTGCTGGAATTCTACAAATGGCCATAATACAGCTTTGTATCGCATCAGCGAACAACATCTCATCCACTAGCAGTCCCAGGGACGAAGTACCTCTCAGCATTACCCTCTCTCTCTCCAAGGAAAACACCCCATGAGCTGCAAGGGCCTCATAATACAGACTTACATTGCATCAATGAACAACACCTCACCCACTGGAAGACGCAGGGAGAAAGTATCTCTCAGGGTTACCCTCTCTCTGCAAGGAAAACCCCACAGGAGCTGCAAGCGCCTTGTCCCAGCACCTCAGCAGACGGGCCACCATCACCTCACCTGCACAGGCGGCCGGGCCGCGAGGCAGGAGACCCCGGCCCACAGCCGTATCACCCACTCCCCGCGACACGGGAGGGCAAAACTGGGCACCTGGTGCCGTAGAAGACCATCGGCGGCCCAGGGCTGAGGACGCAGGACGCAGCCGCAGCCCCTGCCCCTGCCCCTGCCCCTGCCCCTGCCCCTGCCCCTGCCCGCCCCGCCCCGCCGCGGCCGCCCCGCCCCGCCGCCGCTCTAGGCCGCGCTCCTCAGCGCTTCCCTGTTTGAGGCGCGCGCGCATGCGCGCGGCGGGGCTGGGGCGGGGCCGCCCGCGCGCCCCGTGACTAACGTGCTGGAGCGCTCGAGGCGCGGGTCAAGGTGAGCGGGGGCCCTTCGCGGGTGGCGCGCGGGGCGGCGTGCGGTGGGGGCCCGGCCCGTGGCCGTGCGCGCGCGGGGAGGGGCGGCGCGCGCTGAGCGGCGCGGCGGGGCCTCGGCGGCCTCCGCGGCCGGGCCCGTGGGTGCCCGCCGGCCCCCTCGAGATGAGCCTGCCGCGACGCCCGGCGTAGAACCGGGAGGCCCTGCGGCTGCGTCCCGCCTGGAGGGAGCTTGGCAGCGCCCTCCGAGCCCTCCCCCTGCCCTGCTGCCCGGGAGCCGTTTCCTCAGGGGAGAGCGCCGCGTCGTTGCAGGGTAGGCGGGGGCGCAGGTGTGACGGTAGGAAGGGGCTGCTGTAGGGTCGCCTGCTCCCTGGAACAGGAGCTAGTTTTACCCAGTCTCCGCATTGAACCGTGGCGCGGGGCAGGGGAGGATCCCAGAGGAAAGGAGCCCTCGGCGCCCAGGACACGGCCTCTCTGCGGCTTGTGGAACTGAACGTCCTCCATTGCTTCTGACCTCTCGGTTTCTCTCTCTCACGTTATTCTGTCTGCAGCTTCTGAAACTGGTAGAACCATCTGCAAGACAGTCTTCAGTGGCTCTTCTGCCTTTGACAGCAGTGACTTCTAACTTGGTCTTTGGTCATACCTAGGAAAGTGGATAATCGGTACACTCTTTGGGATTGCTATCATGTGGGAGCCTGAATACTACACCACAGGTTTCTCAAAAAAATATCAGGTGATGCTCCTGGCTTTCTGGGAGCAATCTGCATTCTTCTGTTCATTCCCAACTTGAAATTCTGCTGAAGAAAACCAGGCCTTTTGTGTTGGAATGTTTACAATTTTCAGCAACTCCAATACAACTTTTTATTTGTTAAAAAAAAAAAAAGTATGCCCAAGAGGAGGTAACTGAGAGCTTTCAGCTTTTCTGATGCCTGGATCTGAAAAAGTAAAGTTTATTCAACCCTATTATGTGTAGGTGGGTGTATACTTTTGCTCTGTATGGCAGTCAAATTTGATAAAAATATCAAACATATTAGGCTTCTTGGAATATAAAAAGGATGGCTGGATCAAGATCCTACTACTATTGTCATTCTTCCATATTCATCTGTTTCTTTCTTGAGGGAAAGACTGCAGCCCTACAGTGTGTCAGGGAATCCACGTGGAGAAAATACCTATGGGAGGAGGAACTTCACACCAGAGATTTCAGAGATGAGACATGAATCACTAGAAAATCTGAATTTGTTGGTTCGGTTCATGAAAGTACTTAGCTTTTTATGGCATGCGTTTTTCTCCCTTCATGATAGCTAGTGTTGATACTAGCTTCTTTTTGAAAACTTTAGTTTGGAATTAATTAACATTCTTCAAGTGTAGAGCTGCTTAGTGGTGTGACGGAGAGTTTGGTGCCTAATCCATTACATTTGCTTTTCCATTTCCATTCACCTCACCTTACCAGTTGAAGTTACCATTTTTTTGCTTTTTGCCCAGCCATTCACATCAGTTTGCTTGGTTGTGTCTCATCTATTGTTCACAGTTTCTCTGGTTCTCTTTCCCCATTCTATTTCTCACTTTCCTGCTTTACTAGCCTTTAAGTTGCTATTCTTGCCATGTTTCTCTGTTCTCCCTGATTGCTAGTGCCAGTCCTTCCCATCTTTCCTTCCTGCATGTTCCTCATTCAGAGTCATTCCTCCTTGAAATGTCTTTCCTTGAGTTTCCTCTGAGGATCCTCATTCCAGCCATTTTGAGACCACAGTTCCAGAAGACTTTCAGTCTTACTTGTCCTCCATTTAGACTGACTGCCACCTAGGCCTGATACAGGAGGGATAAACTACCTGCTCTTCATTTTTCTATTAGGCTGCACCTGGCATGGGCTCTAACAAGTTGGAAGCAGGTGAATCTTTTTGGCAAAAGCATATGTAACTGTAAACAATGTCTTATGGGCAGTCTAACAAGAAGGTAGAGGAACCAAGCCCAGGATAAACAAACTGGAGCGTTTTAGCGCTGAGGAATTTATTTAACATTTTTAAAGGGACCTGTCATGTCTCTGCAAAAATGGGAAAAGAAAAGCAAGGGGAGAAAGGGGTAAGAATAAAACTGGGCAAGAACATACTAGAGACTCCCCTGAAGGTACTGCTGTTGTGCTGCTTAATGCTTCTGTTGTACTTGGAGGGTGGGACAGGTGATCTTGGCATAGAATGATGATAAAACTTATAATGGAGTTTCACTCCATTTGAGTTCAAAAGTAGAACCATCTCATTATTGTTGTTTGGAAAAGCTAAAAAAATAGTAATGCATGTTGCTTCCTGTTGGTCTTAAAAAAATATTCAAAAGCATGTGTCATATTGGCATCATGCATATATTGAGAAGGATTATGTATATGATACAAATCCCCTTTATTTAACTTTTAAAAAATCTTCTCTTTCTCCAAAAGCTTTCCTCAGTTTACGGTGCTAAAGGATGGTGCCTCTAACTTGCTTTCTTTAGTCACTTCTGTATTGTTTATAATGTGAGGAAAGTTTGATTGTTTGTTACTATGTAATGATATTGGTATGAACATTTGCTTGTGTAATGGTGTTAAATAACCATAGAGTTATAATATAAATTTCCACCACAGAGTGAATGCAGTTATATTTAGAAGTAAATGTCCATTTCCAGTGTTGTATTTTACTGTGACAGCTGTCATAGAATGAGTGACAGTTCAGTTGCCAGCCTCCCTTTCTGCCCACCCACTCACAGTATCTGGAAGATCTTCAAATTGAATTTGAAGGCTTCTCAACACAGCCTTCTCAACAAAAAGCTGAGAAAATGATCTGGGAAATCAACAGTGGTTTTGTTCCCTCAGAATGTCAGGCATTCAAAGAAGTAATCTGAACTTAAATTGTATGCTTTTTCCCCTCATCTTTCTATGCTGCTCTGTATTGCTTTTGCTTTCTTTTAATATGTTAAGATCTATGGGTTTTTTCTTTAAAGACCTCTATTTTTTCCCCTGTACTATTATAGCAGATATTTCAAGCATGTGTTGGGCACAATAAAATTGCTTTTCATCACCTTTTTTGTTGTTCAGATTGGGTTTTTGTGTTTTTATAATACAGGTATTTAGTTTCAGGATAAAAATTGAGTGAGTAGCGTTGATGGCGGACGTTTCTGTAAGGCATGAGCTGTAAAGCAGTTCTGCTTACTCTGTGTGGTTTATGAACAGTGGATCAAACCCCTAACACCATGGACAGATTTAAACTGACTACAAATAGTGATCTGCCCAAATTTCATGTGAGCTGTCAAGATTGCTGGCGGTTTGTATTCACCGCATTCTTAACTTATTTCTGCACAGAGTAGTTTCATTAGTGGTTATAAACTTCAGCCAAGTTCTGTATGTCTACAAATTATTTACTGGAGTAAAGTTGTTGTTTTAAATTGCACTGGGTACATCTGACAGTTTATAAAATGCTTATTGTATTAGCACAAATTCTCAGATGCTAAGACAGTTGCTCTAGGGATAACAACTGTACCACTTCAATGTAGTTTTGTTAGGCAAATGTTATCAGGAGGAATTTGGAGTTTTGTTCTGAAAAGTATTTTATAAGAGAAGTACAAAGTGATGTGCCCATGATCACACAGAAAGTATATAGTAGAGTACATTTATTCCAGAGCTGTGTGGATATAAAAATCCATTGTTATGTTTCTTTAACTGTTAATTCCTGTATTTTCAATGCTCATTTTTTATTTTTTAAACAGTAACTAATAACTTAATCAAAGTGTGGGGTTCTTTCCTGTTGTTGTAGACTGATATTCTACATTGTTCTGTCCAGAGAACTGTGCAGGTCACTTATTTTTCACTGATGTGATGCTTTAAAACACATTTGAGATCCATTTCTCATAGTTTTTCTAAATCGCTTTGGCAGCTCACAGTTGTAAGAAGACACATTTACAGTCCTCTTTTAAACTGTTGAAATTCAAGGAGAAATTTTTCAGTAAAACAGATCAAACAGTGATCTAATTCTTTCTTACCTTTGAGCCAGACCATTTCATAGGAGAAAATGCACTGCTAATAGAAAGACTTGCTGTTTCATATGGAACATCTTACACGGCAATCTCTTTTTGTCATGTATCTGCATAGTGCTATTGCTGGCATGAGTGCATGCCTTTTAGTGAGTTGCATCTGACTTACACATGCAAAGCTGCCTCGGTGTCTTAGGTGGGAGCAATGTTCTCAGCATGGAAAGCAAACCAAACGCCTCTCCTACAGCGTAGCACAGTAGGGAGTGATGATCTTACAAGGAGCACAGTACATTATAATTTTCAGTCTTTCCAGAAGGTGCTAGTGTGACATTGTATAAAATCACAGCTTTAACAAGATAAACAGGGAAACTATTCACAAGTTTGTTTTTATTTACATTTATATGATTCTTGGTCATAGATGCTGAAGTTGGTGAGGCACATATTTCATCCCACTTCCAAATTACTAAGTACTTCACACCATACTATCTTTCAAGAAAATTTATGTTTCAGTCCTTGAAACAATGTTTTCCTTTGCAGGAACCCAGTGTGAAATTGCTGCAAAAGCAGGGATGATTATACAGAGAGTAGTGCTGAATTCACGCCCCGGTATGTATTTCTCTCCAATAAAGGAGCAATATGTTCGTTATGGTTGCCTAATGCTCCAAAATGGTGAGCGGAGAAACAGACACTAACTTAAGAGTTACTGACATTGATATATCTTAATACTGCATGCAGCAATAAGTAAAGTTTATTTTGAGGTGTATTTATTTAGTCTGGATATACAGATTTCTAAATTCTTGGGTGAGAAAAAAAAAGATTGTCACATAAAATGTGAGAAACCCCAAAGTGAAGAAACATGACCAAGCATTGCTTTTTAGTTCTGACATTTATTCTTTTTGCATTTTAAGAGATGACTGAAATAGTGTTTTGTTACTGTTAATTTTTGTTTTCTTTTAGTAAATATTAAATCTTTTATTCCTCCCATGTTTCAAAGTATTTATTTTTTAAATTTACACTCTTGACTATTTGTTTACTTCCTTGTTTACACATTTGCCTTGTTACGGATGACAGCATAATATTTCAAATAGTGAGTTTATAAATAGTCTGTTGTAGAAAACCCACATGTGTGCATTAAGTTTTTGGGGCAGTATTGTATGCTGCTCAATGCCAAAATACTCCTAAGAGGTAAGAACTATTGTGTGACCTGTAAATAAGTCTTTATTAATGCAAATCTAATTTTTCAGTGGTAGCCTGCTATAGTCACCCAGTCACTCTGACTTAAAACATACATGGGTATCTGTCTCTCTCCCTTTAGTGCTGGTGGTTCCAGTTGTTAGTCTGATTGATCCGCTGTATGCGGTACCAACCTGAGGATGAAGCCTCCAGGTCTGGGGCTCTTGGCACACATTTTATAGGTGTTTCTGGGAAGCTTTAATTTAAGGAGGTCCATCTGTGACTGTGAAGAGATGCTCTTGCAGCATATGCATGTGCGATGGCAATGGTCTGTATTCCCCCAATCTCACTGAGTCAAAAGAGACTGAAAGGTGAGGGTTTAAAATTTACCTAGTTAAAATGTATGGTCATTTGCTACTCACAAAATAATACACAGTGGTTTTGTTATGTGAGAGAACTCCCAATGCATGTTTTTGTTTTGAAAGTTAGGGGCTTTTTAGTACATAGGGTATATAGACCCATTTTTTGAGCGTGAAACCTTTTTTCTTTTCCCCCTTTAATTTGCCCTAATTGTTCATAAAAATTATGTGTAGCAAACAGCACAGAAACTGTCAGTCAGTGCAAGTGCTTGGTGCCGACCCAGGTAAATGTAAGGTGACAGATCAATGGGTCTTCAGTTTGGATGGTGGTAGCGCACCCATTTAAATCATAGTCTGTGACACAAAATCCAAATTTTGTTTGGTAGTTTTATACCCAAGTAAAGATAGACCCTAACTTGTTCTAAAAAGCACTGTCTAAGGGCTTCCCATATTGATTAAGGGAATCTTTATATTGATTCATTTATTTGTTTGACTTTAAAACAATTCTAGGTAAGAATGGAGTGCCAGTGGCTGAAAACTTCCGGCTGGAACAAGGTACAATAGCAGATACAATCCAAGCAGGACAAGTGTGCGTTAGAACCCTTTATCTCTCTGTGGACCCATACATGGTAGGTTTAAAATATCTTCAACTCTATACCTGTCATGATGTTTAACACCAAAGTTACCAATTATAGCACAAATGTATCTCTAGTATAACAGTAATTCTGTTCATTCTGATGGAGTTCTATTGGGAAGGAATTTGGCATTAATGTGCTTGCGATATATATAGGAATATGACTATAGGACCAGGAGGAGACTGTGAGCCCTGGTATACCATTACAAATTTGTATCAGCTTTTTCTGAACGTTGTCTTTTTTATATGTACATTTTTAACTTTTTTTTTTCTTCCCCATGGATGGAAATACTTTTTAATTGAGGGGTGTGTGGGCAGAGGAGGAATAATATTTCATGATGAAGCAAGGGAGTGACATGATCAGGCAAAAAGATTCCAGACAAAACACATAAACGAATCAAGTTAAATGTTATTTGGCTATTACCAGTTTTGTTTACATATGAAAGTCATATTTTCTCCTCAGGTGGGTGATGGCAGAACAAAATGTGTCAATACTTTGTAAACAATGACAACAGAGAGAGGATGAGTGAATGAAGCCATAATGAGCACTTGAACCTAATTCTGCAAAACTGTAGAAATCATGTGCTTGGGAGAGTTTGTTGAAATGGAAGTGAAAGTAGGAGAATCAGGCAGACCTGGTCTGCTAATATGTAAAAGTTTGCTATAAAGAGAATTCTGATCTTTTGTTCCTGCACAGATGAAGATAGTAGGAAAGAAGCATTCTTAATGTCAGGAAAGTGCATTTAGCTTGGAAATTAAGGAATAGTTTAAGAATCGTGAAGTACTAACTCAGACTACAGGGGGAGATACAAAGAAAAGACTTCAGACTTCAAGATGTTCCTTAGAAACTGATCTCTGTTGGGGTGGTCTACTTAAATTTGACTGTTCTTCAGTGCATAGGCATGGACTGAGGGACTTGTGGGTGGTTTTTTTCAATCCTGCATTTCTATGGTTCATCCAGTTAAGGAATGGCATTTACAGGATTCTTGTCAGACCCAAGCCAGTAGTCTTCGGTTGCACAGCTGACTTTGAGGCAGCGTCTACAGAACATGTTGGCTTTGGTAAAGCTGCTGGAGGTGATAAGAATTGTCCGTCTTCCTTTTGTACTGAGCAAACAAGCGGGGAAAGAGGGATCTACGAAAAGATGATGAATATTTGGGGCTTACTGAGAGATTTTTGAGTAGCCCTTGTGTTTGAAGTTCTAAACATATCTCATCCCCAACTTCATTTGAAGTTATAAACAAATCGTGTGTTCCATCAAAGCCTTGCATTAAAGCCTTGTCTTTCAGCGCTGCCGAATGAATGAGGATACTGGCTCCGATTACCTCCTGCCCTGGCAGCTGTCCAAAGTTGCTGATGGTGGGGGCATTGGGGTTGTGGAGGAGAGCAAGCATGATAACCTTGCTAAAGGAGACTTTGTAACTTCCTTTAATTGGCCCTGGCAAACAGTGGCAATTCTAGACGGAAGCTTGCTACAAAAGGTAATGTAAATGCAAAGCCCAGATTGTCACTATTTTCTTTTATTAAACCTTTTTTTTTTTTTTTTAAGTAGTGGCTAATGATACTTAGTGAAAAACAAGCCGATATTTTTGAAGCAACTAGTTCTCAAAAGGCAGCTCAACTCACAGGTGGCAAAATTTATATAAATTTCTCTCTCTTCTTAACAAAAGTGTAAATGCTTTTGATGGTTACCAGACATGTCAGTATTATTCCAGTAGTTGGGTTTTAAATCAATTTCCATGAAGCTGCTTCTGTTAATTAATTCTGTAAATTATTCTAATTCTAGTAGAATTCCTGATCCATGAGAGTGTGGTCATATGACATGAAAGGCTTCAGATATATTTAATTAAATTTATTTTACTAACATATGTTAGTGAAAGCTTTTACTTGAGGCTTTACATCCACAGAAGAAAGGGTATTCAATATTAAGTTGAAAGTGGAGAGGAAACAGTCCATTAGGACTATTGTGTTGATCATCCTCATGTAACACAGAAAATTATTGTAGTTTAGGAATGTATACTTTCCAATAAACTCATTCCTTTAGGACCCTTTGCCACTGATATGCAATCACAGTATTTGATAAAGCGGTGCTGTTTTATCCTTAACGCTGGCGTAGGGGTAATTCACCATTGCTGGAAACTTTTCTCCCAGCTGCCTTTTGACAGGTGCATCATTTAAGTTTTTGTGAGCGACTTGGTTTAAAAACATTTTCTAAAACTATAGAAATGTAATCTTTGTTTCATTTTGTATGAACTTGTTATTAGGGTAGAGCTAGTTTATAGATAGCTTGTCCCTACCAGTTGTACCTTGCCTGGTAAATATCCTGAGTTGGTCTTCTATCCTCAGACAATCAAATAGCAAACAGCAAAACTGCACCTTAAAAAGAAATGAACACCACCATGCGTTTCTGTTTTGTAGCTTGTTCCACAGCTTGTAAATGGACACCTTTCCTACTTTCTCGGTGCAGCTGGCATCACAGGACTGACAGCCCTGCTAGGTATAAAGGAGAAAGGACACGTGGCTGTGGGTGCAAATCAGACAATGGTGGTGAGTGGAGCAGCTGGTGCCTGCGGCTCTCTGGCTGGCCAGGTAGGTAGACTTAAGATACACAAGCATACTGTGTTGCCGAGTCTGTTTTCTGATACATGCTGGTTAGTAAATGTACATATAAAATCTAAAATGTAAAAGTGAGCAGGAGTAACTCCATGGGAAGGGTCTGTTTCACAGATTTGGCCAAACTCTCACTGGGAAAGATTTTAGGTGTGAAACTTGTTTCATGAAACTGGGATAGGAGAAAACGACCCAAGGTGATTACTTGTCCCTAGCATAAATAAAATAGATGATACAAATACATGTGTATATGTATAGTAATCTGCTGTTTGATGAGTTGACTGGCAACTTTCATTTTTTCTGTATTAGAAAATAGTCAGTAAAAAAAAATGTAATGAACCCTTCATTGTGTTGTGTTCCATGATATCCTTTGTTTTTTGAGATTTACAGCACTTTTATTCTCGTTAGCTTTGCAGAACTTGTTACAGTGTGTTTGTGTATCAGTGTCTGTGCATATCTACAAATGTACACACACATACACGCATATGGAAACATAAACACAATAGATATTAAGTAAGCTTAAGACTTACTGATAAAGAGAAGCTATGAAGAAATAATGCATAAGCAAATCTGTGAAGAATGTATTTAAATAAATTATTGTCCAATCTTTTTGGCCTTTTATTAGCTATTTTCTTTTATTATGGTACTTGGCAGATGGTCATTTTATACTATCATTGGCTCTCCAATCCTGCCAGTTGTTGGTGATGACTCAGACTAGATCTCCTGCAGTCAGCGAGTTTGGAAAGATGGCAGATTGTGATTTTTATCTGCCCCTTCTCTAGGTGTGAGGACAGAGTGACAAGAGGCAGTTGTGTCGCATGACAGAGGAGATGGGAGCCTCTGCTGAACTTTGCTGCCTGGGGTTTAGTGGGTGGGGGATAACTGATAACACCCCTTAGGCCCCCTGACTCCCACTGGTACCTTTATGCAGATGAATGATCTAACTTCTCTTTATTGTTTGGGTTTTTTTGTTGTTTTTTTTTAACTGTGTGCCTGCAGATTGGCCGTTTGGAGGGCTGCTCTAGAGTTGTGGGGATTGCTGGCACAGATGAAAAGTGCTCCATTTTGGTTGAAGAAATGGGGTTTGATGCTGCTATCAATTACAAGAAGGGGGATGTGGCAGAGCAGCTACGTGAACTCTGCCCGGGTGGTGTGGATGTTTACTTTGACAATGTTGGTGGAGACATCAGTGATGCAGTTATAAGTCAGGTGATTATACTGGCTGTTGGGTTTATTCTAGTAAATCTCCAATGTCTGCATGTCCAGCTTTGACTCGGTTCATACAGGAGACAGCAGAGCAGGCTTTCCACTTCACTGATCTAATCCAGGTGCTGATTCTGGTCTTTAGGAGAAATCAGGTATTTGAAATCAGTGTCTGTCATTTGGACTAGCCTGGCAGTATAGTGATAGAAACACAATTTCCGCTGCTTGTCTCTTGCTTCTTTGGCCAGGAGACTTGGTAATATTCTAAAACCCCTTGTCTGTCAGTGTAGTAATCTTGTGTTTTTTCAGCTTTGGTTTTCTGGTTTCACAAAAGACCAGCTCTGCTGGGCCTCCATAAAGGCTTTTGACCAGCCCTCTTCATTGTTAACATGAAAATACTCTCTCTTGGTGGGGGAGGCTTTGGTGGCAATGCCATCTTTGGGAGCTCTAAGTCACAGCTGTATCCAACAGCTGGGTGAAACTTCTTTGTCCTGTTGCCCCTCTCCTCCTGACAAAAAGGGCACATGGTAAGATAACAGTTTCTCACATTCCTTGTATTTGATGCCTTTTTAAATTACACATAGGCTGCATAGAGTTTATTTTTCCACTATTGCCCTGCATTTGAATGTAGTCATAGGTTGAATGGGACTGACTGCAATTTTCCCACTCTTTTCTAGGAAATGTGGCTTTAAATAAGGGTACCCTTCTGGAAATTTTGCAATATAATCTATTGCATCTCTAGAAAATGTAGTTTTTGAGACCAAGGAATGTAATTTTCCTTACTTTGTGCTGTCCCAACAGATGAATCGGAACAGCCATATCATCCTGTGTGGACAGATATCTCAGTATAACAAAGATGTGCCATATCCTCCTCCACTGCCTCCTGACATAGAAAAAATACAGAAAGAAAGGAATATCACAAGGTACATTTCTTCACCAGAACTTGTGACCAGGTTCCAGGTAGATTGCACATGTGATGTTGTGATTCGAGTGTTCGGAAGGTAGCCTGTAGATCCGCAGTAGGCACGTTTTACTGGAACAGAATATTAGCATAGTAAAAAAGGAAACGATAATCACAATGTCAGTAAATCCTTTCTCTTACATTTGTCTGTATCAGCATAAAAAATGCGAAAGAATGTTGTTACTTGTTAACATAGTTGTGTGTGTTTGTGGTTGCTTGATTTAGTCCTGGAGTCCCTGACAGATTCTTCAGTATGAGGGAAGAACGTGTTTCCATGGTTCTGTTCTCGGATGTTTTGCAGAGTGCCTTCTCTCCAAGTGTAATAGTTCAGGCAGAGAGAAAACCAAATAATTTTAAAGTAAGGATGCAGCTGACGTGGTAATTGTATCGAAATCTTTTGTGTTTGGGGTTTTATTAGATAATGGATATGTAGGTGTGACAGATACATACAGATAGAACGTTGATTTTTGTTCTGACTCTGAGAATTGCTGAATCTCCTACCAGGATTCAGGTGGAGCTAAGGCAGAGATTATGAGCAAAGTCTTAAGAGACTTTTCATTTGTTGCACTGCAGAAAGTTAGGGAGACTTTTGATTTCCGTGCAAACAGATTGACCTCTTCTAACTAACATTCTTTTCTTATCCCTGTTACTGTTCTCTGCGCTTTTAAAAAATGGATAAAAATACTAAACCCCACCATGCATAGTAGAAGGCAGTGGAGAATTTAGTTGGTATGTTGCTACAAGTAATTATCATTTTTTATGATTGTTTCAGTTTCTCTTGATTGTTATAGACAAATGTGACAGCAGGATATGCAAAATTCTGTGGAGCCTGAAAGTCAGTTTATACTCGCCATCTAGTTGCAGGTCCATAACTTATTCTTCCTACCACAAAACAAAACACCAAACACCCTCCTGACACCCCCTGCCACCCCCACCCCCCCAAAAAAAAAGGAATTCACTCACATTTTATGGACATTTGCTTATTCTGGCAATACTACTTGATTTTTATTACTTTTCTCCCTGGTACTTTAACAGGATAACTTGTCTAAGACCGATGTTACTGTAAAGCTCCCGCAGCAGGGAGCTGTCTCAATAAGCTGACAAAGCTCAGAGTTAGGTCTCATTGTAATTAGTACTCATAACCCTTCAGTTTCAATAACGCTGTTTCCTGAAAAGATTTGTAAAGATTTCAAAATATGCGTACCAGCATTTCTTAAGTCAAGGCTCATTCTTGTCTTCCACAGGGAAAGATTCTTAGTGTTGAACTATATGCACAAACAAGAAGCTAGTGTATTACAGCTCTGTCAGTGGATCCAAGAGGGTAAACTGAAGGTAAGAACTTTTACATTTAATCTATGGCCTTTAATACTATTTCCTCAGATCATGGGCTGACTACAGGAAGTCCAATTTCTTTTCCCTGGCTCTCTTACCATGCCTCAGGATTGAGCAGATTTTCTTAAGAATATGTAAGTATAATTGAAAGCTTATTAAGTAGCACTGTTTTAGTAGGTACCTGCTGAGGATGGCATGCCTGTAATATGACAGACTTTTCTAATTACACGCTGCTGATATCTGTATTCTTTCTTTCAGCATAGGGTGCAAGGGCTTTTTTACTTAAGGGATCAGACCTTCTAAAATACGTACTTTCAAATACCTGATTAGTTAGTGTCCTGAATGCTTTTGGGGATCTTGTCTGAAATTTTGTTTCAAGCTTTATAATCAATCACTGTTTATTGTTTTGTGATGGGTAGGTGCTTTATCCATCCCTTCCCTGTGAATCTGTCTAAATTATTTTTTGATTCTTTAAGTGATCATTCAGTTTTCTTGGGATAATCCCGAGATATGAAATGTTGGCAGGGGCAGGGATATTCTAGTTCTGATTGAAGAATTAAATCACCTACATGTTTATCAGAAAGTATTTCTCTTTTGATGAAAGCATCTGGCCCAAACAGAGCACTGTCCACTGTAGCAACAGAATTATTTACATTTTTGTAGTTTCTTTGGCAGTTTCATGGCACATAACTAAGAAATGTTAATCTTGTTTGAAGAAAGCTAAAAGGATTTGTTTGCATTGACAGGTCAGAGAGACCATTGTAGAAGGCTTAGCAAACATTGGTGGTAAGATTTTTACACCATTTTCTAAGAGTAATAATCTGATTAAATACAATGACAGTAGAGGTGAACTACCTCCTTTGTTTCATTTGCCAATTCAGATTTGTGCATTTTATCTAAACTGATTTTTATGTTATGTTTATTACAGACTAGATTTTTTTTGTTTCCTTCTTAATTTAGCACATCATTAAGGATAAATATGTCTGGGTCCAAAACATGATCCTCCTTTTTGGACAGCTGTTTGATACATTTGCTCCTACCACTTTTTTTTTCTTTTTTAAAAGCTACTGGTCACATTTTGCTTGGCGCTAACTTTTTTCTTTATTTCTCTTGAAGCCGCTTTCCAGTCTATGATGAATGGAGGCAATATTGGAAAGCAGATCGTCTTGGTTTCTAAGTGAAAGTCATTGCTTCAGGAAAAATAGTTGGATTCTATCTCTAACAGTGAGCAAGTTTTTACTTAGGCTAATTTCAATTTTCTTAAATAAACTATTGACTTGTTCTGTATGTACTGAAAGCAGAGATTCTGGGATGCTAATAAACTAAATAGAACTGGAAACAGGAATGTAATCCTTGATACTAGAAACTAATAATACGTTCTTTGACACGATTTAAACAGTTGCTAGCTAGCACATTTGAAAATATTTTATGTTATGGTTTGAAAGTTAGAGTGTCCCAGGGAACCATTTCCAAAAAGCAATTTGTATGCAGCCACCTAGTTTTAGTTGTTAGAAGAATTTACTAGCATAATGTGCACCATTCACATGCTAGTTTGTCTCAGTGCCCAGAAACTTCTCTAGGAATTTTTAATTTACTAGTGTAAGTTTGCCCTGACAGTCCAGTCAGTCTGGCTAATTATTTTAAAATTTAACCGATCTCATTTTTACAGATAATTGCAATGAAAAATTCAATTTCTAGAATTCAGCGTTGCTCATAACAAAGGTATTTCCACTTTACCATCTGGAACAAATTTCCACTGACCTTGTTGCCCACTTCTTTGCATTGTATCATTATATCCCCTATTTTCAGAGCACTTGAAATCTAATTCAGTTACAATTCCATCTACATGCAACCTGAGACTTTAATGAGAGATGGGTTCAGATGTAGGATGAACTTTATTTACTCTTCTCAATATTTGCATTCCAAACTTAAGTGAAGTTTTCTTTTTAAATTCCTTTTTAGAAATCTACTCTATCTTATTTTTATGGTAATCTTCCCGATTTCAGTAGTTTTTCTGCTTTTTACACCTCTCCAAGATGTGTACCACAGGACAATCTTAAAACATGTTGCTTGATGACAGAAGGTAACTTTGCAGACAAGTGACCTTCTGTTCCCTCAGTAACTTATCTTGGTTCAGAACTGTTGGTCAAGCAATGCTCTTTTGCCATCTCAATAGGGAAACTTGAAAAAATGAGTCACCATTTCCAAGTTTGACTATCATAACCCCAAGCCAGATGGGACTGATGAGATTAAGTGTGTGTCTTCATAAGCAAGGAACAGAGAAGGGAACAGATAATTATTTTAAAGAGATTAGAATTCCACTACTGTGTACATTTAGAAACACTTAACATATTTATTTAGAGGATAGGATTATTCATATTGGTTTTGTTTTTAAGTTGTTTGCCTTTGAGAAGCGCTTCCAAACAGCAGGGTCAGCTGAACTATCCAGAGAATGGATTATGTAGATTTGTGTGAGTCACTACCTAGGCCAAACTACATGGAATCCAAGGACTAGGAAAGAAACACTGTACAAGAAATTTGGCATTTTATAAATCATTTGGTGTGCTGTGGAAGGTAGGCGAGTATAAAAAATGCCTGATATGGTTGTGAGCAATATGAAAAACAGTCCTTTCATTTCCTAGTTCTGAAGCTGGCCCTGATAGAAGGAAGCATGCAGTGATGGATGCCATAAACTTGAGGAAGAGAAAGACACCTGCAGTATAGCAGGTCTAAAATCTTCCAGCATGCATTTTTCAATTGCTGGTTCACTTGCAGCTAGATTGTGAATCCACTGTCAGCATAACTAACTCAAGCAGCATTAGTAAGTGTTGCACTGGGATAGAAGCCAAATGCAGTAAAATGAGTATGATCCTAGTTGGCAAATGAAGACAGAAAGCAACAGGTGAGTGAAATTCTATGAATTTCTGCATATTGACTGCTCATAGATGATAACTCAGTTGTGAAAGTTAAGCAGTGCAGGCTTGCAAGGCTTGGTAATTCATATATCCATTAAAAAGAGGCAGGAGGAAATGCAGTGATCCTGAGCACTGTCTCTAGGCTTGGATTCCTGTCATGTCTGCTGTATTTAATGGGGAGGGAGATGATGGAACTACAATTTCCAAACGCAGGTCTAAGGAGTGTGCTGATGTGTCCATTGTCCCCTTTCCTTCCTTTCCTCCCTCCCACTTGCTCCCACATGCATATGCCTGATTGATAGGAATATTCAGAGTGAAACAGCGTCACCATCACCCTATGCACCCTATATTCTGCATTCAGTTTTTGTCAGGCAGCAGATGAACTTTAATGCACTTTAAGACACTTAATCTTTCTGAACAAGTGTCCTCATTCTTATGTTATCCGAAGCCTGGGTTCTTCACCCAGTGTGAAGAGCTGATCCACACAGTGTCCAGATACGTGTTTATTGCAGGCCTGCACAGAGATGGGTGCTAGGTGGTAAATCCACAAAGCTAGCACCCCTTTTAACACACGGTAAAACTTTTTATACCCTTTGAACAATTGTTTACAATTACATTTAGTCACACTTGAGTCTCATTGGTTCTTAAGAGCCTTGTCTCCACCTAAGGTACAGCGCTCTTTTTTCACCTCACAGGTTCTGTGGGGAGGGGGCTTTGTTAGTAGGGGGCTCGCTTTGCTCAAGGGTGGATCTTTTAGTGTGCTAATTAGAATGGTTCACACATAGTTCAACTAATTTTCTGTTTAGTCTCAAATTCTTTCTTGTTTTTCACTATAGATACTTAATTTCCCCGCCCCCTTTTTTTTTTTTAAATAAATAATTCTTGTATCGCAGTTCATTCCTAAAGGAAATAGCAAAATGCAAAAGAGAACAGTCCACTCTGTGTACATGACCAACAATTAACAGTCCACACCCCTGCAGCAAAGCTGGTCTTAACATGAGGCTCTGTTGCTACTACTGAAAACTTACCAATGCAAGAGTATTTTTACAAATGAGAGTATTGGTATTGCCATTCCTGCTGAGTTGAAATAGTATCAGTTTTAATTAGGAATGGAAAGTCCTCCATTTAATTGGAATTTGTGTGTGTGTAATTGTACATAAATATATGTGTTGTTTTTTGGGGGCATGGTGTCACCATGGTGTTTTCCTATTCTTTTCCACCTCCGAAGGGTAACCTCCTCCCACACACAAGTTTCAGTGTCCTGTGGTATGCATTTCCCTGTATTTGGCTTCCTCCAAGCTATCAATTTTAGTTCATTTTCAACAGCCTGTTTTGAGAAAAATGCCTTTTATTCTTAAAACCGAGGACCATTCTTCTGTTTTATTTCAGCCTGCTTGGAAGGAAATACATCATAGGGTAGTATCCAAAGCAAACTAATTAGATACCTGTATATTTCAAAAGGGACTTCCACTATGAAAAAACCAATACAACCCCCCCCCCCCCCCATATCAATACATTTGTGTTGTATGAATGTAACAAAGCAATCGTAACCATAACAAATTTTGAACATATTTGCTGAGGAGCTGCTCCAGAGTGAGCTCATCTCTGGCACTGTGAGTTGACTCACCTTCCAGGAATGATAGTCCTCTAGGAAGTTACTTTTCACAACTGAAACAAAATATGATAAAATTGTAAAATTCCCAGCACTATTACTTTTACAGCAATTACTTAGCAATGCACCCAAGTCATAAGCCTGTTAAGACCTGATGATGTGAGAGCTGATCCAGAATCAGGTCATGCTGAGATACTGACTCAGGCAGCTTGCTTGCAGCAGCATTCCTATAGTTAGGTAAGCTATGACAGCCATATAGGTTCTATCTGCATTAGTCAAATGGCTTTAGAGGGAAAAAAAAAAATAAAAGATGGTGACAGGCAAATTATACCTTACCCTGGTACCCTCAATGTTTAGGGTTCTCACAGAGGCATTTCTTTACTTGTGAATCCTGGCTTATGTTACCTCTTAAGAATAAATACAAATCAAAGGGTGAAAATGTTTTAAACCAAGCACCCACAGTTGTAAAAAATATTAATACATATTTTTTTCACCTTGTCTTAATGTCTTAGTTATTGTAATAGTGTGACTCTAGCAATTTTACATTTAGCACTGTAGGAGAGGTCTCATTTAACAAGGTGTGACAAATATTGGTAACAAAAAACCAAGATGCTTTGGATGTAGTAGTCACTGGCTGCAGAAGACCAGCATTTGTGAATGTTTACATGAGTGCTTCATGTAAAGCATGAAGCTCTACCTTGTGAACATGGTGAGTGATAGTTGTAAGATCTTAAGCAAGGGCAAGCATGAATTCAGAGTACGAGTTGTGTGACCACAGTAAGGTACTAGAAATTCAGCTATACAGTCTTTATAAATAAACATTTCTCATTGCAAAGGGCAACAAAACTTAAGTAGTATTGGGCAGAGAGACGTTTTTTTCTTATTTTTATTTGAGCCAATCTTCTGCTTGGTTTGCGTTTGGTAAAGTTTCATACACTCCCATTTCCATCCCTTCTGTCTTTGCACCTTGAAGAGTAGCTGTTGGCTGTCCTATGTTTCATTTTATTCCCTTCTGCTTTCTTACCCTCCATTCCCCCCTGCCCCTTTTCCTTAACTTTTATCTAGTTCATCATATTTCTTGTCCTCCTTCTTGGCTTCTTCCTTGATAATCAAACATGCTCTGTTCACAGGAAACACCTGTTAGTGGTTTAGTGCTAGGCTGTGTAGTTTAATGTCAGGATTTTATGGGAAATGTCAGCAATACCTTGAAAAGAGCTTGCCAGCCCAGACATAAATGCTTATTATGCAGTTTATAGTAGCTGTTGTTACAAAAGTGGAGAGCGAAGGCAGATGCCTTTCAAATAGCTTCATCTCTTTATATTTGAATGCATTGATCATGGAAGAAGCAGATGCAGGATTACTTAGTCCTGCAGTTTGTCACATTGCTCTCTTCTATTGCTCCTCTGCCTCTCTCTTTACTGGGCTCTCTTCATAGTGGGAAATGTTCATACAATCCATAAATAGACTGCTAGGGAATAAAAGATCACAGGCAGGGGGCATTATCACGCAATAGGACAGGGTAACAGCAGCTGGAATAAGCTCCAAATTGAGAAAGTGTTTTGTGAGACACAACTGGGAAATCTTTAGGAAAAGCGCAGAAAGAAGCAGAAATGAGTCAGGACTTTTTAGCCACAGGAGTACAGAATTTTGCATCCAGAAAGATACCCTGGATAGCAGGATTCGGGTTTGTTACAGCACTCTACTCTGGGCAGAGTGGTGGTGAGAGGGTGGCTGAATAGGTCAGAAGTATTGAAAGAAAACTGGAAGTATTAAGTGGCAAAACACGGTTTATGCAGGAATGGGGAAGTGCAATTTATTTGTATTGAGACTGAGGGCAAATGGCGAGAGAAGGGAGTAAGGTTTTGTGGGGCTGTGGGTCTACCCTCTGCTCCACCCTCTTCTGGGATGGGCTTCTCCATATATCTGAGACCTTCCCTCAGTCCCTGCTCCTCTGCGAGAAGGAGCCTTCCTCACCTGATCAGCCCCTACTTGCTTTCCCTTGCCTCCCAGGCAGGGGAATGTGGGAAGGGAAAGGGCCAAGGACCAGCTCTGGTGGGGTGAAGTTTGGGCAGGAGCCAGCATGGTTGGACATCCTGCTGGTTCTGGGGGTGACTGTGGAAGGGCAGGACTGTCTACTGGTGCTTTTCCAGCTGGGATGGAGCTGCCTTTACGTCCCACTACCCCCGAGTAATACCTACATCTCGCTTTTGGCAGTAACAATCCCGTTAGAAAGCTGCATGGGCAGCAACGAGCATTTCAGACTGGAACAGCCTGTTGTGTGTCCTTGGGTCAGGCTGCCCATGTGAGCCTTCGGTGCCCTACAGGCAGCAGTCTCTCACCTCTGCCTTGGTCGGCTCCAGAAAGGGTTCTTTCTCTTTGAACCTTGGGAGCTGTTTTGGTTGGGGTTTTTTGTTTGTTAGCTTTTTTAATTTATTTTTTTTAGTATGCTATAGAGGTAGTGGGGAAAACCACATAGAAAAAGCCACTGTTGCCTCCTGTCCTGCATTTTCCACTACACTGAACGCCAAGATGACTGGATTGGACGGGCCTTCACTGATGACACTGATGACACTGATGACAGTTATAGGAAATTATGCAAGGCAGCAGCATTCCCCTGGGAACTTCCCTTTGCAAGTTACTGCTCAGCCCTCAGAACGCTGAGGGTAACGCACATAAAATAACCTCTCTTTTTCCTATTTATGTTACGCATTTCATAGCATCTTGGATGTATTTTGCTGATGAATGCAAGAATTCCTTCATAAGCAAACAGCAGCATGAAAAATTACATGTGCTTTTTCTAAGAATTAAAAAAGCAAACAACAAAATGTATTTGGAAGGTATTGTCAGGGTTTTTTCCCCCAGATAATAATTTCAGGTGTCCTTTTAGAGTAGTTTCAAATGGGAATCAAGTATTTTAAAGGAGCTTCTCTGTGCAGATTAAAAAAAAAACTAACACAAATCAAACCAACAAACCCTGCGGAGTATTGTAATAGGAACATTTATACTGTGAAAGATTGATTTGTCGTAGATCACACTAATGTCCGTCAGCAGTATGTAAAGTACTTCGGCAGCCTGGTTCCACGATCTGCCACGTGCTTTGCTTACTTCACATAGCTTTGATTGTCCTCCTCATGAGCAGCTTGGAAAGACTACTCGTGATTTCAGAAGACCTCTGTGTTCTCTGGCTTACCCCAAAACAGCCATGCAGTACTACTTTAAAAGAAAGATAACTGTGCCAGAAGTAATGAATGCCAAAGCCATTTGCTTCTGTTTAAGTAAAAAAGTTCATAAATAAAATCTTTTCATCCATAATCTGGAAAAAATGTCGTAAACCGTGTAACACTATGAGAGATCTTACACCGATGATGATTGATGTAAATGCTAAGATACATTACAGTACAATATTGTGTTGTCTCAGTAGAAATGTGGCCTTTCTATCAGTAGAAGAGCTTAATTTGAAAGAAGGCCAGACGCAGGCCATTCACCAGGACTACATGGGCCTGTTACCCTGGGAATGTCACTGCAGCCCGCTGTGTCGATTGCTGCTTCCTGGGCACCACGGGTCAACAGAGGAGCGAATGCAGTTTTCTTTACAGGGTGGTTTGCAGGTTTATCATATCTGCATAGGTGTCAAAGGCTTGGCCAGTTATCACAGATTCAAGTGACTGGTGATGTGTTCTGGAAGGTGGGCTGCATGTTATATAGCCAATTTATTTTGTTTGAATTTTAACAGAAAACATCGTGTATTGTGATTTTTGTAACTTATCGTTAACTTGGGCAACCACTTGTCTATATGATAAGGACAGCTAAATTACAGGCTGGCTTCTAGTTGGTGCTTCTACAAACTTTTAGCCTACTGAAAGGAATTAAAACACTTTTAAGAAGGTATGGGTAAATAGTTTTCCTATGGTAAAGTGTACAGCTCAAGTAGGAAAGTTAGTATTTTCCCCCTAAGGTATTTAGAATAGTGGAAAACTGTTTACGGAGGAAATCTGAATTAATGTGAGACAAGGTCAGTTTTAGTTGTCTGTTAAGCAACAAAAAGCTGTAATAGCTGTGCCTGTAGAACATGAGCAAAGAGTGCGCAGGGTGGAGTTCTGAGTTTCTACAGTGTGCTGTAGAAAATGTGATACCAAGGTAGTGGGATAGTCCTTTTCTCTTAAGATTTATTACATGATTCCCACATACAATCCACAGATCAACTACGTTTCAGAGCATGTGACTCTTAGTTAGGTCCTTGGAGCCAGGGATTACACAAATAAACCATCTTTGCTCGCCACGCAAAGAACAGAGATGAGAGATTCTTAACAGAATTCCATCTGTCTACCAGACACATCCTATGGACCCAAAAAGTATGTATTTGACAGATTGTAAGATTTTTAATCTTACACAAACCAGACGTTGGACTACATTGAGATTTTATGACACTGCAATCTACTGCTACCACCACAACGAAAAAAAAGTCTCATTTCAGAACAGGGTCTTGTCACAGGGTATAGATATATTTTATTGCCACTTCTTATGCTCCTGATCATATAAAAGTAACTTGTGAAATGTCCGTTTTGTTATTAATATTTCAGTAGTGTTTCTCACAAGTGAATTTTGTGCCCTGCCCCTGATTTTCTAACAGCTTTGCAAGACAAACATGTAGCGGCAAAGTATTCTCTTAACAGTGTATTTAACTTGTGCAGATGAGAGCTGTTACTCTCTTTTTCCTATTATATCATCAGTCATTGAGGAACAGGAATTAAGGAACAGGAAACCTGCCACCTTTTAGAAATAAATGAATGAATGAATAAATAAATAAATCGTAGTTGTAGTTAATATTTTCTTCCAATTCAATTTATTTTCCCATATCCTTTTTCTTGAGGAGCCATAAATAAGTTACTGTAAAATTACCTCAAGTCTTTTGTTCCACTCACAGCAGTCTAGTGAAGTAAGACAGTGTTCTCCTTACTTTACAGATAAAGGCACCTCAGCTCTCTCTGGCTCATTGCATTCTTCATAAATGTAACTATTCTATCATTTTTAGACTTTGAAAAACTGAAATGAGTTTTCCTAGGTCACTCTGGCACATTTGACTGAGATGCAGAAATACAGCTCTGACCCCTCTCACTTACAGACTTTATAGGTATCAGACTACATGATTCCTTCGGCCTCTCCCGTCCCAAGGACGTTGCTTCCATTCTTTGCTTTAAAGCTGACCTCTGACTACAGCTGGAAATCCCAGCAACATTGATCATTCACTGTCCTTTCACTGGTGAAGTGTGGAAAAACTGGCAACCTGGGCAGTGGAAAACATAACTCCTTCCTCCCAGAAAGAGAGCATGTTAATAGCCAGCACTCCCAGGACAAAAGCAATAGGCCGTGGCTCAGCTACACGTGAACACACATACGCACCTAATAGCCTATAAACTGCTCATATATAGCATTACGAAGTGAAAAAGTGTACAAGCACTTACTGTACGGACTCTCACTGAGAAGGGCACCACAGCACCTTTGCAATAACCATTAATTCATAAAGGCATCCGGTCTAGTCTTGTAGAAATATATGTAAATCTTGAAATAAAAAGAAAAGTTAAGCACAAATCCTGGAGTTCATTATCAAAGTCTGTGCTCATTTTCCCCACCATTATAAAAGTCAATAATTTAATGAATTAAAAATATTTTTTCCATTCACAGTGGTAATAGGCAAACATTTCCATTTGTGATCCATTTGGACATACCTGTCTTCTTATCACAAAACCCCCTATTAAAGAGATTATTATACAGTTTACTGTATACTGTATTAATGTATAACTGTATTATATAACATGTATTATACAGTGTGTTGTATATGTATAATACAATAAAAGTATGTATCACAGATTGTTATACATTCACTATTTGATACAGCTCTGTAGCAATGCAAGTGCAGCTTCAGATCTTGCCACCTAAAGGTTGGGCTGTATAAAATTCCAGCATCACAAACTATAGGTTGTGCCTTCACAGTTTTTAAGCCAAAAAACTTTGAATACGTATATTTTGCTTCAGGAGCTCTGACAGTTTTTCATTTCTAGAATGTAAGTTCTGAGCTCAGATGATTTCAGTGTCCAGGTTTTCCAAATCAGAGCTGCGGTCAGCACCACCAGCCACGTTCTCATCGGAGAGAGGAAGAAAGCCAAGGTCCCGTAGGTTCGCTGCAGGAAATAGCAGGAATAGACCTGCCAGGCCAGGAGGAGTGCCATTGCCAGGTGGACAAGCACAGCCACGAGGCGTGGGATGTGATGGACATGAGAACGGAAGCTGTAACCCTGGCATCGCAGCAACAGGCACCAGCACAGGTAGGCCATTAATGGCAGGTTGAAAAACAGCAGCTGAAAAGAAGAGCAGAGAAAAGTAAGATGATGAGCAAAACAAGTGTTCTTGGTAACATGCATGAGGGCACAGAAAGGTAAGAGCATATAAAACCGCCCCATCGTAAGGGCTAAGTACAATTCCCAGACCTGGGATCTCAGGATGCAGTTCCAAGACTCTGCAGCTGACAGACGTGTGGCTGCCTGTGCCTCAGTCCCTGGCCAAACGTTCCTGTCCACTCCCTTGCAGGGGGAGGCACTGGCACACATTTGACCTTTCTTGGAGCTAGTTCAGGGAGCTAGAGTTTGGCAAAATACTAGCACAGTAAAAAAGGAAGGTCCTTACGTCAGTGTAGCTCTCTGACCCAGCCCACTGTGATGTGAGACAAGTGTTAGCACTGGCATAAGGGCCAGACCGCAAAGCAGGCAATACTAGCACAGTCTGGCTTAAATGCCAAGGAACAACACCCTCTCTTTCAGACTAAGGGCAGCTGGGAAAACCAGAGGGCAGGCAGGTCAGACTGCTGGGAAACCTGGACTTGTGTGTACTGGGAGTGATGCCCGCTGAGCTGAATGGCTATTCAGTCTGCAAAGGCTGCCCTGGCCTTTCAGTTCCTCTTGCTTAAATCACTGCAACCTGCACCTGAACTGAGGACAAAAAAAAAAAAAAAAAAATTAAAAAATGGTGTGGTAAATCTGTAGAGATGGCCTCTACTCCAGACATCCAGGGAGACCAAAGCAACGTTGAATAGAGGAAAAGAGAAGTTTGAGAAAATATTGTACAACCTCCTTCCCTTCTGTACTTCACATTTGCAGAAAGGTAAGAAAGAGCTGTTTGTGGTCAGGCCTGGCCACTAATCTCTATCCTTCCGAGACTCCTTTATTTATAAAACTATATATATAAACCCCCCTCTTTTCTTGAAAAAACATATACAAAGATCAGACACACCACTACCCCCCCAGAAGAGAGCAGTTTGTCAGCCTTAATTTTTATAAATATGTACCTGTAAAATCCCAACCACAAATGTCAGACTGCCCTGGAAGAAGGAACCACCAACAAACAGCCCAAAGGAAAAACAGGCCCCCACCTGGCCATCTATCAGTTCACCTACAAACCACGGTCCTGCAAGAGAGGAAACCAAACATACAACGCTATCAGAGAAGACAATGTAGACGTGGCCCCTTTTTCACACGGCCTTTCGTATTCCTGAGCACAAAGTGGTTAACTGAGGCACATGACTTCTCTACTGCTTGTCTATAGCAGTGAGGCTCATGTTTTCACCCTCAACAAACAGCAATCTGATGAACCTTCCTGGTGTGAAAGTATTACGGTACACCAATGAGCTGTGGCATGCAATGAAAATACTTCCATGTTGGTTTAATCTCTCTGGCCGTTTTGACCATCACAACTAAATTTTTCCTTATGGGAGGAAGTGAAAAGGCAGATTCTTCCAAATGCTGGCCTTTTCCCTCAATTACAGTAAAAGATATGAAAGACATGGTCGTAAACAATTCCAGCTTGGCTCAGCTTAGATGTCAAAATGGGCAGGCTGCGCTATGTTATGCATACTACCCTGACTGCCAAGAAAGGAGCTATTTTTGTAATTTATATTATCAGAGGAGAAATAAACTGATATTGTTAGCACCAGAGCTAAGCTTAGTGACATGTCATATGAAACGTCCATTCCATATACTCATTTTACACCACAGATCTTACCCAAAGAATAAGTGAAAGCCAAATTAAAAATAATCACTTTTCTTTCAGAGCAATTTATTAAGTTTTTAATTCATTCTAGGGCTTTTAAGTTAGGCTCTTACAAACAAATCTTTAGTCCTTTTGGATGTTAGCTTTCCAAGTTCCACATTTATTTTGTAACTTAAGTCGATTTTCCCCATTCTCCAAGATGCTAGAAGTCTCATTTTTCATCAGGCTTTGATGTGTAATAGAAAAATACGAATTTATATCCGCCAGTACACTAGGTTACTTACCTAGAATGGTGTATAAATTCAAAAACATAATTGAGTAATAGAAGGTATTTGTTTTACTGAAGACATGAAGGGAATACGAGGTCAGAGTAAGTAATCCTGGCTTTTCTAAACAGAGACAACATTTAAGAAAAATACCCTTAATTCAGGTTGCAACACACACACACACACACACACATATATATATATATAAAATATTGGTCTTTCTGAAACAAATGTGCACATTATTTACTCATTCTATTAAATAAGAAACATAAAATTAGTATTTGGCATGTCCACAGAACAAACACAAAAGAATGCATTTCTGGTGCTACTGTGATACCTGAAAGTAAGGAAACAATAAATATAAACAATCTATGTTAAAACCATCAGAAGCTGCCATTCTAAATGAGTACACTTACTGTATGTAAGTGAAACTGAATGACCATTCTACACCCAGAAAATTAAGTTAGCTAGAGTGAAAAACATGGAGAATGTTCATATTAAATGAAAAGTAAGAGATTCAAAAAAGTAACTGTGCCAACACAAAAAGGCTGGTCAGCAATGACTAGATTACAGGATTTTCGTTGATTAAATCTACTTAGTGAGATCTGATAGCAAATCGGATAAAACGAAGGCTAGGGGTTAAAATGGCAGTGTTCGGAGATCAAGAGAGCCTTCCTATAAAAGTTGGCTTGTAGAGTTTCACCTGTTACATGGCTGCAGTTCTCACAAAGCATTAACTCCCAGAGGGCAAGCTTGACCAATGGAAATCAACAGCTCTAATAATTTGTTCACTAATCTGTAAAACATTTGTCATGGTCTACAGGGACCTAGCTGATCAGAGTGCTAGCTCTTCATTTTTAGCTGCTGAGTACCATAAAGGCACCTGAAAATCTGTTCATCTATTCTTTTTCTATGAGGGCAGTTGCTGTAGTTACCTCAGGATGCTATGTGATCAGTATTAAGCAAAGGACATACACTGACATGAATAGGAAGGGAGGTGGCTTCCAGAAAAATCTCATTAGTAAGCTGTGGTTCAAGCAATTGTTTAAAGGATAAATACCACAAGCTTAACAATATTAAATTTAATCTACCAGATTTATCACAAACAAAATACCAAGTTATGATAGAACTGGTCTTTGAGAAAGACCCAAGCCTGTTCATGCTTTTTGTAAAGATCAACAAACATTATTTTTATAGAAGGAAATTGTTTCTCCACTCAGGTAACTGAATTTTGTGCCAGCTCTACTGAAACAAGCACACATGCAGAACTAATGCAAAATAAAACATTCCTTTCCCAATGCGTTGCATTCTTCAGTGCGACAATTAAAATTAAACCTTTAGACGTCAATTAATTGAATTTTTGTTTAAACACAAGATACCTGATCCAGTTTTTAGGTTTTAATTTACTTTATTTGATATACAGAAGATTTTCTAGGTCCCCTTAAAAGCAAACCAGCAGTTTCTGAGAACCCAATCAAAGCCCACAGTACTAGATGCAGAACGCGCATGGTGATTAACAGTGCTATTACTTACGTATTGTTAGCATACAGATAAACAGTGAAAAAAAGTTTAGGGAAATCAGAACGTCTAAAAACCACAGACAAACACCGGTACATACCTTTAAGCGCTGGCTTTTGGAGGTATCTGAAAATAACGAGCAAGGTGATCTGAATCAGCACAATCAGTCCAAAGAGCACACGAGCCTGAAAAGACAGTTGTCACTCTAAGCCAGCCCTGGAGCAGTAGCTGCCTTTGAGCCTTATGGACATTGAAAGAACGATACAAAGATTGCTAACTGAAACACATATTCAAAGCTTGATGGTGCCATTGAACTGAAGAACAAAACGAAACTTAGGAGTTTCCAAGTTATTGAACCTGCATTTTATGGACTTGAATTCAGTTGGATGGCTCAAAGTGATAGACCTGAATCTTTAGAAAAATGGATCGTAAACCACATCCATTGAAAAAGTGTAAATACACTTCCTATATAAAACAGTGTGTACTAAATAGAAATGCAGTTCAAAACATTGGGGAGACTATCAGTTACTGATTAACAAAAGTAATATAATTTTGAGCCAATTATGATACTATCTACAGTCATGTGGACTTTTCCATCTTGCTCTGTAAGTGCACCTAATCTATTATGGCATGCCTTCTTTGCATGTACTGAGCTGTAACAGTTCCGCGTATGACCTGGAACTCACTGAGGCCAATGGGAATTTTGCCTTCCTCTTTGCTAGAGCTAGCTACAACGTCAGCAGCTGATTTGAGACTTTTTCCAGCCTTTTTGCCAGTACATGTATTGCAATAGGCCACAGTGAAGTCTTCTTTGATTTAATGTTTCCTTTTTCTACTATGTCCATAGCTGCTTTTCCATTTCTTGCTTGCACAAACTGTATGTATACCAATGCCCAGAAATGGACAACTGTGACTAAATCGACTAAGTCAAATGTTTGCATGAACCATTGCTGCACATTCACATTTGAAACGCGCAACTTAAGAAAGGAAACTTGAAATATTTGTGAAATTCCAATGGAGTCATATCTGGAAACAGCAAAGTGCATTCAAGTCAGCCAGGAATTAGGAAAATGCCTTGTGCAGTCTCTGGGGAAACCAACATGGAATGACAGCTGTTTTGCTGAAAGTACTTACTAGAACATAGTAGTCAATGAGAAGAATAACAGATGGCCAAAAGTCAAATCTACGAGAGAGATTTTCTTCCATAGCAAATATATGGCTCCGTGTGCTAATTCTTCCTGAAGCATCCTAGATTGACAGAAAATAAGAGAGCAATTAGATACCAGTAGCGCACAAAATACCTAGTTAAAGTTGTTAATCATCACTGCAGCTTTTCTGGAAAGATCCGATTGGCACATGCATGTCTGGCATACTGCCATATTAAATACTTTACCTACAAAGGAATACTTACTGCCAATTTTGTAGTTTCAAGTAAATTAAGATTATGATTTTATAATCACCAAAGTGCTGTGTATAATGAGATCCTGTCAGAGATTCAGCAGTTTGTAGAAGACAGTGACTACTGCCCCCCCCTTGTTTTCTGAAAGCTCAGTTCTAGATAATAGCCCATCTTAAAATACTTTGAAGCTTTGTCATGCTTCTTTTCTGACATATTTGCTAGTAACTGATATTGCTAATCAATAACAGTGCCACATTTATTCATCAATTCGATATTTCTGCATGTGTAACACTGACATCTGTGGTGGGTTGACCCTGGCTGGACACCAGGTGCCCACCACAGCCATTCTGTCACTGCCCTCCTCAGCTGGACAGGGGAGAGAAAAAATAGAACAAAAAGCTTGTGGGTCGAGATAGGGAGAGGGAGATCACTACCAATTACTGGCACATGAAAAACAGACTCAACTTGGGGAAATTAGTTCAATTTATTACCAATCAGATCAGAGCAGGATATTGTGAAGTAAAACCAAATCTTAAAAACACCCTCCTCCCACCCCTCCCTTCTTCCCAGGCTAACTTCACTCCTGATTTCCTCTACCACCTCTCCTGCAGTGGCTCAGGGGGACAGGGAGTGAGGCGTTTGGTCAGGTCATCGCACATTGTCTCTGCTGCTCCTTCCCCCTCAGGGGAGGACTCCTCACACTCTTCCCTGCTCCAGCACGGTGTCCCTCCCACGGGAGACAGTTCTTCATGAACTTCTCCAGCATGAGTCCTTCCCATGGGCTACAGTTCTTCACAAACTGCTCCAGCGTGGGTCCCTCCCACGGGGTGCAGTCCCTTCAGGAACCGACTGCTCCAGCGTGGCTCCCCCACTGGGTCACAAGCCCTGCCAGCCCACCTGCCCCAGCGCGGGCTCCTCTCTGCACGAGGCACAGGGCCTGCCAGGAGTCTGCTCCATCACAGGCTTCCCACAGGTCACAGCCTCCTTCGGGCATCCACCTGCTCTGGTGGGGTCCTCCACGGGCTGCAGGTGGATATCGGCTCCGCCACTACCCTCTGTGGGCTGAGGGGGACAGCCTGCCTCACCATGGTCTTCACCACAGGCTGCAGGGGAATCTGCTCCAGTGCTTGGAGCACCTCCTGCCCTCCTTCAGCACCGACCCTGGTGTCTGCAGAGTTGATTCCCTCACATATTTGCACTGCTCTCAGCTGGCTGCTGTTGCACAGCTTCCCCCGCTCACCCCCACCCCCTTCTTAAATATGCTATCACAGAGGTGCTATCACAGAGGTGCTACCACCGTTCCTGATGGGCTCGGCCTTGGCCAGTGGCTGGTCTGTCTTGGAGCCAGCTGGCACTGGCTCCGGTGGACACAGGGAAAACTTCTGGCAGCTCCTCACAGAAGCCACCCCTGTAGCCCCTCTGCTAACCAAAACCTTGCCACACAAACCCGATACAACATCTTATCTTCCAGTACAAAATCAATGGTGTATTTATGGTAAAGGATTCAGTATGTTCAGTCTGATAACAGCTGAGACAATATTTGGGCAATCCCAGAAACAATGCACAGCAAGTGAGTGTTCGTATTTTCTCCAGGTACCTAACTCCAGTTAACACTTCACCCTCCTTATTTTCCCAGAACTATTCAGTTACTAGATGTAATAGTTATTTATGAACGGAGGGGAAAGGAAATTATTTTTTTAAAAATCCCATTCAGCTACCTGATAACAAGCATAATTTGCAAGCAAACTACTGCTAGGCAGGCCTGTATAACCCTCTTCAAAGGTTACTCAGCTTTGTGCATATGTTTTCATCATCATTAAAAAACCAAAAAAATAAATGCAGCTTTCCCAAGTAAAGCATCACAGAAAACAGTAACAAGCTAGGAGGTCGAACACTGGCAGTACAAAAAGGCCATTAGAAAAAAAAAGCATTATCGCTTTTGTCCTGTGAAAAATAATGCCTAGCTGGGTTCCATCAAGCAGGACAAAGCTTCCCATTTTCCCAACTATCCCATTAGTATTGTGCAAATGTGCAGAATGTTAGAACAGTCTGATCGAGTTCTTCCAAGACCACTTGAAGATACAAAAATAAAATATAGTACAAGAACAGAAGCGCTCACTGGAAAACATTTTTTGCACCCAGGAATCTAATACCAGTTAAGTCTGATGTTCTGGGAAACAGAAACCATATTCACTGTCAGACTGTAAGAAATCATGAAAAGAACTTCAAACAGATAATCAAAGACAGTATTCCAATCTTCCAGGATCCAGTTCCTTTGCCTTCTGGACTAACATGATGTTATTTCCTATTTTCCTTGATCAAACCCGATCTTTTCTTTCCCAAGACAACCTTAAAAGTTAATTGTTGTCTGTTACTGAATTTATTTTTGACCAATTACTTGCTCTTCTGTCATGTCTTACTATATTTCTCGTGAAAATAAGAATCCTTTATTTTGTCCAGAGGCTTTACAAATGCTTTAGTGCTCAGCAGAGTTTTTTCATTTAATAAATCCTTTGGTTTTTGTAATCAGATAAATATGAAAGGAAGTCTGTTATCACATATTTTGTCCCTAGTTATGTGATGCAGAAGGGTGATGGAGCAGACATGACCACACAGAAATCCAATACAAAGAATGCCAACAGGTACCTTACCTGGACAGTCACATCTATGTGATGGAACCCTTCACTGTAGTTTTGTGGGCTCCACTTCAGTACATAGAGAGGGCCAGACACTTGATGCGCGTTCCCCAAGTGAACTCCGTCTATATTGACTTTGACAGAGATAATGACAGAAGGAGAGAAGGCCAGAATTCTAAGGAGTGAATAAAAAGTAAAATAAACAGATTTGTTACAGGACTTGCAGATTTGTCTTTACTTCCTGAAGAAAAGTCCCTAAAGATTATGCTACCTTGTACTTCAGAGTTCAAAAGAGTTAGAAATTAAAATGGTGAAATATGTAGGCTAACGGTCACATGGTAGCTCTTTCCTACAGTTAAAGAGAGAAGTTCAGTATGGTACTGTGCAAAAGATTAGGATAGAAAACCGGGCTGTGGAACAGCTGCAAAAGTGGCAGAGATCCTCAGGTCCTGGCAGAAATAATCTTAGAACTCTTGCTGTCAAAACATTTGCTAACACAAGTGGGATGCATCCTCCTGCACACAGACACATAATCAAATACTTGTAGATACCTCAATTAAAAATTGCCAGTCTCTCTCTCTAAAGTCCTTTGTTATTTTTTTTGTTTGTTTGTTTGGTTCCTGCTTTTTACTTTTGCTAGCCAAAACATAACCTCTCAATCTTTATAACTGAATTTATGAGAAACTGAGTGGAACGCAAGACTGGTATTACAGATCTGAGATACCAACAAATTCAGTATCACTTGGCAGTGCTTATCTTCAGAGAAACAGCCATACTAATGTAGACTCAATGTATTGCACATAAAACTTCTTTTATTTCTGGTAATACAAAAGGCATTCCAGAGCATGTTTCAGTCAAAGGAAGGAGTCCACCACTAAGCTATGTCCCTAAGTGCCACATCTACATGTCTTTCAAATACCTCCAGGGACAGTGACACTTCCCTGGGCAGCCTGTTCCAACGCTTGACCACCCTTTCCTTTCAGTGAAGAAGTTTTCCTAATATCCAACCTAACCTGCTCTGGCGCAGCTGGAGGCTGTTTCCTCTCATCCTATCACCTGTTACTCAGGAAAAGAGACTGACAAGCACCTCGCTATAACCTCCTTTCAGGTAGTTGTAAAAAGCAGTAATGTCTCCCCTGAGCCTCCTTTTCTCCAGGCTAAACAACCCCAGTTCCCTCAGCTGCTCCTCCCAAGACTTGTGCTCCAGACCCTTCACCAGCTCTGCTGCCCTTCTCTGGACACGCTCCAGCACCTCAATGTCCCTCTTGCCGTGAGGGGCTCAAACCTCAACACAGTGTTTGAGGTGCAGCCCCACCAGTGCCCAGTACAGGGGGACAATCACTCCCCTTGTCCTGCTGGCCACACTGTTTCTGATACAGGCCAGGATGCTGTTGGCCTCCCTTATTTATGGAGGAGTTTTACAGAACAATATGGTTGGATTCAATAATCTTAAAGGTCTTTTCCAACCTAAATGATTCACTGCTTCTACGTTGAATGATTTGACCAGTTCATATATTTAATATAATCATCAGAAAGGTTCAGATAAAGTTCAGATAAGGTTCTAAATAGGAAACTGGAAAGTAGGTAGACTTAGTAGGACACTGCTTCCTAACTGAAAGTATGATGAACCTCTTTTAATTGTAATTCTGTGTATGCAATATGTATTTCATGCCTATTGGTCTAACAGCAAATTTAAGACACTGGAAAGGGCACAGAAATTTGAAATACAAATAAAAAAAGAAAAGGTAGAAAAGGAAGGATGGAAAGAGCTAAAACCAATATGAAAATTGGCAGAGGCTTCAGATGCTTTAATATATAAGGGATGTAAAACTGGAAAGACAAGAGGCTTAGAAGTCTGAAGCCAACAGAGAAAACACTTAGAAAAATACATACAAAATCCTGAAATCATCGGTGTCAGATGTGAACATGTGAAATAAATAACAGAGATTATGTGTTAATCTAACTCTACCAGCTTTGGGTACATAAAAAAGTTTAATTGACTTTAGGGGGAAATAACTGCATAAATAAACATGAATTGCTACTATATAATCTCCTTTTATCACAGATATGATACAAAGTGAGTTCTCAAGAACAAACTTCCAGAGAAAAGGGGATTCTGAGAACAGTAGACACACATTTAAAAAAAATTAATACATTTTGGGTATATACATATAAATATAGATGTACATCACAACCAAGACAGACCCCCAACTATTAAGATGTAGTTAAATATTGTGAAATCAAAAGACTACAGGGTACCTGACATGAGTGGAATGAAGAATTTTGACTAGTGGCTCATGAGCAGAACTGCTGTAAAGGAAGGATTTGGGATTGGTGATGAGAACTACAGGCCATTCTTCGAAGTTAAGATCTGCGAAGCTAAAGAGGTCATGATCAAACGCAAGGATCCGGTACCTATAATGAAAGGGAAAAAAAAATTGTTAATACAAATTACTGCATGCACAGCTGAGTCCCATGCTTCCCAAGTTCCTAAACAGAACTTGTTTATTTTCCATTTATTCTCCTCTGTAGGTGATCCCATATTAAACAACTTGCTGTATTTCTGTACAGCTGGTTACCTCTAATCAGCTTCATTTTATTATAAATCACTGAAGCACTACTCAAAATTCTGAACATCAAGATCTATTGAATTTTGCACATGACTCAGTTAGATGAACATTATGTTAAAGATTTCAAATATAATGTACATTACTACAGTGTCTGAGTAGGTACTCTAGTTATGGACAAAGACCCCAGTGTGCTCTCTTCCTGCATGCATACAAGTGTCTTAGGATCACTGCAGAATAAAGGCTAATATACTACTATACATTCCATATAGCATCGGACATGTTTTGATATGCTGCTAACATAACATTTCTCAGGTAGACTATTTCCGTCTCTAAAATTCTGATTTTTATCAGATGCTGAATTTTATTACAATATATTTGTCTATTTTGAATACTAAACGCATACTCAATATTTAGATATCCTCTTTTTAATTTTTAAACACCAAGAATGAATAAAAAAATTACTTAATTTATTAGCACACTGTTGGTATAGGGAAAAAAAAATCCCAAACTTAAGAGAAATTTCTCAAAAGCACTAATAGTAATAACCAGTCAGGCAGATCTAATGCTTCTTTCAAATTCTCCAAACAGCATAAAAGGGAATCACAGTATAACCAGGTAGGCTCCATATAGTAATTTGCTCACACAGGTTTTACTTACCTCCTGTTATCCATCCAGTCTCCCAATTCAAGTTCCAGAGTGCCGCCACGGTGTTGACTGTGCAAGGCTGGCATCAGCCCACCCAGTGTATGGAGATGTCCACATAAATAGGCTGTGGCAGAACTAATAAAAGAACACAAGAATTGTGATTGTTTGGGCGGGAAGGAAATACCACTGCAGAAAACCTGAAAAGTGACACGCAAGCATGTGAAGAGAGGCAAGAAATGTACTTCAGACTGAAAACATACAGGGAAAAAAGAAGTATCTTACCTCATTAATGTTCGTATGCCTGGGGCTGAGGAGATGATTGTTGAGGTGGGAAAATGGCCAAACCAGATAGTGTGATTGCTGTGCAGACTTTCTGTTGCCATCAAAGATAGCTCTTTCATTTGATTCTGAAATAGGCAGGTGTTTGAAAGACAACCAAACAAACTTCTTTAACATTCAGCGTATTTAGAAAGAATAGCAAAAGGAAAGCAGAAAGAAATTAATCAAGAATGTAATTCATCAATTAATCTTTTTTTTTTTTCCTTCAGAGAATAGTCTCAGTTGCTTCAGGGACCTAAAATCCAATGTTGGAAAAATAAAGTGAAAACAAGACACTCAACATCTTCCTTGCAACTGAACACAGACAAAGTGCAATGTAAAGAAAGATTTTAGTGAACAATCTATCTATCCTTTCTGCTGTGTATTTATCTAGTCAAAGACAACACACTTGAGTTGATTTTACAAACATCTTTACCTTACAGTTATCATCCCTACTATCTCTTGAGTTGCTAGATGGCCTTTTATAGGCATGACAGACCACAGAAACTGTGTACCATATGCTTCAGTCATTTAACTGGACTAACTATGGTGCTGAATCTTGAAAATATTGCTCAACCATTGCTGTTAAAGTTACGCAAAAGTAACACTTACACACAGCAGGTAAAATTTCTCTCCTTTACTTGTTTGACCTCCAATATTAAATCAACCACTTACTGTCCAGAGAGACCCCCAATACCAATAAGATCTCAAAGTCTAACAGAAGAGGCAAAAAAGTAAAACCAGAAAAGAACACAAATCCTCTCTTTCACCATTTTGCAGATCATCTTTTAGGGTAACCCTGAGAACCACCATCACATTCTTTCCAAACTACCTGGAAAGAAACACTGATGGGCATGAGTAAAGGAAACAGAAATAAAGGTATATGAAAAAAGAATGGATTCAGTATTTGCTTTTATGAATTTGGGCTTTAAGAATATGTTTACCTAAGCTACGCAATCAAATCACTGATACAAATCTAATTTATTTTTCAAATTCCTGGCAGAGGTTTAATTCTTAGAAGTTACAGGTATCTACCTTGACTTCCAGTTTTGTGCAAAAATCTGCTCTCTGGACTCCTGCAGCTGGGTAATTAACAACCAAATGCTTGACTTACTGCAGCCAAGGTCAGGAGTTCTAGACTCAACTGCATTTCTTAGCTCCTTGAGTTTATCTGCAAATCTACTGCACCCACTACAGATTACAGTAAATTATGAAAACAGTGCTTGGTGCTTCTACATCACCTTCCATTTAAGTATCACCAAGCGCTTTACAAACACTTAATTACATGTCAAGCCTCCTTTAGACAAGATTAGAGGGAGACCACTTTACTTTTAATCACAGGCAAAATATGACATCTTTTTACCAGAACACAGTAACTTTCTGCCAACACTTCGGAAGAGTATCTCAAGAACAGCATATCAACAAACTACAGAGAAAAAAAATCACAGAGAATCAAAATGTTATCTATATGCCATGTTATCTGATATGCGATATAAACATTGCTATTAGCATTATACTTTCAAAGCAATACTATGTCATTTTTATGGTCTCAGAAGATCAGAACTCACTTTGAGGTGATGACATTTCTTTATAGCATTACCTTTCACATTATTCCATTGATAAGTGCAATACTCATCTGTAATATTAATAAAAAAATAATGAAAAAAAGCATCTAACAAAGCAAAAAGGAGTGAAATTAGAAAGTCTTTGTTTGGGTTTTTGTTTGTTTTTTTAAAAATAGCTTTACAGCATATAAGGAAATTATCACTCAATTCTAGCTAAATGTTAAGAAACTACTGACAATGTCCTTAAAATGTCTAATTTGATGTTTTTGTATGAGATTATTTCTTAAGAGAGAGAACACAGGTACTCTATATGTTGACACATTCATTTTTCTAAATAAATGCCCCACATGCATAACTTTAAAACATAGTCTCTCTTAGATAAACACAAATCTTTCAGACAAGCCTTCTTTATAAAGAACAAACAAACAAAACCCCAAAACAAACCACTGTAGAAGTAAAATAGCCAGAAAAACGGAATGCCAAGACTTAGAAAATACCATGTTTAAAATCCCGAAGAAATTATAGGGTCTCTTAGGGCCTGGGCTGAGTGTGGCATCCACACAGATGAATGAATAGTTCCCAAAAGAGGTGGTGTGGATGTAATGGAAAGAGCCATCTTTACGCCAGGAAGAGTATTTCCTGCCAAAATAAATGGCAATATTGCTGTTAGGAAAGCTTGCAGCAATGACAAAAGCAACCTGCATAGTATAAATACAAGATTTCTTGCATTAAATCTAGCTCCATCTGGTTACTGCAGTGAAGTCTCTTCTTAGTAATCTATGACATTGAAAAGTCTACACTTGAAAGAAGATGCATGACATGGGTCATGTATTAAGACAAGAAGCAGGTTATTATACAGACATTTAAAAAAACCATGTTAGCACAAGTACATTTTCCCCTGGTACTTTTTACATGGCACTTATTTTATGGATAAAGGATAGGCCAGCAGCATAAATGATGCAAAACAAAGGCAAGATGACAGCAGAGCAGGATCTTAAACACCCTTAATTAAAGGAGATCTGCAAAGGAAAAAAAAAAAAGCCTTGTGTTTATTGTTGGTGTCTGAAAGAATCTGTCAAAAAGGATTTCTCCTTGCTTACCTAGAAATATCAAAGACCTCAAGTCTTGTCTCCACCATTCTGTTAGAGATCGCTTAAAATACTTTTATGTAGAATGATCTGCTGTTGGCTACTGGAATATGATTTTGAACCAAAGAAATATTGAACCTTTTCCAAAAGTTCCAAACCAGAGATGCTATACTACACCAAATCTTATAAATAGTGAAGACGGCAGCATTTCCTCTTGCTTATTACTCTTTTGTGTTTCTTGACATAGCAAATCTTACCAGTTCTCCTGTCACCTGTGGAATGTCATCAGAATTCTTCATTCAAAGAGTAAAAGGAGAGAGCAAAAAGGGTTGCTGCTCTTTTGCATGTTACCTGATGTTAACTGATTCTTGAATCTTCATCTTAAAATACTCTAAAGAGAGAACTGTAAACAGGGAAGGACTTAAAAGACATGTCAACTAGTTCCACCTTTTTTCCCCCCCCATGGTTTTATGTTAATATTGGCTATGATAAATATATGTAATAATGAATATACACATTGCTTTCTCTCCTTCCACTGACAACAGGTATTTTCAGTTTTTCTAACTTCTAAAACTGAAGTGCTTTTGATGATTTATGCTAGATGGGAATTCCACATATCCTCCACTGGCAAAGACAGGCAACGTTCCAACTAATGGTACCTAACACATTGCTCAGTTAAGAATTAAATTCTGTAACTAAAATTACTGTGAGTAAATTTGAGATTAACTAAAACTTATTTGGTTTAATTGGGGGGGATTTTTTTGTTTTCTTTTGGGTTATGTTTTTGTGTGCGTGTGTGTGCGCACACACATTTGGTTTTGTTGGTTTTGGGGTTTTCATTGTTTGGGATTTTTTTTTTTTTAACTCCCTGCATGATATGTGGAAGCTAAAACATCCCTGAGTTCAGATAATGAGTATATTTTGCCACCCAGAAAGCAGTTCTTATCACTATTACTCTACCAATCAGATTAAACAATAAAAACACCAAAAAGGCTGACCTGAACAGAATAAAAGCCAATGTATCAAAAAACAAGTTTCAGATATAAATCAATACTGCCAATGTCATAAAGACACTTTCACAATGCTTTTTTGTTTTGAAGTTAATGTTACCTTTATGAACATCATGAACTTCAGTAAGAAAACCGGAAGCTCAGTATCAAAATGCTCAGACTTCTGCCTTTAGCCCCACTTAAGAGTATGTGTAACAGTTGAATTATCCTCTGCTCATACTGTGGACATAAAATAGGAACCCACGTTTTTCTGTAAAAATGTTATTGTATTTCAATACAACTGCTGCCTTCTTTAATTTTAATACATAATGAACACCAGATGTGGTTGAGTAACCGTTTTTCCTAGCCTCTATTTGTATCTGCAAGCTTGCAGTGCCCAAAGGTGTATGGCAAAAAATGAATTATTTGTTCAGGAATCACATAAAGGCAACGAGATACTGCCTTACTGTTGCTCAGACAACAACAACAAAAAAATTACATCGTCCTTTTGACTGTTTAACTTCACAGGGGCAGGTGGGGGACACAAAAAGGCTTCCACAAGACTCCATTTCACTCCACCATCTCCTCTCTCTTCCTAGAGTGTGGCACATTTACTAAAATTTTTCTTGATCTTTATATTTTATCAATACATTAGATTATTAACATTGTCCCTGTAAAGATAGTTCTGCCTTTAATGATGCTTAATAGTTTTTGAGGACTCTTAGTGCTTTTCTTCAGTCTTAGATAGAAATTATGATACATCTCATTAAAGTTTCTTTATTTTGCTATGATAACAGACTACAATGAAGCAAAAACCATTATGAGAACACATTTGTTTAGCAAGAGACTGTTAATTAATAAGGAACGACTTTTTCACCTGACTCAGAATTCCACTCAGAAATTCTTAGGTTGGCTAAATTGCTTTGAAATTTCACCTTAATCCTTTCTAATCCCTTTTGCTGTCAGCACGTCTTCAGTGTGAACTACAGGCAGGTGACTGATACATCTTTCCAAACAGTAGAGCTCATCCAGGCCAAACAACAATTCAGGGATGATCTGGCAAATTCACTGGTGCTACACCTTCCCATGTGTATCACTAGGACCTCTGACAGCAGCCTTAAACTAGGACGGAAGACTGATACTAGATTGTTATGAAGCCACAACTGTGGCAAAAGATACAGGGACATGCACTGCACTAGCACATCCATAAACTGTGCTAGCACCATACATTCATCCCTTCGTGGTAAACCCACATGCGGATTCCATGTTCTTCTGCAAATGCAGCTGCTGTAGAATCCTGTCCCACAGAATTTATGGGAAAACGTATCTGCTCCTGCTGGGCCACAGGGAGCTGGAGCAAATTGTACTATCAGATGTTTAATCTGTGTTCTTATTGCAAAGTAGATGGCTACAGAGCCTGAATTAAAGTAGAATTTAAATTTCCAGGTCCTCCTCCAGTTCCAAAGAGTCAAAGCTGAAAGCACCACCAAAATTATGAATGAAGATTTTGTGTTCAGATATGAAGGACAGGAGAAACTGAGAAGTTAAACACGAGTTACAACTGAGCCTATCTTTACAATATACAGGCAAAAGAGCCAGCTGAAGAGAGGAAAGTTTCCTCTCCTATTTTCACATTTAAATCTCAAGTGTGTTCCTCAAGAATATTTGTCCACCCATCACCATCATCTGCCTTCAATACTTGCAGTTTTCTAAAATGACTCCGACGTGAAGAATTGGCTCAGATAAGATTTAGACCCACACGACATGAAAAGCCCTTTTGGGCATGCAGAAAAAACATTAAAAAATAGTGAAGTTTTTTTCTTGCTTTGTTTTTCTTTTCTCATCTATTTTGAGGCATAAACGCGTTCCTTTGAGAACACTGGTTTTACAGAAATATATCACACAACTGTTCTGAGGACACTGAACACATAATGCATAGAACATCTCCTAGACATAGGCAGATTTAAAATATATTCAATTACAAAACATGGAGGTATAAGAGATATGAAGTCTGCACAACGAATTCTCTATTTTCTCAATCTATTCTGCTCTACTAACTGGCAATGGAAAAGCTAGAGGAAGTAACAAATATGATCCTAGACTATAGAAAAGTCAGTGAAAAGGCATATATGATATATGTGATAACTGAAAACAGAATATTGTTTAGTGAGTTTTATCTTGAATATAACAAGATCTGTATGGTAAATAAAAGTACCTGTAATAATTCCAAACGCTATCCAGGTGTGGAATATTGAAGGAATCTGTAAGAGAGAGAAGGAAATGAAGAAACTTTCAGACCAAAATGGTCATTGACTTCTGCATTTTATTTCCTAATGTTGAGATAAAGCAGTCTCAGCAGGCACTGAAGAGCTATTTTTCTAAATATATAATTGACAAGCAGACTGTGAAACTGTGCAGAGAAGAAATTATATATATATTATATATATATTATCATATATACTTGATGCAGTTGACCTAGAAGCGGGAGTAGTTTTTTCATTTACGTTTCCGTTCAAAGGTAACAGTTGTGGGAATGTAAACTGTCATTTAGTGGCTAAAAATTAACCATGTGTCTCCACTTTGGCTATAAAGCTTTTCAGAAGCTTTTTGGATTGGGCGCATTTTCTGTAACTAAGACCTAACTCATTGAAGGAAAATAAAGTAGTAATAGCATCACAGAATAGCATGTATAAAACAGACAGCAACCTGGGGACATTTGTACTGTGACTGGGGTCCACCTCTCCATTAAAGCTGGTAACAGAAGCCTGATCGTGAAATGGGAGTAAAATGTCATATATGGGCTGTATAGGACAAAGCATACACTTTCTTCTTCCCCAGTGCTAGGCTTCCTAGTTTTGCCCTTCCTCTAACAGCTGGGTTATATAGCCTACAATGTTGTTAGCTTGTGTTTGAATATTTATAATATAGTGACATCTACAATGTGCACAAACTTCCATGAGTTCCTTCTGTTCAAAAGAAACCAAATTTCCTTTGATTGCTGAACCTGTGATACTTCTTAACTTAAATCTGTGGGGAGAGGTCTATGAAAATTAAATTCAAACCATTTATTCAGTAGGGTAAGGTTACAGTTTGCCCTTCCATTAAAAGATACAGTATATAAACTAACGACCTGGAAACTAACATCCAAAGCTATGTTCTACCACTTGCCAGGCAAAAGCAATAAATGAAGAGTCTTGTTTCCCTGGTATTAAAACTCCAGTCGGTGTCTGTAAACAAAGTGTGCCCTCAGTAGAGCAGACACATGGATGGCAGGCCCCTCTTCAGACTCATAACCACTATTCACATGCTAGTAATTACTAACACTTTACCTCTATGCTCTAACTTGCCTAAATCAGCTCTGTAATCACAGAAAGGAAAGAGATGTTTCATTTCCTTCTTACCATGATTCCCTTTGATGTCTATCCACTTGGTTTTTTCCATGACCCTTGATCTCTTCAGGATTGAGTGGTAAGTTTTCCATTCTACTTCTACCTGCTCAGATCCCAGTTTATCTCTTGTCTTAGCATCTGTCAGGTCACCTAAAAGAGTACAAAGGTAAGCTATAACTAGAGCCTACACAGCTTACACAAATACTGTCATTAGGCAAGCATGCAATCCAAGCCTGCTAGCGTAGGCAAGCATGCAATCCAAGCCCGCTAGCGTAAGCAGCTGCAAGTCTCCCGTGCGCAATCTGGACGTTCCCGTTGTCTGGTCCAATTGGTTCCTATAAGGGCAAAGGCCTTCTAACGCAGACATGGCAGCCTGTTCAAACATCAACAGCTGGACTTGATGACCTTAAAGGTCTTTTCCAACCTACATGACTCTGTGCCTCTATGATATATCAGCCATGTCACTGCAGTGCTTTCACTGATTCCATGTCAAAGTAAATTGTTACACATTCGTTATACCTGAAGATTCATAGGAGCTTGTTTAACTTCACACCTTCTGTACCCCCTCAAGCTCCAATTAATGTTCAAACCATTCCCATTTCTGTTCACATAGTAAAGCCTCCCTGCATTGATAGTTAAAATATGCTATTTCTGAACTCTTAAAAAGCAAGCAGCAGATTAGTAACTCTCTATAGAAACAAAAGTACAGGTCTACCATTAAGATGCTAAAGCCTTGCATATATCAATGGCTCAAAGTCTTTCTGATTTGATTGCCAAAACTTAATCCATTTCAATAGCAATAGCAAGCTACCAAACGAAGAGGCAAGGCTTATTTCACCTGTCTTGGTACGCTATGTTCAAATGGAAATCAGCAATGAAATCTTACGTTAGCTCACAGGTGAATTTCAGACAAATGAGCAGGGATTGTTCTGAAAGAGAAACTGTCTCCTAATGACTAATCAGAGACATTGCTTACTTCTGTAATTTCAAATACACATGACGTAGAATCACTACCAGGAGGACAAGAAGGAAGATAGTTGCTAGCAGGGACTAAGGTGTAGCAACAAAGACTGGGAAAACAATAGCTTTATTGCATAATTACATCTGTTACATATATACACACGAAACTCACTATCAGACATAAGACATTGAACAAAAACTAATTCTCTTGAGTTGAGAAGTTATTCTCTTCTGCTTCTAGGAGTCTATCTTTAGCTGCAATCTCATTTCCATTGCTTAAAATACCATAAGGCTTTAAAGCTCTCTCTTGAGATCCTAGAATTTTGCTTATTTGCTCTTCCTTTGACAACATTCAACAGGAAATTCACACTTTTGAATTGCTTACCTGTTGCCAGAACAAGTGCGGGCTGAATTATATCAATTGTTTCAGAACAGAATTTTTCAAAGTCTGGAGCTCGTTTGGGATCCCGAAATCTACTGATATGGATGTCTGACACCTGCAAAAAAGAAAAATGAAATGCTGTTCTAAGCAGAGGGTTATTGCTCCACAGGTTATTCTGCAAAGCCAACTACGTAAGAATGCAACATAAGAGCAGTTATAGTGATTCATATCAGTAAAAGGGATACAGGGAGAAACAGAGGAGGATGACTAGGGGAGAACAAAAGCAGAGTAAGCATATGATATTGCACCTGTAACCCATAAAATCACATTTACATCAAGAAAATGTCCTTAAATCTAAGGGTATACAATAAAATGGGGAAATACGTAGCTATCTACAGTAAGTTTTGATGGCTCTAAGGGCCTGTTGACTTTCAAATTCTGTGAACTTCTGGTGCAACACAGTGATCTTGCTGCAAGAGAGAACACTTAAGTAGTTCTGCAAAGCAAGAATAAGTTCAAGTTACCTAAGACTTGAAGCATACTGATAACTGAATTTGTACCTGGTGTGACATTTCCAGTAGCTGGGTGGAAGGACTTCTAACATTCTATCCGTGCATTATAATGGAGCTAATGAGTGTGTTTAGACCCCATTCCATATGTCTCCATGAAGGCAATGATTGTCCAAGAAATGATACCATTTGTACAGAACTGTAAAAGATGCTGTTCATTTCTGAACCAAACACTCAAAGCCCCCTATCAGAAGTCTCATACGGGGTGGGATGGGGGTGATAATAAAAATAAGATTTTAAATTATTTTTTTTAAGTATTGTGGTTCTTCAGGTTTCTCCAAAATTAATCTTGGGTGAATGCTTTCAATTCCACTTTCCACACTTCCCATTCCATTTCAGTCAGTCAACTAATAAATCATTCTCCTCAGTTTAGACAAATGGTATTTGATGCTCAAAAAACAGTGAGCACATGGTCATGACCACCTGACGATATCACTAACTGAGAAAGAAAAACAAACTTTTGCATTCAATTTAATAAACCTGGTTTTTAATTTTTGAAAAATCCAGATAAAATACCTTAGAGACAAAATGCCTTAGCTTCTACTTACTCAGTCATTTGAGTATGTAGCAAACATTGATTGAATTCCATTTTTTAATTCTGCTTATGAAAATCCCCCATTTGCTTATATGGAACTTTTGTTGAGATCAGAATCGGATGCTAAGAGGAAAACACTTTTAAACATAAACGTAACTTCATTTTTATTTACACGTTCAAGGTAGCATGAATCAAAGAGCACAGTAAAACTAACTTGATAAATCAAACCCAATTTAATAATTGACAAAGATACAACATCTTATTTTGCTTCTTCTCAGCCCCTGGATTTGCAATTAATCTATTTCAGCAATCAAACAGAGAAAATAAAAACTTCTGTTGTTGCAGTCTCCAGACTCTTGAGCAAAAAGTCTTAAAAGAAACTTTACTCCTGTTCTGCTGATAACTATGGAGCATGTACATTTCCAGCCTTTTAGCAGACAGTGGTTGGGAAGCCTAATTTTCTACAAAGTTCTTCCCACTTGTTTTCCCCCTACGTGATACAAGTTTAAGGTTTGCAAAATTGTAAATGTACAAAGATCGAAATTTAGTTCAGTTTAAGAAGATACTGTCCTGTGGATGGGAAGATAAACAAGGCAGAAAAAGGCTGGGGGCAGAACCAGTCATCTTGAGCTCTAGCCAGTGACCTAGATTAGACCCTATGGAGTCACCAGGGAGCCGGAAGCCTGTTTCCCACAAGATCATCATACACAACACCAAATTTAGTGCTTGGTTAATTTCCAAGTTAGGTCAATGATAAAGCAGCTGTTAAAGGGCACGTCTGAAAGAGAACATAACCACTTGAAAATAAAGCCAATTCTCAAATTAGCTGTGCTATGACCTATCCTTGCGAGAGCTCCACTTGAAGTAACACAGAGAGAATATGGCAAGAGAAGTATGGAGTGGAACATGCTGTTTGTCAGCAATAGCTCTGCAGCTGCTAAATGCTACTGTAGTCGACTTTCAAAACACCAACTCAAGATAGGGGTTTTTATCTACGTTAATGCAAGCGTATCTTTAATCTTGACATGTGTTCTGCATTAAAGATAAGCCTTAAGTAATTTAAGGAAAAATTACTGCAAAAACTGACTTTGACAATACATAGCAAATGGAAGAGAACGAAAGGACTAGTAATACAGCAGCAAACATGTAAACAGCTTGCAGTTAGTTACACACTAAGTGCTTCAGAAATACTTGGGGGTGTGACAGTGGAAGAGTCAGAAGAGAGGCCACAGCAGCACCCAGATGTGACAGTTTACTTTCGAGGCTATGCCAGGTTAATTTGGATTTTATGTTCAACCTGGAAACAAAGTTGTGCACATCGAAGCTAACATACATCGCTCTCTCTCACCCTGGCCCAGCACTTCTATTGCTAAAAATCTGTGTAACTATTTTCTCAGACACACAATTCTGAGTTCTGGAAGGGAAAAGGACAGGCAGGGCCCACATGTCTCACTGGGATGTCGGATAATACCATGTCGGGTACTGGTGCAACATATAGGGTAGTGTAGTAATTAGGCGAGTTTTAATTACCTGCTTCTACCACCATCACTACCACCACCTTATCTTCTGGACAGTCTGGCAAACCTGTAGCTTCGGCTTGACCGCCAGCCTCCGGGACAGCAACGGGGGACGCCGGCCGGGAGGTGCCGCAGCACCGCGGCGGGGACCCTCCCTGGCCTCGCACAGCGACCGCCGCCGCTACCGAGACCCGCAACGCGGGGGGCGGCCGCACCTCAGCGCGGCGCCTCCCGCCGCCTCCCGCCGGCCCCACTCACCTGCACTACCCACAGCAGGTTGGCGGCCTTCGCACCGGGGGCAGGCCGAGCGGCCCGGCGACGGCGCTGGCCCACGGGCGGCTGCGCTCCCGAAGGCGCGTACGAATCCAGCAGCAGCGCCACGGCGGCCGCCGCCAGCAGCCCCAGGGCCAGCTTCAGCATCCTGCGCCGCGTTACCACCATGCGCGGCCCCGGCCGGCCCCCGCGCCTCCGCCGGGCAGCGCCGCCGGCTTCAGCACTTCCGCGTGGCGGCCCACCTCCGCGGCTGGCCGGGCCGCCTGCGGCGCGTCTGCGGTTGGCTCGGAGGGCCGATGCCGGCGGGGGAGGGGTGCGGTGGGCACTCCCCGTCTTTTGGCGGTTTTATGTGGTTTCATTTTGCCGGGCCCGCCTGACGCGGCCCGGCCCCGCGGCCCTAGGCCGCCCGCGGCCTGCGCTCTGAGGTGCCGGTTGCCCCCCTAGGTGCGGGGGGCTGGAAGCGCCTCGGCGGGAACGGGACAGGCCGAAACGTTGGCTGAAGTGCGCGGCCTGCCTTAGTCTGTAAGCCCTTGTCGTTATCCGGGGGGAACAATGTACCGTGAGGGGGCCTCGGGCCGTCTTCAGTCAGGAATGGTCGGGTCAAAAACCAGACACAGAGAGATCAGTGTCCCATCCTGCTTTCTTCCAAGGACAGCATGTACTTGGAAAAAAACCTTTTTTGTCTCCTGGCAGTATTTATAAATCTGTCTGCTCAAAAATCTTGGCAATTGACTTTTTTGTTTTACTCCTGACTTCCTTAAAAAGTCTTTTTGTGGTCTTTTGAACATCTTTTTTTTTATATACATAATTTTAACCTTACTATAGCAACAGTACATAATCGTACAGTTTGATAATTGGTAACTTACTCTGTGCTATCAACTCTGTTTCCTAACTGCTGCCCACATTTACTGTTGAGGTTTTTTTCTTACCAGCTTAAGCACGAGTTTAGCTGAAAAAGCTTCTGGTGCTTCACAACACTTTGCTTTGATATTTAATGTAGTATTCTCAAACAACTTTTCAGAAGTTTCTAATTAAATATTGCTTAATATTCATTATCTTTTCTCATATAATTTGTCATAGGACAAAGATTTAATTTTTAGCATTGATCAAAACCCACACGCTTCAGATCAGTTACACTTTATTAATATATTACACCCTTTTTCAGATGGTCTTGATAATTTAGCTGCACTTTTGTGGGGCTTAAAGTATGCTTGCTGTCTTTTTTTCAGCTGCTTTCCATCTTGCTTGTCTGCTTCCTACTTCCTCCAGAAAAACACACCAAACAACTGCTCTTAAACCAACATTTAGCAATCAATATTCCTGGTAATCTTGGGGAGTAATCTTGAAAATTAGGGTTTGCACTTCTTCCTGGAGCTCTACTGTTTTCTTTTAGCTCTAGCAAGACTGCCAAGCTTCAGCATTTTGTCTCTATTAAAATTTATCTGAACTCCTTTTTTGTTGTTCTTATTTCCTCTATTACTTTAGTATCCATGGAGATTGTGGTGGTTTGTGCCATTTCTGCCTGGGTAGTGGAGCCAACTTTTGTTTCAGAGATTTGCTGCCCCTTCTTTTGCTGTCTCCCAGCATATGTGGGTTCCAAATCTTTCTTTTTTGTATTATTTTTGTTGCGGAAGTCTATACTCTTGTTCAACGAAAGCAGCTGGTTTACATTAGCATAACTTCTTCTAAAAGTCCCACAGTAAAGTGAAACCATACTAGTAGTTCAGCTAAAAGACATGGCCACGTGAGAGACTTGTCTCCCAGCAGAGGACCACAGGCAGCCCTCCTGCTGCTTGAGCGTGTTTGTTGCTGTCTTGGAATTACAGCATTGCCTCTCTTGCTTGACTACGTTGGAAGCTGGATTATACAATTGCTACTGTCGATGCTAAAACATGAGGAGGACTCCAGTAATGGCAGTCTAAACTTGGCTGCTGTGCAGATAGCACTGCTGGTTAGTGGTCAGCTGTGCTATCGAAGAGGACTGCGTACGAATCTGCAACATGTAAAGACAAAACTAGATTAAGCTTTGAATTGATTGCTAAGTGGCTCAATGGCAAAATTAACTTTGTTGGTTTTATGTCTCGTGTCTAAACCCATTTCAGTAACAGTATCTACACAGTAATTTTAAGTGACAGATTTCAATAAGTAAGTCTGCAGTGACCTCTTAAAATGAAGGTAAGTGGGAGCTACTACAGAAAAGCTACAGTCAGAGGTTCTGAAGACTTAAGAGAAGACCTTTGAGAGTACCTGTGACCAGGTACTGTGAGAAAAATCTATTGAATATGCCTGAAAATGTCATATGCAAACTTTATCCGATTGATACTGGTAACTAAAGAACATGGAAAAGTTGCTTGGAGGCTTGAAGCGGTAAGACTGCAATGGCAGGAGGCAGTCTTTTTCCAAAGAGATACTAGACATTTGATAGGTGGTTAGTATGTATGCCTGCAAGGTCCAAAGCTATGGCTATTTGCCTATTCCCCCAGCCCTAAAAAGGTACAAACACAGGGAATTGTGCAACTGGACTGGTTTGCAACAATCTGGAAAGTTTGCAGCAGTGCTTAGGCCAGGTCTGTCACGTATCAACCAAGTTCCTAAATGACCTCATCTTCTGCTGGAGTAGCAAATGCAGAGTACTTGGAACAGTTATATGCTGTAGCAAGGAGGCACGGAGGAAAAATGTTGACCTTGGAGACAATCATATACCTAAAGCTACTCTCGCCTCCTATGCTTGTTTGAAGTTCATTAAATTTTGCCTTCACTTAATCCAAATGAGACACGTGCCATGTCTGCTGAAGGAATATCAATCTGCATTAGCATATATGAAAATTACTTCAGGTATCACCTTGTTATTAAGGCAGTGCCCTAAGTGAACACCCACACTGTGCAGTTTAAGTGCCCGCAGAGGAACTTCATCCGCGTAACTACACAGGCAGAATCAACCCAAGTTTCGCTCACCGACCATCCTGACAGACCCTGGGGCGGCGCCTCGCTTCAGCCTCCCGTGGGAGGCCGGAGACGCGGCTGGACGGGCCCGGGCCTCCCCAACCCCTCACGGCGCTCCTCAGCAGGCCTAGCCGGGTCACGACGACCACAGCCGCCGCGCCTCCCGCGCTCGGTCATCGGCCCCCTCCGCCAGCCGCCCCGGTGCGCACGTCCCGCCCGCCGCCGCCTCTGCCCTCAGCCCGCGCCGAACCCGGCCCACGGAGCATGCGCGCGGGGCGGCCCAGGCGGCCGCGGGGGGTGGGCTGAGGAGGCGGCGCCGCGGCCGGGTGACGGCGGCGGCTCCTTCCGGGCGGTGACGTCGTCGCCGGCTGCGTCCCTCGCTCTCAAAATGGCGGACGGAGCTGACGGAGGGCCTCGAGCGGGAGCAGCGGGTGGCTGGCTCCCCGTGCAGCCCCAGGAGCGAGCCATGGTGAGGCTGTAGCCCGGCGCGGCGGCGCGGTTCCCTCTGCCCCCGCTCGGGGGCTGCCTGTGGGCTGCCCGCGCTGCGACCCCCGCCGCCCGGGCGAGCTTTTCCGGCCGCAGGGCGCCCCGCCGCTGGCGGCGGAGGGAGCCGGTGGGGCCGGGGCCGCCGCCTCCTCTTTGGCGGGGCTGCTGTACCGCCGCGCGCCGTTGTGCGCTCGCTCTTGGCGGCGGCACCCGCCGAGACGCGGCCGCGCGCCGTGGGGCCGGGACGACCGGGGCCGAGTGTGGGCGGCCCGCTCGCTGCTCCCCGGCGGGGCCCGGCCGCGCACCCGGCCGCTGCCCGCCCCTGGCCCCGGCGGCGCGGGCTGCCCCCGGCCCCGGTCGTCTGTGCGCGGGGAGCGGGTCCTGCCTTCAGCCCGGCGAGCCGCTGCCCGGCGGCCCGGGGGGACGCGGCTGGTCGCCAGCTCCCCGCAGCGTCACCCACCCCCTGTGCCGTGTATTCGTTTGACCTCTGCGTTATTAAACGAGATCAAACTTAAGCAAGCCCTGTGCCCTTAAAACCTTACAGCATATACATGCATCTTTTATCCTTTTTCTGACCTTACGTTTCTTAATTAAACGTGATTTTACTGGGGGGGGGGAAAGACTGAAGGCTAACAAATTATTGTTTTACAGAGTGCGAATGAAGCCACAAATAATGGAGTTTAGAAAGGGTGTAGATGGAGACGGTTGCTGGTTTGCTGAACAGAGTTACCCTCTCTTTTTCTTTTCTGTGAATTGCTTTAATCGTCTATGGATTTAATAGTCCCTCACTGAACACATCTTGGTGTTGCATCTGTCCGGTGGTGGTAGATAAGGGCCTGCTGTGCTTTCCTTCACAGCCTTGTAAAGTAATTGCTATGCTGCAAGCACTTTTGCTGGAGGAGTTTAAAACCCAGAAGCTGTCAGTTTAAGAGAGGGAGCCTGAATGTGTTTCAGAAACCTTACATTTTATGTTTTCCTGTTAGAACCTGAATGCATAGCATGGTTTTGAAGCTCTTTGACTATGGATGTTCAAAAGTCAAGCACTGGCAAGCCTGTGCACCACTAAAAAAATAGGGGGATATCAATAGGAAAATGTTTACTCATAGATCTTTTCTCACAGGTTGCAGTGTTAAGCCAGAAACTTTATTCACTGTGCCTTTCCTGTCAGAATTATAAGAGTGTATACAAATCATGAGGTTGCAGTCTGCGACTACAGAGGCACTTCTAAAGTGAAGTATAATTCTGTGGCAGTAGCAGACCTATGTGTGGATTTTCTTTCTGTATTGCAAATGATTTAATTTTAAACTCGTGAAAATGTAATTCGATTGCTTTATAGCATCAAAAAATGCAACCTGAGTCAGGCAACTTCCTAAGCTTTGAGAGCCATGTCTAGGGTCAGAGAGGCACTGAGAATGATAGTTGCAATTGGCAGCAAAGCAATGTGATCAGCCTTGCGTTATTTGGGGACATAAGAAGCTGAGTTAGCCCAGGCAACCCATTAAACTGATAATAGTCATATTGTGAAAAACATAGGGGAAGATGTCGAAGAGATCTTCAGGTGCTTAAAGTTGATACTGATCCACTAAGTTGTCTTAATTTTTATGTGGTTTCAGCCAATTGAGAATCTCTGTGCCAAAATTATCATTATTCCAGGACAGGTGGGTGGCCGCCTAGGCGGCATTGTCTGCCATATACCCAAGCAAACTGCAGAAATTTTCATAGGGAGTATGAGGGGAATGTATTACATCAACGGAGAAGGGGAGCTAGGCGTCTGGGCTTAGGTGGTGTCCGATAGTATTCATGAAGTCAGGTTGCAAACCTAGCTATACTGATGCCAGAGAGCTGTAACCTGGAAGCAGTACTCCCAATTTATTGTTGTAGTAAAGATGGTACTAGTTAGGTGGAGCTAACATATCCTGATTGCCTTATGTTTTCGCTGTGCGCAGCTGGTTTGAATGTTCTTTCACTGTGGTGCTGGAATCGGGAAGTTGAGGGACTGTGGAGCAGAAACAACTGACTGAATGGAGTGAGATTTGGCGTTGGTGAACTTGTCAAATCTGTCTCTGTGTCAGCCCAGTCAGACTGACTCTCACTTTCCATCTCTGGCTTTGGGTGCTGTGCCGTACCACACCGTGACTAGTAAAAATTCTTAGAGTGCTGGCTGCATGATGCAGGATTACCTGAATGATTCTGCAGGAGCAGCACTGATTCTGAAATGGATGGTGATGATTTGGGTAGTAAACCTTTCAGCACGCAGTCCAACTCGGTGGTTTCTTCTGTGTGCTGAACTCCAGCTGTTTGAGTTCAATGACTGCAGTTGGAAATACCTGAGTTGACTGTTCACTGTATTAGTTGAAGTCATGTCCTGGCTCTGCCCTCTACTTACTGTAGTGGCTGTATGCTTCCTGAGCTGAACCGCCCTGAGAGAGGGAGGGCTGAATTTGGGGTGTACTGGCACTGACCTAGTAATAAACTTCTCTACCAAACTTTTACTTTCTTTCTTTCCCAATGGCATCTTAAGTTTGCTTGGCTGATTGGTGGGCTGGACTTGGCTTGTCTAGTAGTTGGCTAGCAGGCATTGCTGGTCGCCTAATAAAAGCCTGCTTAGCAGGCTGGATCCATCCCTTTAGTTGGTTGTCCATCTGTATTCTAAACAAATTCCAGTTTGACTTCTGCCTGCTTTGCTGGCTGGTATCTGGAATATACGAGCAAGGTTTAGATATTAAAACATTTCAAAGATTTTAGTTTATACTAAATCTTCAAATTTTGACATATATGTACCTTCTCCTTTATAATTGTGAGGAAAAGGGATTTTTTTTCAGAATTACTGTCTTGTCATCAGTCAGTATGTCTATAAAAATGTATAGATGTAAGTGGGGTACTGGTGTTTAAGAAGAGAAGAGCTTCATAATGAGGAAATTGCCTTTAAAGGCAGGAAAATAACTTTATTTTGATTTTTTTTTTAATCTCAGAAAGCAAAACGATGCAGGTACTTGTGTATTCTAAAGTATTTCAGATCTTGTGTTGTGTGTCATTCAATGCTATTACATAGTTGAAGAAATGCACGTGAGGAGCCTTGCTTCTGTAGTTGTATTGTAATCAAGCAGTAATATGGAGGGGATACTCATATACAGGTTATTTATTGAAATTTATGAAATTGGAGCCAGGCATCTTATTTTGGAGTTGCAGTGACTTCTGCCAGTTTTAAATCTAATCTCTCCTAAACTGAATTAACCTGGTTAGACCAGATGATAGTCCACATAATTTTATATCAGATTATGTTAAGCTAAATTAGTTTAAAACTTCATCTTTAGGTAAACCAGCATGTTCTTTTGTGTAAATAAGTCCTAAACAGCATATAGTCAAAGCCGCTGTTTTTAGAGCAGTGCAGTGTATTAGCAGAACAGTGTATTCTGTGCACTTGTATTAGTGTCCAAGAAGTGGAGTCTGTGGAGTTGCAACAGGTAACTTGAGCATCGCCTGCTTGCATCCTTACTATTTAGCACTACCAAAATGCTTTTATTTTGTCAACGGCATTGGGCAGTGCTGTGTCTTCTCCTTCCTTGTCTGCTTTCATGTTTACTCATAAGTCTTGGTAATTTTTGTTGCTTTGTAAGCTTTGGTTAGTGCAGGAGTAATCTGTCATTTTGAAGGTATCTTTGCTCAGGTCCGCATAAAGCACACAAATTTTGGTTGCTGTAATTCTGCTATAATACTGTTACAGTGCTGCAAGAGGTACGTGACTCCAGGAGAATGTAGCTGCAAGTGGATGTCCCTGATAGCATGCAGCTGTTTAGGTGGTTCCTAGATCCCAGAGCAGTAGACAATCAAGGGAAAAACAGGCTGGTTTTGGTGTACAGGGGAAAGCATTTGGGAGATGCTGAGTGAGTGCTAAATACAGATAGATATACCTGAATTTTATTACACATTCATTTTTGCAGAATTAGACTATGAATACGATGGATCTTAAAATTAATGGTAATTGGAAAATTGGGTGGTTGTAAGACAAGTTGGAGTACGCAGGAATTAATACAAAAACCTAGTGGGTTTTTTGTTTTCCCCAAACATAACTGTACCAAATTAATTAATTACTACTTTATAAATATCCACTGTAGTTGCCATTTCTGAAGTGCAGCGTGCTGTGAAGAAATGTGATAGATATTCAAGGGTAGGAGAACATGGAATAGACGTTAAGGATCAGACAATGAGAGAATCAGATTATTTCTTTTGTTCCTCTGGAAACAAAAAGGATCTGTTGAATAGTCAGAACTTTAAGAAAAAGTTTGATTTTTAAAATCTCAAAGACTACAAATAACTCTGCAAAGATGATAATTTTGTTATTTTTCTAGGGAGAATAGCTCCCCCCCAATGTATTTTGCACAATGTTTTGTTTAATTGTGTGATACTGAAATCCTGTTTCCACTGTTAATGGTACATTGCTGTCTACCTTATGCTTGTTTGACCAAAAATTTTGGAACATGAAAGGTGTTTAGATTGCAGTGCCTTGAAGACTTGGGAATTAATTCTAGAATTTCTGGCTACTTTGTTTTGCCTGTTGAACCTACTTAGTAGTATCCTGCTAACTTTGTAGCATATTTAGACTAGAGTGCCTAGTTGGTAGACAGTATGATAGAGATACCTTCAGCATGGTAGGGAGAGAACTATGGGCTATGCTTTTACTTAAGGTGTCTCCTTGGGCACCTGATTGCATTCAGGCACTTACCCTCATAAACTGAAGCTGCACTCTTGTGTTTTGGAGATGACTGTGATTTAAAACTGACGTCTGACCCCATGGTTTCGAAAAAGTTGAACAGCCTTGCTCTCTGTGTTGTTTACCCTGAAGCCGACATTAGTTCTAGCTGTCCAGCAGCCGAAAGAGTAACCAGTGGTGTTGGTGGTTACTTTTGCTTCTCTGATTGTCACTGGTTTGCTCTGGTTCAGCTAAATTGGCAGTTGTTGAAGACTACTGGAATCAAGGTAGATTTCTACTGTAGTCAAAGCTTTAGTTGTCTGTGCTGCTGTTATGAGTCTCATTCCCATTGGGCAAACACCTGCATCATTAAAGCCTCGTTTAACATTAATTGGCACCCTGCTTTGACTTGGGGGCCAAAGTTTAAATGAATGTAGAGATCAAATAGTTCTTTAATGTCTTCAGGTCAGAGTTGATGTTTTGTTAGGACAATGTTAGGCAGTCTTGAATGTTACCCATGTTTTGCCAATAGAAAATAACTTTTGAAACCAAACTTGCTTCTTTCGGTGTAATTACAGATATCCAGAGCAGACTGAATTTTGGTACATGGCTGGTTCCCAGCCATGTTATATGAAGGAGCCATGTGATTGACCTGTCAGAGAACAGGTATTTCATGATTGAGTTCTAAATGGTCATTTTTTTTTTTAGATTAGCTTAGATTCTCTACTAAAACATTAGCTTTATTTTGTTAGAGAATGTGAAACACATCATGAACAGCTACATAGTGCTTCTGTGACAAAAACTAGAGGAGTTTCCATTTTAACTCCCTGAACTGTGCCCTTCCTGAGATAGTAAAATTTATGCTCCTGAAAAAATCATTTTGATTTATGGCAGGGAAGAGCAAATATGCTAATTAATTTCTAGTGCTGATTTCTGAAACCTCTTCTTTAGGGAATATAAATCTTTGAGGTTGAAATACATTGCCTTATCTCCTTGTTACTTTTACTAAAAATAATGCCTAGGTGTTCTGTACTTCAGTTGGATCTTATTTTCAGTGCATTAGAAAACTGATATTTTTAAACCAAATTAAACAGAAGGGAAAATTGAACTAAAAATTTAAAAGCAGAACTGTATATGGAAATGTTAGTTCAAGAATCTTTTGGAGTTTGCTTTCTAAAGAATTTTTAAGTGTTCTGTATAGTTACCAAAGAACTACTGTGTGGTTATCCTTTTAAAATGTCTTTTATAGTTGCTCAATTGCATAGATAATATCAGAATAAAAATTTTCTGTGATCTGTTGTCCTGCTAATCTCTGATTAACTAGTAACATTAGAGCAAAGGTGCATTGGAGCAAAGCAGCCTTTTGGATTTGGTATTTGTTGAATGACACCTGCTTGAAATCAGTTGTACCCCCAGCATTTTATGTATTTACTTCTAAAACCCTGCTTCTATCTGCTGTTTTGACAGGCAGCTGGTATTGCCATCTCGTGCTTGACAGATTTGTGTCATGTACAAACTTAAAAGTTTTTTTTTACTACTACTTTAAATTGGAATATTGGGCCAGATAAAGGTTTTAGTTTGTGCTGCTGGCAGTGCCTATTCCTTCATAATTTGTTATTTAATGTGTATAAATATTAATATTCCTTCTTGTCACTGATTGCATCAAAACTATATTTTTAGATATAGAAAAATTTATATGGTCCCATTTGCACTAAAAGATCAGTGTGTTAATCAGTGCAGTTGAAGTAGAGCTGCCTTTTATAATATTGCCTAATACAAAGTGTTAGTTTGAAAAGACTTCAGAATTCAGACAGAGCTGTGCTTAGAATGTAAATCAAAAACTTGTCATGGAAGGTGGTGGCTACTGAATTAATGTATGTAATAAACCTGTTGCAATGATAAAGAAATTCTGTCACAGTGGTAAGAAATCTCATTTGATGCTTGATCTATAAGTGAAAAGGGAATTGAAAGAGTTTGTTCACTTTTCTTTTTCTTTATATGCTTTACTTAGCTCTCATTCCTATTATTATTTGCAGTATTCACAAATGAATGCATATGTGAATGACAAAATTGGATATAGATACATTGGATATATGTGACAGATATTTTGGCTTTTTCATAGCAGTATTTGTGGGGAAATATTCTTCATCTTCTCTGACCTTTTCTGATGTGATGCTTGTTTAAAGGGTTTGGAAAAAGCTTATAAGCTGTCTTCTTAGATGTAGTAGAAAACTGTGTGTTGGTTGGAATTGACTTGGGATGATCTGGGCATGCTTACACATGAGAAGGAATATTGGTAGTCTGATCCCACAAAGAAACACATGTTTCCATGCAAGATAAGAGACTATCTCCTGCTCTTTCTCAAGTGGTATTGCAAGGTACCGCTCTTAAAGATTACAGACTACTGCTTTTGTTATACATAACTAATCAAATGGTTGGGACAGAATGGTTGCTGTCTCTGCTCTTTTGACAAAACTGCTTATGCTTGAGAAACATAGCTTTACAGCTCCTTCATTCCCTTCGTGTAGTTTGAGAATTATTGTAATCTTAAAAAAAGGAGAATGTGACAGGAATCTGTGATTAAAGGAGGAAAAGAGGTGGGGCTGGAGAAGGTTAGAGATACTAAATGTAAAAGAAAAGAGGCAATACGTGTCTTTGATGCATGCTCTTCACTAGTGTCAGTTTCCCAAGTGTCACTTTTGCCTGTCGTTTTAGATGCCTGGCAATGCCCACCGACATGGGGTGGATGTTGCTCCCTCGGCAGCATGGGTGGTGGTGTGCTGCTGCTGTGATTACTCCCTCAGCTCCCTGGTCATTGGTGTTTTTTTTTCTGGACCATGCATATGTCTGTATGGTCATTCTTCAGTTAACTTTTAATAAAAATGAGAAAATGACCAAAAATCCAATTAAAAGAACATTACTAAGATTGCTAATATAGATAGTCAAAAGCTGAGAAATTTCAGAATTCAAATTTGAGGTGAAGCCTTAATTTACTCCAAATGTATGTGGAGGTGATATTTTTTCTAAATTCGGTAATTTTTGGTTTGCAGCCTAAAAATACTTTGCAGTGGAATAATGGCAGTTGGAGTGGAGTGTGTTCAGGTCTGCTTCGTCTGGACTTTCCTCTGTTGCAGTGTACTGGGCTGTGAGCACTGGGGGGCTGTGGAGAGCCAGTCAATGGTAGCATTTTAGTTACGTGATAATGTTTTTATCTTAATTGTGTTATCTTATGACCTCTGCCTCTTTCAGTACCTATTTCAAATTTATTCTTGAGTGGAGTCAAATTTGGAAAATTACTTTTCTGTGGGGCTTACTTGTAGAAGAAATTGGAATTTTAATAGGGATTGAGAAAGAAACAGTATTTCCCCTGGTGAAGGCATTTGAATCACAGGATGTTTAGGGCTGGAAGGGACCTCTGGAGGTCATCCTGTCCAAACTCCCTGCTCAAGCAGGGTCATCTAGAACAAGTTGCCCAGATCCGTGTCCCGTTGGCTTTTGAGTATGTCCAAGGATGACACCTCCACAGCCTCTTGGGGCAGCCTGTGCCAGCGCTGGGCTGAAAGCTGCAGTGCAAGCCCCCTGTCTGTACTTGCAGCTGTCTTGTACAGCTCCTGGGCTTTTCTAGACTCGCAGCCTATCCCGTGCGTAGGATGGTTGGAACTTCATCGATGGTCATCAATGACCAGTTGATGATGATGCAGTAATTTATTTCCTCTTCACCAGTCAGTATATGATCAGCAAAGGAAAACTAACAATTTAATTTTTTATGTTTTTTTGTATCTGTAGCACCTAAGGACTTGACAGATGTGTGCTTAGGTAAAGGAGTGTTCATCAAAGTATTCAAACCTGAGTTTCAGTATGTGTGCGCAAAGGGACCAAGCTAGCATTGGACAGTCAATCTGAGCTTAGGGGTGTGCTTTATTTGGCAGCTTCTGTATTTTTTCATGGGTTTGTGCCTAGTTTTATACAGTAGAATATAGCATACTAAACAGATTTTGATGCAAGGAATAAATTACTACTTGGAGACACAGAGGGTATGGGATAGATCTGAAGTTTAGCCTCGGGCAGCTTTTAGAAAGAAGAAAAAGAATATTCTTCTTGTGAATATAATGGGTATTTCCTGGGTAGCGTATAGGTTGGAGATGTAATTTAGTGTGTTTACCAGAAGACAGCCAGCCTGCTTGAGAAAGTTTTCTCTCTTCCCTTCTTCCCTCTCGTTCCCTATGTCCTGTCATCCCTCCTCTGAACAGCATTTAAATAGAATTAAAAGCTTTGCACAGGAATGCTTGAAATGTTTGTGAATTAGACTGTATGAGAACCCATTCTACACTTCTGGCAGATTTTAAGGAAAGCTCAGCCTTGTGTTTCTTAAAGCTATGATGCGCTCTGTTCCAACAACGCAGAAGCTAAATTTACACCATCCTTTGGGAATAGAGCTTACCAAGATAGAAGAGCTACAGACTGGGATTCTCTTGTGCTTTGCTAAGGGATCACTTACCACGCACCCCATGTGAACAAATACAGTAACCAAATTGGGAAGGGAACTTGCTAAAGCCATAGTGCAGTATAGGTAAATTAAAACAAAAACTAAAAAACAAATTAGAGGAGGGAACTTGTTTAAGGAGGAACATTAGATTATGGAGTTTCATCGTTACAGGAATAATTTACTTGTGCTCATTTTAAATCAGACGTATAAAAATAGAGACGTGATCAAGGAATTAAGTTTTCAGTTAAATTTAACAGTATGGTATCTTTCTGAGAACCCCCAGCTAAGTGTGATATTTTTCTTCTTTAAGTGTTGTTATGCAAGTATGTGATAAATTAGGATTTCATTTTCGGTTGCTTTTTAAAATTTGGTGTCTCTTGCCCCAGGTAAGCATAATTTTTATTTTAAAAAATGTTGCTAGGTAGTTGAAAAAAATTGAACAACTTAATTAAAAAGGCACTCAGCTAATTTGTGTCCTTTCGTTTAGTTCCTTTAGCACTGTGAATATGTGAAAATAAATAGGTACCTATATATATGAGTGCATATCTGTATATGTATACAGAATGCATATGTATTACATGCATGTGTATGCTAAAGTTTTTATGACCAATATGATGGTCACAGTCATGCTTACTGTTCAAGTAATAAATCTGTTCTTGATCTAGAATTTTTATTAGAATTGGCATTTAAATAAGTGGTTCCCTTCACTTCATGGATGGATATGTAAGGATGGATTGAATGCTTTGTGATTTTAGAAATCTGATTAGACTGGTCAACTTGCCCTTATAAAGTGAGGATATTCTAGGATGATTTGAGGACAAATTTGCTCTTCTGCTTTACCATATTATTCATGACTTTTCTTTTCCATCAGTGTCTGCCATGCATTTTTTCCATAACTTTGAGCTCATGGATCACCATGATAAATGAAGTAATGGACTACCTAAGGGTAATGCTAAGGAAAATTGGTGGGTAAAATACCAGTAGAAGCCTTGGGCTAAACCTAAACATATTAGTTTAGCGCTACAGAAGTGTAGTGTCTTGTTAAAGCCATGAAGAAAGTGTTTAGAGGGACTACAACCTGGAACAAATCTCCTTAAACAGATTAGTTTTGGGCAATGGATGTTATTGTTAATCTAGGCTGTTGCAACATTGTATCTCATTTCCATTTCTTCTGTTTAGGTTTTGTATGTAGACAGTTTTTTGTGGTTGGTTGTTAGATAGACATGCCGTTTTTCAGAAAACAAATATGCAGTTTCTACAGGTTGTTTGCAGATCTGGCTTTCAGAGTACCTGGGATTGCAGCACTTCGGACTGCATATATTCCGGATGAATTTCTTTTTTTGGAGAACTGTTCTGATCTAGGCGGTAAACTAGGGAGCTGTAACCTTATAGATCTATTATTTAATCCCTTAGCTCTGTTGATTTGGGGGATGGGGGGGTGGGCAATCCAATGGTTTGATTGATGTAGTTTTCATTTTAATTAAGAAACTGGGGTATTTTTTGCCTTTCACATAAGATGATGTGCAGTTTCATCGTTCAAAAAAATTGAATAGTCTGCTTCATTGAGCCTTCTCTCAATCAGAATTCTTTGGGTGATTGCTTTGCTTATTTTCTGCTTGCTGGCCTAAAGGAAATTCCTTTTACAGCTATTTGTGAACCTGCATACATAGTTTTTTCTTGAAAAAATAATTTTGGGGTGTTAATGTTGTGTATGAAAGGATGTTGTCTTTAAGAGCCTTGATGGGTACAATTGTTACCTGATTTGCAGTGGGGGAAAAACATGGTATTTTGAAGTAATGGGACGAATGTGAAGGAAATAATTCAGACTTGAAGGACAGAAATAGAACAGTTGGAGAGAACTGTTCTGAAACTAGAGTAGTTAAAAGTAGAATTAGGGACTTAAATTAAGAAGACTTAGAACCTCAAGTCAAAACACGAGTACTTTCTTTAATTGTCTTATAAATATAAAATTGCATTTTAGTCTGGTTTCCCAAGGGCATTAAGCTTACATAATCAGTTGGGTTTTTTTTCCCCTCAGTAGCTAGTCAACACTGACGACCAGTTTCAACAAGGCTTTACTGAAGTGTAACATTTTCAAAGACCTTTCAGTTGCTGCACGTTTTTTGATTATCAGGAGGCTAAGGAATGAATCCCAAACTTATTTCCCAGCTAAGACACAGAAACCTGCTGTTGCTTTTTCCATTTGTTGGCAGCTGAACAGACATAAAGATTTGTATATTCACTGACCTGTTGGCAAGCATGTAGTTGAAAATGAATTAGTGCATGCATTGCTCTACAGTAGCATACTTGCCAACTCTTGCCTCAGAGTGTTTTACTAGAAGACTTCAAGGTAACAGAGGTTACTGTGGTGGGTACTGAAAGGAAAATAGCAAAGAAATCCTGGGAAAACATGATTTCTTGGGTTTTATTGCTTGCAGAACTGACTTGTGATGTGGAAAAGAATTCTGGATTCATAGAAAAAGTGCTTAATGTTATTTTCTTTTTATTTATTTAGTAATTTATGTTTATCCATGCGTGTGTTTTTCTTGCAGTGGTATGATGAAAGATTCAACTTCCAAGCTACATTTTTACAGTGCTTGGCAAAACATGTGCCAAATATTTACTCAGCTGAAATGGACCCCTTGCTGGAGAAACAAGAAGAAATGGTCCAGGCAGCAATATTATACCCCTTGGAATGTTATTTGTTTGGGGAAGACCCAGATATATTCCTGGAGAAACTACAACAGAGTGGAACCTCCCAGCTCTGTGGGAAAGTGTTCAAAGGAGGGGAGACAACTTACTCTTGCAGGTAAGAATGAAGGTATGTTATCATGAATGTTCCCCATGTGAGATAAGTGGTTTAATAAAATCAGTTGCACTGCTAACTAGTAATTTCTTGTGTCATGGTAGGTCTTTACTTAAATGACAGTGGCATTTGCTTCACATTCCAAACCACTTCACAGTGAGGGAAATTGCATATGAAAAGCGGGCTCTGACAGAGAAATGGGAAAGAATGTGGAAAGGATACTAAAGGTGCTGAAAGCCATTCGTTAAAAGTATTGGATGATAGGGTATGAGTATGGGGTCTTGACCTGACCTGAGCGAGAACAGGCATAAAAATCTGCGCGCTGTACAGGGCTCACCCTTTCAAAGTCTGAAACAGTCCAGCATTTCTGAGCATCATTGGTCCTTTGCTTAAGCAATAGGTGTATGACTAATGGTCATTTTTTTACCTTCTTTCTCATCCTGGAATATATGAAAGATGGCATTCCATTGATTTGATTAAAATTATTTTATTAATTATGATTAATACAAATATATTAATTAATATGAATAATATATTGATACTAGAAAGCCGGAGGTCTCTGGTGGACGTAAAGACTGCAATAATTAGCATTAATATGATACTGTTGTCATAGTTTATTGTACTTTCAGTTTATCTTAGAAGCCTAGAAAAATTCATCAGAAATACTGAAAGAATATTGTTAGGAATGATTAATTTTATTATGGCTAAAATACCCAGCCCTTAGAATTTAGGAAGTGTCGAAGTGAAAGCTCTATGTAAACTTTGTTTATGAATCACACTGTAAGGTTTTAATCCATCACATACTCTTCAGCTTTTCCTAGGAATGAATTAGTGTTGTATATGAAAGGAGAATGGTCTTTGAGGAAATCCTTATGTGTTTGCTAAAAGGTATATAGCAAATGCAGCATTGGACTCTACAAAGGAAAAGGATGGTCAAGGCAGTTCAGTGCTGCTGTAACAGCAATAACTCTGTTTCTGCCTCTGCAGAGTTCTTATATGGTAGCAGGCAAAAAGGCTAAGTTATGTATCTCAGAGGTGGTCACTTTTTCTTATTTTTTTGAGTTCCTTTCTTGCAAAAATGTGGCAGTATTTGTACAAAATGCTGTACTTAACTACTGCAACTGAAGTTAATATGAGTTTGCTTTAGGCTTCTAAAATGCTGAAAATAATAGATACTCTGAAATATTAAAATCGGAGTGCCTTGAATTGGCCATTCAAATCTAGCAGGCCCTTCTGGCTTATTTTTTCTTTTAATTCACTTTGCAGTAGATTTATGGTAATAAATGAATGTTAGTTAAGTATTAAATTATTGTAATGATGATGATCATCTAAAGGTTTAAAGAAAATTTATTCTGTAATCATAATTACCATACTATTTTATTCATATTGTAAAGAAGGCTTGAACTAAATATTGAATGATGGTGTGAAACAAACTTCATATATTGTCATGGAACGCTTGTCATCGACATTTTGCATAGAATGAAACAGCATTTAAAGCAAGAAGAGTGACCATGTTTTAGGGAAAAAAAGGCAATGTAAAAAAGCTTATGTTTGGAGCATGGGGAGGGGGAAGAATTAATTGCCCATGAGTGTAATTCTGGATTTTCAGATACGTGAGAGCATGACTGAAACTGTTAAAATTAAATTTTAAAATGTATATATTCTTTGGCTCATTTAATAAAGTAATTATCTTTAGACTTTGACTTTTAACTGTTTTGAAAGTTACAAACATAACCTAGCAGAAGTGTAACAAAAGTTTCATTAGCAAACTGGCTACAGTTGTTGGAAACAATAATAAAGGTTACTTCAGAGTCATCATGGTTTTTAATAGCTGCTGATTCTTAGCAAGAGAGAAATATGTTAGGAACAAGTTTTGAAAGTGGAAATCAGGCATGTTTCTGATAGAATCTGATATAACAGGTTCAAGTACATGGTTCAAGCCTAACAAGATAAGCTTTCATCTTCTTTCTGTGATGTGGAGTAGCCAATGTTTTTGTAATTTGAATCTGTTAATCTCTATTCTTATTTTCAGAGTAGCATTTTCTTTTGTGCATGAAAATTCTGTGTGTTTGTTTGAGAAAGTTTTCCAGTTACCATCTTTGTTGCAGAGACTGTGCAGTTGATCCAACTTGTGTACTCTGTATGGACTGCTTCCAGAATAGCATTCACAAGAACCACCGGTACAAGGTAGAAAAATCTTAGATTAAGAAATTGTACTTTTAGCTTTAGAGAAGAATTTTTGAGGATATAATAAACTGCATATAAACCATATAGTAACTTTTATTTCAAAACATAAAATCTGGGATTAGTTATTTATCTGTTTATCAAGTTTCTAACTATGAAAAGCCTCTTTTAAGAATAATAACTTTCTAATTCAAGAACCAATGGGTAAGAAAGTGTTTATGAATGCATACGTTGTTACTCTGGCAATATCACAGAAGCGTATGTCAGAGCAAAAAGCTGTGACTGAAAATGACGGTCATGTCCTGAGTCCCAGTCAGTACTCTTTGGAAATTTAGAATGAGAAGGGCCATTACTTCAGCACTTTCATCACTGATGAAGTCTCTGTGTTTCTACTCTGTTCTTCCATTTAGATTTCTGTAAACTACTTTGTGCTTAGTGTGGACTATGATAAAGTTAAAACAAATGTTAAGCATCAGTTTTTTTGAGGAGATTGTTCTAGAATTGGATCATCTTTTTCGGATAACGTTTTGATTCTCTTTAATCCAAATCTATGTTATCTTTGAGAGATACTCATGCTTTAATTAAAGAAGGATCTTTTAAATATTCTTAGCTAGCTCATTGCCTAAACTGTCATCTACTATTTCCTTCCCAGGCCCCCTTTTTTGCTCGCCCTCTTCACTGGGCACTCTGTAATTTCAACAGCCTTGGAAGCAGAAATGGAAAATGATACATTCTCATTTTCAAAGCTGGTCTAATTCTGCCTGCTGCAAGAGGCAAGAAAATATACAGAAGCATCATGTATTCAAATTGATTGTCTTTCATGAGCAAAAAGTGGGCTAGATGTTTTTTCAGCTATTCCTTCTATTCATTGACATGACATCCATTGAAGAGATTTGACTTGTATTATCAGTTAGTCATAAATCCCCTTCAAGCTGGTATGTTTCAATGAGAGACAGTTTTGAAGAAGAACCTAGCATTCTCAACATTAACTGGGACTGAAATACTATATTCTGCCCCTCTGTATGAGACCTTGTATACTGATCTGAAAATGTATTGTAAATATTGATTCAAAGATGCCCAAAACTACTTGGATAATGCAAATATAACTTCCATATACACATGCACGTGCGCACACTTCACAGAGGTAGGGTGAAAACTAGAGGAAATAGTAGCGATTACAGAGCAATTTGGGATCACGGCTGGGCTGAGGAGCTGTTGTCCTTTCCCTTTTCAGTAACTTCTTCAGGCAAAACACCAGCCATGGAAATAGGTGGTCAGATGGGAGCAGATTTACTGCATTTCCCTTTTAAAGATGCAGCCTAAATAATACAGATTATGCTTTTTATAGATCCGTAGAATATCTGGAAGGGACCTAAGGAGGTCACGTAGTCCAACCTCCTGCTTGAAGTACGTCTAGTTAGATCAGGTTATTCTAAAATGTTTCAAGTAAATAACAAATTTTTTAAAGTCTTTTTATTGGGTCACTTTAGTGTTTTTATAATTATTTTAGGATTGAGAATTTAGAGTAAGCTGAAGATAATTATTTTTGCCTGAGTTTTGTCAGAACTTTTTGCTAGAGGTGAAGGGTCAGAATTTGTACTTTTCTGGAAGTGTAATGCAAAGGTAAAGTTGCAGGAATGTATTTAGGTGCTGATTATATCTTATTTTCTTTGTTTAGAAGTAGAGATACTACTAAACGTTCAATATATGCATGTTCTTGTTTATATTGTTTTCTAACTTTACTAAGTATATTGTAAAGAAGGGTTTAAATAAATTTGCTATTATTTTGCTAATAAAATCAGGAAGCACTTATTCATCAGTCCTAGGCTTTTTCACACTTTCTAGTTAAATTTGTTTGACTTGCATACCTTTTGCAGCAGCAACTGTATTTCTTGCTTTATTTTCTGCTTCAAAAAGTTTAGGTTTTTCTCCCGCACTCCTTTGATAAGTCTCCTTTTATCTAAGAAAAGAAAAAAAATGTAGTTAATCCATTGGTTATGTAGTGATTCTTGTATTTTGTAACTAGGTATTTATATTTGTGTTTAACTTAAATAATGCATGTTTCTATTTCTCTTGCTTTTTATGTGCATATTTCATGACTGAAATACATGTTTTTTTACAGATGCATAGCTCCACTGGAGGCGGATTTTGTGACTGTGGGGATACAGAGGCATGGAAGGCTGGACCACTGTGTACTAAACATGAGCCTGGAGCATCAGGTTCTCCAAAAGAAGTAAGAATATTGCTTAAAGTGAAAGACAAAATATTGTAAATAACTCCTTTTTAAAGAAGTTTTGTTTCCTGTGTATGGAAGTACATATATTGTATAATTCATGTAGTAGGTCCAATTGAGCTGAATCAGGATTTCCTTGATCAAGGTGTTTGGGGGCCAAATGTATATATTGGACATCCTTTTGTCTCTGAACAAAAGGCAAAATCCAATAGAACAGTTCTATCTTAAGCATTTCTGTCTTTGGTTCAGAATTTAAATTGCAGTTTCTTGCTCTTTTCTTTGCTGTGTGTATTATTCAGTTCCTGTTGATAAATAATGGGTTTCCCAGGGGTTAGTAAATGTTTAGATATAGTGCTTGATTTTAATATTTTCTCTTTTTCTTTATTACTGAACAGGTTTTTTTGGGTTTTTTTGTCAGTTACGTCTGTGTGATCTGTCACTGTGACTAAAAGAAGTCCTTATGCTTTAAAACTAACCTTATGGTAGGATGCATCGTGCTTTTATTATACTTGTTCAAGCAGCACATAAACAAAAAATATGCCATCTTATAAGCAGTTCTCGAAGAGAATATAAGCAAATCAGTTGCTTCAGGTAAAATTGTTTTTTCAGAGTCCTACATTCTGAGATAACCAGGACAAAAAAACCTTAGCATTTCTCATTGCACATAGACCCCTAATTCCTCCTGGCTTTGTTGCAAAAATACTGTTCATTATAATCTAGCAAAAAATCAAATGGAAAAGGCATAAAGAGCACTGACCTTGCAGAAAAATGTGACAAAGATTTCCTTCACTCATTCCTCCTTCAAAAAAACCATGAGACTGAAAAGTCCTTGATGTAGTATAACCATTACTTAGCAACAACCAAAACCATCAGTGTGCTATCAACATTGCTCTCACACCAAATCCAAAACAAAGCACTGCACCAGCTACTAAGAAGAAAATGAACTCTATTTCAGCTGAAACCAGGACAATAAGTGATATTACTCAGGTGACCAGTTTCTTACAGACAGTAGCATATGTTATGGATTTCACCTGTCATGGCTCACAAAAAAAAATAATCACACAGATACCTGGATGAATGTGGGCCTATGAGGCACATTCAGAACTTTAACAAAGAGATTCTAAACAAAATACATTTTATCTCCCCGCGTTAAAAGTCTTCTGTTCTAATTCAATAGATCTTCTAACAGTTGTTTCAGTACTTTACTTCTGAGAATCATAGTATTTTTTGGTTCCATCAACTCTGACCAGAGTCCCTAAAATGGTTTATGAAATGTTTACCTCCAACTGGGGAACCTGTTTCTCTGCAAGGTACAGATTTTGACCTCACAGATATGGTATTTGCATCTGTGACAGCATATTCTGGTTTTTACCTCCCTTTTCTTTAGAACAACTTTTTCATAACAACGAAATAATTAAAAAAAATGTTAGGATAGACACCAATACCATTATCAATAGAAGTTTATCACATGCTTGTCAAGCAACAAGCAGTCTTTTCTGGATGATCCTGACCACTGTTCTTTTGATTACTCTAAGGGCAGAGGATGTATCTTGCTAGGGTGTTCATAAACTTACTCTGATAAGGTAGGAGCAAGTAAGAAGAGGGATATGTTTGCAATATGTTTGTCTGCTATGCAGAACATGGTAAAAATGTGCTTAGGAACTGGCTGCTATTTTTAAAAGGTAGATTAAGTTTATAGTTTGATCTACAGAGTGACCTCTTCTTGAAAATGAGCCCCGAGTAGAGGACAGGTTTCAATCTACAACATCAAAGATAAGCACCAGAGTTTTTAGCATTTCTGAGATAACGAGGTGAGCATTAGTAAAATACAGCATTAAAAAAAAATTACAGCGAGGAGATATTTATGAAGCTTGGTGTGTATGTAATATGGGCTCAGAAAAGCAACCCTTCATTTAGAATCCCTACTCCAGGCTTTTAGGAGTCATCTGTTCTCTATTGGTTCCAAACTGATGTCTTTTATTATGCTTGTATATAAAACCTTTTTGCCTAAATCTTTCCTTAAAAACAGATAACTGAGAATTCATGTCTGAGATAAAAATACTTTCCAGGTCCATTTGTTTACCTTTTCAAAAAAATAAAAAAATTGGTGGTTAGTTATTTTTAAACTTTGAACATACTTAGTTCATTCTTCCATGATTTTGTTTTTTGAAGCTTTACCTGAAGCTTAAAAAACTACACATTTTTGGGCATAGTTCTGAGGCAATTCTATTTTCACACTTTCAATTTACATTAGCTGTATCTTAATTCATTTTAGTGTGACTTCTACTAATGGGGATAGCATCGCAGGTGGCATTGCATGATTTAACTTTTCACTACTTGTATGAGTGCAATCCCCACTTTCAGCAGTTTGTAAATCCTTTGATGTGGTTTCCTTCGGTTTGTTCTACAGACTGAAGGAGAGCAGTGTGTCTTACTACAGGGTTCTTGTTTGGAGTATCTCTGTGCGCAGCTCTATTTTCCTACAGCTCTTATCATTTTTGCTTAATGTGTTACTGCTTAAAAAGCCAAACTCCTAAGAAATACAGGGGGGAAAAAATGAGTATATTTACAACTCAATTCAACTAGATTATTCATAGTGCTGTGGTTTTTTCATCCTTCTCCAAACTTTATGATGATGATAGCTTTGTCAGTCTGGGGGGAAAAAAAAAAAATTACCGTAGACATTACATTCTTAATGTCTACCAAGATCTACTATGAGCTTATCCAAAACTAAGTATATACACACAGTGGTATTTGTAGACCATGATTTCATTGGCAGACGTTTCAGATTTTATGTTTGGCTCCAAATTATTCTTCTAATGCTTATGAGGTCAGAAAACTGTTCAGTGCTTTGGAAGCAGTTGATCATGGTAATGTATTTTCAATTATCTTCCACTGTGTTTTTAGCTTTTCCATTATATGGACACAACATGTTTTTACTTGGTTTTTAATTATATTTTTAAAGCAATCTGCTTCATAAATGGATAAATGTGACTGTAGTAGACTGAAGAATTTTTCAGAAACATGATTCTTAGCTATATTAAACACATCACTCTTTCTGTTCTTTTATATTTAACATATGCCAGTTTGTAGAGGTGAGAGTGCCCATAGTACTTGGGATTAAGTCACATGTGAAAAGCTTTATTTTTGGAACAGATCTTTGTTTCTCATCTTTTCTGACTTTGGCAAATCCATACGTACTCAGATTTTGTAGGCAGTTTGGGTCATCCCAAAATTATAGGAAACTTTGTGTGAATACTCAAAAATATCACCTTCTGTCATATTTATATACAAAATTAATGGATTTGGTTGTGTTAACATTAATAACATTATATAACATTTCATATATTCATACGCTGGAAGGAAGGAGGTATGGGGAAAAGGTCATCAGGGCCCTTGGATTAAAACTCTCTTTTCACACAATGTCCTTGTCATGTATCTGTGTCTTGTAACTGAATATTGATTGTTTCATTCTTAAGTGTAGATTTGGTAATTATTTTCTTAGCTTATAACTTAAATTGCTCTCCTGTTTACATGCTTATGGAAAGGATTAATAATGCTGTATGGCGTAGACAATTCACTTTGAGTGGATGGGAAATAGATCAGTTCACAGGGATATTTTAAATGATTTCTAGACCTGGGATGGGATCTCTGTGGAGAACAGAATTGAGTTCCTTTAGATGATTCTGTACAAGGAGAATCATAAGTATTTGACAGAATATTTGGAGAAGAGCAAGCAATGCGGGGGAAGAATTTTGATCTGGCCTGCAAACTTTTGGTATCTTTAGGTGTACGGAAAGCTGTTAACCAGCTTTTTAAAATTTAAGTTTTAAAAATAAATTGAAGCTTCCTAACACATTTGGTGAGGCCTTTTGTCATCTATTCCTACACAAAAACTGTAAAAAAGGTAGGTGAAACTGTTGGAATACTACTGAGAGCCCTTGGGGTGAAATAATTTTTAAGAGAAGAAATTAGGCGATATTAATTTGCTTGAAAATCATGAAAAGGCTAATTTCCGGCAGTAAATACAGTAATAAGATATTCTACCAACCGTTTTTTCATTTTTTATTTTTTTTTTCCATATTAATGTTATCTCCTGTTTTACAGAATTCTGAATGTCAGTTGAATGAAGAAATTATGGAGCATTCTAGGAGGGTGTTTCCCTCTGTGATAAAATACATTGTAGACATGCTTATATGGGAAGAAGAGAAAGAACTGCCTCCGGAACTCACAGTTAGGTAGGGAGTATTTCCAACTTTCTCTTCAGGGCATTAAAACTGATAATAATTTTGCCTGTGGTATTCTTACAGACATGCAAACATTAGTGCCAAAATTCCTGTAAATAGCACTGTAGCAATTTTGATCTACAGTTATATAGAGGAAAGCTCTTGATACATCATGGGAAAAGTAGTGTGTGACTGTGCTCCGTCAGTCACTGAGGGAGCTGCTCCGGTGTCAGCCCTGTCCGCAGCAGAGCAGCAGATCTTGGTGCACAGTGGGTCTTCCTGAGGCAGGGAAAAGCCAGTGGAGAGGCCCACCAGGAGCTGACAGCTCTTGTGGGAGATGTTGACAAGTTCTGGGCATTGCCAGAGTGACCTCCATGCCTATAAAAAGCAGCCTAGGGAGCATAAGTGACCAGGAGTGCTGCAAGCAGTGTGGCATGTCAGGCAGGGCATGGCAGTTTCTGCTGCAGGGCGTGTAGGAAGGGCATAGTCACCCTGCTGGCTCAAGAGGTGAGTTCATTTGGTGGTCATCACCCTCTCAAAAGGAGCTTAGCTATGGTATCCACCCAGTGGAAAGCTGTGTCCTCTGCACTTGCCAGAATTGATGTGGTGACCCAGACAGAGCTCCCACAAAAACATGCAGCCATCTAGGTCTCAGGCTGCAGAGAGTGCCAAGGGCCTTTCACTGGTAACGGATGGCAGCAGTGGGGACAGCTGTGTGAGGTGCGACCAGATAGATGATTTGCTCAGCCTGGTGGCAGTGCTATGTGAGGAAGTAGAAAGGTTAAGGTGCATCAGGGAGTCTGAGAAAGAGACCGACCAGTGGAGCCATGCTCTACCCTGCCTGAGACAGAAACAGGAGCAGCCACCAGAAAAAAAAAAAAAACCAAGATCAAGGGAATACTGTACGCTCCCCCTGCCAGGCTGGAGGCAGTAGCTTAAATGAGAGAAGTGAATGGAGACAAGTCCGCATGCAGGGTGGCAGTTGAAAACCCTCCTTGCCCACCTTGCTTTCCCAGGTGCCTCTGTACAATAGGTATGAGGCTCTGGATGTGGAATGCAGGTCAGTGGATGATGATCTGTCTACACCAGAGGTGTTGCTATGGTCAGTAAGGCCTACCCCACCCCACTCCCACCCCCCCCATCACAACCACCTCCACAAGGAGGGAAAGACAGGTTATAGTATAGGCAGCTCCCTTCTGAGGGGAACAGAGGGTCTGATACGCTGGACAGACCCTCTTAGGGAAGTCTGATCCCTCCCTGGGGCTTGGGTTAAGAACATAACTAGGAAACTTCCCAGCCTGGTACAGCACTTGGAGTAAGTACTACCTGTTACTGCTCTTTCATGTGGCTGGTGATGAAGCTGCAACATGTAGTCCAAGGGTGATCAAGAGACTCAAGGCCTTGGGGTGGTTGATAAGGGACTCTGGAGCACAGGTTATTTTTTCCTCCCCCTCAAGTTGTGGGCAGCAACACTGGAAGAAACAGATGGGTCTAGTCTATTAATAAATGGCTCCGTGGTTGATGTCACTGCCGCAGTTAGGGAGTTTTTGATAATGGGATGACCTATGTGGCACCAGGCTTGCTGGTGTCAGATGGGATTCACCTTTCTTGAAGAGGGTCTTTGCTCACAAGCTAGCCGGGCTCTGACAGCTTTAAACTAGGCTTGAAGGGGAATGATACGGGGCTTGCCCGTGAGGAGCTGTGGGATGCCATGCCAAGGTTAGAGGGTCAGGTGCTAGCAAAGGCCCTCAACCTGTTGCTTTGAGACATGCTGGCTACACTGCAGCACACACGTTCAAGTGTCTTACAGTCTTACAGAGATGAGCCAGCAGGTCCTGGGGTAATAGGATCCAACAGGGAAACACCAGTGAAATAGCCCAAAGGAATTAGAGGGCCTTCCTCTAAGAAGGCAACATGGCCAGCAGCCCAGCTGAAGTGCCTCTATGCCAATGCACGCAGTATGGGCAACAAACAGGAGGAGTTGAAAGCCACCATGCTGCTAGAAAGCTACGACCTAAATGCCATTACTGAAACTTGGTGGGATGAATCCCATGACATGGCTACAGGCTTCAGAAGGGATAGGTGAGGAAGGAGGGATGGAGGTGTCCGCCTCTACATCAAGAAGCGGATAGTGTGAATAACTGTGAAGAACAGCCACGAGCAGGTTGAAAGCATAGGGGTAAGAATCAGAGACTGAGGTAACAAAGGGAACCTTGTGGTTGGTGTCTATTACAGGCCACCCAATCAATGGGAGCCTATTGACAAAGCCTTCATACTTGAGGCTCTTGTTATGCTGGGGGACTTCAACCACCTTGACATGTGCTGGAAAAGTAGCATGGCGAGCTGTAGGCAATTCAGGAGACTCCTGGAATGCATTGAGGATAACTCCTTAAGCCAGCCCTACCAGAGGGGATGTGATACTGGACTTGTTGGTCACCAATGCAACTGAGCTAATCAGTGATGTCAAGACTGGAGGCAGCCTGGGCTGCAGTGATCATGCACTGGTGGAATTCGCAGTCCTGAGGGATATGGATCACGTGAAGAGTGAAGTCAGGACCCTGAATTTCAGGAAAGCAGAATTCCAGCTGTCCAAGGAGTTAGCCAATAGGACCCCCTGGGAAACTGTTCTCAGGGACAAGGGAGCAGAACAGAGCTGGCAGATCTTCAAGGATGCTTTCCATAGAATGTAAGAGCTCTCAATCCCCAGGTGTATGAAACCAGGAAAGGAAGGCAAGAGACCAGCATGGATGAGTTGAGACCTGCTGGTCAAACTAAAGGCCAAGAATAAAATGCACAGGCAGTGGAGGCAGAGACAGGTATCCTGGGAAGAGTATAGGGATGCTGCCCAGTTGTGTAGGGATGGAGTCAGGAAGGCTAAGGTGCAGCTGGAGCTGAACTTGGCAAGGGATGCAAAAAATAGTAAGAAGGGCTTCTACAGATAGGTCAGTCAGAAAAGGAAGGTTAAAGAAAGTGTGACTGTTAACACTTGCCACTGGAAAGTAGCAAACTAGTAACAGTAGATGAGGAGACAGCTGAGGTACTCAACTTCTTTGCCTCCTATTCACTGGCAGTCTCTCTTCCCACACCTTCTGGAGTGGATGGACATGAAGATGGGGGAGCAGAAGCCCTCCCACTCTAAAGGAAGAGCAGGTTTGTGACCACCTGAGGAACCTGAATATACAGAAGTCTATGGGACCTGACCAGATGCATCCCAGAGTCCTGAGGGAATTGGCTGATGTAGTTGCCAAGTGATGCTCCGTGATATTTGGAAAGTCATGGCAGTCAGGTGAAGTCCCTGATGACTGGAAAAAGGGAAACATTGCACCCATTTTAAAAAAAGGTAGAAAGGAGGACCCTTGGAATTACTGACCTGTCACCCTTATGTCTCTTCCTGGGAAGATCATGAAACAGATTCTCCTAGAAGCTACACAATGGCTGACACAGCCCAGCTGGCTTCACCAAGGGGAAGTCCTGCCTGACCCACCTAGGGGCCTTCTATGATGGAGTGACTATATCAGTGGACAAGGGAAGAGCTATGGATGTCATCTGTCTGGACTTCTGTAAGGCCTTTGACATGGTCCCCCACAACATCTTTCTCAACAAATTGGAGAGATACGGATTTGATGGCTGGACTGTTCAGTGGATGAGGAATTGGTTGGGTGGTAGCATCCACAGGGTAGTGGCCAACAGCTCAATGTCCAGATGGAGACTGGTGACAGGTGGTGTCCCTTAGGGGTCTGTACTGGGACCTGTACTGTTTTAATATCTTGATCAATGACATAGTGGGATTGAGCGTACCTTTGGCAAGTTTGTAGATGACACCAAGCCAAGTGGTGTGGTTGACACACCTGAGGGATAGGATGCCATCCAGAGTGACCTGGACAACCTTGAGAAGTGGGCCTGTGTGAGCCTCATGAGGTTCAGCGAGGGCAAATGCAAGGTCTTGTACTTGGGCCAGGGCAACCTCTGATAGGAATACAGGCAGAGGAATAAAGGGAGATTGAGAAGAGTGCTGTGGAGAAGAACTTGGGGGTACTGGTGGATGAAAAGCTGGACACCAGCTGACGATGCACGCTTGCAGCCCAGAAGGCTGTATCAAAAGAAGCATGGCCAGCAGGTTGAGGGAGGCAGTTCTGCCCCTCTGCTCCACTCAGATGAGACCCCACCTGGAATGCTGTGTCCAGCTCTGGAGCCCTCAGCACAGAAAAGACATAGATCTGTTGGAGTGGTTCCAGAGAATGTTCACAAAAATGAGCTGAGGGCTGGAACCCCTCTCCTACGAGGAAAAGCTGAGAGAGTTGGGTTTTTTCAGCCTGCAGAAGACCCTAGAGAGACCTTATTGTGGCCTTTCAGTACTTAAAGATGGGGACAGATGTGTTAGTAAGGCCTGTTATGATAGGACATGGGGTAATGGTTTTAAACTGAAAGAGGGTAGATTTAGACTAGATAAAGGAAGAAATTTTTTACAATGAAGTTAGTGAAACACTGGAATGGGTTGCCGACACACGTGGTAGATGCCCCATCCCTGGAAACGTTCAAGGTCAGGCCAGATGGGGCTTTAAGCAACCTGATCTAGTTGAAGGTGACCTGCTTATTGCAGGGGGGTTGGAGTAGAGATCCCTTCCAACCCAAACTATTCTGTGATTTAATGAAAACGGAAAATGACTGTTGTGTGTCATGTTAAGAAGACAAATGGTATCATAAAACAGCAGAGAGAGGAAATAATAATGGAATAATCAAGTAACTTAAAATCTCTTTTATACTTGGTACAGGGTTTTTGTGGCTTTTTCTGGTATAGATGGTGAAGGATGTGTGTCTTTGACATGAAAAACATGCTTAATTTTCTTCTGTAATTTTTTTTGTTTGACATTTTTCTCAAGCTTGTCAGGTGTTGCTTATATTACATGGGACACTACTTTTCAGTTTTATTTTTATTTGTATGCTAATATGTTGGCTTTTTCCCCAGTAGAGAGAAGGTAGACAGCTACTACTGTGTCCTTTTCAATGATGAACATCATTCTTACGATCATGTCATCTATAGCCTGCAAAGGGCACTTGGCTGTGAACTTGGTGAAGCCCAGTTGCATACTACTGCCATAGATAAAGAGGTTAGTGCATTCTGGATATGGGAGAAAGTAACTTTTTAAACATTAAGAAGTACTCCTATAGTCTTTGGATCATAGAATTTTTGTTTCTGGGTGCTGGAGCTTGAGGAGAGAGAGAAAGGCATGTTGCAGAGTAACTGTTAATCAACACTTGCTTCAAGAAAGCTTGTAAACTGTGTTAATTTTCTTCTTCAGAATAAAAACCCACTTTCCTGACAAAGGGAAGAGCTGATTAATCTGAAGTTGCTCCTTGCATGTTTGGCATATTTGCTTTACCTTTTTTTTCTTAGCTGAGATTAATGTTTTATTTTAATAGTATTTGTCTGAAAAATATACAGGTCAGCAATACACATATTCAGTTATATTTCATCAGAAACGTACCTTACGTTTTGCAAGAAGAGATAGAGCTTGTTTTGGCTCTGACTTCATTTGAAACTCTTAAAGCTTCAAATTAAGCAAATGAAACCAGGAAGAATCCATAAAGGAATGCAAGTGAACTTGACAATTCTACTACTTCATTTTTCAAACTAATGTCCTATGTGAAAACCTTACATTAGTAACCTAAACTTTTTCTACACTGGCAGGGGGGGAAGCATGATCAGTTTTTGAACGATCTCAATTGCAACCGTATTTTTTACCTCACTAAAGTACAAGACTTAAGTGTTTGCGTATGGAGAAACTTTGTCTATACCTGTGTATATATTTGTTGTTTCATATGTAAATACATATCTTACTAATATTAGAATCCTTTTTTTAATTTGTAAAAATTGTTTCCGTGTTTCTCTTTGTTTGGGTAATGAAAGTTTAGTTCTGTTTAGTTCATAGTGTCAGTCTTATGTAATTACAAGTCTTGTCCTGCAGTTGCAGGTTTTGTAAAACGTGTATACGTGTGTGCTTAGAGTAAATTGGAAAGGTTTTCATTATGAAGGTTCCTTTTGATTGAAATTAAATTTTAGATCCAGAGTTGATCAGACTTTTCATTTTACAAAGCACCTGCTCCAACACAGGACTGTATGTTATATTGTTTTAACTATAACAGCTCCACAACATACAGCCACTTCCCCTCTTCTTGTGTGCAGTTTTGCTGTGTGGAGAACTTTGTTTTGGAAGCCTCAGGTATGCCTCTGAAGTGCTTTGAGTGGAATTTGAGGTCTAAGCTGGACCTAATCTTGGCTTTATCAAACCCACACTTATAATATATCCTGCTATTTTCATATGCAGAAGTAAGAAATAGTAGGAAAGACTGTAGAAAAGCAAATTCAGGATGAGTTGTGCTAGGAAGAAAGTTGATGTGGTTTGTGTTTAAAGTATTCTGCAGAAATTCCTCTCATCTGTTTTAATGTGTACATGAGTTTTCCTTATCTAATAATACCCGAGTAAGATACCCAGACTTTACTTTGTTGTTCTGTAGTTAATTTAATTACAATAGCTTTTTTTCTAAAGATAATTATGTTAATTTTGATTTGCTTCTAGATGTCTAAAAGCATCATGAGTGAGTGATGTTGGTCCCTGGTTTGTTTTTTTATGTATTAAAAAAACCATAATGGGTCAGGCTTGTGACATTTTGGCTTTGCTTTATGTTTGTCTCGTGCTCAATATTTTCTTTAAACAGGGCCGTAGAGCTGTTAAGGCAGGACATTATGCCTCTTGTCAGGAAGCAAAAGAAGAAATCAAGGTAAGTTCCCAATTTTTTTAATTAATTACTGATTAAATATTTTAATAAATATTTATAATTAATACTGAAGACTTACTTCTCTAACTTTCATGCTTTTATGACCTGTCTGAACTTTTTGAAATAAAATTCACATTACCACATTTGGTATAGATAGGTATCTTATCTTGAGAAATAGAACATCAAACTGATTTCTTTTTTTGCTTGGGAGATATAATGGGTGGCGAAGGCAAATATGAAAATTCATGTTACATTTATTTTATGTCTCACAATATTTACCTGACTCCTAGAGGCATTCTGAAAATGTTTCTCAACGACCACTTCATGTGGAGGTTCTGCATGCTGATGTTATGGCTCACCAGAAGTTTGCCTTGCGCCTTGGTTCTTGGCTGAACAAACTCATGAGCTATTCAAGTAAGCATAACTGATTTTTGTTATGATAATGCCATGTCAGTATTTGAATGACTAATTGTCTCAAAAAATGTGTTTAGTAGTGTTATATATGATATTCCCTTATTAAAATATTTCATATTCCTCCTAATAAGTACATTAATAATACGGTAGTACAGGTTCTGATATCCATCAGTATAGTTATGAATAGCAGTACTTCTCTTTTCCTTCTTGCTAAAATACATCTTTCCCTGCTTCCTGGCTGTTCCTCTTAGAAGTTTTACAATCCTTAGTTTCAGCATCCCATGCCCTATGTCAGTGACGATATAGCTTAAAAGCTGCTCTCCCTGGTGCTAGTGGAAAGCTGTAGAACACCTCCATTAGTAAAAGCATACATCCTCTGCTTGAAGTAATTCCCGCTTCAGGTTTGATAGCTGTGATTAATTACAGGGCCAGTAAAACAAAAGCCTTAGTTCAAGATTTTGTCCAGTAGTGGAAGGTCTATTTTAAGCTTTTGAACATTGCTCTGGTGTTTGATGATACAGTTTTAAACAGTACTTCTGAATCAATCTACTTTTGATTGCTATTACTGGGTTTTGTCATACCTGTGTTTTGCCAAACTTAAGCCATTATAGTCTCTTTTCACCGTACAAATATGCATAGATTAAGCTCTGCTCACCACTTCCCCTCCTTCTTGATAAGATAAATCTGTTGGTCTGCTTTAGCCGCTTTTGTAAGCTTGGGTAATAAAGTGAATTTCTTACCTTTTTTCCTGAACGCTTATTCTCTAGTCTTATCTTCAAAATACATACATCAGAACTGTACCTTTTTGTAATTTTTTATGAGTTTTAGCTTTCTGTTATTTTCAACCTTGTATTTATTTCACTCATGGTATTTTCTTGCTAGTCTGAGTTCCTCAGTTGTTTTTAATAGGCACAAGTTTTACCTATGTGATTTTTACCTGTGTGGTTTATTTCAGGGTTTCTAGTGAAAGTTCAATTTCTATCCACATTTTTCTTCCTAGATAATTTTTATTATTTTCAATTTCGAGATTCCTCTAAACTCAGCTATTGACTCTGAGTATAGACAAGTCAGTGTCAGTACCTCAGCAAATCCTCACGTTTTTGTGTGTTTAAGCATAATCTTTTTAGCTGATGAGATAAGCTAAAGCTAAAAAGGAGTATTCCATGTTGGGTGTGGCATTTTGGGTTAGGAAATTGTTACAGGTTAACTGATACTTTAATATGTTTTATGAGAGTCTTCAAGCACAAGGATTGAAGTCTAATAATCCTGTCCTTGTTCTTCTAGATTATATATGTAGATGCTTTAAGAGCCTGATGTTCTGTAGCCAGTTGGAATTTTTTTGTGGTCTGGTGGTTCCTGTTCTTACCCTGATTTCGCTTCAAGTGGCAGAACAGGAATAAAGAAGCATTCAATACTATTCATTTCCAGGTTGTCAGGAACTTTCCACTTCACTTTTCCATTTGAAATTAGTCATGTAAGAGCTCATTTTCGAATGTTAGTAACCCATTGATGACTCTGATATGTTGATACTCAAAACTGCTTCTGCAAGTACTGTATTTACTAATAGGTGCAAGGAAATAAAAAATACGGTTCTGAAATTCTACAAAAGACTGACTTCCAGGGCCCAAGGTCGGGGCCACTGTAGACTTGCTTAGCCTGTGCATTTCTGTGCTGACATAGTGAACTGTTCTTATGGATCTGCTTTGCAAAGCTGTCTAAATTATTTTAATCTTAAAATCTTCTTCTCCATCACTGGATTTATTAAATGAAGTAGTTAAGAGTAACAGGAAGAAATTAAAGTAGTGTATGTGGGAGTATATTCACTGAGAAAGAACATTGTTAAGAAATAATTCAAATTGAAGTGCCTTATTTTTCTTTTTATTTAATGAACAGAATTCTGTAATTCTCATTTTATTGGCTCATATAATTTAATTATCCAAGCATTCTTGTACAAATGAATAGTTTTATCTCTATAGGTGACTTTCGCCAGATCTTTTGTCAGATATGTCTCAAAGAAGAAGTTGGATCTGAAAAGCCATGCTTCATAAGCAAGTTGATGCTGTGGGATGCAAAACTTCATAAAGGTTTGTGTGTCCATGTTGCTATAAACTAAAGAAGCAAATCAATTTCTCATGTGTGTAACAAATGTGTAAAAGCAAGTGCTATGCAAGTGGGGTTGTTTTTAATTATGATTTTTGTACAGCATTTATTTGTATGACTGAGATTCGATATTTTGCGTTTTTTCTCAATTTTTCCTGCTTTATGTATTTTGAAGAATCTTTTCAGAAGATCTAGCCTGATTATGAGTGACTTCATGCTTATTTACCCTGTTTTAAATATGTACCAATAAATGTTAAAAATAGGAAAAAAGATAATATTCATATACTTTGTAACCATTTCAAGCCTTTTAATGATTTTTGTTAAATTGTAATTTAATAATCTCTTTCTCTTTTCTACAAAAAGCTGCATCTTAGTGCAATAAAGTGACGTGCACTGTATTGGCTTTTCACAGGGGCAAGGAAGGTTCTTCATGAACTTATCTTCAGTAGTTTTTTCATGGAAATGGAATACAAAAAACATTTTGCTGTGGAATTTGTGAAGGTAAATGGTTATTTGTTTTTTTACTAGCTTTGTAAAACTTGCTCCAACCCTAGAAATTGTTTCAATATAAATAATGAATTTTCCACAAGCAGAGCTTTAAAAACTAACTCAGCCTTTATAGAGTGTGTTGATTCCAATGCCATGGGTTTGTTCCTTGTAATCATGTAGGTATATGCTCATTTTGAATGATTATTGCTAGCCTTCTGTGTATCTCTTGAAATGACAGATGAACTGCAACTAACTGGTTTGTTTTGGTTGGGTTTTTTTAATTAGATACAGTAGTTAGACATATACACAACATAAGACCAAGTTTTTTTTGTTTTAGGGTGAGATTTTTTTTTTAATCCTAATAAAGGTGACTGACAATCCATGGTTTTCTCTGGTCGCTTTGTTTCAGTCCAGACTTGAATTACTCATTGTACACATATTTTATAGTCAGCTGTTGAATAACTATTCATACAGTTATCCATGCAACACTGCAGGAGGAAGACTTGTGTTGTAATAACGTAATGTCTTTATTGATCTTTTTTACATATTTATTAGGGAAGATTGGTTGTAGGAGACGAAATATTTTGCTTCCAAACTGGCAGAATAGTTAAATTTCTGCTTATCTTCAGTATTGAGTCAGTGGGGCACATATTTAATTGGCTTGATGCACTGAGGATGTTGTGTTGTTTTTGTTGTCTGAACTGCTTCTATTAAAAAGGAAGAAGGACACCGATACGTAATTCTTTCAAATAAAAAAGTGTTTTAAATAAACACTTGTTTTATTTCATTTCCCCAATATTCTCTTTTCTTAGTATTACAAGGCATTGCAAAAAGAATACATCAGTGATGATCATGACAGAGTTCTTTCTGTCACAGCACTCTCAGTTCAGATGTTCACCGTACCTACTCTGGTATGTACAACCTGTCTCCTCTAGAAACATAAAATATATTTGAGAATTGCTAGCAGTACCACTTTTGCAGACTGCTGTACTTGGCAGAGAGTCTTTATGTGTTGCTGAGTTGAAAATGATTGTTCAGGTTTGTTGAGGCCGATATGAAAGCACAAGCTTGATTTTATGTGAATATTCATTACAGAAGGTAGAGGAAATGCAAATGAGTAGAAATTTTAGGCAGCATCCTTCTTTGCATTAATTTTGTGTTCTTTTACTGTTCACATTTACCTTCTTATGTAACTTTAAAAACTTGGCGGGAGGGGGCAAAAATGGTTAAATGGGTTTTTTTTTGTGTAGCTGCAATATGTTAAATCCTGTGAGAGGGAAAAAGTATACCTCTAGGTTTTAAAGGTTATATATTTCTTGCCTGAAATACTAATATAAAAGTACTTTTCTACGTGATCTTTCCAGAAAAAATAGCATATCTCTTACATTGAAGCTGTCAGAGTGAGAAACCATGTCGACTTGATGGAAACTTGTCTTCATACATAATGAGTATTATGGGAGGTTTTGTAGTTTGGACTTTTTAAAAATGCTTGAAATATTTTTCCTTTGAATTCAGTCTTTTTGATTAGAAATTTACTTTGACCATTCTCTTCAACAAAAGTAGGAAGAACATTTTTTAATTTTCTTCTTATAGGCTCGACATCTTATTGAAGAGCAAAATGTAATCACCACCATTACAGAGACACTCCTAGAAGTGCTTCCAGAGTACCTAGACAAAAATGACAAGTTCAACTTCCAAGGTTACAGTCAGGACAAACTGAACCGGGTATATGCAGTAATATATGACCTCAGGTAAGTGTAAAGCTGAGAAGCTAGGGCAATTCTCTAGAAAATTAGCAGTAGGATGAGGTGTTTCAATTCAGGAATCTGATGATAAAACTGCTTTAAAAAAATGCAAACTCCTCAAGAACCACACGTGAAACCTGAATGTTTTATTTTTCAGTGGAAACTTAACATTTTCAAATACCAAAATTATATTCTATAAAGACATTTTTTGGTGATTCTCACTAATATTATTCCATAAAACAATTGCATTAATAAACAAAATATATCTACTGTAAGACAATACAGGTAATTTGGCTTCTATTCATTATCATTCTGGCAAAGCTGTGTAATTCTCATCTGCATAGCGTTTTCCACTCTTACGGGTTCCACATTACTTCAGTAAACAGAATATGTAAAAGCAAACCACCCCAAATACCTTGCAATCAAAAAAAATCTGTTTATTTCAATTGATGGAGTCGCATCAAGCAACTCTAATGTGTTTAGTAAAAATGTTAAGAGGAGTTTGAGATGGGGAGGGGGATGTAATGTGATGATGCAATTCATTACTGTAATACAAAGAACAATAAATACAAGCGGAAATGGAAGTTTGAGCAAAAGCTGATAATGTTTTCTTTGGGGACAGGTATGTCTTAGTCAGCAAGCCTACATTATGGACAGACCGTCTGAGGGAGCGGTTCTTAGAAGGATTTATTTCTTTCCTAAGGATTCTAACTTGCATGCAGGTACAACGCATTTAAACAATTTCTTTCTAATATGCTGTAATAAACATAGTACAGCATTTCTGTTTGCTCATCTTTTTGTCCATAGCAATATTGTGCATATAAACATGCAATTATGATGGTAAGTTCTTCAATCCATTTCTTGGGTGGGTGTACAGGTAATGTTTATAGAAGTATTCTTCAATTTTAGCTACATGTATCCGAATAACCTATATTTTATTATTTGCTTCCAGAATTTTCTGTTGTTTTAAGCCTGTGTTCGTTGATTTAGCTTGAGTATTTTGTGGCATATCCATTTCAGGGAATGGAGGAGATAAAAAGACAGATTGGTCAGCACATTGAGGTGGACCCTGACTGGGAAGCAGCTATTGCTATACAGATGCAGCTCAAGAACATTCTTTTGATGTTCCAGGAGTGGTGTGCCTGTGATGTAAGTATATCAGTTGTCTGGGATTCTTACACGTGTGCCTTTTGTGAATATTCCTGAGTGCTTTTTAAATAGCAGCTTTTTAAAAAAGCTCACTATTGTTCAATACAGATCTCCACAAAAAATGAGCCTGAAAGAATTAATCTGTGGTGTGAGAAGGAGAGGTGGGATCTCAGGAGAGTATAATCTAGCTGACAAGCTTGCACAGGGTGTCAGGCAGATCATAAAGGAAAATACTTCCGGTAATACTGTCAGGTTTTCAGTTTTTGAAGCATACGGTGTTAATTTTCAATTGCAAAAGTAGACTGCAGAAACTTTGTGCTAATTGAGGAATTGCACTGTTAAGTATTCCTAATCAGTGCTGGAGCTTGTCACTGTGCTGGGGGAAGGGAGGAAATTGTACACAATTTAAAGATATTTTGAAATTGGTTTCTTTTGTTTCTTTTTTTTTTTTTTTTTTTCACTAGGGAGCGAAAGGATGAACTATAGCAGTTCAGGAGCTTTGTCCCATTTGGGGTACAAACTGCAAACGATTAAAATATCCCATCTTAAATAAGTACATAGATTTTAGAGCATTTGACAGAGCAGCTTTTTTGAACAGAAGCATGTTCTTGGTTAGCTTTAGTGGACGCTCCACTGTTCCAGTCCGGTACTTCTCCATATAAGAAACAGAATAGTAATATATTGTGGACTTTAAGTAACTGTTTATGCCATCAGAAAAAACAAGTGAGGAATTTCAGTGCATATATATGATTTTTAAATATAGTGCTATGCATTTATTTTAAATTCTAGGAAGAGCTGTTGCTGAAGGCCTACAGTGAATGTCATAAAGCTGTGATGAGGTGCAGCACAAATGGCCGCTCACGGGAAAAAACAGTGTTTCACTTGTGTGGCCATACTCTGGAGAGCAGACCTTACAGAGTGTCTGCAGATCCTGTCAGCATACATTTACCACTGTCTAGGACTCTTGCTGGTAGGTGGTGTGTTTTGTTTTGATTCATGTTTGAATTACCTTTATCACCCATCTCGATTTCTTTATTCTAGAAACCATTTAGATGAAGTGCTTCATGGATCAGTCACTGTCAGACTTTCTGACATTCTCATGATCAGGCAACGCTGTTCCCCACATGTCCCACTAAAGGAAGGTTTTCCTCCAAAAAAAAAAAAAAAAAAAAAAATTGCCATGGAAGTTGGAGGTCATTTTTTAAACAGGAGAGAGATAAGAAAGTCAGATGAGAAGGAAAAAGTTCCATGTTTTAATGAGATCTTCAGTTTTCTCTGGACTATTTGTATTTATGTTACTGTGTTTCTGTTTCTACCTGTTCTGCCTAAATGAATGTTCATTATTACTGTATCTCAAATCTGTTTTCCTGCTACCTGTATCTTAGGACTGTTAAAATGCTCCTCCTAAAAGACATATGTTTGCAGCATGCCAGGACAGATTTCCAGTCCGTATTCAATGGTTTACAGCAGTGGGGGATCGCTGCTTTTTGTAGAATACAAATGAAATCATACGCTATTATTAAGCTGTATATTCTTTATCACATCATTTGATGCCAGGATACCATCTGTTAAGCCTTGTAATCCTGAAATTCAGTTATTACTGACATATGATTTAGATGTGAAATGAAAATTTTGCTAGTACTACTTAGCATCTCAATTTAAATAGTTTTAATGGATTCATTAAATGAATAGATTTATTCATAAAATAATGGATTGTAAGATGGGTAAGAACTGTTGTCATAATGTAATAGATCTTCTATCTTAAAATAAAAAGAAAAAGAAAATTAAAAAGCAAGTCACAAGTCTTTCCTACATAAACAACTTTTTTTCTGTAATTCTCTGGGTTGTAGATGATTTAGCTAACATTTAGAATGGGTTGGAGGAGGAACTTTACTAATTTTGATTTATTTTCTGATTTTCTTCCTGTTGGTTTTGTAGGTCTTCACGTACGATTAAGCAAGACTGGAACCATCTCAAGACTGCATGAGTTTGTTTCTCCTGTAAGTTGGCTTCTTCCCTCCCTTCCTTCCCCCCAGCCCCCGAGTGTTTGTGATTTATACTCTGGGAATGAGAAATCCTAAAATTTTATCCTGTAATTTTCATGGCACACACACAAGTTATTTAGCAACTGTCAGTATGTCTTTGTTCATTAGGACTTACACTTTAAAAATCACTGACAGACTCATTATTGCTTGATTTTTCTTTTCCTTTTTTAAATTTTAGGAAGAATTTCAAGTGGAATTGCTAGTAGAATATCCTTTGCGATGTCTTGTCTTGGTTGCTCAGGTTTCTGCAGAGATGTGGAGAAGGAATGGGCTCTCACTGATAAGCCAGGTATTCTTATAATTTTCAGTAGTGAATTGGTCAGTCCTGTCGATGTATGCAAGTGTTTCTCAGTAATGCTCCCAGTGGTGGTTTCATCCGGTGCATAAAAAGGTCATGGGGGTCATTCTCACACTAAATAGAAAGGTTTCTAGGTCGGAGTTTAGATGACTTGGTTTTATTTCCAGCTTTATCAGTGGCTTGTCTCCCCATATTACACAAATATTTTCATCTCTCTTATGACTCTTTCTGACTCTGTGAAATGGTGTTTGTTACTGACATCTACTGGTAAACTACTTGCAGATCTTAGGAAGAAATCACTGCATAAATACTGTTAGTACTGTTGCTTATAAGAAAATGTTAGAAGAATCTCTCAGTTTATGGTAGTCATATGCAAAAGTTAAATCGATGTAAACTCATACTAAACTTTTCAGTGCAATATAACTGGATATAACAAACATTTTATAATACTTGCGGGCTTTTTTGTTGCAAGAGTGAAGGTAAAAGGAAGAGTCTGCCCTAAAGTACTTGTATTTTGCCTGCTTTGGCTTCACTTTTTTTTTTCTTTTGGCAGAAGTTCTCTGAGTTTCCCTTTCACAGGACCCTTTGCTGCAATCAAAGTAAATACTGCTACCCCCCTGTAGAGTTGTATCTCTGACAACTGGGGTACGAGAAGGAGGATATTTTGACTTTAATCAGTAGCAGCCATTAGAATTATGTTGTCTTGGGTGGCGGTATGAAAAAGTACAGCATAGGCTTTCTCTGGATAAGTGAAAAAACATTTTTAACTTCCATCAAAGTACATATTTGTTTTGAAAGAAGCATGAGACTTTCCCTTAATAGAGGTGCTGTACAGTTTAAAAAAGCTTCAGTCATTAATCGGTATGCATTTGATAGTGTATTACTTCTCTACTTCAATTTTGTTTTCCTCTTCCTCAGGTATTCTATTATCAAGATGTTAAATGCAGAGAAGAGATGTATGATAAAGACATCATCATGCTCCAGGTATAATGTTCTGAATCGTTGCTTGCTTGACTCAAAATTGTCATGGAATTCCTTTGAACTAGATTTGTATGATTGTAAACATTTTTCTTGGTAAAGTATTTTTCATAATTAATGAAGAACTGTAGTAGTAACTGATATTAATATTAGTTTGGGTTTTTTGATAGATAGGTGCATCCCTTATGGATCCAAACCAGTTCCTCCTGCTGATATTGCAGAGATATGAGCTTGCTGATGCTTTCAAAAAGATCAAGCCCACCAAAGATCAGGTAAGTGCCAAGTGTTTCTGCTGATTAATTTTTTTGCTTTGAATTTACAGAACTTTAATAAGAAAAACTAGCTACTGGTGATAACTGCATTTTTATGACCACACTAAAAGTCAGTCAACACAGGATCTAGTTGTTAGATAACTGATTTGAAATCAGAATTTGTAGGAGTTTATTTAAAATTAACAGGTTTTGCCCTCTTTGACCTTTATTTCATAGGGCATCTACCAAATTCCATGTAAATTACTTACCTATAAAATTTCTATGTCTCTTAAGCCGTATTATGTATTCTTGCTTTGGCTGGAAGTTCCTTGGATTGTTGTGCTACTTCTTGAGGCTTGAACTTTCATAAAATCCTTTATCTGGGATACTCTTTTAGCTGTCACTTCTTTTCCTGCGTGTGAATCTTGCAGTTCCATTGTGGAATAGTATTTCCTCTACAAGCACAGACATTTTCCCAACTTGTTAGAATGGAGTTTTCTTCTTACATTATGGTGCTTTGGCAAAGTAGTGCATCTGAAGGCTGAGCTCCGTGTTGTTTGATGGATTTTCCTGCTTGGTGTTGTTCGTTTGGTTGGTTTTTTGGTGTTTGTTTTGCTTTTTTAAATGATTTCTCTAACTCTTGTAGGATTTGATCAAACAATGTAATGTGTTAATAGAAGAGATGCTACAGATTCTCATCTACGTTGTGGGTAAGTTTCATTTCTCTCTGTTGAAGTATTGGGTTATTACAGTTTGACAAAATAGGCTTAATGACTTTGTTTAACATAGGTGGTATGGAGAGGATACGGCAGTATGCCTATTTTAAATAGATTGTTCAGTAACACAAGTATTTGTCAGCCAGAATCAATAGGGGTTGCATAGTGAAAAAAGCTGTTAAGTAACTTCATAATTGACTATTAAAGTAGCATAAGAAGAGATAACTCCCATGTCGACCGATTTTCTTAGGAAGCTAGGCTAAAAAACATTTTTCTTCTCAAGACATTTGGGGTTAGGTTTCTGGCAAATGCAAGCTTTAACTATGAAATACCTCAGCAATAGCATTACCTCTGGTTAGGTTTCTGGCAAATGCAAGCTTATACTATGAAATACCTCAGCAATAGCATTACCTCTAAGCAGAATTCAGAATTGCTTTGTAACTGTCATGTTTGCTGTTCTTCTCCTTTTGATTCACTCTGGTAGGGGAAAGATATGTGCCTGGAGTGAGTAATGTGACAAAAGAAGATGTTATTATGAGAGAAATTATCCATCTGTTATGTATTGAACCAATGGCTCACAGTGCAATTACCAAGTCCTTGCCTGAAAATGTGAGTCCTGGTTTATTTTTTTCCTGTTAATTTACTTTTTCTTGTTTTATGTCTTTTTCTTCTTTAGCTTCCATATCTTTATATGGAAGCATTTTATTTCTGTTATAAAGCTCAGTTGTTGGTTTCAGAATTACAAAATGGCATGACAAAGGGTCTTACACACCTTACTGATTTAAAGGTAGATGTCATAGATTTGAGTATGGTACAATCTGAAAAGGCTTGTATGGAGATTGTGGGTTTTGATGAAGAGGTAGAATTTTTTAGGATATTCAGCTGTAGTTCTCCTAGATTGAAAAAGAAAAGTTTAAAAATTATTTTCTCTTTTGGCCCTGTAGGACCATGCAGTTGGATTCCACTCTGCCCTGTGTACTATCAATAAATTTGATCCTGTAATTTTGATCACTTAAACCTGTACAGATCCATTGGAAGTCAAGTATTCTACAGGTCTATTTGAAAGCACGGATTTTCCTGCCATTATATTCCAACTTTTCAAAATTCAAGCAAAGGAGAGGGATGTGGATTAGGTTTTATAACCTGTGCAAGTTTTCAGGCCTGGCAATCGATGCAAACCCCCCTCAGTTTTATTGTAAATTAAATAGCCTGGAATACTGTTTTAAAAGACTAAAACTCTGTTTTCCCCTTCATTGAGGTTGGGTAAGACACGGCTTTGTTTCTGGAGATCACTCTTACAAATGAAATTTTACATGATTAAATGATAGTATTCTCTTTGACATGTTACAAGGAAGTACCAATTATGAATATCTGCTTTCTGAATAACAGTGGGCAAAATATATTAATTCATGAATTAGAGAACTGATCTAAATCTGTATGTCTATTTTTGTTACACCTAGCATAATACTGAAGATATTTGAATCATTATGTATTTATCCCAAACTAAATTTTTTACCAGGAGAACAATGAAACTGGCTTGGAGAAAGTAATTGATAAAGTGGCTACATTTAAGTAAGTTTTTAATATTGTTTTATAAGTCTTGAACATGAAATAATTCTGTTACATTATATGGGTTAAACAAACTGCACTGCACAGTATCTGTTCAGCTAATATTTGCTGTCTTGGAAATACGTATGCTTTCAAATATACATAGGAAAGAAAAGCTTATGGAATATCCAAACCTGCTGCTGCTCTCTTTTTGCCCTTGTCAGTCTTCAAATTCAGCTTGAGGGAGTCTCAGGAGTTTAGTAACCTCAAATCCTAGTGGGCAAGTCTTAAAAAGTTAATTTTGTGTCAAAGGTGGCTGGAACTGTAACAGGTCATTGTACCTTTGACAGTCCCCACCTAATCATTGGTTTAGAAGTTAATTAGTTGCTAACTTGCTGTAACTTTCAGATGGGAGTTATTTTTTTTTTTAATATATATAGAACAACCGATTGTAGCAGTTGAGAAAAAGTAGTTCAAATGTCTGCTATTTTTGTCACAAAAATGTCTTTTAATTATTTTAGTATACCTTATTTGAAATTTCATGTGTTTCGCTTGTGTGTGTTTAATCAAGGGCAGCTATAGGTGTAAGTGGGAATTTTGCTTTGGGAATTGTATGGAAGGTTCAAAAAAATCTCACTAGCTGGAAAGTTCATATTACTCGTTTTGTATCTTGGTTAAAAAAGTAATTTTCTTTTTACAGTAACATCCAATGTCTGAAATTCTAAGCCATGAAGTTAAAAAGAATTTACCTGTCAGAGGCTATGTGGTGTGCTGTAGCTGGTGTAGACTAGAAACATTTTGCTTTTGGGTAGGATTTACAGAAGTAAGCAGTCTTGAAAGACTGAATGCTGTACTCACTCTGTGCTTTTAAGTTAATGAAGCAACCATCACTATTCCATTTCTTACTAGCACTTCCTTAGAGAATAAATTGTGTCACTGGTGTGTTTACATTTAAATATGTGCTGAACATAAATTATTAATCTGTATATCATGAAATATTTCTCTGTAAGGAAACCAGGTGTGTCTGGCCATGGAGTTTATGAACTGAAAGATGAGTGCTTGAAGGAATTCAATATGTTCTTTTATCACTATACTAAGACCCAGCACAGCAAGGTGAGCAGTGTAAGATTCACTCTCAAAGGTTAAAAAATAGTACATATCAACATCTAAAGAAGTTTGTTCAATCAAAGGAATTAATGGTGTTTAAAGAAACTGATTCAGTAAAGAGCATATGCAGCTAACTTCAAAACCAAACCTCTAATGAAGTTCAAATTGTTAATACAAATTCATGTGGGTGGTTTGCATTAGTGTTGTCACTGAAGTGACTTCTGTGTTAACTCTGTTAACTGTTTATGCTAAAGAGCAAAGTATGATATCTCTTTGAACTGGAAAACCCCAAATTTATCTTTTGTAACTCATGCTGAGGAAGCAAGTATGTCCAATTGTTTTATATCTGCTACTAATTGAAATAAAATGCATTGTTGTTAAACAGATTTCAGACAAGATTCTAGTTAAATGACCAAGTATTGATTATGTATCTTCCCACATTTCCAGTTTAGGATTTCTAATTGCTTCATTCTGTACTTCTGTAGAAGTACTGATGTAACAACACTACTTTTTCTGTAGGCTGAGCATACACAAAAGAAAAGAAGAAAACAAGAAAACAGAGATGAAGGTAAAAATTTGAAACTGATGACTCAACAAATGTGATAAGTCAGTAGTGTATGTAGTTGTGCATATAAAATGAGCTGTGGGAAATGTGACTTAATTGTGGATAGTTGAGTTCATATTGTTCGTTGTGATGTGTAGTAATTGTAATTAATTAACTGCTGTTAGCTTTTATCTTCCCCCACCCCCCCCCCCCTTTTTTTTTTTTTTTTAACAAAGATAGAGATTTTGGAATTTTTAGTTTCCATGTAAACAAACATGGCATAGTATCCATTGACAAAATTAACATCTTGAAGTTTCTATGGAGGAGTAACTAGGAGGCAAAAGTTTATTTTTAGTTAGTGCAGTGTTGAGACATAATAATGTCATGTAGAGAAGGCTGCCACAGGAACTAGTGCTCGTATCCATTCTGTAAGTAGCTTGAGACTTAGGTTTTATAAATCAAAATTTTATTTTTTAGAAGCTACAAATATGTGTAACAGTAAACCCCCATGTTTCTGTTGTAACACAAGTGTGTTTTCCTTTTGAGTTTACTGTTACCTATTTAAGTCATGAGCATTAATTGAGTTGATTTGAGGAAGACTTTGTAAGCTGAATGAATAAGTACAGTGAACAATTTAATAAAATCAGCTATCACCTGCTTTTTTAAGTTGCAACAGATAAAAGTATTTTTTTTTCCCAGATTGCCCTTCCAGTTGAATACCTTAATCTTTACTTCCTAATCTGAAGTATATTTTGATTTTTGTGTACTATCAGGGGAACTACAGCATTTCATACCCAAGATGACTAAAATTCATTCTGAGTAAATTTTATTTGCTTTGAGTTCCTTTCACTTGAAAAAATGGAACTGAAGAAGAATTAATTGGTATTGTCATTTAGGAGGGACACAAATAAATCAGGAATCAGATTCTCTTTGGAAAAAAATGTAATTTCCCTCGGTTTAAAGTAACTCGGAATATGACAGCTGGAAAAAAAAAAGGGGAAAAAATATCTCTGGATTACTTTTGGTTTCTTTCTCCACTTCTTGTTTTATACAGTTGTCACGTTTTCATTAGTAACTTTTCAATGTTCTGCACCGTCCATCCCCCCCCTTCACTTCAGCAGCTCTAAAATGTTAGCAAGGATGTTTATTTTGTGGAACTTTAAATGCAAATACTGTGTCAGAAACTCACATTCATGTAATCAGTCAGTACAGCTCCAAAATACAAAGATAACTTTATATTAATGTGTGTTCCCCTGAGGCTACCCGTTTTGTTGCTTATACTTTGTGCATATGCTTTTGTGTAGCTGTGTTGTCTTTGTCAGTAAGTTTTTATAATTCATTTAGTCTAAATTGTCAAAAGATTGATGGTTTCAGAGACACTGTGTTCATGGAAGTTTTCAGAAAAGAGGCATCCAGGTACCAAGAGAAGGCTTAAGTCAATGCTTCCAGTTAGGGAAAGGTTGCAGCATTAATTGAGCTGCTGTTAGTAGCTGCCAAGATTCCAGGTGGCTTCTGGGTGAGATACCACATCACACAGTTTCAATATTAGCTCAGAAAATGTACTTAGAAATTATCGGGATGGCCCAGTAGCAGGAAGAATTTAAACATCCAGCCACATTAAGCATGGGACACTGTAATGTGAGACATCACACTCTGGAAGATCCACTGCTCACTGTTCTTTAACTACTTAAAAACTTGATATCTGATGCAAAACACAAACACTATGTTTATTAGTGATACATAAATAAGGCAGTGTAAAAAATTAAATATTTGCATTTACAGGTAAAATTAAACACTTCGGATCGATTGTTTAGCTTAGCTTGCATGTGTTTTATAAGAACTTACTAAAAGTACTTAGTTTTGCTAAAGATAAAAGCTGACTTAGGCAAACAAGTGTGTTTGAGCGTGGTTTTATTAATTTAAAAGTCCATTTGTCCTTTCACTGGGATACGTGTGTTTGCTCTCTGCTTTTTGCCTGCAACCTTTGAGGTGCCAGTTTGTTAATATATTTGCGCATGTCTGTTTTCTAGCATTGCCACCACCACCTCCTCCAGACTTCTGTCCTGCATTCAGCAATGTGGTGAGGATTCTGAACTGTGATGTTATGATGCACATACTGCGGACTGTTCTTCAGAGAGCAGTAGAACTGGAGACCCACTTGTGGACCGAGGCTATGATCCAAATGGTATGGTTGGCTTTGGTCGTCTTCCTATGGTCATTCCTGTGTTGACCATGTTTGCTTATGATGAGATCAAAATGTGTAAAGATGAACTTTAAATTGGAATGATAAGAACTTACTTTTTGTGCCCAAACATCTTTTCATAAATGTTACCAAGAAAGAAAATATTTCTAATTATTTACCTCCACTGTAAAATAGATAAGTGAAATGCAATAATATCTAAATTGGGAATATTCTTCAGTTTTCTACTTTGCTTTCCCCTCTGTGTTGCCTCATCACTGAAGCTGTTTCAATACGTAATTCTCCTTACTTCATCTTTTTCTTGAAACTTCGTATGCAAATAAGTAACCCTTTAATCACCTTAAAAAAATTGGAGTTGCTTCATCTTGTAAGCTGCAGAGTCTCCAAATAAGTAAATGTCTTCGGGGCCTTAGCCATGAAATAATAAAATTTTGGAAGTATTTAGACATTGGATTTTACCACAGTGACTTTATGCTTTAAGAAAAAAGGAATTACTGATGTTGTGAAGTTCTTTTTGTGGGTGCTTTTTTTTTTGTTTTGTTTTTTTAAGTATTTATAGGATTAGGACCTGAAGTTACAAACTGATTGAATTAATCAGTTCTGTTAATTAAAGTGTCTAGATTATTTAATCACTTTGACTTACCTGCTAATCGTTGGATTATGGAAATAACCAAAGATTTTGCTGATAAGAATTTATTACAAGATCCATATGTTACTAATGTAAAGCGTGTGCAAATTTATTAGGTTTAGTGCAAGTAATATGCAGGAAAATTATATTGTGAGTTGTGATTTCACTGTCCACGTACAATCTCAGCACTTTTTCTCATTTCTGTGTTTTGTCATGGATATAATCAGCATATAGTACAGAACTATACTAAACATATTAATTTTATATGCTGTTTTTCCAGACATCTAACAGTGAATGATACTTACTTTTTTTAGGTGCTTCATCTCCTTTCTTTAGGGTTATTAGAAGAGAAGCAGCAGTTACAGAAGTCTCCAGAAGAGGAAGTAACCTTTGATTTTTATCACAAAGCAACACGTATGTTTCATTTTCTTTAAAAGAGCGAAGTATATTAGGCAAATGTGATTTTGTGAGGACAAAAATAGAGTAGAAGAAAGTGTTTGGTGATTTTTAGATAGAAAGGATTTACTTTTTGCTGTAGAATTAAAACATGATAAAATAAGTATTTTAAATAATGAAGAAACCATGTTTGGACTAGCTTCCTGTTTTCTTGGTTGCCAGATATGTTGAAAAGGGGGTGTGCTTCTCTTTCTGGAAGAGAAAAGGAAAAGTAATAGTAGTGTTACATAACTGAAAGTGGTTCTTCCTTGACAAGAACATGATTGAAATGGGAGCTAAGAACTTGAGAAATGACAGTGGATTTAAGTGAACTGTCACCATCTTTTTTACTCCTGAGCTGTACAATTACTGATTTACCTGCAAGTTAGTTTTTTACTATGGTACTGGTAATAGAAGCAAAAGTTAGTGGCTGTGAAGCCACTTGAATACTTTTTTTCTTTCTTTACTTTTCCAAATCCCTACAGAGCACTTCGTAATCTTACATTCGAGACTAGTGAGTGTGAGCTGGAATCTACATTTTCCAAATAATCTTATCTAGAGTTTCTGCTTCACTGTGTAAGAATAAATAATAAAGATTCCATTATCAAGCTAGACATAATTGTCACTTCAGAGGTGAAACAGAGATGAGGAATGTGAAGTAAAATTATAGAATCATAGGATTACGTAGATTGAAAAAGACCTTTAAGGTCATAGTCCAATCATTAACCTAGTACTGGCAAGTCCACCACTAAACCGTGTTGTAAGCACCACATTTACACTTGTTTTAAATACCTCCTAGGTAAATAAATACATAAAGCTGCTGAACTGCCTTTCTTTAGTTTTTCAAAAATGTTGTGTAAACAGGTGTTACTGAGTTTGAAAAGCACTCCCATTTCACTTTTTTTATTTTTGATTTTTTTCTTACTGTTGAGCAACAAGAATTGTTATCGTCACGCTGAATGTATTTCTGTTTAAGAAGCTTCATGTCGACTACAGGAATACACTAAAAGGAATTACAATTGAGACATTACAGAATTGTTTGCCAGCTTTAGTTTTGCATAACCAGACAAACAAAAGCCCCGTTTATACATAAGGCATGCAAAAATAATCAGTATTTTTTTAAGAAAACTCTTATTGAGAAGTGATTTAAAACTCCAATGCTATTTAAATGTTTGTCTCTCTTCTAAAAACATGCAAATTAATTTCAAATGGGAAGTGCTGCAAAAGAAATGCAATGGCAGAGAATGGTGTCAATTTTAAATCATGTTAGAGAATGGCCTAGGTGTGAAGAAGCAAATAATTACTGTAATTATAATATTTTTTGTGATAGAAATAGACTTGTGCACTGGGCTGTTAGCAAACTTATGTAAACTATAACATCTTTACAACTTCTATTTGAAGCAAAAGGCAATTTTGGTTTTGTCTGTACTTCTGGAAGGAGCAAAAATGATTGATATACGAGGGGTGAAGAAGGATTATACTATGTTTAAGTGAAATAAACAGACGAAATTAAAACAGAAATGTAACTACACAGATTGTATTCATGTTTGTATTACGTAATTAGCAATGTTTTAAGGCATTTCCATAGTTACAAATACATTGAAATGCTGAGGTTTTTTCCCCTCAAGACCCATGCTTTTCTGTTGTTCTTTACTTTGTAAAGGAATGGGAAGCTCAGCCTTGAATGCTGTGAACGTGTTAATGCTTTTGGAAAAATTAAAGAGAGTTCCTCAGTTAGAGGCACAGAAGGACACAGTCAATTGGATACTGCAGGTACACAAGGGGGGAGATAGGAATGATCTTGGTTTAGTAATTTAGGAAACTTTCATTGAAGAAGCGATGATTCCTGCACATAACCCAGTGTTTACAGCTGCAGTGATTTCTTGAGAAGCTTAATCTGATGGAACATTTTTTCCCCAGATGAGATGGTCTATTGAATACTGTGTTAATGTGTCCATTTTACTTGCTATTGCTACTTTCAAGTATTGGGTCAATTTTTGCTTAGACAACTCATTCCAGTAATGATATTTTTAATGCATAAACTTTATTCCTCATATGCTGCAAAATAACAGCAAGTGATAAGTAAAACTTACATTAATTGGGAAAGCATTTTAGAGGCTGCTTGTAGTAAGACTTGAGTCATGTGGATGTGACTAATGGCCACATTGTACGTTTGGCCTGTGGATTTTTTCCATCCAACTGCTTGCCATTACCCAGTAAGAGAAGGGAAAAACCTCTGGAGCTGTGACACCTTCTCCAGTGTAGGAGGCTGCTGCTTCTGCTTAGCAGTAATACTGCTGTGCTGTTGCATTTTGGGCTTCCTGGTTTAGGTGGCAAATGTAGAAGACGGTGCTCTTGGAAAAGAGAGTAAGAATCCATAGTAGGGTTCCAAAATTATCCTCAGCTACTAACATTGGACTGCCCTTGTACATTAGGGAGGCAGGTTTGAAAATTTTTTTGGAGAAGTTATTCCTCTAAAATTCTAAGGGCAAAAGTAAAAGTGTACTAAGTACATGTAATTTTTTAATTATATGTATAGTAAATGTAGGATATTTAATATTACCCAGACTTCAAGATGCTTGTTAAAGATAGCTGGAGAAAGTAGTAAATTAAAATTGAAGGCTCAGTTTTAGCTAATTGGACACATGCTAGAAAGCTTTCTTGATGTTCCAGATGTATAGGTGTTTGCATGATTTCAGTGACTATTTCCATGAGGTGATCCACATCTCACCTATTTGAAATAAGCTAGCAGCCTCTATCCATGTTTCTAATGTATGGAATCTTCAGCTGTTTAGCAGAATTAGTGCCAGAAGACTGAAAAGTTGGGAACAATTATACTTCCCTTCACATTGAGCAGTGCTCGTCAGGTTTAGGATACAGACACAGCAGTGTTACAGGATGCACATTACGGTCTGTTAGACCGTTATTTTTGTTATGTTATGTTTTTGTTATTTAGGAGTATGGCAGTTGGCTTCATCCATATCAAAATCTGAAAATAATGTGAAACAAAGTATCAGGATCTTTAATCAGTTTTATTTTTAACATCTAAGTTTCTATTCCTAGATGTTTGAGACAGTGAAAAGAATGAGAGAAAAATCCAGTGTGACAACAGTAGTAGCAGCTACATCAGGCTCAGAAGCTACAAAAGGTGATGAGGTAATAACAAAAAAACCATGTTCTATGGAAGCCTTGCATTTAATGTTTTGAATGGCTGTTTTCAAAAAGTTGCCTAAATTTATTGCTACCTTAAATGACAGTTTTATAAATATTAATTTCTGATACATTGCCTAAAAATAGGATTAATAATTTTAATAATTGAAATTTACGCTAAGCACGTTTCATGGAATTATCAACAGCTAATGTGGTTTTGGTTGTACTTCCAAATTAAGTGAAACAACGGAGGGGGGTGAAAAAGTAATTTGTATTAATTTCTCTCTATCTTTGTGATTTGACCACCTTTTCTATGATGTTTACATGGTGCAATAATTAGAAATACAAATCCACTTAACATGATGTCTTGTATGTGACCTATGAAGAGGTTGATCTGCTTTGCTTTGATTGTATAAAGATGTCAAGCTTAGGTGATTATTCTGTCTTTTTATCAGTCTCTACACACTTCCCTCAAAATAACTTCCGAATCCAGTGGCCAGATTACAGAGTGAAATGGAGATTTCAAAGATTACTGCAGTCCCATGAATTCCTTTTTTGTTTGTTTAAATTGGCAGTTGAATAGAAAAGAAGAATCCAGTTACCCTTAGGCAGTGTACAAAGACAAGCCAGTTTGCTCTTGCACATTCTGTTTGGCAACAGCTCACTGCCAAACAATTTCTTGGCTAGTCATTGCATGCATAGCTCTAAACTTATCAAGCATCCGCCGTGTTTCTTTTTTTAGAAAGGTGTCCTGTGATATCTAGTAAGGTAAGGGAACAAAATACAAAAGTCAGTAAGAAATGAGACACAGTTCCACTACTTGTGAAGCAATTTGTTGTTTCCTCAAAAAGTAATACCACTGTGAATGGAAGCAATGTGTATAACGCTGAATTGTCTCTAAGTAATTGAATAATTAGAGTTAGGTTCTGTATGTTTTAATTAAGTCTGTGGGTTTTGAATTCTGCATTTCCAGAGCATATAAATACTTTGTTTATAGTTTTTGAAAACATGGTAGGTGAGGAAATACTGGAAGAAGAGTTTCCCAGTCTACAATAAAGAAGAATAGGGGGAAAATACAATCTTCAGATGCATAAAATGCTGACACAAAAATGTAGGAACGTTCTTCGTGTCGTGCATAGTTCAAGATAAATTTTTCTTGAATTCCTGCAAAGGAGGTACTGAATACTCAGTAGGGGCTTGGCTTATGGGGAGAATAACACAACACTGGAGGAGGCTTGTGATGTTACCTTACTGAAGTTTCTTAAGAACGGACAAGCACCTAATTAAAGTGGATCAGGTATTATTGATCCTGTCTTTGGGCAAGGGATTGTACTAGTGATCTTTTGTGGAACGCTCAAAATCTTTCCTCTAAGTTAATGGACCTAGTCAACATTTAAGATTTTTGTTTTACATTTTTCAGACAGCAGTTAACTTTCTTTTTTATCATTAAAGCGTGTCAGTTAAGGAATTTCTCAGTGGTTAGAATGCATATAGTTGGGGAAAGAGTCTTCTAATTTTCTGATGTTCTCTGTTGTGTGTGATTTCTTTATTCTCTTTTATTGTAAAACCCAGAGTACTCAGGACAAAGAGAAAGCTGAGCGGAAGAGAAAGGCAGAAGCAGCTAGGTTGCACCGTCAGAAGATAATGGCCCAGATGTCTGCGCTACAGAGGAATTTCATTGAAACCCATAAGCTCCTGTACGAAAACACACTAGAGGCACAGGGGAAAGAAGATGCAATTATGGAGGAAGAAAGGTGAGAAACAACAGAAATCCAGAGTTCCCATGGGAAGAGTTCGTTATCTTCTACATACGTTCATTATGCTACCTTAAAATTCTGAAAGTACATTCAAGGGACAGATTGTGTCATCCCAGTCAGCAAACTTGTATCTCTATTTACTTCTAAGTAATCTTCCATTACAGAATTATATATAAATATATGTAAACTAGCATGTATATGCTAATGTCAGAACAGCGGACTCATTTGTGGAGCAGCATAAGATAAACAAGAAAATTCATTATTTTTTCAAATGATGGATCATCTCATCGTTTAACATTTGAAAAATTATGTTAGAAAGCTGCTGAGTTGACAACACTGTAATTTTGGAGGTGACTGTCTAACTTTCATGAATATTTAAGTGTTAGATTTGGAAAGAATATAAAAGCCCATATGCCTTAAGGTTAAGTTGCAACAAAGAAAATGTTTCTTGTAGCTCGAGTCACTGGTATTTCTGTTCACTAGTTTCTAAAATCTGATTTCACACTGAAAACTTTTGGTTTATATTGTTTGTAATTCTGTTGTTATGGGTTGCTCCTGTTGTAGAGATGCTGCAACAATATACCTAATACAACTCACAATTTTGGTCATCTTGGGGCTGCACAAAACTAATCAGGAAGATAGAGGTATCTGTTGTCAAAAAAGTACACTTCTGTGTGCTTTGATTTTTAATCATTTTCTGTAAATCATTGTTGAACTCTGGAATAAGGAATATTTAAAAAAAATATGTGGAAGTGTATTGTGTGTCAAACCACTGAATTAAGGTAGTGGCATTCATCTCCAGTATATTTTCTTTAAGAATGGGGAACAATTTTAACGTATCTGTAAGATTAAAATATATTTAATCTGATCTACATTAAATACAGCTTCGTGACTTTCCTACTGTATGAAAACCATTTCATTGTGTTTTTCTGTTTCAGCTGGCTTTTACTTTCTGTTTTTAAAGAATACTGCATTTTAGGGAGGATTGAGGTGTTTCTTCATTGTTTGGTCATCATTTGGTTTTGTAAAGCACTTCGGTGTAAAACTAGGAATGTTAGCAGTGTACAACATATTTAGATGCCTGGAAGAAGTAGTTTGCTTGGAAAAAGCCATCTGGTTATTTTGTATCTCTGTGTCACTTACGGTCTTACAGCATGTCTTCGGCAATTGACTACTCAAGGATTGCTTTGGGTCCCAAACGAGGTCCATCTGTTGCTGAGAAAGAAGTTCTGACCTGTATTCTTTGTCAGGAGGAGCAGGAAGTAAAGTTGGAAAGTGCTGCCATGGTATTATCTGCCTGTGTCCAGAAATCAACTGCCTTAACTCAGAATAGGAGCAGAATTCTTGAACTCTCAGGGGGTATGCAATTTTTCTTCTTCTAGACTACAAGCAGCTCTGTACCTAGAGGTCATACCCCTTGAAACTCATTAAAGTCTGTACTCTGTCAGATCGCTAAATGGCTTACAAAAAAAAAGGTGAAAATTTTGAAATTGTTATAAAATCCATGCTTTAAAACAGGGGTCCTCAAACTACAGCACACGGGCTGGATATGGCCCCCCAGGGTCTTCAATCTGGCCCCCGGTATTTACAGACACACACACACACCCGCCGGGGGTTGGTGGGGGAAACCAAGCAGCCGCAGATGGCTGCCTGCCACTTCATCCAAGCGCCGGCCCCCTGCTTAAAAAGTTTGAGGACCCCTGCTTTAAAACTTAAAAATGAGAAATACTTAAAGATTTTCATTTGTCCCTGGGAAATCAGAAATTGCTTTAATCTAACAAGAAGATTTAATAAAATTTAAAAGATTTGGTAGTAAATGTCACTCTGGAAGAAATCCAAGAATGTTAAGTTCTGTTTATTCAAGCACAGCAACAAATTTTCCCAATATGGAGGAAATGTATGAACATTATCGGAGGCCAATATGGCAGCCCCAGGAGGGTTTGGGTTTTGTATTGTTTCCATGGTTGTTTTTTTGTTGTAGGTTAGTTTTTTGTTTTGATTTGAATTTTGGTTTAGTTTGGTTTTGGGTGTGTGTGTGGGTTTTTTTTTTCATGTCCAGAAAGTAATAAAAACATCAACATAATAAAAATACAGAAAAGTGTAAGCAAGAATCATGAATAAATAAAAAAAAATACAAGAAAATAATAAAAACTAATGAGTTACAGTTGCATAATAGCATATTGGTAGCAGGAAGCATGAATAAAAACCAAAAATTTTTCATAAGTAACAGCTGCTTAAACATGAGAAAGATTTTGATCAGTTACTCAAGGGGAAGAAAGTAAAGTAAATAGAAGGAAAAGGGAAAAGTATACACTGATTTTTTTTTGCTCTTTTTTTGAAAAAGCATAATTAATAATAATTAAGGATCAGATGCAGGATTAATTTTAACAAGAGAGAAATACAGACCAGAATAGGATAAGAAAAGTTGAAATGATATATAGGTAACTTCAGCATATTCATCTTGGCAATTATTAAAGTAATACTGAAAGTTTTATCAGAACCATTGTCTTCAGTGTAATCTTCAATTATTTTTTAAAATCATAGTAGATAGTTGACATCTCAGAAAGCTAGTAAGGGCAAACAAGTATTTGTCTAAAAAACCCACCAAAAAACCAGAAGTGAAATGAGAAAGTTCTGAGAATTTGCGTGTGCCATCCAGCCTGGATGCCAAGTATGTTGGATGATAGTAATTATTTCTTATATTGTCCTATAAACTAAAAATAAAGACAGACAATAAAGCAGTAAGAATTGTCAAAAATGAATTTGTCAAGAAAGGAGCTTAGTAAGCCACCTGAATTCTTTGACCAGGATGACTGGTTTTGTGGGTAAGGAGAAGGTAAACTAATCTATTCTCTAATTAGATTTTTTGGCTCTGTCCTACTTGATATACAGGCTGGGCAAATGTTGTTTAGGTGTCATCACCCCAAGGTGGCTACATTACATCATAAAACTAGTAGTTCGATTCAAGCACGCTATAATATTAAATAAAAGTTAGTGGTCATTTTTCCCTGTAAATTGGATTATATTTATTTTAACACAGAAAAAAATGGAATAGCTGTTACCTATTAAATAATGAATATGCAGTCTCTGTGTATCTGCCCATATATTATTATAAAGCTGAGTCAATAATTGTTTCAAATCCTGCTTATTCAAGCTAACTAATATATAAGGAATAAGCATGTAGCGTTGAAAGATATTTTTTCAGTGACACTACTGTCTAGCAAATGGTTTTAAATTCTGTGTTCATGTAGTTCAGAAGTGCACTCATGAATGTTATCAAAAAAACTCTAAAGAAAAGGGAGGGTCAGCATTGTTTTTTATTTCTCTAGGGCTGTAGGGTAGTACCCTGTGCTCTGTCATGCTTGCAGACCTTTACCAAGTTGTGTCACTTGATAAGGTGTTTTGTGTTTCCTCTTCTGGGTCATTAAAAAATACTAAATTGTCCTAGACCCAGGACAGACTCATACAGAATCCAGTTTGATCCATTTTTCTTTTTAACAGTGACTGATAATGGCAATTTTGAGCCAGCTGTATAGACTTTTTATCTAGGCCATCTACTAACTGCATCCTTTTTTTTCCCCCCTTCCTTTTTTCTGTGGTACTCTGAAGTACAAATTAAATCCTATGCTCCTGTAGTCAGATACACTTGTAAGCTTTCTGCAGCGACATGTTGGGCTATTGAAGGAATTGGACATAGAAGGAAATGAAGTTCCTTTTCCTAAGTCCACTTCTGGATATTACTCATAGCACTTACTCTCTGCTGCGTGGTCCTCTGCAGCTCGTCAGTTAGAAGTAGGCCTGTAAGAGCTTTTGTTCTTTCAAGATCTAAGTAAGTGGGAAAATGCTTGTTCCCACAGCAGAAGTGCAGATAGTGACAAATTAGTGTTATACCGATGTTCATTTTCTTGTTTCAGTCTCCATTTAATTTAAAGCAGCTTCAGCTGCTGTCAAATAGAATTATATTATCAGTGCAATTTGGATGCTATGTGGGTTTTTTTAAAAAAAATTACTTATTTTTGTTTTCATTGTGTCAAATTCAGGTGTATCTGTTCCAAATCATGAACAGTGCACCAGGTGAGATTGGGAGGACTACTGTTGTTCAGCTCAGCATTATTTAGGTATCTTTTAAGGGGAAAATGGAATTTCACTTCAAGTGCATATGCAGCACAAAGACACCATTACATTCTCATAATGTTTTTGCTGTTAAGAATTCTGTAAGAATTTTTGCATATTAGTAAATATTAGTAAAAAATAGACTTGGCTTTGTTATTCACCAGTGCTCATTAGCTGTAGGAATGCCTACTCTTTCTTGTCCTTAGTAGTTTTATTTTTTTTCATTTAAAAATACAGCAATGAATACATTAAAAACTGCAGTGATAGAGAATCCATCCACAGAGCTATTCCAGTACTGAAGAACTCTTTTTTTTTTTTTGCTTTTATTTTTTTCTTGACCAATTTGCTATTTGTCATCTCTTCATTTGTAATTAGTGGAAAGCCTTCGGTAGTTAAAGTGGGCTTTGTCTCTTGACTACTTTGCTGGAGTATTGGTCTGGAAAAGCTAGCCAAAAGGGATTTTAATGTGCAAACTGCAGGAAAATAAAATCCGAAGGCTTATGTTCAGTGCTCATATCTGTTCGTACCGATGGGAAGTTACGTTACTGTTCTTTAAGTAATTTCTTTCTGCTGCATCTTTCTAGATACACTAGATCCTCTCTTCATGCACCCTGACTTACCTTGTGGGACTCACACAGGAAGCTGTGGTCATGTGATGCACGCAGCCTGCTGGCAGAAGTAAGGATGTATCTTTGCAGCCTTTTAATGTTTTTTTTGTATTAATTTATTTTCCAAAACATATAAGTGAATGCTAAAAGCACAGTACAGTAAGTGGAGATGTAATTAAGGAATCAGAACTATTTGTACTCATCAAAAATGAAATATGGCATAAGAGAAGTTTTGACTTGAAGAAAATCATCATCAAAGTTTTTAGTGCTTTCTATGACCCAAAGAAGAATCTCTAAGGACTTATGAATTTATGCAACTAAAACCAATGGAGTAAAATTGGTCAAGGATAAGAAATCGTATGTAGTAGGCTTATTTTTAACAATCCAATGAGAACCAGTAGAAATCTTCAGGTGAGCTTTCTATAGCAACAGTACTTTGAAAGTCCGTCACCAGGTCAGTACTTAAAAGATGCAGCTGACTTAATCCACTGAGTCTTTAGATGAGAATCCAGCATTCAGAACAGAATATGAATGGTTAAATCTCTCAATATTTGTTCCCCATCCCTCCTCTGTCAGTGAACAAACCCTTACTATAAAAAGTAAGAGGGAAGAGTTGATGCAGTGCTTAAAAACTTTAAGCAATTGATCTAGTGATTTCTGTTGTTGATGGGAGCCCACAGTTTAGACCAGATGTGTTGGATTAGAATGAAACCTGAAATATTAAAAGATGGAGTTACTTAGCCTGCAGAATATAGTCAGCCTGGTTGCAGCTACATTTGTAGGATTATGGACATCAGAACTAATGCTCTCAGCATTTGACTCCACAAAGGTCTGGCAAGTCTAAACAAGATAAATAGTGGGAAATAATAATAGAAATAATCCCACTGAAACATTATCAACAGATAAAGATAGTTGGGTCATGCAGTTGCAAGCTACATTGTATTGTTATATGATATAAACAGTCTCTTGAGGTTTGTTGTTTGTGTTTGTGCCATTTTACTTCAAAAAAAAAAAATCTGACTAAACTTCTAGTGCTTATTATTACTTTCCTATAAATATGTGTCTATATTTTTTTTTTAACAATACAACATCAGTACAAAATAAATAGGTGCACACACTTCAAATGATACGGAAGTATGTTCCTTGAGTATAATACATCTGCTCTTGGCAGATCCATCTACATCTGCATAGATCTAAGTAGTGCAACATTGGAGCTCAGTTCCCTTGCTCTTTTTAAGAAAAGATGACTTGCTGTATGGGTGTATGGGATTAAAATGGACAACAGGCTCTTCTCATACGGGATGGCACAGAAGGTTTGAGTATAGTCTTTTATTTATTACATAACAGACATTCTAACTTACTAATATTCCTCCAAACAATGCCTGCCACACCTTTCTAGAGTATCTGTGCAGCCTAAAAATACAGCAGAATACTCTCTAGAACAGTACAAGTTCAAATGAACTGAGTATCTTTGTAGTTGCCATGTAGCAGGAAGAAGAGTTGCTTGCAAAAACATAGTTGTTTGTGGTGAAGTAAATGTATGCTTTTGTTGATTGTAACAGAGTACTATCCTAAATATTCTGTAATCTCAAGAACTTCTGCAGATGCCCCTGCTGCACGCACACTTTCTCTTTACTATATAAGTGGGATTTTATTTTTTTCACTTAAGATGTAAAATTTAAAGAAAAAAATAATCTAGCTACCTACCTTAGTACAGAAGTTAGATTATTTCCTATCTGTCTTTTAAGATACTACATACCCAGTCTGAACATGAGTACTGAATTTAGTTGCTTGTCTCCGGGCAAGATGATCTGAATGTTGCATTTTTTTTGTTCCTAATAATACCGCTGAGACATTAATGAAATTTGAAGGCTTACTGAATCCACTGAGACGGCAAAACTATAATGAAATCTGTATAAAGATCACAATTGTTTTCTTAGTTTCCTTTTGAGTTTAAAATAGCTCAACTGTGGTATTGTAATATAAATTATCTTCTCTGTTAAAAGAAGGCTACAGTTTCATTGTCTAGTCATGAGGCTCAGTCATTGACATTAATAGCTGGTTATTCATTCATGCAATGTTGCCAGTAGTTTTTCCTAAAATTAAATAAAAACATGTACAATCCCTGTTTAAAACTTACTGTATGAGTTGCATATGAGAGATAGTAGGTACAGAGTTTCATTGTGGTGTTGAAGATGTTGAGAGAAGGGTAGAAAATCTAAAGACTGCTTGTCTGTAAAAATGTTAATGAAATTTAGAAGGATCCTAAAAGCAAGGAGAAGTTGCCATCATTTTTGCATGACTGGTATACCATGCATTTTTACATGAGTTCATCCATGTATTCAAAGGTTTTATTTTATTTTCACATCCAAGCACATGAAAGAATTATAAATCAAAGGAAAAGACTTGTTTGTTGGCTTGGATAGGTATTTGCTAGATAATAACACTTTTAATTATTTGAATGTTTGTTTTCATGTTACATTTGTGCCATTTCACTTTCTAGTAATTTCCTTTTCAATGTTGTAGGTACTTTGAAGCCATGCAGCTAAACTTTCGACAACGTCTGCATGTTGAACAGATATTTGACTTGGAGAATGGAGAGTATCTTTGTCCACTTTGCAAATCTCTGTGCAATACTGTGATTCCTATCGTTCCATTGCAGGCTCAGAAAATTAACAGGTGAATTATACCAGATTGCATAGCCTTTAAATTAAAAACAACCTACCTCCCCCCCTAACAAACAAACAAAATTAAAAATTACTTCGAGGCTGATTGGCTTTTCAAATTTTTGGAAAGAAAGCTTGGGCTGACCTTCCTAATCTGTGTAAAAGACTACATATCTCCTTATTGACTATTCAGCCAAACGTACTGCTTCTGGTAGTAAAGTGGGTGTTTTTAATATGTATTTTAAAAGTAGCATTTTTGGAGTGGCTAGTTTTTGGAGCTGATATCAAATGAGGAAGTACAGAGATCTATCTAGTATTTAGCCTAACACTTCATTTTGCACTGTTTGCTTAAAATTTACAAAGCCAGCAAAACTGCAAATACTGAGTTAATGTCTTTTGATCTAAATCTGTCTTCAGTTTTTGAAGATATGGTGTTTCTTTGAGTGTTAAAGTAAAACCTGCTTTCTGTTTCTGTTTTCAGTGAGGATGCAGAGGCAGTAGCTCAAATTCTGTCCCTGGCTAGGTGGATGGAGATTATCATAGTCAGGATATCAGGCTACAGTGTGAAAAATGCCAAAGGTTTGTTACCTTAATTTTGAAGCTATTCTGTGGGATTTGTAATATGCTAGTACATGTTTTAACTAATACCAAGATGAAACTTCAAAGACTACATTTTGCTATCAATGAAGACAGTATCAAATAAAGCTGGGGATAAAGTCACAGCCCTTTCTGAGCTGATGTCTTGGTTTCACAGTGCCCTCACCAATTTTCTAGTTTCTGTTAAATCCTTTCCATCTTTCCTGTAGAACAAAATTATGTACACTTGGAGAGGACAGCCACCAACTAACAATCAGAGTTAAACTTTTGTGTTGACTTTGGTAAAAAAAAGAGAAAAAATAAATTTAAAAGGTCAAAATAAAAATATGTATGAATGTTTAGAAAACAGAAAGTACAAAGAATCAAGATATTCCTTTGACTCCTGTAATGCAGGAAAGTTCTTTTTCCTCACCAGTAAAGCACTAGTTTTAATCCTCATATTTCTGGGAATAGAAGAAAATGTTACTTAAGGATGAGGGCTAGAAGGCAGTCTGGCTGGTGAGGTCTGTTTACAATTATTTTCAAACCAGTTTAAAATAAAAAGATGTCTCACTTCTGTTAGACTGCAGTATAAACTGTAGCAACTTCTTTGTTTTTTAATGTGGATGTAATTTTTTTTTTTTCCTGGAAGGAGAGAAACAAAATCTTCCAGCTTTCACCAGCAAGGGAATGGGGAACTCTGCTTTGGAATTCCATTCCATCCTTAGTTTTGGAGTTCAGTCTTCGTAAGTGTTACTGGAAGTGCTCTCTGCATTATGCTAATTCTCCCTAAAATAACCTAGATAGGCTTCAGGATTTGTATTGAAGGAAAGGCATATGATTTGCTTGGTCTGAATACGGGCTTACTTAAACTCTTCCTTTAGCATTCACTGAATATCAGATATATACAGCTCTAGATGGACCGCTTGGTCAAATCCAGTCTGGTAGTTCTTACATTGCTGGCAAAAAGCTAGGAGTCTGGAATCTTCTAATCCATAGTTCCAGTTATTTGGGTCACTTCCTGTGCCTCTAGGCAAGTTTTATTTAATGTCTGTTTGCCTTAATTTTCCTGCTAGATGTCAGTTTCAGGGATAGATTTCACTTGGGTTTGGATGCAATAATGTAACATAGGTTAGTCAAAGGAATAGGGCTGTGTTGTCCTGTTTCTATCCCAGTGGGCAAAAGCACTCATCCACTAAACCAGAATGAATTAATAGATAGTCTTCAAGTCTGTTATCTTTTTAGATCATACTAGAAGTACTCTGCTTCTGACTGACATCATAGTTACGCAAAGTACTTGGAAATATCTGCTATTTGTAAAATGGTCATCAGAAAGTTGAATCAAATTCTTTCTTGGTAACTGGTCTCCGTGGAAAAAAATTATAGTTTTCCTTTAAACGGTGTGGCATTTAAGTATGAGCCTGGCTAAACCCCAGACTTCATAGTACAGTTGTTTTGGCTGTAGAGATTTGGAGAATTAATATGAATATTAAATATTTCTGTTTAGAAGTTCTGTGAATGATTTTGGAAAAACACAAGCCATTAAACCTGTACGTGTTTTTGCCTAGGCATTTTTCTGATATAACTGCATTTACATAAACTAACCCAATGTCAGTTGAAAAGATATTAAACGTTAAAAAATGTGTTTTAAAACACGTTTGAAATGTCTTTCTTCCCATTTCTGGTGCCTTATGAGATGGGATACATATTCTCTCCAGCACTTATAATTATACTCTTATTCGCATCTGGTTTTTTCGTTGTATTTTACCTGGTTAAAATGTTTATATTTTTTGAATGCAGATTATAATACAGTATATAGAAATAGACTCCTTCTAACCTGACAGCTCTTAATCTCTCAATTTGTAGAGCCTGTCATGTCAAGGTACTTGTTTACTACTGGAAACTAGTGATTTTTGTCACCTCTGTACAGACAGAAGGCCTTTGTAGTCAAGAATTCTTTCATAAGTAACTTAGACTTACTGGTCAATCAATCGCTAACAAAGTAATAAGCTCTCTTAATAATTCAGACTGAATTTATCTTGGCTTGATTTTGCAGAGTAAAATACTCAAGCAGTATCAAGGAGATGCTTATTCTCTTTGCCACCACCATTTATAGAGTTGGGCTAAAAGTTGCTCCAAATGAAGCTGATTACAGGATTCCTATGATGACCTGGAGCACATGTGCTTTTACCATCCAGTGTATAGGTAAAGAATAACTGATTGTATGAATAATAATAATAGTTCTACATAATAAAGGCAATGCTGTAGTATAACAACTTATATGTAATTGCATATGTAATAATAGAATGATAATCTATTATCATATTGTCACAGCAGGGAGTGACATGTTCCATGTTACTAATTGTAATATTAGGCATGTTCAATGAATATCTTCAGGCTTCTAAAGATCATTGAGCTGTATCCATCTCCTACATAGCTAAATATCTAACAGCTATGAAACAGTACTCCCTCACTTCGTTTTGTCTGTGTTGTCAAAGAATTATCATGGAAACTGTAGAAGAAATAGTCTTCCATATTCTGAAATTGCTAAGCATATGTCTGGTAGAAAAAAAAAATGCGAACAACCCCAAAAATTCTCTGGCATGAATTTATTTTTGAAGGCAATATAATTACCATAAAAATGATGGCATTTTCGGGGATAATGTGCTTGTTTAGCAGTCACTCTCTTTTCATTTCTGTACTATATACACAAAGAAGTTTGTGCAATAAACGCGAAGCTGTCTAGAAGTCTGTAGTGGATTCCAGGCAGGGAGAGAAGCAAGAGGAAAGTCTGAAATGCATACTGAAGGAATGAAGAATGTAATTGTACCTCTCCACAAATAGGATTGGCCATGTATGACATTTTTTCTGCTGAAGCTGTTGAGATACTAGTGTAGTCTCTCTTAAATCTATAGTGGACTTGACTCAACTGGAGTATCAAGTGTTCAAAAGGTTTTTAGGAGAATTGGGAATATTCTGATAAGGCAGGATTAGTCATGAAAACTGATTACATCGGTTTAGTGTTGGGTTTGATCAGTGTTTTTTCAATGAGTCGGGGAAGGACTGGAAGTCACTCAGCTCTGTTAATGTTAATGCACCTGATGCTGTGCAGATTGTTTCAATTTGATATATAAAAAAGGATCTTGGCTGTCAGGGATGAGTTTGCCAGCAAGTGTATAAATGCAATAACTGTTATCACAGACATGTTATCGAAGGCCTAGTTCAGAAGTAGAAAATTCAGATGTCTTAACCAGGCCAAGATTATAAAACCAGAGGGACTGCTGTGACAGTCTGACCTATCCTAGGCCGCACCAATTCCTTGTGTTCATTTTTGTTTACAAATAGAGCAGGCTTCCATGAAATTGTAAAGCAAAACTGCCTATGTAGCTTCTAGTATGCTGCTTTTGAATCTTGTCATAGGGTGCATTATTAAAACCATATGGCACATGGCCATTACTGTTATCAAAAAGTTCTCAGGCACAGCAAAGACGATAAGCAGTACAGCAAGCAGTGGAAGCAAAAAGCAGCCACTAATGAGCGCTAGAATAATATACAGTAAGGCAAGTCAAGCCCCATGGCAACCACAGGAGCCTGCCAATTAATAGCTAAACAGCAGTAACAGTTATATATTTGATCTGGCATGTTCCAATCAAATTTGTTGTTATCTTGAACCCTTTGAGCCCCATGTTGAGCACCAGAAAGGGCTGTCATGGTTTAACGCCAGCCGGCAACTAAGCCCCATACAGCCGTTCACTCGCTCCCCCCAGCGGGATGGGGAGAGAGTCAGAAGACTAAAAGTGAGAAAACTTGTGGGCTGAGGTAAAGACAGCTTAATAAGTAAAGCAAAAGCCACACGCACAAGCAAAGCAAACCAAGGAATTCATTCTCCACTTCCCATTGGCAGGCAGTGTTCTGCCACCTCCAGGAAAGCTGGTCTCCATCATGCATAATGGTTACTTGGGAAGACAAACAGCATCACTCCATATGTTCCTCCACTTCCTTCTTCCCGCAGCTTTATATGCTGGGCATGATACCATATGGTATGGAAAATCCTTTTGGTCAGTTGGGGTCAGCTGTGTCCTCTCCCAACTTCTGGTGCACCCCCAGCTTACCTGCTGGTGGGGTGGGGTGAGAAGCAGAAGAGTCCTTGACTCTGTGTAAGCACTGCTCAGCAATAACTAAAATGCTGTTTTCACCACAAATCCAAAACATAGCCCATACTAGCTGCTATGAAGAAAACTAACTCTGTCCCAACCAAACCCAGCACAGTGGGCATGCAAGCAAGGAACCTTAGCTACCTGTCGTTAATGGAGTCTCTAGAGGAGGTTCAAAGCATCACTGACCCAAGGGATGTGAATTGCTTTTATTGCCTAAAGCCAGACACTTAAAAGTACAAATCTGTTTGGTTTTTTTCCCATGTTTCCTCAGCAGCTCCACATGTTGTGTGTTAAACTGAAATATGGAATTTCTAAGTTAAAACACTTTCACTTTTTGTTAGAGGTGGTTAAAACAAACAAATAATAACAACACACACACACACACACACCCCCAAATAAACCAAATGAAAACATCACAAGACAATTCCTGAGATCTTGGAAGCGTACTGATATATCACTAATAAGTCACTAAAGCACAAAAACATTTTAAATTATACCTTTTTTACTCAATTAAGTTAATTTGGTTTCTTATTTTTATTGGCTTATTTTCTCTTTATTATCCCTTCAGAGCCAATGCACTCAGGGAGGAAAGCTGAATTCTCTTTTAGCCTGGACATTTTGTTTTCAAACAGCTTTTGAAACTACAGTCAAATGCAGTAGTGCAAATCTGAGGGTAAGATGGCTGTATAGCATCCCTGGAAACATACCCAGAGGTTTCTGAGCACTGTTTAAGGGTGACTGAAAAAAATGCAACAAAAATTGTAGAATGGCTTGCTATTCATGTGAAATGGTGTTCCTTTAAATCCCTAGTTAGCAAGATCTGAGAACCAAATGTCTTTTAGAAGCTTGTTGCAAGCATTTATCTGGGAAACATTAAGTACCATTTAAGATAGAATTTTCAAGAGAATTCTCTTATCACAATAAAGTTGAACTTTAAAAGTAGTACATACACTAAGAATGAATTAATCTTGGACTAAGTGTATTCTAACATAAATGTTATATTAGTTTGTGTGGAACAAACCAGCTTAATTCTTTCCGTGTTTAATTTTAAGAAAACCTCTTGGAAACAGAAGGCAAGCCCTTATTTGGATCTCTACAAAATAGACAGGTATGGGCAAGTAAGATACGCAATACGTTTTAGAGAAAAAGTTTGCAACTATATAATACACATGCATATATATATATATATATAAAAATAAAAACTTTTGCAACTGCCAACATAAAGATTGTTCTCTGTTGAGGGATAACTCGCAAAATTTTTAGTTTGATAACATAAAGAGCATTTTGGAAGAAAAATATTTCTACTTCTACATGGAAGTTCATATTAAATTAACTTAACAATGTGTTTTCTGTCCATAGAAGTAGATATGTTTTTACAGCTTTATTTCACTATTGTATCTTTCCTTTTTTCTGTCCAACCATTTTTCTCTTGCGCTCTAGCACAGTGGCCTTAAAGCATTAGTGCAGTTTGCAGCTGCTCAGAGAACAACATCACCACAGGTCCTGATTCAGAAACATCTGATTCGTCTTCTAGGAGGTATTGTATTCCTTTTCTTTACTACCTTTGTTGTTGCAGAAGCTTCTATTGCAAAATGGCACACACATTAATAAAACACAGGAGCAAAGGTTAGACTACTGACAACAGTTAACTTCAGTTTCTCTAATGTTGCCTGAAATCACGGAGTATTCCTTGAAATGAAGTAATCAATAATTCTGTTAACCCAGCTCTGTATCACAGAATTGCTCAAAATGTCCTCTGTCCTAGATTTGACTATCTCCAGGCCTAGGTAATCTGGAATATTTACAGTGGTGAACAATCTAGTTCTGGTAATGTTCAAAATTACTCAGATTCTTTGCTAGACAGGTGGATAAAGTGACAAAACAGGTGCTATTCTTTAGTAATTGTGAGATTTCATCTTTTCAATACTTTTAAAGGACTGCTAGCAGCCTAGTTTAAGATATTATGGTCTCAAGGAGAGCTAGTTTGAGACCCATAGCTATCCTCCGTGTTTCTTACTGATTAAGTTAGCATGGTGGCCTTTGTGAATCCCACTTTGACTTCCCTTTTATTCAGTAGGATTCTTAGGTGTGGTACAGGCTTTTGTTTTGGGCTAGGTTGTGAGGCCTCTAGTGTTGCAGCGCCTAAGTACGCTTGTGGACTTCACAACCTTAACACTTTGTGTTGGCTTTATTAGAGCTGGAGAAATAATTGAGGATTTTTATCTCAGAATTTTTAAGATACAGTTATTAAAATTGTGAACTGGTTGGTCATGTGGAAATAGCTAGAGATGCACGATTAAGTAAGTGGTAGGCAGTTAATTAAACAGATACTTCTTAGTTCAGAGACTTGAACATTTTTTTTATGAAAACACAGAAATGATAGAAGCTGTAAAATCAGATTCTGATATTGTAGTGCAATCCAAAAGAAGAAAATAATATCAAATGAATAATTGATATCTTTATTTTGTAGTTCTTCTACCAAACTTTAAAGTGGAGGACACTCCATCCCTCTTAGAAGTAGATATGTTCCACATTTTGGTAAGCAGGTTCATTTTATTCTTCATATTAATACTTTTTTTTTAACATGGATTTTTGTGTACTTTACCCTGAAGATAGTCCTGCAGAGTCAAATGATTATACATGAGCATTGCATACAAGCAAATGACTACATATGGCTGCTCTATAGGAGTGTTTACTTTTAGTTCTGCTGTTCTTCTACCTTAAGTCTTTGCTGTCTCACTCTTAAAAAATGCCATGCTTGCAGTCTCAGTCATCTTTCTACCACCGCCACTGCTATTAAGCCTCAAAAAAACCCCTGAGAAATGCACCACTCTGCTTGTTTCCCCTCGCTTTCCCTTTGCCTCAATAGGCCTCTCATACCTTCTGATTTTCTCACATTCACACCCCTTACCGTCTGTAACTCTCCTTAGCCTCGTCTTTCTGTTCTTAATACAAATCTGTATTATAGTTTCTTTTACTGTTTAAAAAAACCCCACAAACCCACACAACAAAAAAGCCAACAAAACAGAAACAAAGAAAAAACCAAACCCACCAGAATAAAACCTGTTTTGCCCTGGTTGCCTCTCTAACTAATGCTTGGTCTCACTTCGAAAAAAAAAAAAAAAAAGATGTGTTTTGTCCTATGTCAAAAACCAGAAATTAAGCTTTCTAGGAACTGGACAAGATTTCTTGGTGTATCTCTAAACTGGCCATTACAGTGGATTTATATCCTACGTGCTAGAGGCACAAATGGTTAAGATTTTCCAATGAGTTTTTACTATGCTTTGTGAATTAAAGCTAGCAAGATAAATGAACGTATTTAAATTGACTACAGAAATGAAATATATAGTGAGAATGTAAATTCTGTTACTCATGTAGATCTTACCAAACTTCTGTTAGTTTAATATTTGCTCCTTTCACTGTAGGTGGCAGTTGTGCTGTCCTTTCCATCTTTATACTGGGAGGATGCTGTAGACTTGCAACCTTCATCAATTAGCTCAGCCTATAACCACCTCTACCTCTTCCATCTGACAACACTGGCACACATAACGCAAATTGTCGTCTCTTCAGCAACAGGTAGAGGTGCATTTGGGTTGGATTCTTCTGGCATTTTCATACAGTTTCTTAAAAATAATGAATGGACACTATTAGTGTCTTCCAGGTATAAACGTCCACGTAATAAATGACAGCTTGTGCTAGGTAGTAATAACTGTTTTCTGGTAAAACAAATAGAACTACATAATTTTCAGAGCATTTTATTATTTCACTTGTGTGTGCTTAGCCTAAGAAAATAAAGTAGTTGTTGATATATCAGTACTTGGTCAAGTCAGTCATTTCACAGTGGTAACTTCCCCTCTTCACACCCTGCAGGAGAAGCAAAGCTGTGCCCAGCAGCAGCATTCTGAGCTGTACAGTGACAGTATGCATTTGGGAAATAAACTTATCTTTACACTTCAACCTAGTAAATAAGCAGAGCTGAAGTACAGAATCCTATAAACTGATAGGATTTAACTTTTAATTTAACTTTTCTCTATATTTCCTACTACTGTTAAAAACTGTCAGTAATCTGCAGGCTCCCTAGCTACTACTTTCCGTTTTCTTAAGCATGATGGGAATTAAAAACCCAAACCACCGCAACATGTAACAAACCTTTAGCTTAATCTATGTAGGGCAATAACTTCAGGAGTTCTGGGGAAGGAAGCAGTTTTTACATGAAGATAAGCAATAAGGTAGTAATCCTGATTGTTCTTTATAGCATGCAGTTTTAGGAGAATATTTGTTACGGTAAAAACATCAAATAGAAAAGAATTAGGCAAAACAAAGTGGAAATACTTCTGTAATGCAATTTTTTTTTTAAAAAAAGAGCCCAGGATGTGTCATAAATGCAGTGCATTTACAGTGGGATTCAACTTTTTGTGTGCAGAATCCCCTACTGCTCAGTCATCTGACAACAGTGAGGAGGCACGGTCTGCACAGTCTTTCTGTAGAGAGGTTTGCCAGTACACCAGTGGGTAAGTAGCAGTTACAGCATTGCGTTCCCCTGGAAAGATGGCAATCCACAGGGATTAACCCAAACGGTGGAGGGAACGGGGGAGGGGAGGGAAATACAATGCCTTGTGCTTTCTTCCCATACTCCTGAACGCTGAAAAAAAGGAAACTGTTGAAGGGAACACTTTTAGTTAATATAGCTACTTCTTGTGGACAACAGTAAATTCTTAGTCTAAGGGTGGAAAAATACCTGTTATCCATTCTGGAGAGGAATACAACCACTAACTATAGTAGTTATTTTTTTCTTTGCCTTGATTGTTTTTGTGGGTGTTTTTAGATATCTCAGTTATAGATGGAAGCCAGAAAAAAGGAAATGGTTCTACTATAGAAGGGGGAGAAGTGTAAAGCCAAGCACAGTTGCTTATTTGTTTGAGAGTCAGTGGCCATCTTTTCAGACTATTTTTGATAGATATAGCTACAGACTCTGTAGTACTTCAGTATTTGCATGTGAAATAAACCAGAAAATACAGATTCACCCTCTGCATGTTCTGCTTTTGTTTATCTTCACCAAAGCTAGTTGCAAAGGTATGTTTCTCAGGGACTGACAGCGCTACCCATTTACCTAGAAGTTTTAAGTCAATACATTTCTAAATATTTAAAATTTGGTATTTAATTAATAGGAGTAATTTTTCGAAGGCATGAGCTTAGAGCCCAACCGTAGGTGCTGCGTATTTTGGAAAATCAGGTCTCTGTACTGAGATGCCTAGGTACAGAAGTAAATGCCAAAGATTAGGCAACCCAGCTCTGAAACTTTTGGTGTTGCCTTCTACAGCAACTTTTAGTAGTTGTGTTCATTTCTATGTATGCGCTGTTGTCTTCTAACTCTGACCTTAAACAGCACAGTCTGGATAATAATTTTGCAGTGGTCTATGATGTTATAATACAGGTTGTTCTTCAGCAGTAATTTAGTTAAATTTACTATGAAATTTAGAGTAAATGCTCGTATTGCCCAAACTACAAGAATAATTAATGAGGAGTATCACTCCAGTATTTTTGTTAAAAAAAGGATTAATATAGCTTTATTTTAAACTGAGTGACTTCTATAATGAATTATGGGGTATTAATTTTATAATTCTGTTAGGTTTTTTGTTCCTGAAGAGTATTTATGTCTGTTTGTTGTTTTCTCATTTTTTGAATTGGATTCCAAACACCAACTGAATGAAAAACTTTCACCATTTCAAAAAATTGCTGGCTTTCGGTAATAAAAAACCACCAGTGTAAGAATCAATTATTCTGTGTGATGCTGCATTGTACAGTTTAAATCAGGTATTTTGAGTTACCTAGAGATGGACAGCTATGTATCTGTTCTTTATTTTTTAGAATTCTGAAAAATAAATTGAGATGATTTGAAGGTTTAATGTAGGTGTTCTATGTAAACTTAGTACTCATTCCTTAGGCAAAGGAGAAGTGGTAAGTCAGGTGCTGGTGGCTATGTTTCACAGAATTTGGGGTACATCAGTGTTAATTCTACACAGCTGCTGTTCTACCAATGCTAGCCAAAATGTGAAAGTGTTAGAAGGATTTGCACTGTGAACTACTGCAGCTATTTTCTCATTTGTGTATTACAGTTGCTTTAGTCAGGATATTCCAGGCTGGCTTGTGTGGGACTGTGTTAAAAAAGGCATCATGCCTTACCTTCGTTGTGCTGCTTTATTTTTTCATTATTTGCTGGGAGTTTCTCCACCTGAGGAACTACTACAAGGTAAATATGAGAAAGCAGATCTATCTATATATTGACTTTGTTTACTGTTTTCTTGGAAGAATGGAAATTTTAAATGTTCACAATAGTTAAGACATTAAAGTAAGACTTGGAAAGAAAAGAATATATTAATTTGTATAGGAAGGGGCAGGCATGAGAAGCTGAGTTGTCTCAGTCTTCTTTGCATGGAAAGGAGCTACACTTCTGAGTATGTGCAAATATGTGAATTATCAGTGATGTATTGACAGTAAGTATTTGTGGATACAAAGATTCTGTGATTTAAGGATAATTCTGTGGGCTTAGATTACATCGCCTGAGAATTACCCTGGAGTGTATTTAGGGAAAAAAACCAAACCTTTTTGTGCAGTTGCTAATGTCAGTAAATGCTAAAGACATAGGCATCCAGCAAAACAGAGCCAAGTAGAAATAAAGCACATCATAAAACTTGAACCTTTTCCTTAAAGGATTTAATGCATTACAGATACTATAGCCAAAATTAATTACTTTGTCTTCTGTCAAAATGCAATGAAACACGGAAGCTATTTGGAAAGGAGGACCAAAATTGCTAGGAAAAACTGAAACAAAATACAGCATCTTAAGTAGATTTATATAAACTGTGAACTAAGTTTGAATTTGATTACTATATATGAGTCAAAATCTCTGCGCTTTGGGATATGCTGTTGTCTTCACCATTAGTTTGGAACTTTGATTCTATAAAGAAGAGTCTTCCTGGTGAATCAGCGATGCTATTTTCTGTAGCAGAGCAAATGAATGACCACCCAGCAAACTATTAAACTAGCCTGACTTTATGTAATGTGTTAGCACTGACTTGATCGTAGCAAAATTTGCTATCAGTGCAGGCCAAAAGGATAGTAGAAAGCTAAAATATCATAAGTACAGAAATCTGCTACATTAACATGTTTTACTTATTAGGCAATAATTTAAGCAAGGAATTCTGTTATTAGTGACATATGTGTGACTTAAAAATTACTTAATAACATCTATCAAATTTGTTAAACCTAAAGCAGATCGTCAGCTAATGCAATTTATTATAGCTCCAATTAAGTCAGTGGAATTACATCCAATTTTATTAGCTAGGAGCTATGCTGAAGCTGTAAGATACATATTGTTCAATGGAAAAGGGATTTGGAGATTTCTAGTTTTGAGTGAATTATTAGGCAGTATTGAAATGCTGTAACCGTTGTTCATGTTTTTCTTTTGCAGTTTCTGAAGAAGGGCAGTTCAAGGCCCTTTGTAGTTACCTCTCTCTACCTACCAATTTGTTCCTGCTTTTCCAGGAATATTGGGACACAGTAAATCCACTGCTTCAAAGGTACTAGCTGGGACTGGACAGGCCACGTTTTTCTGTTGTGATAGCCTTATAGGAATTCTGGATCAAATTTGTTAATAAATGACTGAGCTTGAACTCATACTAGAGTTCCAAACATTTGTTTGATGTGCAGAGGTATACAGAATCTTTAAAGCACTTTAAAAGAATAAAACATTTTATATTTTATGGTAATCCAAACATTAAACAATTACAGTTTAAGGGACTAGAGCTTGCAGACCTACATGAAATCATTCATGCAGAAAGATGTTATCATAAACCTTTGCTCTTACGGTGTGCCACTTACTGTTCATTGGCCTATTTTTAATCTGTCTACAGCGAAAGTGCTGATTACATGAGCTATAAAATGAGGATATGGAAAATTATGTAGCTGGCAGGGTGAGGCTTCGTACTGTTTGTTCTCTGGATTTCCAAAATAGACTGATGAATGCTGGAGTTAGCTTAATGGTTAAAATGTACAATTTAGGTATTATGTACACTGCAATCTAGCAGTAAAGAAATAACTGGTAAATTTCTCCTTTGAAAAACACAAATTAAAATAAACAGGCATGACACCCCCCCACACTAGCTCTGAGAATAACCCTGCTGTATTGTGCTGGAGAATGAGGACTTGGTTGCAGTAATGATCATCCCTGGTTCTTTCTTGGCAGAATTCTCTGGCTCACACTAGTTTTTGATGTTGGGTGGGTTGGTTTGTTGGTGTTTTATCTTTGTTCTCTTTTGTTGTCTGGATTCCTTCAATTTAGGGACTTTGAGCTGTTGACTCCAACCTACAGTCCGTGTAACTGTCAAATGATTCCCTACATATAATTTTACTTCCACTAATTGCGTTTCTAGTATATATTACTTAAAAATTAATAGCATTTTCACAAGTAAATTATTAAATAATTGTCTTATACGTTTATACATGGCTACTCAAAGACATAACGGTGCTTATAAAAGAACGCAGAGGATGGGTGCTTGGGAACATTAGAAAACGTTCACTAGACGCAGGGGTAACAAATCCATTGTAGTGCTCCCAGTCAAAAACAGAGGTTTCAAGTAGGAGGCTACATATTTAATGTAATAGTAACAGTTTTCAAACCATCATGCAAGTTCCCATATGTTTTTTGAAAGAATCTTTTTTCAGAAGACTAAATTTGATGATTGTCGAGATATGTGTTAAATGAAGCTTACTAGATTGACCATCTGCTACAGTTCTTTCTCCCTTCTCCTTTTTGTAGAAATAACTTGAAAGACATACCAATTCCTTTGTTTAGTAACTCGCCGATATCTGCCATTGTTCTGGTAAACACATTTGGCCATTCTAAGCAAGCATACAACATGCAATAAAAGCATTGTAAAGTAACTGTTGGGTCATAGTTATTAAATAAAAGCAAGAAATATTTTCCTAATATAACAATTATAACAACAACAAATATTATCCTAGTACGGTATTTTCTGATGCTGTGGCTTTCAGCAGATATATTCCAAACGGTGGTGTGTGTTGTAGCCCACTTTGAGAACTGCAATATATCTGAAGACTGTTTGCGTTTTTAAACTCTGTAAGCACTGTGTCTTCACGTGCATGTTAGTAATTTTAAGCACTGTTCTTTTTCACATACGTTTCTCTCTTGTGTAAAAACTTAAATTCTTTTCCTGAAGCAAAACTGTAAAGAATAGCTGTTTCTCCCTGTGAAGTTTTAATTAGAACTATCAGTGCTTTATCTGTGCTCTGTATTTGCTTTGTGGTTTAGTTTAGTGATCCTAAATGTATATTATTATCTAACACTGTCATCTGCAAATGTTTGTTTGAAACAGGTGGTGTGCTGACCCGCTGGTGTTAAGTTGTTTGAAGGGGAAGAGCATTGCAGTAAGGTAAGTTTGGTTTTGTTGCTAGTGTTGTTTTTTCTTCTGTTTTTGACTTAAAATTGTTGAAAGAATGAAGTGCTTGTTGTGGGCAAGTTAGAGTGCTTGTATTTTCTCCCTCCTGTTCTGCTACCAGAAATAGGTTTCTCCTTAAACGGTTGTGTATTATTTCTCATGCAATGACTCTTGGTTGCAAATGCACAACATTGTTAGACAAGCTATCCAGCCTACTCTAGGGAAAAACAAAAGCTAACTGAAATACGAAATGTCTTCACACATGTAGGTTACATATGGAATTTAATTCATCACCTTTGCAGGAAGCTAGAAATGCTGAAGCTTCCATGTGGAGCTTGGGCTCCTAGGACTGAAGAACCGCTCTAGAACTGCGGCAGTTTACAGAAAGAACTGAAAGCTTAGCAGGAATTTATACCTATCCATTCTGTTCTTTGCTGCGATCTTTATTATTCTAATTATAGGGTTTTTGGTTTTGTTTTTTTTTTTCCTCAGATATCCTAGGAAAAGAAATAGTTTAATAGAGCTTCCTGAAGACTATAGCTGCCTTCTGAACCAAGCCTCTCAGTTTAGGTAAAATATGACCTGTTTAGTTGTCTTCGTAGGTTGTTTTGTTGCTTTTATATTCTTGCAGTACTGTAACTGGTGTTCAAACTGTGTACAGAGATTATTTTGCAGAGGAGAAGGCACTGTTACAGTTATACTGGCTAATGTTAATTTTAAACCTGCATTTAAATCACGCACATGTTCATTTTAAATCTGAAACACAACAGCTTACTAAATGAAGTCACTTGGTGTTTTATAGGCTAGCATATGAAATTATTATAGCTTAATGTGCTGGTTGTTTTTCACCAGTGCAATGTGCATTTGGCTTCACCATAAGCCTGAAAATAATTTTTGCACTGGACACAAGAAGCCCGGAAGGTTGGCACCGTTTTATGCCAGGAAGAGTGAATCATAGGATAATTCAGGTTAGAAGGGACTTCAGCAGATCATCTAGTCCAGCATTCTGCTTAAAGCAGAATATTTTATCTTGCAGATAAAATTTTCCAAGCAATGTAAAAACATAGCCAATGGAGGCAGATAAGTGAAATATAGTTATGATATAGTACGTCTTAGGTTTTTGATTGTTAGTGGGTTGGGTGTTTTTTTTGCTTTATTTTGTTTGTTATTTTTTAAGCAACATTATCCATAGTTAACTTTTCTCTTGAAGTTTTAATTCCAGCACTAACATTCTGGTTATGCTTCTTCTAGATGCCCACGGTCTTCTGATGATGAACAAAAACATCCAGTATTGTGTTTATTCTGTGGGGCTATGTTGTGTTCCCAGAATACTTGCTGTCAGGAACTGGTGAATGGGGAGGAGCTGGGAGCCTGTACTTCTCATGCTCTTCAGTGTGGAGCTGGAGTCTGTATGTTTCTCAAGTAAGTAGCTAGCCAGAATTGGATGTGTTACAGAGTAAAGGGGAATATTTGAAGGTCAAAATTCATAACATTGTCAAAGTGCTTGACTCTTCTTGTCAGAGATGAAGAAACATTGCTTTGACCTATAAACATAGCTCACCAAAAATTTAAAGACTTGCTGGGAGTTGTCTTGTATTTTAAGTGTAGCTATTTTTTCCTTAAGAATCAGGGAATGCAAAGTTGTCCTCATTGAAGGTAAAACCAGGGGCTGCTTATATCCTGCTCCCTACTTGGATGAATATGGAGAAACAGATCCAGGTCTGAAGTAAGTAAATGTTTGACTTTTTCTGAATTTCCACTTTGGTATCTCTTTCGTTTCTTGTACCCATTAGACAACATGTTCTCCCAGCTAGCATGTACAGCACTGTAATATGTATCTTGGCCTGGTGGACATGAGTTCAAATTCTTGATGGCAGTTCCTACTCATGAATGGGTCATTCATAATGGAAAAATACCCTTTTTTGTTACTGCTAAACTTTTCTCAGGAGTGCTTTGTATGTTTTTTCATCAGAAATGTGCAGCAACTACCATTGCTGAAATGTCAGCTGGGAAATGGCAGTCATTGCTTGTCACGTGTAGAATTCTTTCATTTCCAGTAGACTTGTCGGAATTGATGTTCATACAAGCATTTCATGTGTTCTGCTTATCTTTAAGAGTGTTAATGCTAGACTAGTAATGAACAGTTTTTCAGTTGTTATTCTGATAGGCTTATTGGGTATTCTTCTTTTTTTCTTCTATGAAGAAGAGGCAATCCCCTGCACTTATGTCAGGAGCGTTACCGGAAGCTCCATCTGCTATGGCAGCAACACTGCATCATAGAGGAGATTGCCAGGAGCCAAGAAACAAATCAGATCTTCTTTGGATTCAACTGGCAACTGCTCTGAGTCTCTTATTTTTAGTGAAAACTCTTACCTTTGGCTGTACTTTGGAAAAGGAAAGGAGGGTGGCAGTAAGTAGTCCACTCTCAAGTGGATTCTGTAGTTCAGACACAGTTGATGGATTCTCCAGGTTGGATGTATTACTGACACATTGAAACAGAACCTCACATCACGTTTTGCTTTTCCTCTCCCCCCCGCCAAAAAAAGGAAACCCATATTATATAATTATTACTGAATATTCAGGTCCAAAAATACATCCACTTTTTTGAGAAGTTGTAATTGTTTCACGTGTTTTGATGAAGGCAGCTTCCCAAACGCTGTGCTTCCGGGCACATACTACATTTTTGTCTCTTCCATGCCTTGAGAATATACCTAAATGTTGTTGTTATGGAAAAGCCGCCTTTATTTGTTCCTGGGTTCTTTTCCCAAGCTTAGTGAAGCTTTTAAATAGGTCAAGATCTGTGGTGTAACGCTGGAGTGGAAGTGATGCCAGGTCTTTAGCAATCTGTAGCAACAGGTACAGCAGACTAAGTTGTACAGAAAAAGCCTGCATTCCACTATATCCCGGGTTTTAATGAAGAGTTTTCATTAATGAACTCTCAAAAGGAGAAGTGTGGGATAGAAACTGCATGGGGGAATTGCCATCTTGCTTGTTGCATCAAAACGAAGTCTGTGCTGTTCGCATTGCCAGAACTGCACTTCATCTAATGAATTTGTCCTCTGTTAAAATTCTATATGCCAAGAGGTCTAGGGCTACGCCATTTGGCTAGGTTATGATTAGTTCTTGTACAGTTTGTCTTTTGAGATTTTCCCCAAGAACCAAACATGGAAATGCCGTTGGGTAGTTGTAGTGTAGCTCTGGAAGTTGTACAAGAGCCAGAGACTTCAGTGAAGTAGACTGCCTTCAGAGCTACCACTGAATTAATCTCAAGACCCCAAACCAGCAAGTTTTAGAATCAGAAATAAGTTTTTGTCCATATTTGAGGAGTTTTCCACTCTTCATCTGTCACTGTTGTTGGAGCTCTGCCTGCATAAATGAAATTGTGTGTTTTGAGGGGCATGTTCAGTGGTTTGGTGCCACTTAGAGCACAAGAGGGGGGGAAAAAAAGGTGGCTAGGTCAGTGTCTCTGCCCTTCAGTAGTTAATAATACATTGTGATTGAACTCTCTCAATGATACATGATTGTGCTTTAGTTCTAAATGTTTGTTGTACTGTTTTCTGAATTTCAGCCACAATAGACATGAGAGAATTTGTAATATGATGGGTAAAAATGCTTTCCTAGGAAATCCCGTTTCTGTATGCAAGTTTGAAGTTGTCAGTACTCTAAATTTCCCTGTCCCTTCGCTATTTGAATTTTTATGTCATTTTAATAAGACTTGCAAGGGGAGGTTTTTAAATTAATGTCCGAGAGCACGTTTTTGTTTGGTTTCTTTTTGGGTTTTGTGGGTTTGGTTTTTTTGGGTTCTTTTGGTTTGGGGATTTGGGGTTTCTTTTGCCACTGATTGAGAGATAGTAGAATCACAAATAATGATTTAGATTTAAATGTCATTGTTCTCTTTAAAAGTTTTTAGAGTTTGAGTGCACTGAACAGCATCAAAACTCATCTAAAAATGGAATACTGATGAACTCAAATATTGTTCGAATTTCAAATACTTTTTCTGTAACTTTTGCTATAATTCTTCCCTGATGATATAAGTAGTTGGCTTTGGTATGTTTTCCAGGTATTCTTTCTTGCAATTAAGGCCGCTATCCTTTGTTTTGATTCTTCTAGATTTTAAACCTGAATATGAAACTCTCTTTAAAGACAAACATTAATTCTGTTAGTCGTCTCTAAAATGTCTTTAAAATGCATACTGAATTTAGTAGAACAGTTGTCGTAAACTTGCATGCACTGGTGATTTCCAAGGTCATCAGAACACTTCTTACCAACAAAAATACTGGATTAAGACTAGTAATATATGCCTTGTTGATACCAAAACTATATTAATTTACTGTTTCCCTCTGGTATTTGCCTATTCATTTTTTTAAAAACTTTCAGTTACCTTGCACTTCAGTGATACAACAATTCCGTTATCAAACATGCAGTGAGATTGCTTTATTTTGTTTTCTGTCTGAACTGTGTATATAACAGGAGCTGGGCTGGGCAGGTGAGCTCATGTTTAAAGTTCTAGAAATCTCTTTGTAGCTGAAGAAGTGGGAGAGGAAGGTTGCATCTGTCTGTACGTTTGCACATACTAATTTAGCAAGTCGGCTCCCACATCATTCACTGACTAGCGTGGTCATCTTTCATTTCATAAATTACTATGCAGTTTTGTTCACTGTGAGTATAATCTGTATTTAGTGATCGCAAGATGCTTATGCCACTGATTTCTGTTCCATCCAAGCTGACAGAAGACGTTATCTGATAATGCACATATTGGTATCTTTAATTGCAAAAATGTAAATTTGAAACTTGTATAATGTTCTTGTGCTTTTGAAATAAAATATCTTGTATATGTATATTTAAAAAAAAGAAATAAAATGACTTCTCATAGATTATTCAGTTTTTATTTGGAGGTGCTTTGACACTTCACAGCTGATTTTACAAGAGCATTATAGCAGTGTCTGTCAGTATGGAAAAAGAGAAGAGTTAGTAAATGATTGGTAAACAATACCAGTTATCCCTGTAGTCCGTATCATCATTGTACCAGTTAGTAATGGTGGCACACTTTTTTCTTATTTGAAGAAATACTCCACTTGAAACTTGTCCTGGTATTTTACAGACGCAAATTCCTGCAGTGTCTACCTCAATTAGTAAAAGAAGTCTTAAGTACAAAATTCAATATTTAGATGACCCTGAACCAATTAGTTGCGTGATTCTGGTTTTGTAGCTTCTTAAAGAAGAACTGGCTGTACTGTCTGTTAGTTAGTTACCCTCTAGAAAGGGAGAGTTTGTGGGTTTGTGGTGTTGGTCTGATGTGCTGTATGATACATATTAAAAAACAAAACCAAAAACAAAAAACCCAACCAAATGTATTTTATTACAGAGATAAGCAAACAGCCAAGAAATCTCACCTAAAGAAACAGCCGGTACTTCTTGCCCCTTTTTATGTTACGAGCTGCTGGCTGTCATTACTTTCTCACTGCTTTGTTGTAGCTTCGGGCACCATTAAGCTTACAGAGTTTGGGTGTTAACTGCATTGCTCTCTATGCTTAGTCTTAGTAAAGCAAATGTTTCAGAACAAATTCCTGAGGTAAAAGGTAGATAGATTAAAGTCTACTAGCAAAAATGTTCTGAAGAACATTAGAACAAGCAGCCCGCTCATTAAGGGGGGAAAAGGAAAAAGCTACAGCACCATTTCTTGCGTGGTAAGAATCTCAAGGTGCAATGTACAAATGTACAAAATCGTGTGGAGGAGGATTTTGGCCGTCATACGCTTTGCTTTGTGGTTGAAATCCACTTTATTTGCTAGACAATCCCCATTGTAAACTAGTCAGATTCGTGGTAAATAATCTAAATTTTTTACTTAGATTCTTTTAACCTTTTACTTGACAAGATCTTCAAAGGTACTTTCTTCAAAGATAAGTTGTTTCCTTTCTGTGGCACAATCTTTTATTTGCTTTTATCTGTTTTGCAGGTAGGCTAAATTTGGGGGTTGATACAGAAAACATGGATAATAATGAAAATCCACTCCTATACAAGTGTCTCAAGCTCCATTATTTCTAATCCTAGCTACATTTCTCTAAACTTACGTTCATTATGGTCAAAAGCATACATGAAAGAGAAGCTGTGTAAAGAAAAAGTGCATTGAAGGAGAGCAAGCTGAAATTCAGATGGATTATATACATTTTTTTGTGTTTACAGTTAGAGGAGACCAGGTATAAGCATGAAACATTAAAACTGGTCCTGAGTTTTCATTTCTGTCTGACTATAGTTCGTGAGATCAGTGTCAGAAAAAGGAGTAGTTTGTGCTAATTAATTACAGGTTATTAAACAACTTTGAATACATCAGACTCAATTTTAGGAGGTTTCTAGGCTTCGTGCTTCAGTGAATGAGACTCAGCAGTATGTTGTGAAGTGGGTAGTTGGGCACTGTGGATTTCATGATGGTTTCGAGTCCTTGCTATATTTGTTAAGATCTGTGGTTAGCCTTTTTCAGTAGACTGCTGCAGAACCTTGTGTCTCCTTCTTCTAGATAGTGCCCAAAATGTAGCATTAGCCTCTGGGTACAAGTATTGAGATGTGGTCTCCAGTGCTTGGAGAGAGGTCGTCCCGGTGTGCCAGAGTTTCTGCTTGAAGGTTATCCTGAACATACCATGGCAGCCTGGGGAATAATCCACTCTAGATGATAAAAAGCCTCCAGTCGTCTTTCCTCTCATTTTTCATTCTGTGAATCATGCTGACGTTTACTGAAAGTGGCAAAACCAACGTATCTCAATCTCATGACACTGCAGATGACCTAGGGATATTTATTTCCCCAATCCAGGCTTAAACAGAACTTCATGGAGCAATTCAGTTTGCATACTGTGGGCACTCTGCCTCAGTTAATTGACATAGAGGAGCAGGACAAGATCATCTATTGAAGTGACGGTCTCCTCATAACTGAGGACTCCACCTGTGTTCCTTGAGCTTCACACCTTTCTCGTTCTTTCCTAAATACAGAATACGGCATGCGGGAAACTTGATACAAAGCACATGTGTACCAAGTGATTTGCAAGATTTTAAATATCATGAATCTTGTGTTGTAGAGAACTCTGTGTGCAATTTAAAAAAATCCGTTTGCAGAAGGGAGGTTTCTAGTTTCTAAGGAAATGTGCTACGTTCATTTTTTTATATATAAATGAAACTCTAAATGTGCTTTACTTGTGTATTTCTTACTAATATTTTTTTCTTTGTGATCAACATAGAACAAGCGTTTTCAGTGGTAATCGGAAAGCTTTAAAGGAAGAGCGTAATCGTTGCAATTTCTACAGGAACTGTCAATAGTGCCTTCACCAGAAACTGAACATTAAAATGTTTCAGTCTTTTTTTTTTTTTTTTTTTTTAATTAAAAAACTTCATAAAGATGATAGTTTTATGCATTAGGTGAGTTCCTAGCTCTGGAAGTTGCTGTTGCACAAATGTATTGTTATTAATTCTGACTGGATTAAGCATTAATAACAAATAGGATAAGAAGTGTCCCCCAAATCGTATTTATTTCTGTATCTGAGCAGATGCTCCGGCTTAAAGGCTTGGCTTGCTAATGCTATTTTTGTCTTTGTAAATTACAGAGAATTAAAGATGGAGTCTGTGCTGCTACCTGAGTTTCTTTTCTTGATCCAGTGGCTGTAACATGAAATACTCCAGGAAACCCAAACTATTGTGACAGGTGCTGTAAAGCAAGTTAGATATGTAGGGTGCACATCCACTGTCTGAGGGAAACATACAAAGCAAAGAAGAAAGCATTTATTTTCAAAAGTAAATTTTATACTGATCACTGTGAAATGAGCTGTCATCTTTTTGTAATATATCTATATCAGTGGGGACTCTGAATGCCTATACAGAATAGAAATGAACAATCTAATGACTAAGTAATTAACGGTAATAGTCAAGACAACAACTGTTCCCTGTGAAATGTATGCTGATACTCAGTTAATTTCACAAGTGATCACATTGCTAGCCACTGCTGCAGGTTTTGGCAGCTGGCTGAGAGACAAAGGTGAACTTCCCAAATATTAACTAGTCTTTTTATGGTAAAATGTGTTATTTTCATACAACAGTAGATGAGCTCTGGGGGCTCAAGGAGAATGGGGAAGATGTGTGGCCGGACAGTTACACCTCTGCTCTTCGCGCTAATGTGTTACAGCAGCTACTGTGAAATTTCTGTTTTTACAGAGACGCTCAGGCTGGATGGTCATTGTAGTTCACTCTTCCTTCCAAATCTGTTTTTCAGAGCAGATTCTTGACAAATCCATCATACAGGGACCTCTGCTAGAGAGTTATCAAAAGAGTAAGCTCACAGCTCTTGTAATATACTGCAAGGTAGGTAGTTGACCTAGAGACACTTGTTAAGTGGTACAAAATGTCAGGTTTTGTCTGCTTCTACAGTTAAATATGTGTTGCCATTAGGAAATATTTCCTAAAATGCAGAATAAGGTTTCCTTTTTTAAAAAACTATGATCTTATTTCCTGTTTTACAGCCTTTTTCATCATGCTGAACCATTATTCGCTTTCTTTTCATTCTTTAAAGCATTTTAATTTTTAAAATTTACATATTCTTAGTCCCCTTGACTCAGTTTTTCCTAATGAAGCAAATCTACAGAAATAATTTCTGGTTTTCTCCGACTTATTTCTGATTCTTACACATTTTTGTTACTGAAAAATCTAGAACTGTTCTTCCAATTGTACATGCACTGAAATTGTGTTGAGGAAGTGATTGCTATTGACTGACGCACATGGCACTTTGCATACTCATCTAAAAAAAAATTGGCTTAAAAAAAAATAATTCTGCTGCAAACTCTGATTAATTTGCGATATATGACTGTCTGTCTTCTTGATCCCTCAAGGTACTACAGCTTTCTGTGTTCATTTTTTTTCCCAGTATGTATCACCTAATTCTAGTGCTGCTGGTGAGGCTCAGGATACTGTTGTGCTCAGTGTTCTGCAACACCACCACCACAGCAGACAGTGATGCAGAAGTAAGATTTTTGGCTCTCGGAAATGGCTGAAGGAATTATGCACCCGTTAAGTTTAATTCCACACTGGACAAAGTGATTGAAATGAACAGAAGTTGACAAATAGGTAAATGCAGTGCAAAGGGAAGAGTTAACACATAGTTCTTGTAAAGGGAAGGCTGAGCTTACAGATTGAATTCTCTGAAGGAGTTAACAAATATGATGAGGATGTTGAGCCAATCAGTAATAATGTGGATTTCAAAAAACTTTGACTAGTGTCTTCCAACTAACCCATAGAATTAGAAGAAGCTGTCACGAGATAAATGGAAGATCTGGTTCAGCAACAAAGTAAAAGAATAAATGGTGTATTTAACAACTGAGATACACAGAAATCTGTGTGGCTTTTTCAGCATTTTCAGAAGTGATCTGAAAAAGGGAATTACAAAGTGGCAAACTCTGACAATGATACAAAGATATTCCATAAAACTTATTTTGAATGTTTTCAGGGGGCTGTTACTAAGTTTAGCAGCTGGATAATAACAGAAGGTTTAGCTTTTGGTAAATGAAAATTAATGTAGCTATGCAAAAACTAACATTTGCAATAGACTAGACTATGTCAGTTGGAAGAGACCTAAAATGGTATCTAGTCCAGCTGCCTGACCAGTTCAGGGCTGACCAAAAGTTAGAGCATGCCAAGGGCACCGTCCAAATGCCTCGAACACTGACAGGCTTGGGGCATCAACCACCTCTCTGGGAAGCCTGTTCCAGTGTTTGACTGCTCTTGGTAAAGAAATGCTTCCTCATGTCCAGTTTAAACCTCTCCTGGCACAGCTTTCAGCCATTCCCATGTGTCCTACTATCACTGGATACCAGGGAGAAGAGTTCAGCACCTCCTTCTCCACCTCCCCTCCTCAGGAAGGTGCAGAGAGCAGTGAGGTTGCCCCTCAGCCTCTTCTTCTCCAAACTAAACAAAGCCCACAGTCCTTCGCCGCTCCTCACAGGACGTTCCTTCCAGCCTTTTCACCAGCTTTGTTGCCCCCTGGACACGTTCAAGGACCTTCACATCCTTCTTAAACTGAGGGGCCCAGAACCGCACACAGTACCCCAGGTGAGGCCGCACCACCGCTAAATACAGCAGGATAATCACCTCCTGTGGCCGGCTGGTTTTACTGTGGTTGATGCACCCCAGGGTTTGCCCTCTTGGCTCCAGGGCACACTGCAGCTTGTACTGAGCCTGTTGTCGAACAGCACCCCCAGGTATATTCGTATCAAAGATTTTCTTAGTATTTTTATGGATAGTTCTGTGAAAATTTGTCTCTGCTCATAACAAGTCAAAAACAATGATAGGAATTCTTAGGAAAAGGATAGAAGACCTATTTAGTTCATGATGTCTTCGGCTCTACACAGGGTTGTCCATTTCAAAATGATAAATGGAGAAGAGTGGTGAAAATTATCGAAGGTATGAAACAACTTCCATAGAGTAAAAGGTTAAATAGCAACTTTTTCAACTTGGAAAGATAGGATCAAGAGAGATTATATTAGAAGACTCTAAAATTGGGAACGGCATGGAGGGAATAATTAAGGAATGACTGTCAGCTACATCTTACGGCAAGAATTAGGGGGTACCTGACTTAAGTTGCCAGGGAGTTAACAAGCGAAGAGAAGCAGGTTTACAACAATGCAGAACTGAATTGAGAGTTAAAAATCTGAAGCTCACTGTTGTGTCTTAAATATCAAAACCATGAATGAGTTTAAAAAAAAAAAAATACTATGCAGATTTGTAGAAAAAACATCCACTGAGATTTTTTTAAAACAGTGATATAAATACCCCCTTTGTCATACCAGGTCCCAAAGTGCTGTTTCCTGGAAGTCAGGAGGCTTTGTCAGGGAAACAACTGTTTTCTAGTGGTGTTGCCTCTTATGTGCCTTTGCAAAACATCTGCTACAGGCTACTGGTGCAGACAGATCACATCTGTCTGGTTTTGTTTAATATTCCTAGGTATAGGCCTAAAATTTTAAGCAGTGAAGCAATCGCATTTGAAATTATGATTGTATATGTAGCCTGCTTGAATTACAGTACAGATTTTTACTTCACACTTTGTTTACCATATATTATTACAGCATAATTCTTGCTTATTCTATTGCTGTAGAAAACAACATTGCTTAGACAGGTAAAATTTTTACTGTTACTTTCACACAATTTCAAAAGTAGGAATAGTTATGCTTTGAATATCCCAGTGGTGTAATCTTTACTTGTACTTGATTGTACATTAAAAATGGCTGCTCACGGCTTGGGCGGGTGCACCCTGCGCTGGGTAAAAAGCTGCTGGACGGCCGGGCCCAGGGAGTGGTGGTGGATGGAGTTACACCCAGCTGGTGCCCGGTCACAAGTGGTGTTCCCCAGGGCTCAGTGCTGGGGCCAGCTCTGCTTAGTATCTTTATCGACGATCTGGACGAGGGGATCGAGTGCACCCTCAGCCAGTTTGCAGGCGACACCGAGCTGGGGGGAGTGTTGAGCTGCTGGAGGGCAGGCAGGCTCTGCAGGGGCATCCGGGCAGGCTGGACCCGTGGGCCGAGGCCGGTTGTACCAGGTTCAACAAGGCTCAGTGCCGGGTCCTGCACGTGGGTCACAGCAGCCCCACACAGCGCTACGGGCTGGGGGCAGAGCGGCTGGAAAGTGCCTGGGGGAAAAGGGCCTGGGGGTGCTGGCTGACGGCCGGCTGAACGTGGGCCAGCAGTGTGCCCAGGTGGCCGAGAACCCAACAGCATCCTGGCTTGTATCAGAAACAGCGTGGCCAGCAGGGCAAGGGGAGTGGTTGTCCCCCTGTACTGGGCACTGGTGGGGCTGCACCTCGAACACTGTGTTGAGTTTTGGGCCCCTCACGGCAAGAGGGACATTGAGGTGCTGGAGCGTGTCCAGAGAAGGGCAACAGAGCTGGTGAAGGGTCTGGAGCACAAGTCTTGTGAGGAGCAGCTGAGGGAACTGGGGTTGTTTATTCTGGAGAAAAGGGGGCTCAGGCAGGACCTTATCACTCTCTGCAACTACCTGAAAGGAGGCTGTAGGCAGGTGGGGGCAGGTCTCTTCTCCCAGATAACAAGTGACAGGACAAGAGGAAACAGCTTCAAGTTGCAGTAGGAGAGGTTTAGATTGGATATTAGGGAAAATTTCTTCACCAAAAGGGTTGTCAAGCACTGGAACAGGCTGCCCAGGGAGGTGGTTTAATCACCATCCTGGGACATATTTTAAGAGATTTGTAGATGTGGCGCTTAGAGGCATGGTTCAGTAGTGGACTTTGCAATCCTGGGTTAACGGTTGGAAGCAATGATCTTAGCCTGGGAGGTTTAGCCTGAAGGAGACACAAGAGGGATCTTTATTGCTGTCTATAACTACCTGACAAGAGGCTGTAGGCAGGTGGGGGTCAGGCTCTTCTCCCAGGTAACTAGTGACAGGACAAGAGGAAATGGCCTCAAGTTGAGCCAGGGGAGGTTTAGATTGGATATTAGGAAAAATTTCTTCACTGAAAGAATGGTCAAGCATTGGAACAGGCTGCCCAGGGAGGTGGTGGAATCACCATCCCTGGAGGCGTTTAAAGAACATGTAGATGCGGTGCTTAGGGACGTGGTGTAGGGATGGACTTGGCAGTCCTGGGTTAATGGTTGGACTTGATGATCTCCAAGGTCTTTTCCAATCTAAATAATTCTATGATTCAAAATTGCACAAGCTGTCCAGACTTACATTCAAACAATGCATTATTCACAACAATAACAAGTAAAATATTTTATTTGGTCTTTTATCCTCTGTTCTGTATTGATATGTTTTTCTGCTTGCTAGTAATGATGAATTTACAGTCCTAGGGCATTCTGTATCTCTGTGTCTTGGGTGTAGAAGGCTCTCGCTTCATGCTTTGACAAAGTTCCTGAGCTCTGTACTAGGAATGTGATGGAGATATGTCAGTCTGTGGCTTCATTGGTTCCAAATAATCCCTTATTTTCCAGACCCTGGATCTACGTAAGTACTTTTGAAGAGCTTTTAAACACGTAGGATTATTACTGTTTATTTTATGGGAAGTGTCTGCTTGTTCTTAAATTGTGCTATCACATGTTACTTCAAATTTTAAATATCCTGGCATGAGCTGTCAATTAGTTTTCTTGAGCAGAGAACTCCTTTCAGCAGTACCCATTGACTTCCAGGGAGGTACGGCAGCTGGCTTTCCCTGAACTATAGATGGAGAAAAATTAAGAAATACTCCAGACTATTCTGGGGAAAAAAATAATTTGGAATAGCTTATGCTAATTTTCATTGCCTTCAACTCAATTTCACTACCCAGTAGGTTCTCTTAGAAGGGCTGTCATATATATGTAGAATTGGGCTAAAATTTCCCCGATCCTAACTTGGACTAATAGTTTTCATTTCAGAGTTTTTGTCTTTTTTAAAGAAACTTTTTATTTGGTGTAATATTTTTTTTTATTATTATTTTCCTGCTGCTGGGATTTCTATAGATGTAATGACGTTAATGACAAACGTTGGTACACAGGAGACCAATCTGTATGTTAGTAGATGTAGACCCATCTTATCTGGAACATTTGCTTGTGCATAATCATTATTCTGACGTATTCAGACCATGACAGAAGTACATAAGCAAGGGAGAGAAAGTGGAGAAAATTCCAGAAGTTTATTTTGCGCAGTGTTGAAAATCGGGGATTTCACAAGAATGTGTAAAAATACATCCAGCCAAAGAAGTATCAGTTTTTTTGGAGCTGTCACCAGTCCATGGTTTGTTCAGTTGTCTTACTAGTTTTCCTACCATTTTTTGCCTACTAGTGAAAAGTCCGGTATCTGTAAGACCGTAATATGTCAGAGCTTGTGATACAGTTTCTCTGAAGACTTGCCTAGCTAGCTGCTGGGATAGATTTTGTTATAACATTGGTTTTGCCACAGTTTGTGTTTTGAACGTCAATGTTGGGGTCGTTCATGCCTGAGACAGTGGAGATCTGATTGGCTTTGCCGAGGTTCTTAATGATACTGATGTTGTATCTGGCAGTTTCCACAAAGCTGTTTTCTAGTAACCAACCATCTGATTCACCCTCCAGATCTCCTAGCAGAAGGACGTTCTTCATGGCTGTTTGTAGGTACCGGACACCAATAAGTACAGAGAGCTGGAAACAGTTAATGGTTAAACAGAGAGTTTAAATTACAGCCTTGATCCTACTACTAAGTCAGCTTTCTGACGTGCGTTTACAGGCCTAATAATTAATATTGAGTAAAGCAGACAGATTCTTTATCTCAGCAATATATCCAACCGCTCTCCCAATTAATCAAATTTTAAAGAAAGAAAAATACCAGGGAGAGATTGATTGATTATCTCTCTGTTCTTCAGGTAGCATTCCCACTTGCATGTTACTAGCACATAAATACCTAGAGTTACTCGGGAACAGTGCAGCCTCAGAGACTACAACTAACTGGTGTAGAATGAATGATCAATTAATGGAGCCATCAGTCACTGGGGAAGAAAAAGTTTAAATTATAGTGTGTTAACTTCCATGGATTTTTTTTTTTTCCCACTGACCTTGATTAAATTGGTATTTTCTCCAAGGAGTTCAATCATTCATATGTAAGTCATATGTCTCCTACATGGCACTGCATTAAAATTAAGAAGGATGGCCTATAGTAGAGGCTTAAGTTTAGGAAAAAGTTCCACATTCATAGTTCTGTTGGATTCAAGATCAGTGTGTCCAGCTTGTCAATATTTAAGGGAGCACAGAGAGCTGGCTCACCGCGTTTTCAGGTCCTGCCAAAGTCCTGTTGTTTCTGGCACCACCCCTGCATCTAGCACTGCTTGAGGACTGTTGTGAACTATTTTAATTATAGTGGTGTTATTTATGCAGTAGAGCAATAATCAGAAAAGGGAAACTTATTAAAAAGGGAAGAAAACCATATTTTAGCCTGTGCCACTGGGGAGTCCTTTACCTGTGATGACAACATTCAGACAGCTTTCTTTACAGGTGCCAGCAGAAAGACCGCTGGCCCGGAATATGCCATGTTTGCAAGTACTGTTTGTATGGTGAAGCTATGTAATGTAAAAGGAGGCTTTGAGATATTCATACTTATGCTCAGTTTTTACTATAAATAAAATTAATGTATTCAGCCACAGGCCTGCCAACATTTTGTACTTTTTTTGTCAAAATGGACTTAAAACAATCCTCAGACCTTATCACCTCATTTCCTTGCAGTTGTGTCACTGCATATATCATCCTGTATCTGACCCCATAAATGCTTCAGGGAAGGCAATATGCCATAGTCTATTGAAAAAGCTGTGTAAATGTACAGAAATATATACATAATTTCTGTTAGTTTTAATCTTCAATGAGATTTGCTTTTGCTTAGGGGACTTGAGAAAGTTGCCTTCCTAAAGGAAGTCCTGTAACATTCTGGAAGTGCTTGTGGAATTTATATTAGATATTGAGGCGCTTCTCATAGATTACAGTGTAATTGCTTCCCATCCTAGAGAGCAGGAAGACTCTGATTAATCCGATACCGGCCATTTTTATTAGACTTACCTCAAACAACCAAATAAGCAACGCTGCAATACCAATGGATCTCATAATAGCTGTGTAGTAATCCAGCAGGGCCTCTCTGCACCCCTTCACCCAGATGTTGAGCTCCTCTGTCAGAAAATCATAGTTGTAGTGAGCACTGTTGTTAGTCAGCTGGTACTGGATACAGGGCCGTGGGGAGCTTGGGTTGCAGCAGCTGAAGGGTACTCCATCCACCAAGAACTTGCCATCAACATTGCTCTTTAGGCGGCTGCAACAGCACAGAAAGTTTGGGCGTTACAAATCTGCTATCAGCAGCAGGTAGTGTCTGTGATATTTATAAAAGGATATAATGCAAGTCTGCTGCAATGTAGGGCTCTGCAATGTAACAAAAGGAAAATGGGAATATATTTTCAACTGGAAAAGTTGCTTATTGCAGGAAAACTAAATTTTTCATTTGCTCTATTTGCGTAGTATCGGCACAGTATCTCACATGGTTCTCAGTACTGTGTGTGCAAGGTGTGGAATCACAGATTCCACAAGGTGTGTTCGCAGAGATGATGCCTTTTTTGGTATCTCTGTGCTGAAAATACTAAAGACAATTTCTGAACTTATTTATCGTGGTGGAACTCTAATGGAAGTTACAGCCTTAGAAATCCTTCTGGATTGATTTTTAACACAAGCATTCCTTAAGAGAGAACCTAATTCGAGGATCACTTTGCATGCCCCAGGAACCACTGGAAATTGTCTGCTGGCGTTCCATCATTGTACCTCTGTGCAGTGGCTGGTTTGGCGCGTGTTTTGAGACTACTTCACAATGGAGTTTCTACTTCTTGTAACTATACTATTTCTGACTTTTGAAACTATATTTATTGTTAAAAATTATTCCTTTCTCTCCCTTATACGACTAGGATAAGAACAAGTGGGAAAAGAAGAAAGATATAGGAGAGAGAAAAAAAAAATCACAGGATGTAAAGAGAACAGTCTCAGACTAATGGAGTTTCTGGAACAGTTAAATGAATCCTTGATGTCAGTTTTCCTTGTATTGCCTGCTCTTTAGCTACTGTATCCTTGTGAGGACCTCTGTTTCCAGCCAGGCTCTTCGGAGAAATAGATTTTCCAGAAACTGGAGAGTATATAAGATGTTAAGAGATGCTCTCGCACTTTGGGGAAGTTGCCTCTAACCATGTATCTATTTTCATGTGCATTGCAAAGGCTTATTTCCTGAGACAGCCCCACAGGTGAGAACTGTGGCCTGTTTTAATGAAGCCCATGCCCTTCAGCCTTCGTTAGGGAGCCAGCATACATGAAAGACAATTTTCTCTTAGATATCCAGCTTTTGCCATTTGCTAATAATAGAATTTTTAATATTTTCCAAAACCCCACAGAGGGAGGAGAGGAAGGCCAGCACATTGTGAAAGGGGAGCTTTTACCCAGGCCAGCAAAATGCCTTGTATATTTTAGTGACAAGACCCAAATACAGTACAGCATCTAAAATGGTTAAAATACAACCTCAAGCTAAGTCTTTAGCTTTCCTTTTGATGCCAAGCACCAATTTAGTTGTGTGAGGTTTTTTTTCTACTTCCTGCCACATGTTATAACAAAGAATGTTCTTTCTGCTGCCAACAACAGCAGTTTCCAGACTTGGGTAATGTGCCCCTGCCATCCTGTTTCCTCTACTACTGACAAATTAAAGAATGATGCATCTTGGTACTGTTAGAAGGGAAGACCTCAGTAACAGAGCTGACAGAGTGAGACATTCATTATTTGTTATTGCAATTCAAAGTTGTTAGGTATTGTAAAGCTAAATTTGCTTTTGAGACTATAAAAAGATGATTTTTACTGAACCAAAGCAATGATAGAATCAGGATGGTTTGGGGTGGCAGGGACCTTAAAGATCATCTAGTTCCACCCTCCCTGCCACGGGCAGGGACACCTGCCACCAGACCAGGTTGTTCACAGCCCCGTCCAGCCTGGCCTTGAACACCGCCAGGGATGGGGCATCCACAGCTGCTCTGGGCAGCCTGTGCCAGTGTCTCACCACCCTCACGGTAAAGGATTTCTTCCTAATAGCTGATCTACATCTGCCCTCTTCCAGTTTGAAGCCATTCCCCTGTATCCTGTCACTATGGGTGCCTGTAAAAAGTCCCTCTCCAGCTTTCCTGCAGGCCCCCTTTAGGTACTGGCAGGCTGCTGTAAGGTCTTCCTGGAACCTTCTCTTCTCCAGGCTGACCAACCCCAACTCTCTCAGCCTGTCCTCATAGGAGAGGGGCTCCAGCCCTCTGACCATCTTTGCAGCCCTCCTCTGGGCTCACTCCAACAGGTCTGTGTCCTCCTCATGTTGGGGGCCCCAGAGCTGAATGCAGTACTCCATATGGGGTCTCATGAGAGTGGAGTAGAGTGGGAGGATCACCTCCCTCAACCTGCTGGTTAGGGACTTTACTGCTGGTACAACCTGGATGGGATTGTGTCCACTGTAACCTGTCTCATCCTCCTGCCGTTCCCGTTGATTGTCTCCATTTCTTGTCATGTAGTGGTGTTGGCAATGGAGACACAGAAGAGAGGGGAGAGAAGAGGATTATGAGGGAAGGTGCAAAGTTCAGTTTTGCAAAAGTTACATGCGAGTTGACAGTATGTCAGTTCTCGCCTGCTTTGCCTCTCAATCTACCAAGTATTAATTGACATACCGTACAAGATGAAACCCAGAAAAATATTTGGTTTCTTCTCCATTCTTTCTGAACATTACCAGCTGGACTTTGCTTCCAACAATTTAATATCAAATGTTTCACTACCAGATTTTTGGAAATCATAGTGTAATTGGGTTATACATCACCAGCTTGGATAATTCCATCTGAATTGCTAGTATCCAATTTATTTACAGTAAAAGAAATTCTGCAGTGTAGTAACTGCTCTCACATGCATTTCACTGGCAACTTCTGCCTACATGAGGCAAAAATTAACTGACAGTGTATTTTCAAAACAGTGGCAGAGCACAGGTGACCCTGCAGAAGGGAAGAGTTTAGCTAAGACCCTGGGTAAAACATTGTTTCTGCATGTCTCACAGAAATAAGACGCAGTATATTTTACTTTTGTCCTCACAATAAGATGCTACTCCTAAGTTCCTGTGGACCACCTTGGTTGTCCTGTCAGTTTTTGGTGTAGAACCAGGATTTAAAACATGTCTTGGGTCACTGCTTTGTAGCACTGTTGCTTTCCAGCTTTTCCCTTGACAACACTTTTCTAAAGCTTGTTTTATTTCCACAGCCAACTGCCTTATGCATGTTGACGCCCTCTTGTCCATATTCTCGTAGGTCCCATCCTCTGGCATGTTTGTCGCTCTGTATATACACTTTGCTACGATGGCAGTTTCAAGTTGCAAATTCTGTGAAAACAAGATCTTCAGCTTCCCTTCCTCTGGCTTTGTTGTTGCTGATTTTTGAGTTCAACAAAACAGAACACTTGAAAAATGCCAGTCAAGCTTTTTGTGTTTGTCTTTCCCAAGAATATATAACTACTATACTCTGTCAGTGAAGACTTTTTTTTCAGCTTTAGAAGAATTGTCACATGATTGTCTTAATTTAAAATATTTTTGTTACCTTTTCTACTGTCTGCAAGAATTACCAGACTCTTCTGTTTAAGCATATAATTTTCTAATAGTTACATCATGTAAAGAACCACCAAAAACCCCCCAAAACCAACACACCCACACCCACCCACCCAAATTTCAAGGATTTCTCTCCTCCTTTTTGATGCAGTGTATGTGGTGTTGGCAGTTTCTCACATGTGAACATACAGATTTGAATCTGGGTTTGCAAAATCTTAAAATCTTGAAGGAGAAAGATCTTTCAGTGTTTAGAATTGACTGTGTATTGATAGTACAACCCTTTTTCTCTTTCCGTTATCAGCTCACTTTAATTGAAATCTTTAGGTAGCTAATTCACCACATTAAAAAAGGAAAGATACATCTTTGCTTTGCTTAGTGACCCTAAAAAGCTAGCAAAAAGCAACTTGTGATTATGCATGTAGTTAGCATATTTTGTGAGTAATGTGGTCATCCTATGTTTTTTTTTTAAGAAACAAAGGTCCAGTAAAAGCTAGTACGTACTTTGCCTTCTTGAATGAGTTTTTTCTCCTCTAATTGTTACAACTAGTAAATACTTACTCCAGAACTTCCTTGGAAGCCATATTCAGGTAACGAGGAGATACCCACTGAATTTCAAACCAGTCTCTAAAGCCATTGTTTCCACAGCACTGGAATGCAATTTGTAACATATCCACTCTTTTCTTCAAGAAGCATCGTCCAGGTATGTCTGTGTCCTTATAGAACTTAATAGCATCCCTCAGTCCCAGATAGAGAGACTCTTCCAGCTCGTTCCTCATGGTATAGCACATGAGAGCACCCACCAGGATGCAGAAGGTGAAACAGAAGGTACATACAATGTATGGGAGCATAACTAGTTTCCATCGAGAGAACTTGTTGGCATCCGAGCAGTCATAGCAGATTTTGCCACCCAGAAAGTTGATGATACATGCTATGACCCCTACAGAGATCAGCATGTTGGGGAGAGAGTTAACATCCCCTTTTGCCATCACTTCATTGCGCTTCTTGATCTCTATTTTCAGGAAGAGGCCAAGACTGAAGAGAATGATCCCGCTCACTACAGATACCCAGTTGAGGATCCATAAGATCTGAGCCAATTTGTCCCTCTTAGTTTTGGTGAATTTTACTTTGAGGACAGCCATAGTCAGATCAGCATTAGGAAAAGAAGTGTAGGTCAAGGAAAACTTGTAAGCTCTTTAGGAGCATGTATCCAAGGCATGCAGCAGAAATCTGATGAAAAGAGAGAGATAGATTATAGTCTGTTTGACAAGGTATTTGTAGAGACTACAGAAAACGTCCCATAAAGCCTCATGTACTGTGAGTCCTGCCGAGGGAGTGCCCTGGTGAAATTTATTGCTTAAATTTCATACAATGTGAATCACTTAAAAAATAAATTCTAAGAACTGACTAGAACAATTAAAAACAAGTGAACAGTAGAACCAGTGAACCTGGATTCTTAGGATTTTTGTCAAGGGCAATTTTCTGTGCAGGTTTTCTGATGTCTAGAAGTGACTTGATCTGCTGTCTTTCCCTCCAGAAGACTCATGGTGCCCTTCTACTTGTTGCGTGTATTTTCTTGGTGATTCTAGGAATTAATCATTCTTAGATTACTATGTCATGGTCAGATTTGCAGTCAAGAGTTGATCAAGCAGGACAAACAAGCAGATAGATACAGCATAATCACATGAGCTTTTTTTCCAGATGGAAAAAACCCCAGAAAATAGTACCAGAAGCACAGTATCCCATGGTTATTTTGAGCCATTTCATGGATAATGTGCAGTAAAACATGATTTTTTTTTTTACCAAAAGACAGTTTTATGCCTACAGTTACACTACGAAGATAAAATCCCTCTGGCAAAAACTGCAGGGGGAGCTGACCGTGGTTATCCACAGACACAAAATGCTCAACAAATAGTTAAACTATCAATGAGACTGCTGTTTTTCTAGAAAATAGTATGAAACTTCTATTAACTTTTAAGTGTTATGACTATATTTTATGACTGAATATATTACTGGTAACAAACTGTCCTCCACTGCATGTTTCCCACTTGATCTGGCATAAAAGCATAACCATTTTTATGTGAAGTAACATACCACCCTACAAAAAAAAGCAGAGTATCTTCATACCTGAAGAAAAAATCAGCAGTTTAAGATGCTCTGGTTTTTTTGTGTGATTGTCCTTCCTTTCTTTATGAGAGTTCTTATTAAAAAACAGGCTTTGGAATAGCGTGATGTATTAAATGAGGCCTATTTAATCCTTAGGGAATCGCCATTACTGTCTTAACCTCTGCTCCTGCAGCTGAAGTTGCTTATTCTTTGCCTCTGTGCTGCGAACTGTGACAGTCACACCTTATTCCAACCCTCCTACCACCTGCAGACTGGTTTCCTTTCTGGGTCTGCCGTATTCCAGTCGGAATCCTAAACTTCATTCCTGGCTGCATGTTCTGCAACAACCTTGACTTCTTCACCGCCCGCTGAACTGCTTCCGTTCTCCTGTCTGAAGAAGACTCTGCAGCCCAAGTGACACCCCAGTATTTTTTGGAAGGGGGGAACCATTTGAAAAATGACAGTAAACTACTTGTGTTTAGTAATCTGTATCTTGTATGTTTTATTAGCTTGATTTTGAAACAACTACTCTTACGTTATTAACAATTTACTTCCCCATGTAATCTACAGACTCTTATTTTTCTTTCCGAAGATCACAATGATGGGCATAAAAAGTATTTGAAGACTTCTCCTCCCTGGCCCTGAGTTTCAAATCTGGTATTTCAGAGTTTCACAGCTGAAGGAGGCCTGCTGTGCTGTCGTCTTTTCTCCAGGTATTAGTGGATCTAAGAAAAGATACCATCTTTCCCAGCACTTTTAAACTTGCTTCTTTGCAGCACTACTAATAACTTCTCCTTTGCACCTCTCCAGTTATATCATGATCACAAGCAGAAAACAGCTAATAACATCCAAGATCTAAAACTTCTTAGAGCTGGAGACAATGTGTTTTCAGTGTATGTGGTGTGGATGTAGCACTACGCTGCAGTACCTCCGGCTGAAGCGATGAACTTTTACCCTTCAGTGTTTCCGATGCTTTGTGATCGCCTTTCCTCAACATGTGCAAGCTATATAGAGTTCTTTCTTTCCTCCCCAGAAAACTTGCTCTCAGCAGGGTCTCATACTAATTCAGCAATTTTCAAGAGGGTGATTTTATGCTATACAACTATGTATTTATATGATTATAGTCATCTAATTCCGCTACTACAATGGCATTTATAAACAGTAAAACGTAACCCTGTACATTTGGGGAAACAGAGAAGCATAAGCCTCATCATTTTCTTACAATGTTTTTTAAGCTAGTGGACTCCACTGCTTTACTTTATTGGAATAAAGCTGGTATCAGCTAAAACAGCATGAAAACCACCTGCAGGCAAGCTGTACAAAAGTAGGGCTACGCATACCCGCTAAAGGATCCACAGCTGCAATGAAGCTTAACATGGGGTAAGCAGATTGTTGTAGAGTGCAGCTTAAAAAGGTAATGGTATCCCAGTGTCTTCATCTGTGTATGTCAGAAGGAATCAGTTTTGTTTGTACAGGCGAGGGGTAGGTTGTTCCATTCATATTAAAACATATTAATGCCTGTGAGATCTTAATCATTCACGTTGTGTGTATTTTCTCTGCATTTACAGAGGAAACTAATTGCCCTCAAAACTGTTCACCTCTGTATATCTTTTGTACAATACACAGAACAGTGTGCAAAATGCACAGTATTTTTCTTTACCGGTCTTATTTCCAAAGGTGTTGAGGCCATCAGCTCTCGGGAGTTTAAAAACAGGGTCCTGATTTTAATGATTAAGGCTGATTATCAGTTATGGTTGAATATTAATTGTGATCATAATGTGACAATCATATAGAATATCATGATGGAATACTGATTACTGGTAGACACCTCTGTACAAACAAGTCCAGAGAACAGGTATCTATAAAATGGCACCACTTTCTTCACACCATTCTTCTGCGGTACCCTTCAGACCTCATTTAAAAGGATCATGCTCTGCCAGCAGAGAATTAAGCCTCCATACGAATTCAGCTGACAGCCTGTCTGCTAAAGCCTGGAGCCAGTATCTTTGATTGCTTCACCAGTTAAGCAGTTCATGACTTGAACTTAAAATAGCTGTAAGATGGCTGCTTTTGCCCCCAGTACTCAGGTCTCAGAGCTCACAACAGAGAGAATCTGTTGTGAAATTTCCTAGCTGCTGATACGCAGTTCAAAGCCAATGGCCAGCGTATATGAATGCATCACTCGCTGTTCATTTCTATGAAATACATGTACATATTTGTTAGGCACACATATAGTTGAAGTGTCACTGAGAACACCCTACTTGCCAAACACCTTTTGCTTTAACATTTGAACAAAAGTTGTAAAGTTTTACCTTTTCCTAAAATTCATCTACTCAAGAGGCACTGTTGATGTAAATTTGAGACTTTCTATCATGTTATAGCAATGAAGAAATTTGTAGCTGAATTCCATAAGCAGGAATACATTCAATCTCGTGTAGCTATTCTGAGATAGCTCTCTTCCCCATTTTCAGATGCCTAAAGTTAAAAGAGAAATTTCTGTACGAGAGCAACCTTTCTAGTAAGTCCTTGCCTCCTGTAATTATCACAAGGTATTCCCAGCTTCCTTGGTGCAATTTTATTATTGTTGTAAGACCAGATTTCATGCACATTCACCTAACAGAGGTACCCACACTACAGTGCTCCAGCAGTATAAGATCGGCTATTTCATATGAGCCCAACTGTCAGAGGAGAGAGGGGGCAATGACTGGTTGTTGTAGGGCCGTGAACCCTCCTTTACTGACCCTGGCTGTCACTGATATACCTGGGGTTGCACAAAGGATCTTCGGGGGACGCTATGCTTCTCATTAAATTTGAGTGCATCAAGTCTGGGACAGAAGAACAGCTTACCTACTCTGTTGCTGTGTTCCCAGCTTCTGTGTGGGTATTTCTCTTCAGATTATTTTTTCCTATGCTAACAGTTTACTGAATTTATTTTAGATGAGAAGAGTCTCTTCCCATCGTAATAAATTTTGTAAATACACCATAACATTATTCTTTCCCTAACTGTTCAACAAAGTATTGAATATATTTTAGCATAAGATGTATTGCGACACGCACACTGCCATATAGTAGCATTTTTTGAGCTCCATGAAGGAAGTTCTTCCAGCTGAAAGAACTGAAGTGCAGTTACGAGCTAAAAGTGTCATTGTCTTGCTCTGCAGTATGTATCTGTTCTTCAAGTTGTATTTGACAGTGGGCTATTGTAAAACCTCAAGTGCTCCTAGTAGTTCAGTGGAATAAACATGTCTATCAAAGCTCTTAGAAACACACTCCACATGAGCCACTCCAGAGTTATGAAGCATATATAAGCAGACATTTTTTCCCCAGCTATGGGACAGCAAGCTAGATTTTTATTCTATAGAGGGAGAAATATTTCTTTCAACAGAAGAAGCCAAATACATGTGGAAATCTCTCCCATATTATTGATACTGTTTTCAAATTTTCTTTGTCTAACTCACTTCAAACACTGCTTCCATCAGCATGCAGTAGCTTTTTGCTTCCAGCATGCCACCTACCTGTTCTTTCGCTATCAAATTCCCCATAGTACATACAACAAAACAGCACAGCTATTTATTTGTTTATAACATTTACTTATTAGGTGCAAATTGTCCAAAGAAATCTGGCTTGCAATTTTGTCATATCTTACCTTACCAATTTCACTAAAATCTGCCATTTTAGCTAAACACATGTTCCTATCTGTGACTTGCTGTAAAAGAAACCACTAACCTGCTTCACAGGACTGAACAGGATCTCGAAACGGATAACTTGATGAGTACAGGGGAGAAAATACCTGGATCAGGCATCCTGAGAAAGACTGAAGTACCCTTTTCCTGATGTCTCTGTAGTTCTTCTGTCTTTACACTGACTCACCAGTGGAGATGCAGAAAAAGACTTCAACTCTCCTGCCCATGTTAATCTCTCTTTCATCTCTAATCGTAGCTAAGAGATTTATTTCAAGGTTCTTATGCCACCAGGTTAAATCCTGCAAAACAGGCCAATTAACTGAGTGTGAACTGAGATCTCACCAACAAAATGGATTTTCAGTAATTTCTTTTACCTTTTTATCCCAAAGAGGTTTGGGCTAGTAAACAACAGAGACTGTTCAGACTGTTCTTCAGTACCTGCTAATGTCTTTATTAGTTCTTAATTTGTTCTTAACAATAAATACAGGTCCAAGAGAGAGAAGAATGAAACTAATGAAACTTTGTGCTTCTGTGGGAAGGGCGAATCTTAGACAATCATAATTTACATTCACTGTTATGTGCCTTACTGATCATTCCATATTTTCCTGCTTTGGATGGAATTGTCTGTTCTCCGTATATTGAATGTATCCAAGAAAGGAATTCAAGTAACCAGGAGCAATTGGATCATCCTGTATGACTCACAGTAGATTCTGGTTTGGGAAGCTTTCCAGGTTCAAGAACAATCTAGTAGAAACCCTCTGTCCTACACTCTTAAAAGCTTTATCCCAAGTCAGAAGCAAAAGCGTCTTGTCCTCTGACATTTCTGAGCCCAGCATGTAGCAGTTTGCAGGACGGACATGGCTGGGTTGAACTGGCAACAGCAGTGGCAACAAGCTCAGACTGTAGCAATGCCTGATGAAGCTAGTGGTGATGCTAGTACCAGAACTGAATCACTAAGCAGGACCAGGTTTGATCCACAGGGTCCACACCACATCAGCACAGCAGAGGGGGTTCAGTGAGCGCACATGACTGCAAAGGACCCTGCATCAGGGATTGTAATGCATATGGATATTCTCAGAAGCATAAACAGTCCTCTCCCAGCTAATGATGAGCAATAAACTGATACCATGATATTACTGGGGTTAAACCGCAACAGTTTCTAACGCTGTATTCTGTGAATATGCCTGCTCACCCTGTTTATAGTCTCATGCTTTCTTAAAGATAAGACACTCCTCTGCATACAGCAGTATTATCACACTTATCAGGGAAAGGTGAAAGGTTAGTTACCAGTGCAACTCAGTCTTTCAAAGTCTTGAGTAAAGCAAAGACTGGAGTATCTAACTACAATATTGTAAGAAGAAAATACAATTAAGACTTGTTCACTTGGCAAAAGTCATTTCATACATCACTGCGTGGAAGAGGGAAACTCCTAATTGCCAGTGTCACTCTGTGCCTCCACAGGGAGAAACAACCCCAAGGACATGTCCCAACAGGATGAAGTCACACAGTGAAATTCTCTCCCTTTCCAGTTTTTCTGATACAGTCAAACTCATAACTAATGTTTATGCTGAAGGCTCCATCTAACAATCCATCATCTAGTACCATATGACAAACTTGTACAGAGCCACTTCCTTGACATGTGGGGTTCCCTGGAAGCCATATGTGCCTTTTTGCTGGCAACTTCAGTTCAGAAAAATATAATTTACCTTTGCCTTTGTAGTGGGTTTGCATGGCAAGATTCTGGTAGGGGAAGGGGGGCGCTACAGAGGTGGCTTCTGCGAGAAGATGCCAGAAGCTTCCCAATGGAACCAATGCCAGCCGGCTCCAAAATGGACCCACCAGTGGCCAAAGTCCAGTTGGTAGTGCCTCTGTGATAGCACATTAAGAAGGGAAAAAAAAAAAAAAAAAATCTGCACCAGTGAGAGAGAGAGGAGAAAGCAGCAACTCTGCAGACACCAAGGTCAGTGCAGAAGGAGGGGCAGGAGGTGCTCCAGGCACCAGAGCAGACATTCCCCTGCAGCCCGTGGTGAAGACCACGGTAAGGCAGGCTGTCCCCCTCAGCCCGTGGAGGTTAACGGTGGAGCAGATCTCCACCTGCAGCCTGTAGAGGACACCATATCGGAGCAGGTGGATGCCCGAAGGAGGCTGTGACCCATGAGAAGCCTGCACTGAAGCAGGTTTGCCAGCTGGACTTGTGGACCTATGGAGAGAAGAACCCACGCTGAAACAGGCAGGACTTGTGACCCCCGTGGGGGTCCCATGCTGGAGCAGTCCATTCCTGAAGGGCTGTACCCCATGGAAGGGACCTACACCGGAGCAGTGTGTGAAGAACTGTAGTGCACGGGAAGGACTCATGCTGGAAAAGTTAATGAAGAACTGTCTCCCATGGGAGGGACCCCACACTGGAGCAGGGGAAGAGTGTGAGGAGGAAGGAGCAGCAGAAACAACATGTGGTGAACTGACTGTAACCCCCATTCCCTGTTCCCCTGCACCGCTCAGGGGGAGGAGATAGAGCAACTGGGAATTAAGTTAAACTCAGGAAGAAGGGAGGGGTGGAGGGAAGGTGGTTTTTTCTGATTTGAATGGTAATAAAACTAATTTTCCCCAGGTCGAGTCTGTTTTGCCCATGGTGGTAATTATTGAGTGATCTCCCTGTCCTTATCTTGACCCACGTGCCTTTTGTTATATTTTCTCTCCCCTGTCCAGCTGAGGAGGGGAGTGATAGAGCGGTTTTGGTGGGCACCTGATGCTCAACCAGGGTCAAAATATCACAAGCTTTTTAAAGAAAATATCTGAAATAGGGCTTCCAGCTTTCTGTCTTGCTTATGTGCGGATGTACAGCGCATCCAGGAAACTTCAGATCAAGAGCATATGTGATACATCTGGGAGCTGCTCAACCTACTGCATGTGGACCGCGGAAATGCTTGCATATGATCAAATATACTCCAACTGCATTCAATTAGTCCTATGTATATTGATCATTCATGGTTTGGACTTGCTGTACTCGTGCAGACCACAAGGAATATGTTAAATCTGTTCAAATGTGTACATCTGTGTATAGATCAACTCTATGGAGCATATTCAACAGGTATAATATATTCCTTTCAGACAGCACAAGTACACAAATGGACACATTTGCCTGGGGTTTTTGAGCTGTTGCTTTGGCTGGGATGTGATACATTAGAAATCCTGGGTAAATGTCTGAAGTCCTTTTCTATGCCCAGAAAAAGTTCCCATCTGAACCCCTTCACATCTATAGAACTTCAGACGTATGTTATCCTTGAATATTAGATGTTATTGCCTCAGATACCTACTAGAAGAAAAATGCACCTTCCCTGTTGCGTTGTGATATAAACCTAGTGCTCGCATGCATGAAGGAAAGCAAGCAGAAGATGGCAGTGCTGCTGTATGTAGGTTTTTTCTACAATGCAAAGTTAGGTGTTTTTTTTTTCATTTGTGTTAGGTCACTCACAGCTAGTGGAAGCTCAGGAATATGCATCATTTGATGAAATAACTTAAATCCAATCTTAATACAACTAGAGTCAATGCCACCTGTATTTTTTTTCCATCTCATATCGGGAAATGATTTCAGCTGTAAAGTTAATATAAAAAGTTGAATTATTCAGAAATTAGTTTTGTTTTATGGCAATCTATAACTAACCATGATGTACTTCCTTACAGACCTGCTGGGAAGCCTGGACACCAAGACCATAATGATAGAGTAGCATTTTGTAACTCAGCAGGAGTGGTTGTACATGTGCATCTGCTATCTGTCATCCAGTGCTGTAGAAAGAAAAGACTTGCCTGCTAACAGTGGAGATTGCTGTGCGGTGGCTTTGGACCTGAAAGAGGTAAATTTAATAAATGTTTGGCCAGTTACTTACCTGTTTAGTACCATTCATATGTAAGTCCACAAGTAAGGACAGATGTGTTAGGAATTAGCCTAATTACATGGCTAGTTGGTATGATGAATGCTGCAAAATCTAAATTTACATCTAGTTTCCAAAAATTAATGGTTTATTTTCTTTTATATTGGGATGGCTTTCCATTTCATCTTGTATTTAATTCAAATGATAACTAACAATAAGAGGTTTTGGAGTAATGAGCTAAAAACTGGAGGCACCCAGCAAGTCTGACACAAGCAGGTACTATACACCCTTTCTTTCACATGTCAGTGCTTCTCGCAGGAGCGTCTGTGTTCAGGAACAGATTCTCACTGATATGTGTTAATGGGGAGAGGGTATGAAAGAAGGAATTCAGACCATCTGCTTTTTTTTGGCTTTTGTAAAGTTGTGAACCACACAGTAGATACTGAGGGGCATTATTAGGCAAATAGAAGCAACTGGGTCTTCGCAGAATATTCATCTCTCCATTACATTTTTGAACTTTTCGGAAGAAAGTATAGTGGTATCTAGATGATTATGGTTGTTTTGGTTAGATGAAGATACCTAAGTTAAATCGCAACATTTGAAATTCTTATGGAATTGCAGAGTTGGCAGGGGGAATGCTAAAACTCAAAGGTAAGAGGTAATGGGACAGACAGTAATTAAAAAAGACCCAGTTTGTATATTTTCACACCACAAAGCTTATTGCAAACTAAGCCAATGGTATGTTTTCACAACTACAGCTATACACTGTAGTACAGTTGTACCAGAAGACCCAATGTACTATGTTCCAAGCAAAATACAAACACTGTAACTGTATCTCATTTAATTGCCCAAAAAACATCACAGATTAAACAAATCAGAAGAAGAAGTATTACAATTTTCATTTTTCAGATGTTTAAAGGTTACAACAATATGGATGCTGGAGCCAGTCTCAGGCAAAAAGGAAATTATAGCAGACTTGCATGAACTGCACTGCATGTGTATGCTAGTCTTCAGGGCTCTTGCATATTCCGGGAAACACCTTACAGGTACCTATCTGATTGCAGTGCATAGGAGCTGTACTGTTCATAGGAGCTGTACTGTCCATAACCTCTGAGTCATCTGCTCCTGACTCATGGTGAGTCATTACAAATAGAAAACCAAGGCACAGAAATAGTGTATTCACCTTAAAATCAGACCAGCAGTCAGTAGCAAAGCTGGAAAGTAAACCTGTATTTTAAATTGGTTGGTAATCTGAAGCTTCCATCTTGGCTATAACTTTTTGTGAAGATTAGAATCCATTTTTATTACCTTATTCATAATTAGACCATGCAGCAATCTTGCTTTTACCTTTGTACCTTATTCACTATGGATTGTATCATCACAGGCCGGTAATCAGAAAGCTTTTTGCAGAATGGAATTATACACATATTAGGAGGGTTCCCAACAAAATTCTCCTTACATAATGAGGTAAAATTTCTTTTTTCTATTTCATATCTCATAGTATAAATACTTTGGTGTACTATACTGCCAACTGACCTTTCTTCCCCTAGCAAAGCAGTCAGACATACACTCTCACATTTCTCCTCAGTGAGACCTCCTACACGAATCAGGAAGTCTCCCTGCTCTTACCTTATTACAAACTGGATGTTGATGCTGTTCTTCACTCTCTAAACACCATTTGAACTGAACAATATTACTTGGGACATCTTGTAGGGAATCTGAGATTCTTTTAGAAAGAGACGAGACAGTTACCTAAAAAATAATAATAAAAAAATGGACTCACAAAGTTTTTTAAGCTGTCAGATAGACAAAAAACAGCACCTAGACACATTACTCTTAGAGCTCTTCTGAAAAACACACAAGATCCCTCTGTCCCTTCAGCGGCTACTTCAGGCTTATTGACACTCTGTGTCTAGAAATCGTGATCTATGAAAAAAGACTGAAGGAACTCAGTTTTCTTAGTGTAGAGAAGACTGATGGTAAGAGGTGAAAATAACATTCAAGTAATTTTAAGGTAATTGCACAGAGGAAGGGAATAAATTCCTTTGGTAACAGGAGGAGAAACAATGCGTGAAATCTTTCCTTTAGTGAGAATAGTGAAACAGCCCATGAAAAAGCTTGATTTCCATCCAGAGAGTACTTTTAGAAGAGGCTGACAAATACTGGCCAGGAATGCTGTAGGGACAGTTGGTCACTCCCTGGAAAAAGGGCTGAACTAGATGTCTCGAGATTTTTCATTTGCTATGAACTAGATAGCTGTTTAAACATCTACAAAACTTTGTAAGCACTATCCCATCTTTGGTCAATACTTCTTTTGCTCATTGACTTTTGCCTGAAACATGAGCTTATAAAACATATTTACCTTTCTACTCCTCAGTGACAGCATTGTTTCCACCTCCATTTGTGTATTAAGTTTTACTTATAATTTTAAACAAATTCTATTACTTGGTGGATGTTAATTTACTGATCAACCAAACCTATGAATTTTCCGTCTCTTGGGAATGAATACTTATAAAGTCTGTGCATCTTGCTATCTATCCTCTCTCCTCCTTCCCCCCCCTTTTTTTTTTCCTTTTCTCTCTTCTCTTTTCTGACAATCATTTGATTTCTGACTCTCCAAAAAGCTTTCTGGAGCTTTGTTTCCTACTTCTGTGGTCATCTAAGCAGAAACATTATTCAGAACTTCTGGCTCATACAGAAATAAATAAATAATCCCAACACCCTGACATCTAGGCAAAGAAGTTCCAATGAAAATATTTGAAATCAAGGAGTCTGTACTTTGCAGGATGAATCATGTACTCCCATACATATTTGAAGAAAATAACAGCAGAATTCAGAAGGTCTTACACATTTTTAATCATGTCACCCTTCTCCATCAGCATATATATGCATCTTTTTGTATAGGTGTGGTTTTTAATTTTTAAAGATTCCTTGAAGAAACATTAAATCACTCCATTTAGAAAAAAAAAAAAGAAAAACCCAAACAAAAAACCTCTGATGAAAATTCTCACATTTCCCTTACCCCATAAGGAAGAAGGTTTCCAGGAAAGCCAACTTACTTTTCCATCATTACTCATTTATGATGCTTATGAAAGCAGAACTTGACACACTAGAAAGTTGTGTTCCATCTACAGACAATCCTGGAAGTTCTGATCTTGTCCCTCAAACAAGAAAGATAGATATTGGGAGTTTATATCTAGGTATGTTCTCATTCTCTCTTCTTTTTTAAGTAAAAAATCATAAAAGCTAGAGTTGTGTCCAGAAATAGTTTACTGTCACTTTGGTCTTTACAGAATTGTTTCTACATTTTTAAAATTCAGAGCAGTCCTATTTATTGCTTCATCAGGTGATTTAATGCTTATTATTAAACTGAAGCTATATTAGATATGGAAGAACATATTTATAAGACTGGGAATTATTTTTCATACAAACTTGTATTGCCATGCATATGCCGTGCATATATTGGCACAACTAAATTTTTCTCTCTTGTTTTTGTTCACAGCTTTCTAGAGCAACTACTTGGTTATAATAAAGTTTGGTCAGGAATTTGGAATTTGGGGTAATTTCTGCATTAAGTTTGGACGCGTAGTGTTGATTGGGCTTCTCCTCCAACTTCAGAGTTGTCCTACAGTACTCTTCCTTTGTATCCTTGCAGTCTACAGCCACGTTAGACATTTAGGATTGAACTAAGACAAGACAGTCTGCTTTACTGATTTATTTTGCACCACCTGAGATACTTCACAACAAACACAGAGGTGTCCATTTGTAGCGGTTTACAGCTGTTGACTAACTTTGCTAAGTAACTTCATTTTCCCTCTAATTTGGAAGTAACAGACTAAAGTTTCTGCTGATACAATCATTTTGACTTCAGAAAAGTTAAACTAGAAGACAGTTGTTTCCAGGACTTGTTCTTCTCCATCCCAAGGTGAAATCCACCTCTTGGCAAGATCTGAACCTTTGCTAATGCAAATAATGATTTTCCCCTTCCTGTGATTGTAATAATTTATTTATAAAAGTAACATTTTTGGTATAATTTATGATAAAATGTTAACTTAATTTCAATGTGTTTCTCAGGAATAATGAAAGCAATGTAATTGTTTTAAGAAGAAATACCTAGGTATACTGTTTACATGCACAGACAAGTAAAATGTACTGATGAGAATTCACTTTCCAGAGAATATTCATAGTAGGAATAGACTCAGAGATCTGCAACAGATTGGAGTTAGAAGCTCCTCTTCTTTCCCCTTTTCTTTCTACATAAGTACTAGTAAACTAAAATTACTAGATTAATTCACAGCCACATCAGAGTTAAATGTTTAGCTGTGCTGTGCTTGAACATGAATATATATTCACTTGAATATGCTTGCAAGAGCTGTCTGGTTTTATAGGAGGACCTAGGATGCTCATTGTCATTCCATGGAGATTCACAGATGGCTCCTCACTCACATACATTTGATATAGATTCAAAGGCTGCACGATAAACTCTCATACAAAAAATACAGATACTTCAGAACATAGGAAACACCCTGCAGGGTCAGACCAGTTATCCACCTGGCCCTCTAGTCTGTCTCTAACGGCAGAAAGAGTAGATACTATTTAGAGGCACTTTTTACAGTTAATCCCCCTTTTACTCCCCCTGCATCCAAAACTTTTGTTAATGGGATGTTATGGAATACCAGATAATTACCACATAAAGCCAGATAGAGCAACAAAATAGAATTGGCTAAAAGATAAGATCAAGGTCACACTTACGCTGCAAAAAGCAGCACGTTTTTACATTGAGATACCCTATCAGAACAGGGTAAAACCTCCATAAAGGGCATAGGACAGTTTGTGGCTTAGGGCAACCTTTTCTATGCATCTAAGCTTAACTACCTGTACTACCACAAAAAAGATATATAGATATATAGATATAGCTTGATTCCATATTTACATAGAGATTTTAATGTTATGGAGTTTGTTTGTTTGTTTGTTTTGTTTTGATTTTTTTTTATTGTGGTGAAGATATTCTGCAAGTTTGCACTGACAGAGGAAACACTGGTATCTGTGATACTTACCGTCATCTTTGAACCAAAATAGAACAGAAAGCCCTGAAGAACCTTTTGGTATATTTCTGGAGCAGTGAATTAAAAAAGATTAGATCTTTTCTGTAAAGACCTCCTGCACTTATGTGGAAACAGATTTTCCTTTTGAGAAGACTCAGCTTTAGTTTATTTTTTTCCCTGCTTGACTTACTTGAGCCATTAAGGTTTTGTCTGCTTATGAAGAGTTCCTGGTAATTTGATAACTAACAGATCACTGTAACTTTTAAACTAACTGATGACGGAGGGAAAGGCTATTCAGTCTTTTAAAGCTTGCAGTGTGCAGGCTGACTTACAGTATGCTAAGAAGGAACGTAGTCATGATATGATTTCTGTGATATTGTGCATGACAATGTGGTTATATTAGAAAATGTATTAATTTGTGAAGTTACAAAGTGATAGGAGAAACTATGCCCCTTGGATTAGCAATGATAAACAGGTACACAGACAAACCAGATAAACAGGATATTTAAAGCCTTTCCATTCTTTTTAATTGATTCAGAAAATTTTCCTGAAGAATTGTACACCTCAGGCAATACATCAGTTATTTGGGGAACAATAAAGTAGTCTTCAAAGTTGGATTCATATTCATGAGCTCCCCGTTACATCTAACACACAATGAGTTTTGTTGGCATTAACATAAGAGGTGGTTAGGGCATTCATCTACCCACAATTATAGTTTGGGAGGAAAAATTATGTCTACTTTAGAGGGAATGTGAAAAATTATTTGTTTAGTGCATAAGAGTAGGTATAAGAAGCAGGCCTATCCTAGAATAATTGTCACTTTTGCAATGCCTTCAAGACAGATTTGGAAGAATAAGTAGCTCCAACAGAATATTTTCCATCTCAGAAACTGTGAATGTCTATTAATAGTAAGTAACTCGTAACTCCGTTTTGCAATTGGGGAAAAGATGTAGTACTGAAAAAAAAATGAAAAAGAAGAAAAAACCCTCCTCACCTATTTCAGTCGAGGTTGGTTCATTTCCATTGACAAAATGAACATTTCTTCATAATATAAGCTTTCTTATTAACTGTTTCAGCTGTTATTTGGGATATAGAACACACACATACACCCTCTATACACAGAAGAATATATGCTTATCACCAGTGTTTATCCACACCACAATGACTGGTGATCTGCTGCTTGAGGCAGTTCACTTTGTGAATGAAGGAGCATCTGGCTGAAGTTGACACTGAGCAAGTCACAACTGTTTGGGCTCACTTAGGTTCACAGCTCCCACTGCTGGGTAATTCCATTTGTAAATGACAAGCACTAAGATCTTCCTATTCATAAAGCAGCAGCAGTAGGAGATACTGTTTTCTAAATTTACTCTTTGACTCTGATCTCCTTGTGACGCATGAAGAAAGGGTTTACATTAGTCACACTAGCATCATCTTATCTGCCTGACAGCAGGGAAATAAGCGCTTCTTTTTTTTTTCTTTTTCTTTTTTTTTTAAGGAAACTTCGCATGAGGGGAGGATTGCGGTGTGTTTACTCACTTTGTATGAGCTGCTGCAAGCACAGCAAATCTGTCCATACCCCCTCATCACAGCACAGATCTTTCCTAGCTGCCATCTGCCAGACGACTCCAGCCTCTGGGCTAGCACCGTGGCCTACAAACGCCTACTGTTGCATGCTGTCGGCGGCCGTGCAACACGCTGGCTGGCACCCACCACGAGTGCCCGCTCCGTTGCCTGACGAAGCCTTCCCTTCGAAGGGGGCACTGGCCCCTGCGTGGGGTACATCGACCGCTTCCTAGTGCCGCGGCATGGGACCCGCTGGGCACAGCCCTGCTGTGCCATTAGGGCAGCGTTTGTCCCTTCAGGGCCCAGAAGTCCCTGAGGCGATTCGAGGGGCCGACCTCGCCCCCTCCTCCTCCGCGCCAGCCTCTTTCCTCAGCCCTCACGCCCCGCCGCGGCACGGTGGAGGCCGCAGGGCAGCGGCCTGGGCCCGCGAAGGTCTCGGGTATCCTCGAGGTGAGGGCTGCTTCGCCGATGAGGCCCGGGGACGGCCGAGGCCGGGCCGCTGAGGCGGAGGCCGGTGCTGCAAGGCGGACGCAGCTCGCCCCCGGACCTGAGCGGGCGCTGCGGTGGGGAGCAGCGTGCGGCGGGGAGCGCCGCGGGCCGGGCACGGTCCCCGCCACGGGCACGGCCCCCGCCACGGGCACGGCCCGCCGCCCCCTCACAGCTTCGGCGGGAAGCAGCGCGCGACGGGACTACAGCGCCCAGCGCGCACCTCGGCCCCGCGGCGGCGCGGGGGTGGCCGTGGCTGGCAGCGGGTCTCGGCGGCTCTCAACCAACCTCGCACACAGCGCCGTTTCCAGGTGCGCCCGCCTCCGCTGTCCTAATTGATGAGCCTGACAACCAATCAGCCGGGAGGAATCTCCGCGGCTGCCCAATCACCGCTCCGGAAAGGGGATGTGGGCAGCGTCCCGCAGGACAGCGAGCTTGGTGGCGTCGCGGCTGAGGACGGGCGAGAGCGGGGGAGGCGGCGCGGGGGAGCGCGGCCGGCACTGCCGCAGGGATGGCGGCGGCGGCCGCGAGGGGGTTAACCGCGCCGGAGAAGGCCGCGGGCCCCTCCGTGACCCCCTGAGCGTCCCCCTGCGCTGCGCGTACCCGTCGTCCCTCCCCGCGGGCAGGCCGGCGCCGTCCCGGCACCGCAGTCGCCATAGAGACCGCGCCGCACGCCATGGGGCGGAGGCTGAGCCGGAGGCTGGGCCGGGGGGCGCCGCTCTAGCCCCCGCCCCGCTCCGTGCAGACCATCCCCCGCGGCGGCCGGGGGCACCGGGCTCCGCAGGGACTCGCCGAGCCGCCGCCGCCCCGAGGAGCCGCCGCCGCCTCCTCGGCCCCGTTCCAGGTGAGGAGCCGCGGTGTTACGCGTCGGCCGTCGCCGTTACTCCTGCGCGCCCCGCGGCGCGGGCCCCGGCGGCCGGGCGAGGGTGTCCCCGGGGGGCGCTGCGGCCGCTTCACGGGGGCGCGGCTCTGGGGCTTCGGTGGCCGAGCCTCTGCCGCCCGGCCGGGCGCGGCGGGGCTGCGTGGGGCCGCGTCGCGGTTTCGCTCCCCGCCGGAGAGGGAGTTCGCCGGGCGCGGGAGCTGCGGGGGCCCCGAGCGGGGCTTATTGCAGCGCGGGGAGCGCGGGCGGGACGGGGCGGCCCTCCCCGCCGAGTTAAGGTCAGCGGGTCCGGCGGGCTCTAGCAGCGGGCACCGCCGCCCCGGCCTCTACGGAGGATTCAAATTTATAGGCACGAGATCTTTTTTGTCCCTCCCACTTGCTGCAGGAAGGCAAGCGGTAGATATTTACGTGTTCCGATGGCGAAACGTCCCTGTTTTAAAATAGCTGCAGCTATATTTCCAGTCCTTAATTGCGGCATGCGTGTAACGGATGCATATGTGGGCAAGGCTGGATGGGGGCATCGGGCTGTCTGTCGTCTGGCGCTTTAAGTGCTGGAGCCATTAGCGGCAGTTGCATCAATATATGAATACAGATATGCCTGGCTAGGCCGCGGATGCACTCGCTACGGTGATAATAGTAAACATGTAAACTGCATGTGGAAGGAATTTCACAAGCATTTTTACACATACTTTTAGTTTGAAAAAAAAGGAAACGGGGAAATACCTTGTTCCTGAGTCTACAGATGATCTCTGGAGCTGCAGCTGCATCCTTGCACTTCTGTTGTCACTCCAGCAGAAGCGATGAGAGGACAAAGATGGGTATGAGGTTTCTGACCTCTGGTGTCAGCCAGAGCTGTTGAGAACAACTGCTAGTGTGAACGGGGGCGGATTTGCAAATAATAATATTAGCGTGTTGTCCTCGGGAGAGGGGGACATGGACATAAAGGGAAGACCCCTGACTATAGCACAGCCTTTTGAGAATTTTCTACTGTATTTATAATCAAGACTATAGGAAATGAGCTATAAAATAGGTTGTAGTGGCTTTCTTAGTTAGACTGTATGTGCAGAACCAGTTGAATTTCAAGTTTAAATGTTCAGAATTAGTAAGCTATATTGAGAGGATGGTTGAGAGCCCTGAAATAAACCATACTCTATTTATTTTAAAATAATGTTACCCTCAGAGTGAGTGATTAGTTTCCATGTTGTGGCTCTGGAAAAAACGAGCAGCTTTTAAATATATTCTGCGTAGTTAATGCTGTACCTCTGTTGAACACATGCTATGCTTGTGTTATGCTTGGTTACGTTAGTTGTTGTAACGGCGAAAACAGAAGATTCGAGCTTATTTTGCTGGTCTTGTTTGATTTTTGTAGTTTTTTTTGGAGGGATCTTAACAATGTGAACTCACGGTACAAAGATACCTGACATTTTAATTCTGTGTTAAATTGCACAGAATACTTCATTGATGATGATTCCTTTGTTTTATGGTGCAAATTACACTTAAAGTATTAAGAGTTTTTTAACTTCTTAAACCAGAAGTATGCCTATTAGCATACTTGTTTGGCTTGTCAAAAAATTGTATATAGGAAAGTTTGACTACAGTAGTATGGATATTCATTGGTCAAAAGTTATTTTGAAAATAGTGCATCAAGATACCATAGTTCAAAAATGTGAAGATGGTACCTATTATCTCTGACAGATACTTTGTTCTTTTCTGATATATTTCCGATGTACCATTATGCTCATCAAGTTCAGCATTTTTTTAGACTTCTTGTTTTGGAAATGATGGGGTTAGAATGAGAAGAGCGAATTGAGCAACCGGAATATTGTGATGTTGCTCAGATGTAGTGTAGTCACTGTACTGCTGCTGCGTGCTGCAGGCTCTGTTACCTCTAACATCACAAATTCCAGAGAGGTTGTTCCAGTGTGACTGATCAAATCAAGAAGGATTTTTGAATGTGACAAAAGAGGGAGATGAGCAGAGTTTTTTAGCAGTTCTAGATATGAGTACAGAAGGTTAAACATTTGCTTAGTGTATGGAGTTGCACTATATGGTATATTAATATACTACTGTGTTTTCTGTATTAGCTAAGATTTGTTTATCTAGTGGGAATGAATTGATACTTTACAACAGGAGGGTGACAGTTTCTGTGTGTTCTTCCTGTGTGTTGCGTTGTCTCTTCACCCTGCTCTGGGAAAGCACTACACAAAGCCTTTGTGTTTGACTAGAGGGGAGGAGAAACAGCTGCCTTTTCAGTACAAGACACCAGGATCGTGGTCTCACAGGGATGTGTTGTATGTGGACCAGCCACTGTCCTTCCTCCCTCATTCTGTTAAAACACTCTTTCCTCATGACAGAGAAACCTGAGCTTTGTTTGATCGATCTCAGGAGAGCAGTGTGTTGCGTCATGGATCTGGCAGATCAGTCTGATGGACCAATTGTTAAAAGTATCGATGGGCAAGAATTAAGACGTGCAAAATTGACTAAATGCAAGGTGTATGTTAAGGAATCCCAGAGCTACAGATCATGTGTGTTTAAAAGTTACTTAGTATCAACTTGATTTCTTGTCAGTGATTGGGCTGAAAGGAACTCGTTCAAATGGGTAATCTTTTATTTGTTTTTTTCTTTTAACTGTTTAGTATCTAGACTACTTAAAAGGGAATTAAACATGTTAACTTTAAGAAGAGGAAATAAAAATGGATGAGAGAGTATAATTAAACAGAGCAGTTTCATTTTGTTTGTTTCCGTAGAGAGTACTGTATTCTGTGTCACACAGTGGTAGAATAAAAGTTAACTTCCTTCTCTATGTTGGAAACATTGAATACTATGTAGTGTGGCTTTTAGTAACTGTATCTTATATGTTCTTTCAGAATTACTTCTATGAAAATATCATCCCATCTTTTACTTATTCTTTAAAAAGACATCATATTTACTAATTTTAAAGTTTTTTTTTTTTCTTTCCTTTTTTTTCCCTCTCTGTTTTTCTTCCCCTTCGGTGCTAGATGTTAAGTAGTATGCTTTTCAGGGAATCCAGTAACTTGGGTTTATTTTAAAGCTGCTTATGAAATTGAAGTGCCATTCTTAGCAGTTTAAATTTATAGTCTTTTTTTTTCTTTTTTCCTTCCTGTATTAGCTTAAGGTCACTAATCTTGAAACCTAAGTAGTGGAAAATTTAAACAATAAAATCTTATCTTTTGACACTTCACCTCTTGATCTTGTTGAGTACCTTTTTCCCATTTTTGAGATGTTGTGCAAGTCATAACTTTCAATAACTTATTATTTAAATTTGGTTTTCAGTTAATGGAGACAAATCTTTGAAAACCTTGAGGAATTTCTGGGGAGAAGGGAAAGACTGTATTTGAGAGCAGAGAGGGAAAGGAGGGGAAACTGGGAAACCAAATAAGTCTGTAGTATTTTTCGCAAAACTGTATCTGTTTAAGAATTCAAAAATGTGTTCATTGTTATGTTCAGGCATGTTTTTCTGTGGTTCTTGTGCTACATGGTTGAGAGCAATTCTGTGATGAAAAGCATTGCTGGAATGCTGTTTCATTCTGTTGTTTCGTCTCTGAAGATATTGATCAATTATTGAGAATTAGGTTATCTGCGTTGATGATGAACTCCATCTGGTAATTCTTCCTTTCAGAGAAATGTGTATGTTGCTTATCCTTGTGTTTGAGTGCAAGAGAAGCTTCTGGGCAGCTGGAAGAGTTGAAGGCTCGCTGGGTTTTTATGGATGGCACTTCTCTCACAACTGAAGCTACACAAAAATTGTATTGTGTGTTAATGCACTTGTTCCACTGGACTTACCCACAGTTACAGTTAGGAAAGATCTTGCCTTTCAGACTTTGCATCTTTTCAGTACTTGGGAACTGTCTCCAGTCAGCAACTGCTTACTGATTCTGAAAGAGGGGGTGTGTTCTGCTCTCGATCACTTCCCAGATAATTCTCAGATAGCATTTATTGCTTCTGTCATGCAGTCTCTTAGGATATTAACATTTTGTGAGGGTTTTAGCAACACTTATTTGAAACATTGTTCTTCAGCAGCGTAGTAAGAATGAGGTTGCTTTGTTGTGTGGTGTATCAGCAGGATGTGTCTTGTTGCAGCTGTTTACTGCTATTGTAATGCTTCTAATGCTACTCTTGGTGAGCATTATGACTTCAGAGCAAATTAAGTATGTCTGTTTAGCTTCACACTGTTGAAGTATTTAAAAAAGGGGGACAATGATCTATAAATAGAGCATTCTTTTCAGCATCAAACAGGTGACTTTTTAGCATGTACTTGTATTGTTGTTTTGTTTTATATAATGCTATATTGAGTTATTTACTGTCTGAAATAAATATTTTCCTGGCTTTCCATTTGTCAGCTTCCTGACTTAAACAGATCCAAAAGGGGCATTATCAACTGGTTGAAATTGTATTAGGTGAGGAATGACTGTGCTACTCCTGAAGTTTTGTTGAATGCCCTGCCTTCGTATGTGACACTTTAATTTTCTGTTTCCAGTAGTCTATAAAATCAAAGTATAATTCCCTAAGTTGAGTCAGCTTAGAACAAATTGACATGTCATAATCTGAGAGCTGAAGGAGAGGAGGAATTTATATTGGATCATGATTCTTTTTCTGCATAAAGTGTATTTGCTGTTTCATCAGGCTCTAGAGATTACTGTGATAATCATGATCATATTGGTGAAATGATAGTTTTACAGCTTTGAGCAAGATGGTGTTTCCAGTGGGGAAACCTGTTGAAGAGTTTGTCTGGATGGAGAAAAATCATGAAAGAATCAGAAGACAGAGCAGTGTGAAGAAAGTATTTATTGCCCTGCAGGAGAAATGTGCTAGCTAGCCTAGTCAGTTCTTGTCTTGACTAGGCAAGAACTAAGAAATCAATGCTGAAGCTGAGGAGCAAGCCGTGAGCCTCCCACAGTAAAGCAAATGCATGCAGGAAGGAAGCTCCATTATTGACTGCCTGGTGCTGGCTGTCATTTATTTGTAGGTATACATACATATAATTATATTTTTCATGTGTTAGCTCCTGCGGATGAAATTGCACATTATTGTTGAACCAGTCTAAGAGCTAGCTGCTGTTTATAAGCAGAAGATGATATCCTCCGCCTGTGCCTTTTCTAGTGTCCATTGATCTCTGAGCTACTGTGATTCAGCTTGCTAATTTGACAGAGAATGATTTTAAGGAGTTGTTTATACTGCTTTTTTGTTGAGATAGGTTTATAACTCTTCCTAGGTCATGCTGTTGTGTGTAACTTCACCCTGAATGTCCAGCTGAGATCTAGTCATAACCAGATCTTTCTATTACTGTAGCCTGGGTGCTCAGCTGATAGGTCTTTCTGCCCTATCATCAGCTTAGGGAAGAAGAAAGAGGAAGAGGAACATCTTATCTGAAGGACTGCTTTGAGGCCATGTTGCACTACTTTCTCTGTTGATTTGAAGGAAGTTCAGCTAGATGCTAAAATTCAGCCTGGACATTTTGCCCTGTTGTCCATACTGGGTGTATGTGTTTCATAAGTTTTGAACCTCAGATACCTTGATCATGTGGCCGTACTTCTTCTGTACATATCTCCAAAGGCTGGACCAACCTTTCCTTGATGAGTCAATTTTCCCTTGACCTCCCTCTGCAATTAGGGAGCAACTGTACTTTGCTTGATTTGTGGGAGTTTGTAGGTAATACTTCAATTCTATTGTTGAGAACATGTATCGCCATGTAACGGCTCCCTGATTTTTTTATTTTTTTTTTTTTTTTTTCCTGGAGTGGTGATCTGGACAGAATTGATTTACGGTCTGAGTGAGGACCAGGGCCTGCCATACAAGTAGCCCTGCAGTAGATATTGCTCATATTTGGTGTTGACATGTTATAATGTACTCTTATATTCCTTGCTCTGGAAGAGGTAGAAGCTGGAATCTTGTTCTTAATAAAGAAGAATACAGTTATTACTACTCTTACCTGTATTATTACTATTCTAGTTCCTTGTATTAATAAAACAAAAGTGTACACAGATTTCACCCATATCATTGTTTCCTGTTTCTCAATAGAAACCTCATAACCCCACTTGCCATATGTTTGCATATCCAGCATGTTCTCTTATAGAGTAGAAATTAATTTTTGTTCAAATAATAATTTCAAAATGAAAAAGTATCTCACCACAGTTTAGAATTGAATATCCTTAAAACAAAGGTAATGGCTGTCAGTGTATTTAAAAAAAAAAAGGAAAACAAAAAAAAACCAAACCCAAACCCTTATAACTTTTGTTGATGGAATTGGGTTTCTTATAAGAACATTCAAGAACCTATCAAGTACTGCTATTATTTTAGTGTTATTGTACTTTTGCCATTATGGTGTCATGTGTTACTGTTTCCATATCTACAAAATTAAATCTGCACTCAATGTGAAGTAAAATTTAATCTAGTTTTAGACATTTTATTTGTATAGATCAAGCATTTAAATATTCAATATATACAAATATAGCAGGTTATATGTAAAAAATACAACCAGGATTATTTTTAAAGCCCAAGCTTTAATTCTGACAGATTTGGTATTGAATATCTTTATTTACATGCAGCAGGTATTTCTTAAAACATAATACCAACGTAGTACTTTTTTTATTATTTAAGTAAGGATGAAATGAAAGGCTGTAATGGGTTTTGGGAAACTTTGCTGTTGTGTTCTTAGGAATAATTTTGTGTTTGGCAGATAGCTAAAATTTGAGCTTGCACTGTTAGCTGCTTTTGTGTGTATTAAATTCACATAACTTTTGAGAGTCTCTTGATCCCCATGTTTGTAATACTTGCTGATTCTTATGCCTCATCATTTTTATATATACATTTATGTATATCACTATATATATATATGTCAATATATACATTTATATATATCACTTTATATATAAAAGGCCACGCTTTATTTTTTCAGCTGATTGCTGGACTGTTGAAAAGTACTTTTGTGGATTTAGGACAGTCTCAGCGTACTAAATTTGCCTGGGATAATTATATTTTCATAATGAAATATACTCGTATAGTTAATTTTCAAAGATAAAATACTCATCACTTATCTCAGCCTGAATGCTTTAAGACCAAGGGAGCTCTGGTGGTTATTGAGGCTAACTTCATGCGTAACACCAGCTTCCCTAGGACTTCTCTGAATTACGTGTGCTAACAGTAGTTGAATAAGATCATATAATTAAGAATTTCAGTAATGCAGAATTCAGTGAAATATTTCATGAAGTATTCTGATGGAATATCTCTATTGACTAAAATTAAAGACCATGAAGATCTTTTTATGTTTGTAAGTAATCTAAAGGTTCAGCCTTTTACCAGTATGATTTTGTATGTCAGAATGAAGATCTTTTGTAATTTCTTAGTCTAAAGCCGTTTTTAATAGATAATCTGGAGGAATTGAGCTTCATAATTTTGACACTAAATACATAGACTCTGGTATTTTAATATTTTGTTCTTCTGCATCGTTTTGCTTTTTCTTGAAATGTGAACACCGGAACTGGATATAATATTCCAGCAGCAATCCTACAATGAGCAGATAGAGAGGTATTATGCTCTCCCATAGAACTTATTTCCCTGCTCATCTGTAGTTGGTATAGCCTTAGCGCCGCACCAGATGCGTTTATCAAAAGTGGCTGATCATCTGTAATGTGTTAGGTGATGTTTCCATTTATTCCTTGCTCCTTGATGTATATTCTCTTCTTTTATCTGAGTTGGAACTTGTGTAGCTTGGTTGCAGTCCGACAGCTGATGAAGTTGGTGCTACACCACTTCCTGATCTCAGTATCAACTACAAAATTGATTTTTGTTTCCTCCCTAGTAAAAAACCTTTCAGGATAAAGTCAGAAATTATTCTTATGGGACTAATTAGAGAAATATTGGTTCAGTTGAATTGCAGTTATATTTTGGGACCTATTATTTAATGTGTGATCTGTTGATTTTCTGCTATTTTAGTTTCTTAAAAACAGACCATGCTGTGTGGTGCAAACTTAGATGTCTTCCAGAAGTGTAAGTGCCGTAGTAACTGTTACGTTTATAGGCCAAACTTGTAACGTAGCCAGAAAAAGTTACTTTGACAAGGAGGGGAACTTGGTTGAATGGTAGTAATTATATTGTCTTCCTTTTAATTCTTTAATACTCGAGTCCTCTGTTTTGCCTGGCATGTGTATCAAGCGGATGGCCCATAGTTGCCAAAGGAATTTTAATGTTTGGAAAGGATAAATAACATTAACTGTCTTCTGGAGTCGTCTGTGTTGGAGGAATTTGTGGGAATCCGCAACGATAAATCGGAAGTCTCCTTGAATATCCCTAGGACAACAAAGGATATTCAAGCGCCAGTCCAGCTTAGCAGCATCTGACTGATACTGGTCGCGGGAGCACAAGATGCATCGTCACCGCCACCCGTTTCCCCGGCCCGGGGCTGGGCGGGGCGGCGGCAGCGGCGGCGCTGAGCTAGCCAGGGTGCTGACCGGCCCGCCCGCCTTGGGCCCGGGGGGGGGGGGAGGGCGGCAGCCTTGGCCCCGGGGAGGGGGCCCGCGCACCAGGCAAGTAGGGAACGACTTCGTTACAAAAGAAAGGGTGCTGCGAATGTAGCATCTGGTTTATACATATCGTTATGTCCTGGGGCTTGCGCAGGAAATCTTTACGCCATTGCTGGCTGTACCAGAAGAAGATGCTACTGTGAAAGAAGTTTTCCGGGAATCGCAGCTCCGGGCTTTTTAATAGCCCCAGTCATGCTAAACTCGTTGTCATCACCAGCAGGTTCCTTGTCATCCAAATTATGTCAAATGTATCTACACCATCCCTGAGCAAGAGATACAAACTTTTCCAATGCACTTCCAAAAAGTTTCACTATGAAGTGTAACTTAACCAATCGCTGTACATCACAGCAAACTTCCAGGCAGTGTCTAAAGGGCAAACCCATTAATCTGCCTGTAGCTCAACAATTTTCACAAAACACCTGTTTTGTCATCTCAGCTCTGGCCTGAAGATGAACATGGAAAATAACACTAACATCTATAAATAACTTCCAGTGTATTACAGATGATAGTTTCAATTTTTCCCTCCACATCCCACTAATTGCTGTCTTCTGTCTTCTTCCCCACATCACTCTTTTATTTCTTATGTACTTTAAAGATGATTAGTGATAGGACCATTTTTAATTATTATTAGACAGAAACCCCCTTGTTTTATTAAATCACTTTTACAAATGCCTTACCCCATTTACCAAGCATTAGGGCATGTTCATTTGCATTTATATGTAGCTATGTCACCAAATTTGCAACAGTTTTATGTAAGTAGGTATGGTTAATAACATGAATCTTCATTGACACAATTAGGAAGTTCTGTATTCCCGTAAAGTATATAATGGTGTATTTGGAATGTACACATAATATATATGTAAATGATGTAAACACATGTATGTATAATGTAAAATTACATGTGTGGGGTGTGTATGTGTGTGTATATATATACGTATGTTATGGAATATTCTTTATTGCAAAGTATGTTAGTTTAGTGGTATGATTCCCTGCATTAGTTTTTGGCTTGATGCAGATATACCTCAGTTGATGCAGAGCTGAAGCTGCTAGGCTTTGGTGACCTCATTAGCAGTTATGAGGAATTAGTTACAAGAACTGGGAGAGAAGCAAGACGAGGGAGTGCCACAGTGCTAGAAGGTGTTTTGAACATCTGGCATCTTCCTCTTCCTCCCCTTTTCCGACCAATTTAGTTTGCTTCAGGCCTTTCCTGGTGAAAGGTTTGGATGCCTTTCTGCTGTGAGGACTCCATGGCTCTCAGGCGAGAGCCTGCACTTCTTGAGATGGCTTCTGTTCTGTGTAGTGCAAAGCAATCAGAATAAGTAAGGGAACTCGCGGGAGGCAGCTATAGATGGATTAAAAAAAAAGGGGAAAAAATAGAGGATTCATTTATTTTTATTTGTTTAGTCTTTGTGTGTGCAAATTGGATTGTGTAGTCTCTAAACTTGGCAATGGAAAATAATGTCTATGAATTTTTTGTTTGGAATCCATGACACATTTTGGTAAGTTTTGTAAGTTTTGATAAGCTTCATTTCTTATGTGTGACCATATGCCTGGCAATTTTATTTAACACAAAAAAGTAATCTCTAGTTAGTTGATTTAACTACTTTCCTTTTTTTGACAGTATGACTATTACTTTATCCATGGGTGCTTTTTTTATTTCCTTAAAAGTAAGATGTAAGCCTCTTGAATCCTTTTTTGATTTCACAGCTTTAAAATTGTTACAGAACAATTGTTAGTCATTATTGAACTCCTATTGCTAGCTACCAGACTGAAGCAAAGGTACTGGACTGAAGCAATTTAAAAACACTTTTAACACTGCAACACTGCAACCTTCAACACTTAAGTAAAACTTCTGAAAATGGACCTGAGACTTGCATCTCTTCTGCTGTTGTTTCTATCACCAGCTATCTCAGCTCAGCAAGCTTTCCAGGGATAGGTTTTTCTTTTGTCAGGCTTGACAACTGATAATGACCAACAGATAGATTAAAAAGCATACTTTTGCATGTATTTTTCCCTGCGCTGTAGGATCTTGTAGGATTTTAAATATTTAATAGTGTGGTTTTAAAGCCTAGTCCTCTTGAGGGAGGAAATTCTGTGTCAGCTAAAGTGTGTGATCCTTTCTCTAGCAAAGATGTAGAAATCTTCGTACCATTCTTTCTTTTATGCAGGTAGTACCAGATCAAACCTAGGTGTAACTGGGCTGAATGTAATTAGGAAAATAAAAAGTCTTAATCCAGTGGTAAGAATTGAACCGAAAAAGCCTGCATGGTATTGCATGTAATCAAGATTTGCCTCTTTGTGTTTCCTGTGAGAAAGGCAGCAAAGATGAGAATTTAGCTAAAGTTCAGAGATTCCTTATGAAATTACATTAGAGAATATCCAACAAAAAACATTTAAAAAAAATGAAAAGAATGTTAAGGGGTGTGAATGTTGTATCAAGTGGCAAAGAATTTATATGAATTCTTGTCCCCTTTTTCATCAGTTTAACGGATTTATGGAAGGACAGTCATATGTCTTCCCAGTTGTTTTACAGCAGTTGTTTATGGCTGTTCATGAGAGACAGATTTTTTTTAATTTTTTTTTTTTTTTTTTTTGCTAAATGAAACACAGTATTGAAAGTTCCCTGAAGTAACCTAAAGTAGATATGAAAATCGCAGTAGTTGTGGCTGTTTATACCCTTGCTTCTCTTGATGCTCAGACCTCTTTAGCAGCCTGAAACTTTTTGGTGTCACCTATATAAAAATTACTGTCATATGTTTTGCTGCTGCCAGAAGTAATAACCGGTTTTTAAATGCAAATTTTCAAACTGTAGCATTGCTGTACCTGGCTTGTCAGTGCATTCTGTGAATTTTAATTGTTAAAAATCTTAACCTTTGTGTTTGCACCAGCTTTATTAAGAGAAAGCCTTGAGGTTATGAGATATGTATTAATGTGTTGGTTGTCTGTATCCAAGTTACAGAATTATTCGAGTGTAATGATCAGAGGCATTTCCAAGTATTTTATAAAGCCAGATGCAGAGAAGGAAACCTATTCCTTGTCAAATCAGTATCTTTGATCAATCAGTTATAGTGTGTTTTTTTATCAAATTAAAGTTGTGTAACTAAGTGACATGGTAAAATGATAACAGCAGAGATAATGGCATTAGGATTGGCATGGATGCATTTGGTGTGACATCTTTGGCATCTGTAGGATAAAGTAATGGAAAAATTACAAGTAATGTGTGAACTCATAGGTAAGACAGATTTGCTGCTTCCATCTGATCAATGTGTGGAAGTCGTCAATGATCCTTATGGCTCTGGAGGTTCATCTGCCCGTGATCACCACTATTGAATCACACCATGCTTTAAAGTTCTACTAGCTCAGTTCTGTGCATGCATGACTCCCTATTCATTAAGAAGTGTTAAGACCTGTTGAGAAAAATCATTGAGTAGGTGAGTAGGTTAGGCATTTAAAAAAAGAAAAAAACAAACAACAAACAAAATTTGATTGTGATGTGATTAGGATTTATACAGAAGACTCAGACTGTATGTTTTTAGTGTATTTTGTATTAAAATTATTTTGCAGATTCTGCAAGTTTTTTCTGGTTGTTAAGATGGTTCTAAATAATTGAATTAACAATAACAAAAAGTTATTTTGGCATAACTTTTGTCTCTGGGACAAAAAACTTATTAGAGTGCATTGCATAAAGGCTTTTAGCTAGACTGGAGAGGAGAAAAATAAATTATTGACAATAGTCATCAGAATCGTTTTACTTGGAAAAGACCTTTAAGATCATTGCTTCCAATCGTTAACCCAGGATTGCAAAGTCCACTACTGAACCATGCCTCTAAGCGCCACATCTACAAATCTCTTAAAATATGTCCCAGGATGGTGATTAAACCACTTCCCTGGGCAGCCTGTTCCAGTACTTGACAACCCTTTTGGTGAAGAAATTTTCCCTAATATCCAATCTAAACCTCTCCTACTGCAACTTGAAGCTGTTTCCTCTTGTCCTGTCACTTGTTATCTGGGAGAAGAGACCTGCCCCCATCTGCCTACAGCCTCCTGTCAGGGAGCTGCAGAGAGTGATAAGGTCCTGCCTGAGCCCCCTTTTCTCCAGAATAAACAACCCCAGTTCCCTCAGCCGCTCCTCACAAGACTTGTGCTCCAGACCCTTCACCAGCTCCGTTGCCCTTCTCTGGATACGCTCCAGCACCTCAATGTCCCTCTTGCCGTGAGGGGCCCAAAACTCAACACAGTGTTCGAGGTGCAGCCCCACCAGTGCCCAGTACAGGGGGACAATCACTCCCCTTGCCCTGCTGGCCACGCTGCTTTGGACACAAGCCAGGATGCTGTTGGGTTCTTGGCCACCTGGGCACACTGCTGGCCCACGTTCAGCCGGCCGTCAGCCAGCACCCCCCAGGCCCTTTTCCCCCAGGCACTTTCCAGCCGCTCTGCCCCCAGCCCGTAGCACTGTGTGGGGCTGCTGTGACCCACGTGCAGGACCCGGCACTGAGCCTTGTTGAACCTGGTACAACCGGCCTCGGCCCACGGGTCCAGCCTGCCCGGATGCCCCTGCAGAGCCTGCCTGCCCTCCAGCAGCTCAACACTCCCCCCAGCTCGGTGTCGCCTGCAAACTGGCTGAGGGTGCACTCGATCCCCTCGTCCAGATCGTCGATAAAGATACTAAACAGAGCTGGCCCCAGCACTGAGCCCTGGGGAACACCACTTGTGACCGGGCACCAGCTGGGTGTAACTCCATCCACCACCACTCCTTGGGCTCAGCCAGCCGGCTAAGTTAACCTGTGCTATTACTTTACATGTAGGTACTTTAACACTGCCACCTTGAAAACAATTCTATCCATTCACCCTCTCTCTTGATAAAAGGATTTGTATTGCCACTTAGTGATTTAGATCAGGCAACTGAGCTAGCTTAAAAACTACTTTTCTGAAAGGGTTAGTATTTTATGTTCCTTTAGGCCAGTTCATTGTGTAGTCTGGAGTGTTAAGGATGAGTTTTTAATGTGATGGATGAATTTACTCAGTGAAGTGCACTACTGGACCTGTTACTGAGGATTAAAGAAGAACTGGTCACACATGTGAAGGCTGATGGCAGCCTTGACTGCTAAGATCATGAGACACACGGTGTAAGACCAAAGGGAAGTGAGGAAAGTGAGAAGCAGCATAGGGACATTAGTCTTGAGAAGAGCAGACTTTGTCTTATTCAGAGAATGAACGGGTGAGATCCTGTGGCAGGCTGCTCTGAAGTTTACAAGAGCTGACGATATTTTTCTACGATTATGTTGGTAGAATAGAATTGGCAAAAGATGTTCTCCTATGGACTGTCAGTAATATCAGTCTGTTTTGTGAAACGAATCACCAGTTTTAGAAAAGTTTAAAAAACCTACATGTCTGCTGCCAAAATACGAATTGGACTCTGTCATGTGCTGTAAATTGCAAGTGCATCCTAAATAGGAAAATTTTTTAAAAGTACTTTCTAAACTGATTCTAACTTCTTTATTAATCAAAAGAGCTGTTGCAATTCAAGTAGCAATACTTAGCTGTGATATCATTCGAGTATGATTATATGATAAGTGATTTTGATAACACTGTACATTTTAATGTTTGAAAGTCTTTTGCTATAATAGCATATTCTATGAATAGCCTTAACTTTTTTTCTATAGCAGTGAGTATTACTGAAAACTTTACATAGTTACCACATAGGATTATAGCAAAAGCAGTATTATAACTGTTTGGTATTTATGTAAGAATGTAAGTGCGGTCTTAACCATCAAAACACAATGAACATTAATTAATTGTCACCAAAACTGAGGTGTGTTTAATAGCCTATGAATGGTTTGATCTCTGCTATAGTTAAAATTGCTTTAAATGCCACACTACACTGTGACTGCTCCAAGCCATTTTTCCTTTCATCTTTTTTGTGTAAGTTAACATTTATAAAAGATACATGGAAACTCATTTTTAGAAACGTTTTTTTCTGTATTTTTTTAAAATGCATATTGTAGTAGCTTTTGATGCTTCAGCTGAGGAGTATGTTTCTAATTTTACTGGTTGGCGGGATCACAAACTTGCTCTGTGTAATGATACCAAATTTAAAAAGGAGTATTCCGCTTCAGTTATAAGTGAAAAAAGATGAATGAATACGAAAGATCATTGAAAGTAGCAGACGTACTATAGCTGCAAGTTATTAGATCAACGTAATTTCACTGCTGTTCACAGACTTGATGCACCTTTATTAGAGGTAGAATTCAGGCTTATAATATTAGTGATCAGTATTAGTTTTTAATGTGCATGTGAAAATCTGCATTTGAATAAGAAGCCTGGTGCTGGAGGGGATAGAAATATGCCAGCTGATGGGAAGGGCATTATAAATAGAAACACTGAGATTAGAGTTTAAACCCAGCATGAAATGGAAGGGACATAACGTGGAAAACAGAAGTTGAAATAATGGAACAAATTACACTCGAGTGTTTCTTGCATACAAGTGTTTATAAATTCTCCCCCCCCCCCCCCCCAAAAAAAAAAACAACTCACACAAAACCCCAACAAACAAACCAACCTCACAGAAGTGCCAGAAAGAAGAGTTTACTTGAGTTGAAATGGTTTGCTTTCTGCTGTTATTCCCACACCAGTTAGTCAACAGTTTTAAGGTTGGAGCTTCTTTTAAATAACTGACAAAAGATTACACACAGGAATTTAATTCAAATTGCAGCTCATCAGTTCATATAATTTGAATTTATTATTTATAGGGAGTAGAATTTCTTTATTATCTCTTCATCTTCTCAAACATAATGTATGAATGCAAAATTCTGGAGCAGACTAAAGGTCTATCTTCAAGAGTGGTCATAAGTGGATGCCTAAGGAAAAGTGCGAGAACAGAGAAAATATACATTATACTTTCCTGTACTACTTCTCCATCTTCTGTTAAGGGACTTCCGGAGCTGAATATGCTTAATATGTATTTTCAGTAACCCATAATAGTTTTCTTTTCCATGTAGTTGTCCAATGCCCTCTTGAACCATTGTGAACCTTTATCATTCACAATATCCATTAGCAAGAGGTTGCACAGGTTAGCTACAAATTAATGAAGAACTCCTTTCTCATGTTTGTTCTGAGCCTGGCTCTTGCTGACATCTTTTGATATTTTTTAGTTCCTTCATTGAATGAGATTGTGAATAGTTGATTCCAAGCCAACCTCTCCGCGCCCCTAATGATTTTGTAGACTTCTGTCAAATACACCTCTCTACTTCCCATTATTTCTTAAAAAAATAGTCATTCATTACCTCATGTGCAAATTAGTCTGTACCTCTAATTTTTTTGTTTCATTTTTTGAACCTTCCCCCCCCCTTTTTTTTTTTTTTTGAGATGGGAAGGACTAGAATTGCATACAATAGTCAAGGTATCAGTGAACGATGGAGATGACATATACATGATCTTCATGTTGTCATCAGTTTTGTCTGAATTCTTAACGTATGATTTTTTTTTGACTGCTCTTTAGTATTGAGTTGCCATCTTTTGTAACTGTATATCATAATACCAAGACCCGATTCTTGATTGCTAATAGTTTCTCATATTTTTAATGAGAAGTTAGGATTATTTTTCTGACATACATAATTTTACATTTACCTATACAGAACCCCACCTACCATTTTATTGCCTGGTTACTCAGTACCATAAAGTCACCCAGCAGTTCCTCACAGTTGCCCTTCATCTTTTCTTGATTTCTGTTTTTTAAAGACCAAGTCACGTGTTACTGTCAGCCAACTTTTGTTACTTTAGTTCTCACCCTGTTTTCCTTGAACTGCACAGATCATGTTCTGCTTCTTGCACAACTCTGCTTGTAGCCTCGTTCCACTGTGTGAAATCCTGTGTTTCCTGCCTTTTAGCCATTTTTTTTTGTGTGCAGAGGACTTGTCCTCTTATGCCATGCCTGTTTAGGTTCTTTAAAAAGACTTTATCAAATACTTTTTAGGAATCCAAATAGACTTTATTTGGATCATTCTTACCTGTCTGACTGACTGTCTCTTTTAAGAGCTCTGAGATTTGGAAGATGGCACTTTGTTTTATCAAAGCCATGTTATCTTCTCAACTCTATCACTTATGTTCAAGTGTTCAGTAATTCTGTTCATTGTTACAGTTTCTACTGATTCATTGGGTACAAATATTGGATTTCCAAGCCTGAAGCTTGGATGTCCCGTGTAACCCTTTATTGGCACTGTATTTGCCACACTCCAATGCAGGTATAAATGAGACATTATGTATCATCATAAATAGATTCACTATTTAATTCTTAAGTTTCTTTCGAATCTAGTGGCCTGGTTTCGGCTGGGATAGAGTTAGAGTCAGTTTTGCTTTGTCCTTGTTGTGCTTTTGCAGTTGCTGTAATTTATCATTTTTTTTTTAATTATTCGCTTTCTTCTGCTTAGAAATTCTCTTAACCTGCTGTTCTTTCATGTTGGCTTTGCTTTGACCTTTTTCAAGTCTGTCTTAATTGATATTTTATGCTTTGCTTCCTGCTTGGGTTTGTGTTAGAGAGACTGCTTGGTTTGCAAGACCAAAATAAAACAGAAACAGAAGATACGGTCAGGCAGTATCTCTAAAAAATGTGACTATGAATTATGTCACATGCTGAATAATGATCTTGTGAAGAAAGATTGTGTTTAGATATCTAAGGAATCCATTCCAAATGTGAAAGCAGAGCTGTTAATGATCCAGATGGAAGATTATGATTCAGGTTTTCTAGATATGAATAATCTGTGCACATCAGCCTAAAAAGTATACCTCTCTGTGCTGTAGTGTGTATTCACAGATGGTCTAGAAAAGATGCAAATGCTGAAGTTACAAAGTCTGGTGATACAAGGGTATTGAAATTAGTAAAGATGGAGAGAAGGAGATGAGCTGGAGAAAGACCTTGCACCTCTGAGGTAATACGTCCTGGTTTCAGCTGGGACAGAGTTAATTTTCTTCTTAGTAGCTGGTGCAGTGCTGTGTTTTGGATTTGGTGTGAGAGCAACGTCGATAGCACACCGATAGGTTTGGTTGTTGCTGGGTGATGGTTATACTAAGTCACTTTTCAGTTCCTTGGGCCCTGCCAGTGAGAGGGCTGGAGGGCCACAAGGAATCGGGAGGGGACACAGCCAGGACAGCTGACCCAAACTAGCCAAAGGGATATTCCATACCATATGGTGTCATGCTGAGCATATAAGGTGGGGGGACATTCAGCATTATGGCATTTGTCTTCCCAAGGAACTGTTGTGTGTGATGGAGCCTGGTTTTCCTGGAGGTGACTGAACACCTGCCCGCTGATGGGAAGTGGTGGATGAATTCCTTGTTTTGCTTTGCTTGCATGTGCAGCTTTTGCTTTAGCTATTAAACTGTCTTTATCTCAGCCCACAAATTTTCTCACTTTTACTTTTCCGATCATCTTCCCCATCCCACTGTGGGGGGAGTGAGTGGGTGGCTGCGTGTTGCTTTGTCACCAGCCACGGTTAAACCACAACATAATGATAAGTGAAAATTATTATAAAGCAGTTAATGTAGGGAAAAATAATTTTAGAATTTACACAGTGATGAGCTTCTTTGGAATGGGATCTTGCAGGTTCTCTGAAAATAGCAGGTCAGTGTATAATAACATTGCGGGTCTCCACATCTCAGAGGGGATGTCATAGAACTGGGAAAAGCACACAGATCAAAGTCAGTGAAAGACTAAATAGGAGAAGAGATAAATGAGGGGTATATGGTAGCAAATGTGTTCCCTGTGTAGGACTAAGGTGAACAGGGAGCAACAGTAAACTCTACCTTCCAGTACAAGGGTCAGTGAACCTCAAATGTAACTAGCAAAAGACAAATTGGAAACAAAGATGTGCTTCTTCCCACAGCATGGAATTAAGTTAACGATTTACTTGCAGTACATGTGTTATGGATGCTAAAAGATTTCATGGGTTCAGAAAAGATCTGATGAACTCAGAGGTGAAAAATCTTAAATACCATCTTTGGCTCAGCATGTGTTTTGTGTCCCAGCTTGTTACATCCTCAGAAAATATTCTGGGAAAGTATGAGTTTATGCTTCCTGCATCCTTGTATTCTTCCCTAGACGTCTGCTGCTGGCAACAGTCAGAGATGGGAGATTGGGCTAGGTGGATCTTTGATCTAATGCAGCCTGTCTGCTCTTGTCATTAGCTGTCCATGCTACTTACTTTTCTACTGTCTAACCTAATTTTTTTCTGCTGAAAATTAAGTCGATATTTTTGGGTTTGTCCCAACTTTAAATGCCTTTGCTGAAGTTCCATTTCAGTTTTCTAATACCTGTCTCCCATTTCAAACTTAAGGACCTCCAATTAGGAGCTCAGTTTTCAGTCATTGTTTCTTGAAGCTGCCATCAACTATGGCTACAAAACAGGTGCATGCTCTGGCCAAGTCATTTTATTGACTCTAACCCCTGTACCTTGGAAGTTCCCAGCATGAATATTTTTTAGGGGCAGACTGCTCAGGCAGTCCTAGATGAGCTACCTTTCTCCTTTGCTTTTCTGGATTGTGCTTCTAGATTCAGTATTGCCTGAGCCTATGTGATCATTGTGGAAAATATCCTGTGAGCAAGAGAGACTCCCTAGCACTGTAGAAAGCCCTGCTGAAGCCAGCTCAAAGTGAAGATTAAGTAATAGCTTGTGCTGTTCTGCTGGCAAGAGCTTGTACGTTTATTTTAGCTGCCTTAGTGCCATCTTCCTTCAGCACAGCCAAGCACTAAGCCATTTCCCATATCTCATGTCATTTGGCAGTCCATAAGGGTCCGCTTCAAGTAACTGTCTCCTACCCACTGGCGCTAGGGATGTTGACATCAGTGCTGAGTAGTTGGTCTTGGCATGAGGGTCAGCACAGGGTCTCTTTTTTTTTGTGTCTTTTCTTTGTGTCTGACTTCTGTAGCGCTGTTACCTACTGCTGGAAAGTACTCGGGTATCTCCTGCATAAACTAGAATGTGATGATGTGTCTTTCCTCCTTAACTCTTTCAGGGATTGCTGCATTGTGTGGCAGGATGGCTGTGCATTCCCTTCATCGAGGAAGCCAAAGCCTTTCAGAGTTTGGTAGACCTCCTGCACTGCATGGACTCACTCAGATTCCATCTTCCTGTCAGCTAGGCTCTTTTGAAGTCTTCTTGCTTGGTGTAGCAGTTACTGACCTCATTTCACACACTGACTAAAAGGAGAGTTGCTGTCTTCATGTATTTAAGGAGATGGGATACCTTTGTGTGCATGGCCGGTGCCCTGTCTTTATCACAATACTGCTGCAGATTTTAGAGTTACGTGCCCTTAAGATAAGGATTCTAAGAGATTAGACATTACAGATTAAAAAAAGATTATTCTATTGCTTTTCTCCTGTTCTGCTTAGCAAACTGTTGGGCCTTATTCACTATGTTTTTGTGATGTGCTTTATCAACTGACGTATCAAGGGAATTCTCAGCTTTTGTTAGTGAGGTCCATATCACTTCATGCATAGTGCTGCAGCCTGAGCACCATACAGTGAGTATAGACTTGTGGTCTGCCAGCTGGGCTGCTTGTCTGCCTCTGGCAGTCTGGATCATTTGAACACTATCAGTGCAGACAGCATTTTGCTGTTTGCGTGTCGTTTATCTCATCATCTCACCAACGTTCCTCTGCCGATTTTTTTATTATTTTTTTTTACACAACAAAAATGTTGTGTAATTTTTATTTTTATATTTAGTTTTACAAAATTTATATTTAGAATTTACCTTGAACTTTACTTGATTGGATAAAGCATTCAGAGGTTAATAGCAGTTAGTTGTATATATGTCCTTCCATCATTCTTGCACAGTCCTTAGCAGCAGCTCTTCTCCTCTATAAATCACTGTTTATCTACTGCAAAAAGTTGTGTAGGCTTTGGAAGAAAATCTTCAGAGAAGTGTGTTGTTTGCCTTCTTGCCCTCTGTAGTTGTGTGTTGTATGCCTGGGTTGGGCTTTTATGTTTTTCCTTACTGAGAAAACTGATTTATGAAATAATAGAAACGGATAGTACTAGTGAAAAAGGCGATAGTTCAAAGTGTCTTAAAGGATCAGTTTATGTTAATCTTGGCATATAAAGTTAGTGGCATTGATGGTAAGCTATTAATATTCTAAGTGTATCCTATGGAGATAACTGACTATTCCAACATTTCAAAAAACTGGAAACAAAGGTTTTATTTTGCTGATAAATAGTTTTATATTATATGATTGTGCCGTTATTTAAAATACCTTAATTGTTTGACTTCAGGCTGTCTTTGTATCAGTGTTCAAAACTATACTTCACTATCACTTAGCTCTTCTGCAATGAAAATTTTACAAGGATCTTTGAAAATAATTACTGTAATGCTGTATAATTTAGGTAATTGCAGAACTGACTTTCCGTTCATGTGTTTAAAAGTTTTTTTCACTTTATGTAAGTGATCAGAGACCTAGCTTCTTTGAAGAAGACTTTTATGAGAGGTAAACCAAAATCTTATCATAGGAGAAAACCTCACTTTGAGTTTCATTTATGTTTGTTGTAAATACCACATTATTTTTTTTTTTTAAGAAATGACACTTCTAGGGTTTTAAAATTAATTTTTGCATAATTAGTAAGGTTGCACAAGCCTCTTTTTTACTTGGAACTCACTCTGAGTTGTGGAAAAAACTGAGACTAATAGTGTTATTTGGCATGAAGGTGACCTCTCCATAGGGTTAGGTTTCCCCATTTATATTAAAGGCTCTGCACCTGAGGTTGTAGTTCAACAACTGGTTTGAGTTGAAAGCACCACAGTAGTCCAACCTTTCCCTGTCCCCCACAGCTAACTTCCATTCTTTCTCTTGTTCTGACATTAAGTCTTTGTGCAATTGTGTGACAGATCAGATTAGGAAATGAACTCACTTGTCTGAAAAATACTGTGGCAAAAATATCATCTAATAAATGGAGTTTTTGTTTCATGGGTCATTCTAATTCTCCTTGACCAAAAATTTCTGATTGTCTGTAGGTAATAAATTAGGTGCTGTGTTTCTCATAGGAGCCACAACCCTATAGTCTCTCCCTGTCACACGCATATCCAGGTGCTTCCCTTTCTTTATGGCAAGTATTGAGTACCTTTTACCTCAGTTGGTCTAACCAAAAAACATAATGAAGTTTACTGTAGTGCAATTGCTTTCAAGTTCAGTTTAATTTTAAAGTTCTCATTCTATTTTGGACTTGAAGAGGGGTTTGTGTGTCTAAAACTGGTAGGGATTTGCCACCTGTATTAGTTGGTTTAGTGAAAGATAATATACTCCTTCCATAAACTTTGCCTTACTTGGGTTTTTGTAACATTTTGGTGCTGGATTCTCTTGCAAACTGGAAATAATGTAGTAGCTTGAAATATGTGTTTTTAAAATAAGATTGTCACTTGAAACTAAATGTTATATTTTTAACTCTGTCTTCAAACTGAGGAAATATTGCCCCTTTTGTAATAACAACATAGCTGTAAGTGCAGAAGCTGCCAAAAGGAAATCTAGACTCTTTAGCTATAGCACACAAGACAGTTGGGAGCTTTTCACACCTGGAATCTGCAAATGGTGATGAGTATTTTGGCACCCAAGAGCTTGAGACTGTAAAACCTAAAATTGCATTGGTTATGTGTTGGATCTTTAAAAAGATTTTCTTCACAACCAGTACGGTTGGAAATTTAGGTCAACATGTTAAATTTGGTTTTCTCGTTGACATACTGAATGATGATTTTCAGGACCCCAGCTTGTAATGAATGCATTTAGAAAATATTTGGGTTAGAGGTGCAGGATAGCTTTCTAGTTTGGATGCTCAAATAGACACACTTAAATTCTGGCTTTAGAATTTACAATTTGAACATGCTTCTTAGCCTGTCTAAGAAAATGGACTTTACCATAAATGTGGTGAAATTAGGACCTTTGACTACTTCCTGTCCTGATTTTCTCTTTATGCTGACTTGTTTACATTTTCTTTGTTCCTTTAAGTTCTTCTGTTCAAAAGTACAAAGTACAGAACCTTAGATCTGGATTTAAACATCTACAAAGGCTGGTAAGCACAGATTGGCTTCAGTTTAGAGCCATCTCTAAAGAAATATATACATGCACACAAATTACGTAAAACAATTGACTTTGCTTGCTGAGCTAGAATCAGCTTTTACAAAATTGACTTTGTTTTTTTCTGGAGTTTTAAAACTTTTTTCTAATCGCATATAATCTTTCAGTATACTTGGTTGGGGTAATTTAAAGAAGTCTTGTGGGGATGATACATAGCTAAAAGCAGTTAAGTGGATAGAAGAGATTTAAATAATGGATGCTGTTTGTACAATATTCAATTCTGGATATAAGTGCTAACCTTCCTTTAGCTGTTCTCATGTTATACTGTGATCGGTTCCCAGGCAAAGGCTTATGTTATGGAACAAAGTACTCATTGTGTTGTCCTAGTTATTACATGACCTGTCACCTGGAAATAAATTTGATAGAGGGCTAATTGCCTTTAATTGTGATAATTCTGTTACCTTACACATTTCCTTTGATCTGATAAACTGGTCTGATAATGAAACTGATGTCTTAATGGAATGTAGAATTCTATTAGATATATTGCAATTAAAATGTCTGTTACTTTTTTAGGAGAATTATAGTGTTCATTGTGCAGAAAATAACCGTACTGCCACCTGTAAAATTGTACTGCCGAATGATTCATCTGTTGAATGAGTAAGGGAAAGCTTGCACCTTAACTGTATGTCATTAACCAATCACCTGCTTCAGTGGGATACAGATCGTACAGAGCTTTCTTAATTGTTTAACAGCATTGTAGGCAATATATGCCTGTATTTCAGTAATACAAATGGAACTGTATCTACTTTTATGGTCTTTAATTCATCTGTGGAGTTTAGAATGGGCCAAACTATCTGAATTCAGGTACTTCAAAATTTAGAGAAGTTTCAGTTTTGTCCTGAGCACCACCTCCAAAGAATGCATATTGATGTCTGTCCAAAAGTCCTTTAAATATAGTCCTCTCCAGTAACGTCCAGGGTTTTTTCCACATGAATTTGGAGAAGGTGGTTGTAATCTAAATTGCACCTACCAGGATACGTGTTTTCTGTTATTAGGTAAGGAATATAAAGATAGTTATCTAATGCAGTACATTAATAACTAACAGATTTTCAGTTATGCAGTGTTAAGGTTGTTAGAGAACAGAAGAGCAATGAAACCCAGTCTATAACAAACTTTGAATAAAAGCTTTAAAGAAACCATATTCTTGCAGCAGTGCCTGTGTATAAGCATCTGGGAAGAGTTGTGATTTAGCAGAAGTATAGAACAGCTTCAGACTTAAATTAGGGAAATAAGACTGCTATCACAAAGAAATAAAAAAACACCTCTTTTCTTCATATTAGGTATTGGTATGCTTGAGTGTAATTCAGTGTTGGTGTCTAACTCAATTTCGTTGCCCATAACACAAGAAGAATGTGGAGCAAGGAGAGGATTTTCAGAGGCCTACAGAAAAGACCCATGGGATAGAGAGGGAGGCTTAAAGCTTAATTTATTAATTTAGAGGAAGTTGAAGAACTGTGTTTAGATGCTTAAATGAGGTGAAATTACTGGGGATGAAATTTGGTTTCCAAAAATGTAACAAAGTCCTGTGGTAAAAAACTAAAATCAGACAGATTAAACTGTGAAACAAAGCAAGTCATGCTTACTGTGAGGGAAGAGATGTACTAGAACATGTTGCTAGTGAAGATTGGGGACTGTTAATCATTTGGAGTCTTACAAATTAGCCTGTGCTATTTCACTAAGGGAGTGAAGTTCTGTGGCCTGATCAGGTAAAAGTTCAGGCTAGTTTTAAGCTTTCTGGCCTTGAAATTTGTGATTGAATCCTCCTGCTACTTTATGTAGGGTCTAGAAGAAAATATAATTCTTCAAATTAACCTTAACATGTTTGTAAAACATTTTTCAAGTAAAATACTGCTTGCCTTCAGGGGGTGTTTAACACCTTGTCTTCAGGGGTTCAGGAGAGAAATTTTGCCTCCCTGTGTGACAGTTTAATGGGTCCTGGGGCTTTGGTGCTTTGAATATGAGTGACAATGCAGAATAGATTTTATTGCTCTGTAATGATATAGGATGACAAGAGATTTAACAAGGAATTAGTGTATTGGAATAGGATTGAGGAATTGTGTATAAATGAAGATTTTGTTGCCCTGGCCCTGCAGATGTTATCTACAGTAATACAGTACTTCTATGATGATTCTTAAATATGGGGTGGTTCTGTGGATATATGTATTTTACCATTGCACTCTGGGCCAGTTACTGGTGCTCTGTTAGTATGCTCAAGAATTTGTGAATGAATAGCTATCAGAAATGTTTGTCAGAGCTGTGCCTATACATTGTAATTTGAAGTGTATTTAAAAAAAAAAGTTCAAATCAGGTATTGGATCAAGGCTGATAGCAGTATTAACAGAAAACGCTAAAACCACTGTTGTCATATCTTTGCTTTAATAAAGCATTTACTTTTCCTGCAGGTGATGAATTTTGCTCATGTTTGAAAGCTGTAGCAAAAGTCATACTTGCCAATTTTAGATTTTGCTCCAGTGAGATGAATACTTCCTCTATTACTGTTTTTTAAGCAGGGTTCAGAAAAACAACCCCTTGAAGTCCCAGTATAGGAGTAAACATATTACTTAGTGAAGACCACCACCTACTTTGATGTAACTGGGGTGGTGGTGGAAGGGGAAGCAAAGATCTGAGTAAATGAAAAAATCACTGTACATGCTGTAAGCATGTAATTTTGGAAATAAATCTTTTTTCCTTCATTAGTGCCATTTCATTTTCTCTTCGACTGACTTAGTTCCTGACTGTGTTACAATAATTCTGTTAGAAAGGTCAGTAATTATGGTCAGTGGTTAGTAATGTTAAGGGTGTTCACATAGATGACTATAGCTCTCTTTAGAATTTTGACCTTATCTGCAGGGGAGAATTTACCAGCACTGGTAGAATTTAAATTGGTTTAGGTCAACTTGATTAAATTGCAGCGTGGATGCTGTTACTCAGAGCACGCAATCTTAATTTGGTTTCCCTTCATTTGTTTGAATTAAACCAATTCAGGCTACATATTCTGAATGAACAGTCTTTTACAGGGATGTAATCTACTCTAATTTGGTATAAATTTAGATCTTAAACTAATCCTGATTAATTTTTCTCCAGAGGGGTCTGTTTTGTTTGGAGTTGGTTTAAATGTCAGAGTTTACAATTGAAGCAAGAAAGGTGTAAATGAAATATGAAAAATAAATATGAAAGAATATGAAAAAAAATCCCACAGTTACTGTCATGTCAAACAAACATCTGTTTTAAAAGCTAGGTCATTCAAGCAGCAGATTGTTTTTTAAAAAGGCTAATTTAACCCCAATAGTAAACTTGGCATTTACCCACATGGAAGGGCTTACTGTTAATTTAAATCAGAGTGGTTGTACTAATTTAACATACAATTTGTGTGTTGATTCAGGGAGAAAAAGAATTTTTCATTTTCAGTTCATGCTGTTTTGGAAGTGATAGAAATAGATTCAAAGCAAATACGCTTCTGAAGAGTCCTATCGTTGGATGAGAGTTTATACAGAGTTACACTTGTATAATTATACCAGTGTAACAAATAAGAATAATTCTAGAAAAACTTCAAACAATTGGAATAAGCTTTTAATTGGTTGTAGTAGTTGCTAATGGGAGCCATTATGGATGGATTAATCTCCAAAACACAAACTTTTACATTGCTATATAAAATTTGATTTACAGATGATTGCCTAAAGCCAGAAAATTAAAAAATTAAACTGATGCAATTACCTAAGACAATTTTTTTCCTTTAGCTATTTGTACTCTGAAATAAAACAACAAAATTTTACTTTAGACATATTTAATCATTAGTAATCCTATCTATGTGAAACACACTGTAAAATGTGGAATAGTCTATGCAATGCAATAAATTAAATTGCAATGCTGATTTAATTATTTTTAATTCTGAAATGTTTTGGTTAATATTACTTTAAACTTGTTATTATATATTACTATTAATTATGTAACCAATTATTTAGTAAATTATTTTTTTAGGTTTAAAAAGTTGTTTTTATTACAATTAATTATAAATGTAATTATGATTTACAACAATTTGAAACTGCCTGCAGAATATAACTTTGAAAATGTTGATATTCGTTAATACTATTTTGAGATTGGGCTTGAGGATTTGAGAGAGAACAGGTTAAAAAAATAAAGAGGAGTATACTTGACTATCTTTCTGTACTGGAAGTTATTTGGCTAGAATTCCAGCTTGAGTCACGGTGGGATACAAAACCTAGTTAAGATTCTGGGTGAGAAACACAACTTTTTCTGTATTTCATGTTGTTCTGTTGTTATTCACTGAGATCCCATGTTCTGCTCTGTTTCTGCAGTCCCTGGTTAAATGGAAGCCACTCCTGGGATCTGGATGGTTTCTACTGACATAGACTTTGCATAGCAGCTCCATCGCTTCAGGAGGTTGCAATGAGTGGAGGAGGGGAGCAGCCTGACATCCTCAGTGTGGGAATCTTGGTCAAAGAAAGATGGAAGGTGGTGAGTATGCCTTTCTGCAATATTTTCTCCTTTGAAACATGTTTTTAAAAAGAAGTAGTTTGCGCCTTGAAATCTGTTTCAAAATTCTTGTGAGATATGTTTTGCTTAATACTTATGTTAAATGGTTAAAGGACTTTACAACCATGTGTTTCTTTTAGCCTACTTTAAAAAGAAGTTATATGCATTTGTGTTGGGTTTTTTTGTTGTTGTTTGTTGTTTGGGTTTTTTTTTTTGTGTGGTAAGGACTTAGGGAAGCTTATAAATCCTGACTTAGTGCCTGTTCAGAGCACAAGTGGAAGAGTCCTGTTAGTATATTGAATCCAGTCAGGCAGTGATTATGTCAGCCTGTTTTGGAAATCAGTCAGGCACCCTTTTGAGACTAGTCAGATTGTGAGATTTGTTACTTCTTACAGGAAGACCTTTCAGGACCTTGCTGCTCTTGCGATTAGAAATGATTTTTGTTTGTTATATTTTGTAGCATAGATTTATTCCTGAGTGATTTATATCCATTTGATTGTGTGCCAGTATCGGTGTTACTATAAATAGCTCTGTTCCTTTTTGGTGTTCATATCCTTGATTTACATCTAGAGGGAAATAGAATCCACTTGAAAGTATTTTTGCTGGGAAGGACAGGCTGAGTTCTCATAGTTCCTCCTCCATTCCCCTAATGACTTAAGAATTTTTTTGCATGTGGATTTGTTTAGATCTAAAAAAAAAAAAAAGGGTGGGGGTGGGGGGGAAGAGCCAAAAAAAGCACCACTTCATAATGGAACATTTTGGGTATCTCTTTGTGTTTAGTAGGCTGTGAATGGATACTGAATCACTATTTTTTGCGCTGTCTTTGGTTTATATTACTCCCATGTTTCAATATTTTATTTAAAACTATGAAACTGAGAAGATACAGATTCAGCATTCATTTCAAATTCATATAGAGAAAATTTCAACTGTCTTGTGTCCTGTCCTTCATTGAAAACTGCAGGAAGCTGATACTAGCTTTGTGTAGGAAAACTTTATATTTCCTTTTGTGTAAATAGAACATAAATGGCTATCTTTGGAGCATAAGTATTTGTAAAATGTCTTCTTACATTGCATCTTAATATTGCAGTAAAGTAAAAAGTGAAATCATAGTCTTAGATCAAATAGAGTAAGATAGAATTATAAATAGAAAACAGTATACTAATATATCACTAACCACAAAATTACTCTGTTGTCTGATATGTTCAACAGTAGTCCTGTTTCCTGCAGATTTATTTTCTTCCCTAGGTAATGAAGACTGATCATCAGATCAGTGTCTTTTGGAAATTTTGAGAGTAGGCTGTTGTTCATCTCATGTGATTATACATTTTAACTTGTATGTTTTCCAAATAAAGTATTACAGGTAGATGAGTGCCAAATATTGTCTGGGGGTAACTCTTAAATTTCTTAATTTCTGTGGCAGTTATTAAGGATGTCTTGATGGCATCTAGAGGTGATATACTTCTTTTGAAATTCAGGATTTCACAGGACAGTGTGCCAGTGGAAGAACATAACATACAAATTCTAGAAATTCCTTAATGCTTGAAATGTACATTAACATAAGGAGTACTGTTCTGTTAGGTTATGAAGTTTTTTGCTAGTGTTCTTGAAACAGCAGTGTACTTAAAAATTCCTTGTGTAGAAAGATATATATACTGGTGGACGTTCAAAATTTAGTGGCAATGAGTACTGTCCCTAATTATCAGTAGTAATTCTGATTTTTCCTTGTGGAACTGTCCCAATATCCTGCTTTTTTTCCTCCATTGAAGAATGGCAGCACTGTAGTATGATTGCATGAGATTATTTTGTTGTAACCAGTTTAAGAAAAAAAGAACACTATCTGGAAGTTATGTGAAGATTTGTGGCTGAAATGCAATTTTCAGAATTTTTGCTGTTCAGGACCTTGGTCTTTGTAATTGTGAAAACATACCTGGAAATTGTGGACATGAACATTTTTTAAAGCTATGCTCAAATAAATTTAACTTTAACCTAGACATTTTTTAGAGTGATTCTATCTTGAAAAGACAGAGTATTTTTTCCTCATTGATACCCTCCCTCTCTGCTGGTCTCTGTATCTGTTAATGCTTGCTTTTATCCTCTGTCAATGCCTTTTCTCATCCCTCTGTTTCGCCTTTGAAATGTTTCTTAGAGTCCTGACTTGGAGATACTTGATTGTAATTATAATTGGTTTTAGGTAGGTTTAAGAACATCATTCAATATGCAATGTAAGCGAAAGTACCAAGATAAAATATGTTGGAAATTGTATGCTGTAGACTTGAAGCATACAAAGAAACAGGAGTTGAAGAGAGAATGGAGAGGATGAGTTTGGGGTATGAGATGCTGAATGCAAAGAAGAGAAGCTTGAAACTAATGTACAAAATGGGAGAATGTGGTGCAGGTGTAAATGAGGGCAGCATGATCCTTGTCAAGGTAAAAGATGTGCAGATGTGGCAGGAGGTGAGTATGGTTGAACAGTCATCTCCTGTCTGAACTCAAAAGCAAAATGGAAGCCAACAGAAGGTGGAAACAAGGATGGGCTGCCCAAGATTAATACAGAGACATTACCTCTGTGTGTTGGGATGAATGTATAGGAAAGCCAGAGCTCAGCTGGCAGTCAAAACTGGTGAGGGATGTGAAAAGCACTGAGAAAGGCTTCTACAGGGATATTGGCAGCAAAAAGACAACCATGGAAAACATGGGCTCATTGCCGAATGTGGTGCATGACCCAGTGACAAAGGGCATGGAAAGTATTTTTCCTACAAGCAGAGGTGCACTTGTGCTTGGAATTATTGACCAAGGTCATTATTGAATGTTTGTTAATGATTCTGGTGTACTTTCTATCTAAGGATAGAAATTGATCTGTTTATTTTATTAGTATGGTAATGTGTTTGTTTTTTAATTTTTTTTAAGCACACAAGCAGAAAAAAACCCTTTCAGTAGCAGTCTTTCTCAGTCTGGCTATTTCTCAAGGCCAGTAAATGAAGATATATGGTAAACTGCTGTAAGTCTGTGTAGAGGATGGCTGTGTCGCCTTTTTCCTTTTCCCCTCTCACCTTTTTCTCCATGCATTCTCACTGTCCATTGTACTTGTACTATGCTGAAAATTTATGTGCTTATGCTGAAAACTACAGTCAGATCAATGTCTATGTTTAACTCTTGGAGCCCTGTTAATAGCTCAGAGCTCAGTCAAGATAATGGCATTACCAGACCAAGAGGTGGAATGGAAAAGTACAGACTTAAAATGGCCAAACTAGTCACAAAGCTACATCTTTGAGAGATATACATAGATACACACATAATTAAAAAATAATCAAAACAACAAAACCATATATGTAATCCTGTTAGAACTTCTTTTTTATTTCCCTGATATGTAGATGGCAGATCTCCTTCCCTTACGTAAGGACTATCACTCTGCATATATTGGATACATCTGAATGTAACCAAGAGATACTGAATATTTCACTGGACTTGACAGGTTTCTATTTTTCACAGTTTGTCATTATTTCAGAGTTAACCCTAGATTCTTACCGTAGTAGTACCTTAAACAAGTCGCGTCTGAAGACACAAACTTCTTATTCAGGATTTGTGATACTCTGATCTTGAATTTGTTAAGTTCTTGAAATGTGTATGCTGAAGAGTAAAGGTGTAAGCCTGCATTGGTAGTATGTATGTTGGTAGTATTCAGAGGAAGTATACAGCCTGTGGAGGAAATTGTGTTTGCTAACAGCTAGCGTGCTTATTAGAAAGAAATTAACATCTGAACTTGCAGGCAGCAGGTGTTGCACTAGAAGCAGATGATTAGGTGCATTAGTTCTGTAGGTCTGAAAATGTGCTGTACTGTCTATTTTATACACCTTTCTAAAATTGGTAATGAATTGGCCAGAAGTGAGTAATTTAGGTCGTGCTACATATCTTGAACTATATTTTCCTCATCTTAAGAGTACTGAAATAGCAGTTGCTTGCGCTGGTCAAACATCTTCAGGACAGAAAGTACATGGTGAAATACTGAGTATTGTTGTAATCATACAGAACAAAGATTTCATGCAATACGATTTGAAAAATGCAGGTAAACAATGTGAGTATTTTATCTGTTACCTTCTTCCTTTTTCTTAGGGGCCTAGACTATTTTAAAAATTGTTATTCCTTCTCAGTCAGATGGCTTGTTTTATTTTCTGGATTAGGAGACGTGAGGTTTATTTTCAGAATCTGAAGATAGGTCAGCGTATTGCTGATCTGCAGATCCCCAGGATGTTTAGATGACCCTTAATACACTATACTCATATAACCTTATGTTTTCAAATGATGTTTAGAAAACAATGTCATTTCTTTCAAGGTAAAATATAGTAAAAATACAATATTGTGTGTTTCTTAGGGTAATTCTTTTTGTTTCCTTTTCTGTTTTATCAGCTTTAGAATGGTAGCTACAGGGGAGATCACTATATGAAAGCATTACATGAAATAACATTGACATTTTTGATACTGAAAACCAGACAAATCTCTGCTCCCTGTGAAAATTTAAAGCAGGGTGAAAATACAACTATTAATATTTGCTCTGAATGTAGTGCAAACTGTTCAATATGCCAGGAGCATTCTTTTTACCTCTTCCTAACTCGGATGAACTTTTAATTGTGCAAGTTTCTTGAGTGCGTCTGTTAATAAGAATGGTACTGGTGAACCATAAGTAAGTGTGAATGTAACATTAAAATATAATCTTAGCCATTTCTTACTATTTATGATTTAACTGTTATGTGTAAATCACTGGATATTATAGAAAATGCTGTCTCTTTTCAGTAAGTCCAGGAACTTTTATACCTTTGATATTCAGTGTGTTTATCTCTGAAAAAAGGGAAAAGATGGCATATTTTAAAAAATTCACTGTACTTTTGTATTTGGAGGTCTCTGGGTAGCATGTGAATATTTGAAGAAAGATTTTATTTAGCATGATGACTTTGGTTGGATTAATGTTGGGAATGCTAGTGCATTCTTCTATTTTATAAAATACAAGAAGTTTAGTGCAGATGGAGATCAGGTGCATTAACCTAGAATTTCCTAGAATTCCTAGTTTTCCTAGAATTCTCTTACAAACTTTATTTAACCATACCTTTGTAGATTATTCAGTAGCTCTTTTATGTACTAGAAGGCTATGATTATGTTATTTTAAAATCTGTTAGTAATACAACAGTGTTTGCAGTATGGCAGGCAGTACAAAGAAGTATTGATGTTTTCTTTCCTTTCTTCTCCCTTCTTTTAAATATGTTTTTGTTCTTTCTGTTTTTTCCCAATATAGTTGAGGAAAATAGGAGGCGGAGGATTTGGGGAAATTTACGATGCACTGGACTTGCTTACTCGGGAAAATGTTGCACTGAAGGTGGAATCGGCTCAGCAACCAAAGCAAGTGCTGAAAATGGAAGTAGCTGTGTTGAAGAAATTGCAAGGTAGGGCTGTACCCTGGATATGCTAGAAGCAGAATGTCAGTGTATTGCCTTAAAAAAATCATTATAATCTCTATTTAGTCACAGTTTGAGAGAATGTTCCCCATATTCTGCGTGTTATTGCTAAATGGTTATGAAATGTGGAATAGAAGCTCTTCCAGCTTCTGAAAGTTTTGCAACAGTGAACCTTTTCTTCGAAACAGGGTGATATGAAAAAAAAACCCAAGAAAAAATTAAACCTGTTTTAATGCAAAACCTGTTCTCAACTGTGTTTTATTCTGGATCCATATCTTCTCCTTACCTTTATTTCTCTAGACTTTGTTGTTAGCTTTTTATTTCCCCTTCTAAATTGGTATCTTTTTTTCCTATACTGTCTAGCATTGATTATTTGTGGGTTCTTCATATAGCATCCAGGATAAGGATGTTTGTGTTTCTTTGCCTTTGCAAGTATTGCCAAGAATAATTCTATTGTTGAAATGGGAGACATATTTAAACCCCACACAAACAAACAAAAAAACAATTTTAAAATGCTGTAACTTGTAGGAAAAAAAGTTATATTATTGGCATGTAGGGACCTGAAATACTTTAGGGTTCAGGTCCTTGGCCATTCAGAATCACAGCTTTGAATAGTCACTTTTGATGTCTGAAGCTATCAATACAGAGGAATAGGCAATGGCTTCTTGTCATTGGTTTTCACAACATAGGATTATAAAAAAGTTTAAATGGCCACTTTTTTCTTTAAAACAATTATTTTGTATCTGGAAGATTTTGACTAATACATCCATCCCTGTCAGCAGCTCGATTTTTCCAAACTCTTAATTTGAATAAAGCAAAATCTGCATGACATATGGTGCTGCCTAATCTACTGTAAAGGTCACATTGCAGTAGAAATTGATGGCCTGTATAGATTTGAGAGGGCAAGCATGTCACGTGTCACAGTGTTAACAAACTGTTCCTACGTTTTTATCTTTTTAATTAATTTCACAAAAACATCTAGCATAATAGTCAAGCAAGGAGATTCAGGAACTGCATATTGGTTTTCTTTCAGTTTTAGAATTTCTAGTACAGAGATTAATAGTAAATTTCAGTATTACCAATTCTGAATTTAGAAACCATTTGTGAGGGTTCTTGAAAGAAACTGTCTTAAACATCGTGTGTTTTGAAGTTACTCTATAACTGCTGGGTTTTTAAATGCTCAGAATTATTTTTTCAAGTTGGTTTTTTTTTGTTTTTTTTTTTTTCCTGCACAGGAGCTTGATTTTGGTTTTAACAAAAATGGTCTTTCAAAATGGTGTAGGTGAAACAGCTAAAGTAATAAGGAAAACAGTAATAACTGAAAGATATTGGAATTTGGTAACACTGCAAGGCCAGTGTTTCTAAAAACATAGCCTTATATATGACTGCATAACTTGAGTGCTTTATAACTTTCTACTGTGAATTTAAGTGAAATCTGAGTTAAGATGTTACAAAAATACTTTTTTCTTATTAAAAACTTATTTACCTTTTGAAAACCATGAATGTTTCCTGAAATAATAAGAAATGGATTTGTGAAGAATTGCCATAGGGCCTTAGAGAAGTTATAATTTCTGTTATCAGTCTTCCTTTGGGAGTATAATTCCTTTAACAATGTGTCTTCCTGCAGAGGAGTCTCTGGTTCCACTGAATCATGGGAAAGGCTGTCTAGATGAAAAGAACAGAACAATGAAACACCTGAACAACAGATCCATTGAGGCGAATAATCCAAATATTACATAATCCAAATAATATATAATAAAAAACTTTCAGTTATTTTTGTTCCCAATGTTATTTCTCTGAGAAAACAATAAAGAGGAGTTTTTATATGACTGAAACCCTGATTTTCTATGAGATCTTCAGAAGGTGCTCTTTTGACAGTCTTCTTTAGGAGAAAACAATCTAAAAATTATTCCTTAATTTTTAATGTCTTTTTTAAAAAAAAATCTCTTACTATTCTCTAGCATATTTAAAAAAAAAGTTGATGGTTCCATGTAAGTAACACTAGAGGCGATCTTTAGTCAATGAAGTGCAAGTTCCACATTGCAGTGTAACTGCTCTGGTTGTAGATAGGGAATAGTTCAGATGACCGGGAAAGTCACTGCAGTAAGAGACAGGTCAAGGCTGAACCTTTTGCATATATTGAGATCTGTAGTTTGCACAGATGGATAACTTTATTTTTACATGCATACATTTTCATCCATACTTAAAGGATTTTTATTAAATAAGATTATGGTAGAGATCATTTTATGTTTTACATAAAATTTTGATTCCTAGGAGACATTTCCATTAATTATTCTACCTTCCCAAGTTTTCAGTATGCAAGAGCTAGAAATTTGAAGCAGAGAGAAAATCAAGAAAAAGGGAAAAAAATAGGCAGTAAAACCAACTTTATCATATTTTTTAATTAAATGCTTCATTTACCATGTGGAAATTTTTCTTATTTTTGACAAGGTTTTTTTAATGCAGATTCAGAGCAGGTGAAATTGTAAACAGTTCTTTTAGGATGTTTTTGTAACAACCTTCTAATAGCATGTATCCTCTGAGACTTTTTTTCTTTTCTTCTGTCCCTTTTTGGCGTGTGTGTGTGTATATGTATATATATGTATGTATATAATTACTATCCTTTTCTCAAAGGCTTATGTTCTTTTACTTTCAAGGTGTTCTAGTTACCTTGAACATAAATCAGAGGAAGGAATGTAATTGTCATGAAAATCCTTTTCCTTGCAAATATTTGAGAAGTTTTATCTACGAATAGTATGTAATGAGAGACAGGGAGCTGACAGGGTCATTCAGAATTGTCTTGGTGTGTAGATCTGATTTTTAAAATATATATTTATTAACATGTTCTGTTTCTGGGGAAAATTATGTAAGAAACATATGGAGAGGAGTATGTTCACTGATACAGCCATTTATTACAGCTTAGTCATCAACTGTATCTTTATTTACTTGTTTTTTCCTGCTAATGATGCTGTCTCCTAATTATTGTTGTCAGAATACTGTTTAACTCCTTAAGCTCTGGGGTTTTTTTGTTTTGTTTTAAACAAGAAATCTGCTGCAACAGATCGTTGTTTTAATCATGTTGTTAGGCCATCTGTTCCCACAGTCAGATGGGAGAAGACAAATTTACCACATCTCACTCAGTGAGGGTGAGATTCACTCAGTTGGTTTCCGTCTCACACAACGTTACAAACCTCTGCCTCACTCATTTACAGCTCTAGCATAATTTAGTGATGGATTGCATCTGGTATGGGCTGAAAAGCTATCTGTAGTGATACACTGCAGCCTGGGGAATGGCATGTAGGCTTCATACCCTCCCTAGGAAGCTTTTCAAGGGCATAGTTGTTCACTGCAGCCTAGTACCATCTTTTCCTCCTGCTCCCTAGCCATATAGCTCACAGGTGTGAGAAAATCCTCTTTTCTCACTGAGGGAAAAGGAACTGAAGGTATCTGCAAGGGTGAAGTTAAGTGTGTGTACCCACACTGGAGTGGCAGAGGATCATGCTATTTGAATAAGGTGTACAGGTCCTACTTCTGTCCTTTGCCGTTTCCTCCGATTTTTATAAATGTAGTTTCCAGGGAATATATCACACAACTTAAGTTGCTGCTGCAGTTAAAATGGGGTTTCTCTGACCAGACTGAGTTTTGGACATTTACTGAATTTGTAAGATGAAATCTGACTAATATCTGTTTTTCTGAAGATGTTCCTTCAGCATACCCACAGTGGCTGTAAAATGAATCATTAATATTTCAGATGAGACTTTATTAACTGGAAACTGCAGCAATGAATATACAAAATTTAATCTTGACAAATTTGCTGCAAATAATTTTTCTTCATGAAATTACAGTGTCTGTAATATTGCCTGTCTTAAACAAATGGGTGGAAGGGAAAAGAAGAGGAAGAGCAGCGGTACTTACGTGCTTGGCAGAAGTTGTAGAGATTTCTTTTTAAATAATTCTTTTAAAATAAATTATTTTGTTTAATCCTGTACTGTTTTCTTTGCTTAAATGATCCTCTTTCTTAATTGTATGTGGCAGGGAGCTTCCTGAGGAAGCAATAAACAGGCAACCACTCTTCTGTCAAGTGAAGTGAGAATATTCAGAAGCCGTAGGGCCAAGTTTTAGAGGTTTGGTGGAACTATGAGTACAGCAGTAACAATAAGTCCCCCCTGGATCTGTATGTAGCAGTAATAGTATTTTGAAAGCAGTATTTTATTTTTTTAAATTTTTTAAATTACTTTTCTCCTATGACTTTTTTTTACTGGTTTTTGTTTTTTTTTTTTATTTATGACATTGTGGTAATCCTAAGGGTAAAGATATTCATGAAAGAAACGTTAGGTGACACAAATTTTAGATAGCTTTAGCAACCACTTGTGCCCATCTGCTTTCTCTTGGCTATAGCTTCCATGGTGTCAGAACGGCAGGTAAATGGCCCGAGGGACTTAAACCCTGCCATTCCCAGTTCTGTCATGGAGTGGGGTCATACGGGGTCCCAGCTTCTCTGCAAGTCAATAAATAGAGATACTGGAATGACAATGAGGTTGCATTCCCTTTCTGTTTCCCTACTGCGGTCTTTGGCTTGCCTTTTTCTCTATTTACATTGGGAATCTTATACTTTGGCTTAGAACTGCAGGATATTAAGGAGATGATTTTTGACCAACCCTCTTCTCCACAGTTTGTTCCTGGGACAGGAGGAGGCTTTAAAGAAAATTGGCTTAAGCCAAACTGTGGTTTTTAACTACTACAATTCTTTTATCTCTGCTTCAGTGTACCTGAGCTGAATTTGTCTTTTGTAGCTAAACAGCAAAGATCATATTCTAGAAAAACATATTACTAAGTTGGATTAGTTGAATTACTTTTTGTACAGTTGTTTTTAATACAAAATGTGACCTGCAGTTAACTGCTACTGTTTTCATTCCTTGTGGCAGCTGCCCCTTATAGAAAAAGGGGAATCGTGCCTAGGAATATTGTCTATAAAAAGCCACCAGCTTTGCAAGAAAATAACCTCTTCCCAATCCAAAATTCCTCTAGTTTGTGGACATTTAGGCATGTTGTGATGCATGTTTTCTTATGGAAGAGTGATAGCTGTGGTAGGTCTGCATATTTTATGGGAAAAAAACTTCTATTTAATTGGGGGTAGAACTGACATTGCTTTTACAGCTCTTGAACTGTGGAGATGAGGAGCTTAAATAAAAAAAATCTCCAAAGAAATAAAACCGCCTCTTCCAGCAATTTGCTAGGTTTCCAAAGGAATAAACCACAGAATTTAATTATTATTGGCTAATTTGCTTCTTTTTCTCTCAGGAAAAGATCATGTCTGTAGATTCATTGGATGTGGAAGGAATGACAGATTTAACTATGTGGTCATGCAGTTGCAGGTCAGTATCAAACAACTCTTCAAGTTTGCTTGCGTGTTTTTGTTTATTAGCCCAGCATGTATGAAAACACCAGCAAAATTTTAGAGGATGGCAAATTCTAAAAAATCCCAAAGGTAATAAGCAAACCTAAACCAAGCATATATAGATATCTTTATTCTTTGATATCCTTTCCATAATTCTCTCAGAAAAGAGAAAGTTTGCATCCTCAGAAAGACCTGACTATTGAAAGAGTGAACCATGATGTCTTCTGAGATAATTCATATTCCTTTGAAGTCTTCATCTGAAGATGGTCTAAAATATAATACATTAGTCTGTGCATTTTGTTGGCTTTTTTGATGAAAGTGAAAAAATACCCTTTGCAAGTAAAAGAAAACACTTAATTCACTTCACTGAAAGACTTGTTCCTGTGAAGAGGGATAAAATGGGTGATTAACACTTAAAGTTATGGGATTATTGTCCTTTATCATCTTGATAAACGTGTATACTGGAGAAAAAAAATATGCCCTGTTGCTGCACTCTCCAAACTAGCCAGCTGCAACAAGGTCTTTTACCATCTCATACCAACACACTCTTCATGCCAGTCCATCTGCTGCCTTCTCCTAGTCTCTCCTTATCCCAGGCACACATTCTCTCTCTCTTCTCTCTACTTCTTCCTCCTCTCTCTTCCTTGGCTGCTCAACCACTTAACAGAACCAGCCACAGCTGCACCTTATCTACAGCAGCCAACCCACTGCCCCTGAAGCCAGCCCACAGCTATATATTAACAATATTCATTAACCCAGCTTCATTCCTCTACAATTCCCCCCCTTTTTTTTTTAACATTTCATATCATATGTTACAACCTTTTTACAAATAAGTTTTTTGTACAGTCCTTCAGAATTCCTCTACAATTCCCCTCCTTTTTAACAGTTCATACCTTAGGTATTTAACAATCATCATAACCTTTTTACAAATAAGCTTTTCATACAGTCCAGACAACTTGTCCCTGAACAAATACTCGTATTCCTTCTTCACTTTTATCTTGGGCTTTTCATCTTCTGCAGGTTGATCACCTTTCTTCTTATCTGCTTTCTTAGCATTGGGGATTTTGATTTCTTCAGAGCGGGGTTCTGATGAACTTACAGTGCCTTGTCCTTTCACCTCTTGGGTCATACTGGACAGTAACCCGAGTGAGTTTTCAGCAGCAGCAGATCTAGAATACAGCACTGACACATCATTCTGTGTCCTGAAAAACTTCTTAACATCCTTGTGGTCACCCATTTCTTCTACAAGTGGAGACACCTTCAACAAGCACACAAACACCAGCAAGAATACCACCAGGCCGAGCAGCAGCAGCAACGGTGGGAGCTGCCCATGGCACCGCGCTGCTCCCACACCTTCCCCAGGCACAGCCATCACCGCTGTCTGGCCAGACCCACTCTGGACCCACCACAGCTGTGGGCTGCTGCCACATCTGGCCAGGTACTCTGCTGCTGTCACCCATTACCCTCAGTCTCTTAACTCCATGGCAGTCAGGCTTCCTTCTCCTTGATCCCAACAGCTCACTTTTACCGGTGTCTGATCCAGATCCCCAGGTTCTTCCCACCTATCTCAATGTGATCTGGATCACAGTCTACCCCCGCCTGTCTCCGCTATGTTGGGCACCACCGTCACTGTTCAAAACTTCAAACATGCCCCAGGACAGCCATCACCGCTGTTGCCGCTCGTTACACTCAGTCTCATAATCCAAAGGGCCTCACACAGGGCACCAATTGTCGCAGCACTCTCCAAACTAGCCAGCTGCAACAAGGTCTTTTACCATCTCACACCAACACACTCTTCATGCCAATCCCTCTGCTGCCTTCTCTTAGTCTCTCCTCATCCCAGGCACACATTCTCTCTCTTCGCTGGCTGCCTAAGCCTTTAACAGAACCAGCCACAGCTGCACCTTATCTGCATCAGCCAACCTGCCCCTGAAGCCAGCCCACAGCTGTATGTTATCAATATTAATTAACCCAGCTTCATTCCTCTACAGTGCCCTCGTTCACACTGTTCGTCTTCTGTTATTTTGGCAGACCAACAGTTCTGTGATATTGTGGGTGTGTATTTCCTGCATAGTATGTTTTTCATCTCTTTGATTAAGTAGTCAGAGATGCACTGTATAAATAAATAAATGATGTACTCTTCCTTAGAGGTGAGTGTGAAGAAGTCTTTGTGAGCATTTTTTCAGTGGCCTCTTTTCAGGTTGATGCAGATACAATGTTAATTAATAGTGTATGTCTTAGTCTTCTAATAGAGATTAGTTTGGTCCATGTTATTTAGAAGTAGAAAGATACTAGGATTCATATATTCAAAAATAAATTATAAACTTAATGTTGGAGACACTCAAGGACATACAGTCATTGCATTTAGGTAAGATATGTTGTTATTGTGTATGAAGATAGGCAATGAGTATTCCATCGTTAACCATGAACAGCTAAAGAAGTAGGAAAACTACACTGTCTTGGTATTAGTATTTTTTTATGAAAATATCCTCTTAATTTCATCAGGGTCGGAACTTGGCAGACCTGCGTCGGAGTCAATCTCGAGGAACATTCACCATTAGTACCACTCTGCGGCTTGGAAAGCAGATTTTGGAATCTATTGAAAGTATCCATTCTGTGGGATTCCTGCACAGGGACATAAAACCAGTAAGTCTGCCCATTAAATCCAAATATGCAAGTAATATATGGTTGTTAGATGGCTGCATAAATAAGAATAGGTTCTATACTAGATGTTAAAATGAAAAAATGAGAAGGGACAGAAACTTGAATGTTTGTTCATCAAGGGCAGATTTTTTCTATTGATTAATGTTGAATTGCAACAACAACTGCAGTCTTTGTCATCATTGTCTCCAGTTACTTAGGACTCTTTGCAGTTTCCTGTAGCTAAAACTTCCAGCTCTTACCTGTAGCATCAAGCAATCAAGAGTGTTTGTCATGAGTTTGGTTAATGGCAATTAATATCTTCACATAATAAATCTAAGAGAATAGATACTAAATGTAGGGTGTATTTATAAGATCTTCAGTAGCATTTTATTTGTGGTTAATATATCTAAAACAAGGGAAGAAAAGACAGAGAAAACTATTGAATTGTTTTATTGTGCAAATCTGGTAAATTGAGTGTTGTCAAATGTCATGAGGGCAGTGCCTTCTTGATAGCACCATGCTTTTGTTCTTATTGTTTTTTATGGTTTTCTTTCAATTGATTCCTGATTTATTTATATCAGCTCTATATTAAAATTACCATTAGAACTCTGAACTTTCAACATTTGTAAATGAGAAAAAATAAATGAATCTTGTGTTTTCTATCTGGCATATATAGCTAAATTTCCTGTCAGCTGAATAATATTTACGTAAAACTTCTGGTAAGTTTCTGTGCATTAGGGGATTTTCATTTTCATCACTTCTTCCTTGCAACTTTTATAAAACTTGCCTTCTCCCTGACCCATCCCCAAGACTTCATTTAACAGGAAAAGGATACAGAAGCAGTGAATGTCAAGTGAAATAGGTGAGAAGGGGTTAGCTGGAGCACAAGATTTTAATGATGAAAACAATTCAAGTTTTGAATGGGAAATGTGTTCCTTTATGGCTGGCAGGATGGATTGGGGACATCTTGTTATCTAGCTGTATCTTGGAGTTTTTTGGGCCAAATAAGATGGAAATGGAGAATGCTGTTAGGGGATGGAAAATCCCAGAAAATTAAATGTTGAGCCAGGATAAACAGCAGTGTAAGGTAGTATATTAGATTCATAAAACAAAGAATTTTTCTTCCCCTTTACGAGTTATGTTGTGACTTACATGTGCAAAAGAAGGCATGATTGCTTTCTAACATGCAGTTTTCCTGGCTTGAAAATTCAAGTCCATTTTATTTTTTATTATGCATTTTCTAGATAGATTATACTAAAAGTAAGCGTTGCGCTGAGCTGAAATCTTGAAATCCTTGGTTGGTTTTTTGACTTGTGGTGAATTAGGCAATACTGAAATTCTGTTCCATTTAAAAATAATGTTAAACACACTCATGTCAATTTATGGTTTCAATTGGTTTTCACCCTCATCCTTTGACATTGAAGCAGCTGTGAATTTCAGTTTTATTTAGAACAGTACTACTGTTTCACTTCATGGGAAAAGCAAAGTAGTTTTTCTAGAGTTAACTGCATTAAGCTTCCAGTTTGCTCAGATATGTAGTTTGAATTCCATTTCACAGAACTTGTTTTTAGCTTTATCTTTTTTAAGGGGATTTGGTGGGGAGAGACTTGAACCAATATAGCCAATATGTTCAAGCATCATAAACTAGGAGTGTTGAAGAATTGTTTTGAAAGGGCTAACGTGGAATGGTAATCTGTAGAGGCAAATAAGAAAACTTACTGAAGCTTTTCAGAATTAATTACCTCCATAAGTCCTCACTAACTTTACAGCTCTTACTGTTTAGTTGCTTTTGGGTTTTTTGGGGGTTTCTTTGGTTAAACCTGATTCTTCCCCCTCACATGAAAAGCAAAAGGCAGTGTGCGTGCCCTATTGTGCATTCTGCATATATGATAGGTGCATTTGTTTGGATGAACTTGTCAGTCCCAGGGTTGGCAGTTTTTTGAAGTGTCAAAACCAAATGATGTGAGTAGGTGACACAATTGAAAAATTCTTGTTAAAAATTAATATATTCTAAGTGGCAAAGTAAGATGACAATCTCTTTGGACCATGTAGGCTGCTGCTCAGATACGCTAACTTGCATGTCTCGTTTTCTTAACAATGTTTTCTTCAAGTTTAATGAGAATTTAGTAGAACTGAAAATATGGAAGGAAGGATAGAGAGGTAGAATGTAGATTTTCTATGATTGTGTTACTGCATTGATACATGCACATATTGAAATGTATGTGTATTTATCTGTCTCTCTCTCTGTATTTGTTTTTTTTCCTAGTCAAACTTCGCCATGGGACGTTTTCCTAGCACCTGTAGGAAGTGTTATATGCTGGATTTTGGCTTGGCACGACAATTTACCAACTCATGTGGGGATGTCAGACCAGTAAGATTCTTTCAAAGTTTCAATTTGATTAATTGAATGTGGTAGTAGCTGTCTTTTTTTTCTGGAGAAGTATGAGACTTGCATTGAACTGGTAACTGGTCTGAACTTGACAAACATTATCCCAGATCAGAAATGCAGTGTTATTTATTGATTATATTAAAAGATTGGCAGTCAGGAGTGAATTACGTTTCTGATCATTGGCTTGAGCCAGAGGTGTAGTCTATAATATTTTTGGATGACCTCTCTTCTGGAGAGAAAGAGAGGAAATCAAGTGACAAATAGGTTTTCATTAAATATCAGAGTAATAGACCACAGTTGAATTTCACTTGGTATTGAATATTTTATTAAAAAAAAATCTATGTAGGAGAAAAAAATCAAACACTAAACTGAATGTATAATCTTCTGAAAGAGAAAGTCTGAATAATTAAAAGTGATAGGAGACTAATTATAACATACAACAGGACGTAGTTATGTGTAGTTGCTTTATTCCCATGCGATACAGTCTGAAGAAAATTGTAGATAAAAGCGTATCAATGAGGACATTATAATTTTAAGTACAGCAGAGCCTCCCTAATTCACTGGCGGGCAGTCCTTTTGTTAATTTCAAAGTTTAAAAATGAGCAAGTCAGTACTGTGGTATATGGTGATGTTTAGTTTACATTTTGGTGGTAATACTGAATAATGTACTAGTCAATATTGTGTAGCATATTTATTAATGTGATGTGATTTGAGTGGTAGAAACCATCTCTACAGGATTTTCAATTTTATGTTGGCTAAGACATTGGGAAAGCAGCAAATTTTTGTGTGCAAATCATGAGGTATGTGAATTAGTACGGTAAATTAGCAGGGTTCTGCTGTACTCTATTCCTTCAGCCATAATGCTGGACACTGCAATGAAAGCAAAGAGCAGGGGAGACCAACAGAGTGGCTGCTGCTGTTGGAAAGGTGAGCTAAACATTTTACGTAGTTTTAAATTTTTTTTTTATTATTTTTATTTCTCAGTGTTCTTGTTGTGTTCTGTATGTTTGGCTGCTTATATTTTTCTAACTAACCTGTAATTTCGAAGAGAAAACAATTTCCAAGATTCTGAAATTTTTATATATATACACACACCCCAGTGGTAGTATTTTCAGGAAAAAATAGGCGATGACAACGGAAAATTTAATATTTCTGCTATTCTCTCTTTTGTAACAACTCGGCTCTTGCCTTTTTGTTTTTCATTGCAGTGCCCTACAATGTAACTGAAGTAATTATTTGATTTAATGTTTAGAATTTTCTGACAGTGTAATCCATATTAGTAGAGTGGCAGTGAGGGGGAAAAAAAAAGACTAGTTTTATTTATACTTAATAGTCAGAAATGTCTCTTGTATTGATAGCAACCATACTGTTGGCCTTGCTTACTAATAAAATGTATTAATATTTTCATTAAATGTGCTATATGCTTCTCCTTAAGGCTATCCTTCTTCTAAACTTCATTAGATTTCTTCAGCAGATACTGCAAATAACCTGGAAAAATGTAAAAGCATGTTCTACAAAAAACATAGTACTCTGTTGGTAAGAACCTGTTCCTTAGTTAAGGCTGATTGTTAGATTATTATGCTAAGTCTAATTTTCTACATACGTGACTTTCACAGAAAGAATCTAGTCCCATTGAGATTTTACATATCACCACCGAGTCCTTGAATTTTCAGTGTGTTCTAAAAGAATGAGAAGAGCAGTTTTGGAAATTATAGTATCAAGTTTTAGTCCTTTAGTACTTTTGTATTCCGCCCAACATTAAGGAATTCCTGGTGGCCATAAATCTGTTTGTTCAACTCCAAAAAGATGGAAGAAACTTATATGGATATATAAGTTGAAAGCAGAAAAGTTTATGACAGGACAGTATTTTCCCTCTGGAAGTCATTGGCCAGCACTACTGGTTAGCATATACATTCCGACAAGTGGAGAAAATAGTTTCCTTCAAGACTGATAGAGAAGAAAGGTGTGTAGTTCTTAGACAAAATGCAACTTAGACTGGCAAGTGGGTTGAAACTAAAACACAATTACAAGCATAAATTATAATCAGCTTTATAGTGTACATCTTCTTGTTAATCTAGGTAGTATTCACTTGACTGAAGTTCAAACAAGAAGTTGAAAAGAGGTCCTTATGGTAAGGAAGACTTGCTTTATCTTGTGAAATGAGGTCAAGAAGCAAAGAGGAAGTGAGAAATTTATCAAACCATTAAGCTACCCAACATTAGAGTCTTGGTTAATTGCAGTATATTGTACCAAGACAGAGGAATGCAGCAGAGTTTCGTACGTCTTCAGTGTGATAAGGTGTTCTTGTTTCAGATCTGTTATAAAAAGAGGAATTATAAAACGGGAATCTATGGTTTTATTCTGGTATTTGCCTGAACTATGTGCCGATGGCTACTACTATCTTTGACCATCCATTTGGACTCTTCCATATTTCTGTTAAGCCTGTGCTTATTCTAGTCTGAACCTTTTCTTTTGTTTACCCGCTCTGGTTTCCTTTCTACATCCACCTTCTCATATTGCTTTGCTTCCAGTTTGCAGTTTTGGTGCCCACTGGAATAGTACAATACAACTAAGTGAAGTTTTCTTTGCTCTGAGTTTCTCTTCTTGGCATCATGATGAAAGCTGAAAGCATTCTGGAGTAAGAGAAAAGAATTTCAGGCTGGTGCAGCTCTGGATTGAATTATGCCTCGTGACAGATAGAGCACTTGAAGAATCTAAATGCCTTATTCAAACAAGACTGTACTGAGTTTGTGTGAAATACAGCTTTGCAAAAGCTCAGGCATAATCAGTTTGGGATGGCTAGTAGAATATTCCTTGACATCATCATGGTACACTCTCAGATCTCTCCTTGTCTACCTTCATTCCGAGGCACACAGGATGTAGGGTTCCTACAAATTACTGTGAGAGTTAATAACCGAAACAAACATTTGTGTCAGCTGCATTAAAGAACAGTTAGAAATGGTTTGCTGAATTAAAAGCAAGCAGCTACAAACCCAGTCATCTAACATGAAGAATTTCAACTTAAGTTAGTAATATGCCATAAGTTTCAAGTGGCTGAATGCAGGAGCTTATATGGAAAATAGTGGCCAGTGTTTAAGTATACATTTTACTACAGTTGCTACATATGATACATTGGCAGCAAAGTTCACAAACAGGCAGCAGTGCTAGTGAGTCTGGAGGAATTCCGATGAAGTTCCAGCAATATTCTAATAGAAAATGTTTATGCTTCAAAGTAGAAATGAAGATTCATTCAGGCTAGATAACTTAAATATTTCTGGTACTATCTGTAGTAATTACTTTTTTTGTTTCACATTGTTATTACAATAGTTACCAAACATACCTGTTTTCATTACAGAAAACACGCTGATGATGCAGACACTTCCCTGGCATGGACTTGGTTCCCCCTCATCTTTTCTGTGCTGTATAGACCCGTTCTGAACATTAGTTTCTTCATGTGTACTGACTTGTCTATAATACTCCAAATCATGACCTATGGAACTAAGTCTCCCACGCATACTATTAATTCAATTGCAGCGGTTTAATGAGTTATCAGACTCTTTCTGGGCAAATTTTACAGTAGCATTGGATCTATTTGTATTTGCTGCAGTCTGTTTTCTCATCTTGCTGCCATGCTTTTCTACCTTCCCGAACAGGCTGCAGAATTAAGTTAAAAGCATCTCTTATCTTCCATGATAAATTAAATTATTCTCTAGAGTAAATAGATGTTATAACAGCAAAAATTGCTCACAGGATTTTTGTGCATTACAGACAAACAAAGCCTGTGTTCAAGTACTGCTTGTTTCAGTTGAACTTGAGTATAATCTATATTTTCCTCCTTTTTGGGTGCACTGACATCTTGAATTCTCATTTGATTGTTGTTTATTGCTAGAGAGTTTTAGAATGAGACATCGACACATTAACTAGAATAAGAACATATTTTAATTTATGATTACTGTGAAATAAAATAAGATTTATCTCATTGTTTTGCTTCTTCTGCTGTTGTTTACCATAAGTAGTGTTTATTATAAAGTTCACAACAAATAAAGCTATTCTGATTCAGTCTGCCTTGAAATTAAAAGTGGCTCATACATTAGTAAGTTGAAATTATTCTATTTATTAAAAAAGATGTGTTAATTAAATTGTCTAGGGATCATAATATAATCAAGCTTGCAAAGAAAATTGTGTAGGTAGTTTACAATTGGAAGAAAATGTTTAGCTTGTCTTTAGTGAGAGATGTTAGCATCCAGAATTTTAAAATTTCTGTAATTATGCCATCAGAACTAATTTATATCTTTTCCCATGCCCATCTGATAACTACATCCTGTCTATTGACATCTTCTTTTTCTGTGCTGGTTTTTCTTCTCACCATTACTAGCTTTTCTCTTCTGTGATTCCCATCAGCTTTCTCTCCTTTTCTCAGTTTTTGCCATTTTCCATTAATAGAAGTCTTAAACCTGAATCCACATAATTTCTGCTTCTCTGTCTTTGGTGACAGTCTTGCTTTGTCTCACTTTCCTCTGGCTTCAGCTTCTTTGATGATTTAATTTCAAGTCTTCTTTCTTCAGTGTATCCCCCTCTAGTTTTATGTTCCCTCCTTTTCCCCTTTATCTTCAGATAGCCTCATTCATAAACACATTTTTTAATCTCTAAGCATGTGATTCACATTTATGATATCTCTGTTCCAGTACAGTTTCCTTCTGTTCAAACTAAAACTGTCATCTGTCTCTACTGTCTTTGTTAACATCTTATGATGAACTCAGACCCAACATGCTCTTGGTGTCCTTTCTCCTGAGCCAGCCACTCAGTGCTACTTCTGTTCCTAGTCATGGCACATGAGATCATCTTCCTGTCACCAAGGCTTACTGGCAGTTTTGACTTGGTGTGTCTTTATATCCAGGCTCTGTATATATCCTGACAGTGTTTTCTGTAAAATGTGTGCATACATTCACATGTATATGTATAAGGTGGGTTGGATTTTTTTTTTCATTCACAAACCTGAAGATCTTGTGTAGGATCACCATCCCCTGCCCTGACTGTTACAGTTCCCATTTTCTGGTTTGATGAATACAAGGTTTTTGTCTTGACAAACACCAAAATTCAGGGTGCTACTACAGATAGAATTTACGTGATTTGTTTTGATTATATTACCCTTCCGAAGTGCATCAAACAAGCTACTTATTTTCATTTTTAAGGCTTCTAAAGATCTCTGCCCACACAGCCTATTATCTTTCATTCACAGGACAGATAAGCAACAGTAAAGATGCTCTGTTTACTACTTCTGGATTTTTTTAAAAAAGGAATTTAATTCTTTATTTCAGGCTGTTGCTTATGTTGGGAGGGAGATTTCTATAACCACCCAAAACCTCACTGTTTTCTTTTAAATCACTGTTTGGAAACAAAACTGGACAAGTATCATTATTTTCTGTAGGAGGTGGAAGTAATATTTGTTTGTCCCTAAACCTTCAACTACAGTCTTTTATGACTGTAGTTCTTATTTAAGGTTTAAATGGAATGTGTGCTTAACAGCAAAAAGCAGAATGTAGTGGCCAGTCTGTATAGAACTACACAAGGATGGAGATAATACTGCATATGGAAAAGATTATCTTCTAATACAGAAACTATACATGAATGGTAGGAAGTCTTATATATGCATGTGCTATGTACATATTGCTGGCAGCTTATTTTTAATTACTGAAAAGAGTAGTTTCAATATTGCATTTTCACTTTGGCTGTTAATAATTATTTCTGGTAGACAGTTATGGAGGGAGGATTTTTTGTTGTCAGTTAGTTATTTTCTTCCTGAGAAGTTATGGTGTCTCATTCAACTTCTTACCTGGAAGAATGGTCAAGGCACAGAGCTTAGAATGAGAAAGCCTTTCTTGAAGATCATCCCGGCTAATTCCATGAAGGGTTCAAACCATACTTGAAAATTAAAGGATCCCACAGATTTTTGCTGTCATGCTTGTTAGATCCTAAGACATCTCAGTCTTGTTTTCAGAAATGTTGTTCATCTTTGTACTCACCATCTCAATGTCTGACTCCATGGTGATTTAGCACCATTAAATTTTTGCTACTAGGGAGTCAATTCAGCTGTGGTTGCTCCTATCTAAATGCTGTTTTGAGAAAAAGCAGGTTTAATATAAAGAGCTTCTCAGAAAGTAATATTTAAAGAACAGAAAGAGGAGTCCTAAGTGAGTAATTCAGTTCTTCAACACTTGTAGTACTTAATGTATTTTTCATTGCATTTTGGAGTGTCACATGTGGACTGTCTGTTTACAGAATTGAAGAGCAAGCAGTTTTCAGCCCATTTCACTGTTTTTTCCCAGTGGGATTTGCAATAGCATGTTGTTGTGGTTTTTTTCCCTTGGATTAGGTTATCTAAAATGATCTTCGTTTGGTTTGCAGCAGCCAGATGACAGTAAAGCTGATTTTGAAAGTAAAAAAAATGAGACTTGAAGGAGCTATATTGTTGCTTATCCACCAAGAATGTGATAGAATCTAAGAAATTGTTTCTGTAGGTATTAGACATCTTTATATCCACATTTTTCTATCCATCAAACGCCCTTTTTCAAGAAAAATGCAGAACAGTCACAAAGCTTAGGCTTTTGAAGTCAGTAAGCAGCAGTTTTCATATGAACTGCTGTTACAGGATGCACTGATTTTTGCATGTCTGAAGGACACAAATGATTCACATGAAATATCAGTTTTTCTTCTTAATTATCAGTTAGCTTTTCCTCATTTATTGACTCGGGGACCTGGCCAGTCATGTTGTTTGGGTCATCCATTCCATCTGCTCCAAGCTTTCAATACAAATAAAGGAGTTAAAGAGCACAGGATTGCCACCAGTTTTTACAATTGGGAATAAATTGCTGTAAACACAGAAGCATATGGTATTTTTGTTTTTCCTTATTCTTTCTGGTTTCCCTTGTACTTCTGTCATCGCCTTTTTTGCTTTTTTACGGAAGCTTCCCACACTGCAGCTGAAATAGCCTTTTATAGCCTCTCTGCAGAACTATATAATTTCTTCCTCCAACAATACAGAACTCTTTCAGAAAACAATGAAATAATACATCTCCAGTGTATTTCCCAAATATTTTAGTTGTAGCTGTCTTGGTTCCCTTCCCTACAAAGTGAATGCATAGTTTCAAAGTCTTATTTTTACACATCGACTGTATAGGTAGTAGTAATCTGTTGTAAAGTTGATAAAAAGGGATGGAATTGATCATAAATATAATACACCAACGGTTAGAGGAGGACTAATCTGTTCTGGTATTCCATAATCATTGTCTAGACTGTAACTTCAAATTCATCGTTTTCCTTCTGGGAAAATAATCACCCTTCTTTATAAAGATGAGTAAAAGTTCATTTCAGGAAATTATTGGAAGGAGTATTTTAAGAGAGGATTTTATGTAATGAAAATGTTTGTGTTCAAGGTTTATTGGTCTGCATTTAATTTTTGTTTTCTGGGAACATATTTTGACCACATATTCTTTTGGGAAACCTTGAGCAATGGTATGTGTGTAGCTGGGAATAGGATGAAGAATATGGAAACTCGGGCAGTATCCAAAATCTGAAACTAGATTTTACATGTTGGGGACAGTACTAAGAAACAGGTATTTGGGGCAGATGTAGAACTAAATTCTAGAATGGAAGTTGGTAAGGAAACACTTATTGGTGTGAGGAGCTTTGTCTGGTGACAGAAAAGATTGGAAGAGAACAATGTGTGTGGGAAGAACAAAAAAACTGCTGGGGATGATGTAGGCTGTTAGAAGAAGGAAGGAGGAAATAGGGTCAGGGCATTAAATTGTTGGAGAGAGGAAGCCAGTAATTGAATTAATGGTGTAGATAAGAATTGATTACTGCAAAGCAGGGTAATTAGAATTTAATTGTGGGGAGACTCTCTAGTCATCAGGCAAATACATTTAGCAGGGTGCAAATCCAGTATATTTATGAGGTTCATAGTCTACTGTTTATTGTTTTTTGAGACTGTTGTCAAAGGATATTTTACCTACCATTTTGTTTTCCATTGTCCTAGTGATAGCTGAAGTAAGTAGTACCAGCATTTGTTTTTTCTTAAGACAAAGAATAAATTATTCTTTTTCAGTGTAAACCTAACTTCATAAACCTTCAGTTTACATATATCTGTTTACATGGCGATAGTGGAAAGTGAAGGTGTCAGCTGTGGTTCAGAAATAAAAAACCTTGAGGGACAAAATCCAAAGGACGCTTGTATTCTTAGTATCATCAGTACTACAGCTAGCTCTTGGGCAGTTGTCATCAGCCTTGTTTTAAAGTGAATGTTAAACACAACTTTCTTTGAGGTACTATTAAATTTAATATAAAGCAAGCAAAATAAAAGAAAAAAGAAGCTGCTAGTCATTGCTTTTAAACACATTAACCTTTAAAAATGAATTTGAGTTCATAATTCTTAAAAAAAAATCCGTAAATTCAACCATCATGTATTATCACAGGCCTGTGTTTTGTCATCTTTCATTTATGTGGACTTCAAGTTACAAATAACTGAAATGTATTTGTTTTACAGGGAAGATAATATAACTTGTATGCAAGCTGAGATGACAAAGTTAGGGAAAAACACATTTGAATTGAAAAAGTATCTATAAGAAGGTGGTGTTTAGATAAGACCTTTTTATCTAAAACATTTGTGTTTTTCTACTCACTGACTGACAGCCTAAAGAATTATTGAATTAACAGCCAGTCCTTTGAGTCTGGTGATTTGGACTCAGCAAAGATGATTGAAGGAGAAAACTCCTTTTTGTTCAGTTTGGTATGTGAGCTTCCTCTTTCAGAGTATTCTAACTAGTGGGTTAAAAGGTGTTCTAATGAGACTATTTAGTCTGTGGAACTGTGCTATTTTTGATAAGTAAGGTTTTTTAGGTCAAAGAGAGAGTTACCCTATGACTGCTTTTCTCCCTCTCCCCACCTTTTTCCTGCCCTTCCCAGTGACTAGATTTTGGGTCATTCTTCCATTGTTACATAAAATGGACAGTTCCCACCCTCATAGGTTTGTTTAGCATCACCTTAATTTCAAGTGTCTAAACTTTCTGTATTTATTTGAAATAAGTAAAAAATTAAAATTAATTCTTTTAACATACATTATGGAGGTTTATGGTATTTTAAATCTAACTTGCTAGATTTCTTTTTTTACCTGGAAATTTGAGATCTCAAACCTAACCAAGCTGGGAAGTCTTGATTTGAGAACAACTAGGAAATGTAGTAACTGTTTTTTCTGATACCTTTGCATTAAAGGAGTCACAAAACTCTTACTCTAAACATTAACAAAAGGATTCAAATCCAAAGGAGACAGGGTACCCACCAAAATTTTCTGAGGAATTAATCATGCTCTTTACTAGTCACCTGTCAGTAACAAAATTGTCTCTGACTCCTGCTAAAGCAGAAGATACAGCAGCTGCTACACAGTCTGACCGTTAGAAAAATGCAGTGAAAGCAATTGTGAATGCAAATGTTTAGATCTTTTTATTGTCTAGGGAAGCAGTTACAAACCTGTTCACATCAAACAACGAACATATTATTCTATCCAGGTGTTTATGTACAAAATCAGATAAGTACTGCTTGCCTTTCGGCAGTGCTCTCAGGTTCTGATGATTTTCCAGCAAATGAGTTTTTATCTTCAAGTTTCACTTTAGGATGACAGATGGTGTCTGGGAAATATACTTTGAAGGAGCAGAATTCTTTGCAGGGGGGACAAGCGACAGGAATCTCAACAAAAAAAACTCAAAACAAAATAAACACCTAAAACCAACCCCGCCCAGCCCCTGCACAGAGTGCGGCACAGAAGTGAGTTGGTAAATAACAAAGCAGAGTATTAGGTGCATTTTGAAAGCTTTCAAAGTCTATTGTACTTCAGTTAAACACAGGGATAGAAGGTATAAGTTTCTTGTATATTCATCTTTTACTTTTGGTTTTTACTTCATGAAAATTTGGGAATGGTTATGCATGTGAATGGCATAGTGTGTGTTTCTTTTAATATTCTGGATTATCTTGATTGCTTGATCTCCTGTCACCTTGACAGAAGAATTGCAGATTGTCTATTTCTGTGTTTGGAAGAGAACATAGTTTTTATGGTACTGAAAGAGTGGAAGCTATATCCACTAAATGCTTTCTATGATGGGAAAAAGTGTGGAATAATTTTAAGGACTAAAGGAGCAATGGTGAATCTACACTGTTGTAAGAAACAAAATCACTGTAAATCTTTAGTCTTCTCTGAAGGCAGTTTGGACCCAGAGACTGCTTAAAGATGGATTGCTCATAGATGCTTCTGAATCTCATTTTCAAGTAAATGCTGTTATAGCCTGATCTAGAAACACTGATATTACTTCAAGAAAAAAGTCTCAAAAGTGGTCCACAGGTAGTACTGACTAAAACTGGTGCTGTTTTATTTATTTGCCCCAGTGCCACTGATGATTTAGAATTTGTGGCAGTAACTAGTCCTGAATAATACCTTGACTATGCATTTATTACAAATAAAGAGTCTATATACTGGAAGTTGTGCAAGAATAGTTACTGAACATTGCATCTGAATTAAAAATTGAGTTGAATTGAGACTCCTTATTACATTTAAATTATTGGAGCACTTTGGTCAACTCCAGAAAATAGTGAATTTATCAGGTTTTAGTTTTATTTAAAGAGCAGAAAGATACATTGTATCTTCATCAGTTTCTTGATACATTCTCTGCTTTGAATGACGCAGATTAAGACAAAATCCAAGAACAACTAGGACATGTTTTCTGAGTACAATATTAAATGGCAGTGGATTATATGAAAAAAAATTCAATAGTACAAAAAAGTTCCAGGGAGCTGTTTCAATTCATAGTGCTCCATATTAAGCATATAATAAATAATTGGCTAAAATATGTAACAGGTCTAAAAAGACCTCTCTTCCAAACCTGACTGAAACTGTTGAAAGCCAGATGCTGCAGGGTAATGGTCCATGTCATTTTATTAAATGTACTGTTCAGTGATTGTTTCATCCTGTTGAGAAGCATTTTGTTGCTGGCATTTACCTTATGCTATCTTTTCTCAGTAATGATCTCTCTCAGTCCCTAACAGTACATTACACAGGGATGTGATTAGTTGAGGACTGCATATTTGCACCTAAACAAGTAAAATCATTTTTATTTTTCCTTTTGAAATCTTACCTTCCTCAGCTATACTGCCTGTCTTATATTTAACACGTATTGTCACTTAAACTTGCAGTACAATTTTTGAGCTCCTCTTCTTCATTTCATTTTTACCTTCAAGTTGTCACTAAATCATATTGTTTTCTCATGGAAAGTTATGAAAACTTCTCTGAAATTTATCCACATGCCTTCAGTCTTTGGATAAAATTTTCATCAATCCTTAGGTTATTTCCTTGTAATTTATTGCAACAACTTCTTTTTAGCCCCCTCTTTTCAGAGTCACTGTCGTGTGAGTGGAGTTTACTGGAGTCATGCCTTGCTAATAATTGCGCTCCTGTGTAGTTAGGCGGCTCCTGTCCGGGCTGCAAGTGATGAATGTGACAAAGAAGTGTCTCTGTAGTTGTAGGTGCTATGGTACTATAAATAATACGTTATAAAGAGGAATTTGAATCTGAAGATAACCCTGTTTTACCCTTCCCTTTTATCGTTTTCCTAACCGGTTTCTGAAAAACACAAGAACATGAATAGTTCAGCATGCATTCTCAAGCTGAGTATGGAGGCACCCTGTGACATGGAGCAAGAGCTATGTAATTGTTCAGGCATGGCACAAGAAGCACTCAAGAGCCTTCCAGTGCTCCCATGGGGCTAATCTGCTCAGGCTCAGCAAAGGCTTGTCTTCATTACTGCTGTACTGGACTAATAACAACATCACCTTCTCCTCTTACTGTCATAGAAAGATTCAAATCATGGGAAGGATGATGGAGGAAGCAAAACTTGTTAATCATTTTCTATGTGTATAATAATCCTCTGAGGCTTTTACACATTGATATGCTTTAGAGTAGATCTTTCATAAGTTGTATCTTTGAGTGAACACTCCATTATCTTGCAACAGAATTTTTTAAGCAGGGAAGTGATGAAAAGTTTCTTTTCCCTCAGCATTTGCATGAAAGCTATGCATGCTGTACTGGACACCTCAACGCTACTGGTTATAAAGCATGTGCATGTTAAAATTTGGCATGAGAAGTTCCCAGGATGAAATGTCTATAACTGGGCAATCCTAAAACCAGAATTCTTTTTATTAATTTCTACAGTTTGTCTAACAAAGACATAAATTAATGTGAAGAATGCACTGAACGCGTTGAAGTAATGTCAGGCATTAAATGGTTATGTATCTTGCAGTGGCTCCTCCCTATCAAATCCTTTCAACCAATCTTTACCAAATCACTGTGAGTTCCAATTAACTCTTAAAATTCTCCCTTATTCCTTGTGAGGTCTGTGATCAGATTTCATGAAATAAGGGAGAGAAATGCAGTGTATGAGGTATGAGAAAGTGCAAGGGAAAAACAGGAGGAGGAGAGGGAAAAGGGTGACAGAGAGAATGAGTATTATTTACCTGCCCCATTCCCTCTCTACTGCAGAAGTAAAGATATCGGGTGCCAAAACAAAGAACAAGAAATGTTTGGTGATAACCTCAAAGGTAAATGCTTCAGTGACCTTTAAATCTGGAGGTAGTTCAGCTGTATTGGTGTGAAGCATTGTGTGGGCTATCTGGCCTGGGGAGACCACTGTGCTCTACCAGGACCAGAAGTAGTGCCTGTCTCTGTAGAGCATTGCACGGGGTCAGCTGCGTCTTGAAAGAGTTTGAGAAATATTTCTTCTGATCTGTATGAAGGGAGGAAGAAGACATGACAGGGAAGTGGGGTGTAGTGCAACAAAGCTAAAGTATGTCCAATTTTTCATTGTTTCCAGCATAATGAAGAGTTTGACATGATAGAATAAGTGGCAAGTTGCAGTTTTAGCTTGAACCATAGGACAAGTGTCTTAATCACATATTTTGAGATCAGCCTCCTAACAGCCGTCTCTCTTCTCTTCAGCACTTCTTGGGAAGATTCAAGAGCTGGGACTGTAAAACATTAAAAATAAGTAATAGTTTTGTAGTGAACTCTCTAGCAGAAAGGCATAGAATGAGCAAGAAATTATAAACAAAGGAGTATTTAAAATATTTAGCGTGTGAATCTTAGTTTATGTTAATAAAGTTTTGCACTGATTGTGTGTTTTGCAGCAGTTAGCAAAATTACTTCAGCTATTATGGCACCAATGAAAATATTTAAGGAGGGACCAATGGAGACATACGTATATGTGATACAATTAAGCTGCCAAATAGAATGTGATAAAGTCTTGAAAATAGAGTTGGAAACTATTTACTGCATGTTCTTTGTTTCTAAAATAAATATTTTTATTAATAAATAATGATTCAAAAGTAGTGTTGGAAGAGAGGACTGAGGTAATTTTTTTGAAACCTGACCATCCTTTCCTGTTGTAGCCCATTTCTGATTTTCCTGTCTATAAAATTAAACTTTGTACATTTTGCTACTGTAGAACAAATAAAATGTCTAAACAACAAAGATTTTAAAACTGTGTTTTCAGGTTTTCTTCGCTAAATCTGCATGCCAGCCTATATTACATGTATTTTTGGAAATAGATGAGATCTGCAAGATTTCCTTCTGAATTCTGAGCTAAGCATTTGATAGTTGATAGCTTTCTAAAAAATGAACTACTTTAAAGAAAAGAAGATTTGTTTCAGTAAATGGAGTTCTGTTGAAGAGTCTGAGATTAATTATTACAGTTTTATATTTTCTTTATTACTTTCAGTTCTGTTGCAAAGGAATTGTTATATACTATCAGAGCCATTCAATGCAAGACATAAACAAATAGCCTCATTCTTAAATAACCTGTACATACTCCTTAATTCTTTCCCTCATCATCTAAGTCAACAAAGACTGGAGCCTAATTAATCTTTTCTTTTCTTGTTATTTTTTGGGTTTCTTTTTCTCCTTAAATCCCAGGGAATACTAAAGAAGGTCTAGATTTTTATGTCAAAATGTCCTACATGGAAATGGTCATTTGCCGGAGAGACTAAGCCAAGAGGCCTTTGTTTTATTAGTCTTACCAGAAGGAATCTGCATGAGTTGAAAGAATTAGGACATTAGTCATTTGAGGCTCCATTTCTGAATTATGACAACTTTATAGGGAAAACAAGGCAGTTAGTTTGGAGAGGTTTTTGCAGACCTTATTTTTTAATAAAGAGATTAAAATAACTATTAAATAGTTATGTTTCAAAAATTTTTGAAGTAATGCATAGCTGTGATATACCTACCAGTGTTATACCTGTGCAGATATAATGACACAGCTGTGTTATACCTACCAGTGTAACACTGTTACGTTTCTCTGCCATAACCTCCTTCAAGGACATAGAGGGAGATTATTTAAAGTCATATAGTCTTTATATGTAGCATTTTCAGCATCCTCTGAACGTGACCCTTGCAAGTTTGATTGTGCTATTACTGACAAAGAAGAAATGAAGGAAATCAGTGTTATAGAGACAGACAGCTGGTGTCTTGTGTGTGATGTGTGATAGTGTGAGGTGAAAAAGGCAGGTAGTGAGTTAAAGTAAAAGATGAAAAACAAGAATTATGAATTGACTTACAAGCGACACAAGTAGAATGGGTATATGAATTGAATCTGATCTGATATTTTAGAACATCTCTATGGAGTATTCTTGCAACAATTAAATGAAATGAAAAACTTAAGAAAATCATGTATGGTTATTTGTTTGAGAGGAAGATTGTTTGTGAGCTGGTGTTTGAGCGTTTTTGGGTGAAAAATAAAAAGAATATACAGTCTATTAATATCCTGCCTGAAGGAACGGGTTGATAAATAGTTGAGATATGAAAAAGATTTAATTCACATAATACAATACTTTGTAATTGTTGGAATATATTGGGTTTTTTCTCCTTTCCTGTGGTGTGCAGAACACTGATATCATATCCAGGCAATCACTGAACAGTTTAATTCTGATACAGCAGTTCCTTTATTTTCTATAGAACTGACAGATGCCTAGGCGAATGGGCTGTAGCAGTCCTTTAAAACAAAGAGAAATAGTTTTTTCACTGAGATTTGATATTGTCTTTGAAAAAAATCAAATTATTTCATGCATCATGACACTTACTTCATTCCTATAGTTTTGTGTACTGGTTCCCTTATGCCCTCCAAACTGCTTAGTATTTTCACCTTCATACTATACTCTGCCTTTGTGACCAGTCCGTAGTCACAGTTCTGGGACTAGGCATGTCTTGCTTGCCATCTAAAGTGCATGCTGATTGACCAGCTGACTGGTGTCTTTTAAGATGGAAGTGAGCCATTTTAATTGAATTTTAATGGTCTCCCTCTGTGTCAAGATAATAATTTGGGTTCTATCTGTAATCACTAATTTTCATTAATCTTGTAGAAACTGCTGGAAGTCTTTGAGAGCTGTCCTGTTTGCTTGAAATTAAAAGCTATTATCGTGGAAAGACACATGGTTTGGTCCAGTAAAATTTGTTTCCTAGTGAAAATAGAAGCAAACCAAAGCCAAACCAGAAACTTTAGTTTCTAATTCTTTCTGAGCTATTGACTGAATTCTCTGCTGAGTTACGAAAAATTATTTCAAATAGTTTTAAAAGAAAGAAGGAAAGTGTGTTATTTTATGTACATTAGCTTGCTTGAGACCTTTTGCTTCTCATCCTTAGTTGTAAATAAGTCTACTACTGAAATAAGTCTACTTCTGGATTGATGCAACTCTTTAATGTATGGTATTATCATTATAAATACTAAATATGATATGTATAAAACAATTAAAAATTAAGGTCTCAGTTCTCAAGTCTGCTAAAAGCACATGACTTCCCATAATGCAGAACAACCATAGAATTTTCACTTATGAAGATAAGTAAAACAATATTCTGTTGTCTGGGGAAATTCTCTGCCAAAGCATTAGGTGGTTTACGTAGGTAGTCTTCATCTCACAGTAATCTCTGCTTCAGCTCTTGGTGGGAGAGAAAGATGGCACAGGGCAAAGCAAACATACACATGGTAGATTTATCATGTGTGATTTTTCACTGCAGTAAGTTCAGGTTTGTGACAGACACTTGGTAGGTTGTTCCCACCTCCAGCCCACCAGACTTTTTCTCTGCATATGAGTCAGCTGTGGAATGATTGCCATTTTCTGCTAGTGCATCACATTGGCTAAGTAAATGCTCCAGATTGAAAACGGAGTAGCTTGGGAGCTGGTTTTGCATATCAAATACTGCTGTTTAGAGATGGTGATGCTCTTTATAGCATATGCAGTTGGAGTTAAATTTTCATTTGTCACCACACATCTGTTAGAACTCACAATAGCAAAATTTAATTGTACTGTTACATGTTAATTGGGCTTGTTTGTTACCCAGCTGCTGCTGGAATGAGGTAACATAGGATGAGACAGCTGTAATCAATATTTGGAAATCATGACTTCTGTTTAGGTATGTCTGAGTCCAAATAATGTATCATACCGACAACTGGCAGGAGGTGGGTCGATAAAGAGTTCTAAGTACAAGTACTTGGTCATTAGTGTCTGATGTAGTTTTTACAGGGGGCTAAAAATGCGGCTTTGAAGAGCTGTGTATATATGGTGAAAACTAACACGTAGAATATATTGTAATGGCAATTGTATTTCAAGTGCTTACTATTTCTTTACCCAAATGATCCCTGAATTTTTCATTTACTTTAAACTGGTGCTAACACATGCTAGGCATTAAATTAGATTGCAAAGCCTACATCCACAGAAAAGGGGGGATTGGAATGTGAATTATTGAAACCATTTGGTATGAAAAAAGGCTCCAAAGAATTGGAACTGTGTATAGTTCCAATTCTGAAAATACATTCCTGTTGGGTAAAAGAACTTTTAAAAGTTCTTTTTAAAAGTTTTTTTTAAAAGTAATAGACTTTTTAAAGGGAAAAGATAATAAAGGAGGATTCTACCTTTAACAAAGGGAAATAGAGGTAATGGAGGTGGGTGCTTCTCTACCCACCCCACTATGTGCTTTAGAGGCAGCACTGAGAAGGTGGGGGTCACTGCTTGAGCTGGTTTCTCAATCCCAAACATAAAGACACTTAAGAATTCTCAGCCATTGCCTGACTGATAGAAAGAACCATGGTGTGTGTCAGAAATAGTGTAAATAATGATTATTATTTTATTTTTCCATATTTAATATCTAGTTTACATGACTGTAGTAAAAAGTTAACTTTTTGCTCTGCATAACATTTCCAACATTGCCGAAAGCAATAAACACAGAACGTTTAGCTAGAGATACTCAACTGAGCTGAGGATTGTTATTTCCCTCCTCCACAGCCCCTCCAAAGAAGCAACAGTCATAGACAGGTTTGTAAGCATAGTGTCTTCAGGAATCTGCAAACCTGTGTGCTGGGAGGAAATGGTTCGCTTTTCTAGGAACTCCTTATTTCCTGCGTGTAGTTTATCTAAGACATTGTCATGTGTTTCCAGGGCAGGGCCACCTCCAAAGAAAACTGATGTTACGTTAAAAAGTAGCTTTGTGTGTAGAAAAATTCTTCAGAGTCACTAGATCTGCTTCATATGCATCTATCTTAAAAAAAATATATATTTTAACTTATATTTGAAGAATCTAATGATAGTAATGAAATCTGAGACAACTCAGACTTCCAGATCATCACTTGAGCTAATTATATTTAAAAAACCTTTTTTGTGTGAACTGATGCAAACAAGTTACAGTTTTGTAGATTTTCTAAGTACTTTTTCTGTCAAATATAACTGTGGAAGAACTCTAGTCTTGTTTGAAATTATATCCCTTATTCTAATCAAGTGACTACATCATGTGATTTGTATGGCCATTACTACTAATTTAATACCTGGGATTTAAGGCAAAGGTTTGTAGGAAATATTTTTTTTGCAGAAAGTATGACTACAAAATCTAAGAACTCTTCCTTAATTTCCTGTTTGTTTCTGTGCCAGTTTGAGGGTGGTTTATTTCAAATGTTTGCTTACTCTGTCCGAAGGGAAAACTTGCTGACAATGGTTGCTGTAAATAAACAGAAATGAATGCAAGCTAAATAAAGATGTTAAGTACAGAAGAGCTGGAGAATGGAATCCACTGCTGAGTGGACTGTTAATGGATCCCTGCGACTGAGACAGCATCTGGATGTGGCAGTTTCTCCCAGTCTGGAGAAAAAAACCCCCACTAAATTTCAAGTGAAAAAACAGGAGAATGTTGATTATGACATTCGTCATGAAAAGGAACATAGATGTGATCCATTTTAATCAAGGGCATCAGGGGAATTCACAGGTGTATTCGGATGTAAGATGCACTATCTCTTTAGTACAAATACCCTTTCTAGCTATATCCTCCAAAAATGCCATAGATTCTATTGGTTGTCTTAATAGGTCACCTGTAATGATTTTAAAAAATGGTCCTATTAGGCTTTTTTCTCAGCATGGAAATCTACTTTGCTTTAAGGAAGCTCAGTTGCTGTGGTAGCAGCTTGCTTAGATAAGGCATCTGGAAGACAATACTATAACCAATGTTTCTGTAAGGCTCTTTTCCATTCTTCCCCTGGTGACAGGTGAGCTCAGATGGAAAATTTGGGGGTGTTTAAAAACAAATCGACATGATCAATAACATCAGAGGAGGATTTTATTTGAAAAAATGCAGGGAATTGTTCAGGAAGTTGCTATTTTTGCCTCTGATATTTTGCTTTTACTACGTGAGCCATTGTGAGATGCATAAAAAGCTCTGAAACAGTTTCAGAAGTTTTGCAAATGCTCGGAAGTCTGTAAATTCTATTCTGAATTGGGCAAACTTGATTTGAGCTACTAGGGACATCATTCATGTTGTTAGTGACACGATGGAATTAATTTATTGTTGTTGTGCGGCATTGTAATACTACTGTTAAATAGTGACCAGCTGCATTATGAAAGATATTTCATTATGTATTAAATTACATATGCTCTTAAGTCAGATTTATGCAAACTACACTTTAAGGCAATAGATAGTAAAAGGAGGCAAGACATTGTGAAAGGATTTAGATATCCTTGCTGGGGTGAATAATTCAGAATTCATTTCCTGATAAACTAATGTATAGAAACAATATTTATGCTTGCCCCCCCAGTGAGGTGATTCTCAGATGATTGAAATCATCTTAGGGCACATGATTTCATAGGGTTGTCTAAGGATGGCAGTGACTTTTAACGTTTAAAAGCAGTTGAGCTGGTACCCAATGAAATTCCTCATATGGACATTTCTCCACCAGGACAGAACTGGAATAGGTCAGATTATTAGTTTTTGTAAACTGTATGGGATAATTTAGATTCCATATGCCATTTTTTTACCCTTTTTTTATTTCCTTGTCAAGCAACTGGAATGTTTTTGTGTTAGTTATCAAGTAAGATTTGAAGTTGTTACTCTAGGAATAAAAGCCTCATTTCATCATAGTTTTCCTATTTTTCATTAATCTCAGAAGAATGGAAATATTTACCTTAGTAAAACTGAATATAGTCCTTCCTTTTTAACATTCAGACCAGAGGCTTAAGACAGTAAGCATTTGGTTTCATCTCCTGAAACTTTATGCTCTTGGGATTTACTGAATTTCTGTTTCTGGGTGTTCTGAAGTTAAGGTCTCAGTGCCCTTCTGAGAAGTGTTAGTCATCAGACTGCATCTTTTCTGGAAATTTACCTGTATTTTGATTGTCTTGGCAGTAATGCTGTATTATTCTTACTTGGATGGTTTGCCAGTCTTCAAAACTACTAAGAAGGAGACTTAAGTACTTTTTTTGAAAAATTTAGTTTCTACTTAAATTTAGCAGTTCAAAAGCATTTTGAGCTATTCTTTTTATAATTGCATGGTACTTGGAAATTTCTGCAACTACAGTGTTACGCTTCATTTCAGGATAATGTTCAGTATGCAATATGATATAGTTACAAGATGTAAGATAGTAACTCAGTTGTCTGTCCTGCCTGGACACAAAATGTGTTCCAAGTACCATTTACACTTTATGATAACGTGCAAAACCTAAGATTTAAGGAATATCATCTGAGAACCTGGTCATGTTAACAACATCCTAGAAAATACTTTCCACCTGAACTAACGTTGGTTCAACTCTCATCGTACCACTCTAGCAGATATTGATTATATGGGCTGTTGAATCCCTTTTAAAGACATTTAATGCATAATCCTGCTGTATTTAATTGATAGGGTTATTAACAGTAATGGCAGCTCCTGACATACTTAAATGATAACTCTCAGTGTAGCGTCTCTTGGTGGATAAGAAGAAATTATACCTATGTATGTATAGATGGGGAGATACTGAAGTGTTTTATCTTAATAGGGTAATAATTATGTATTATAGTGATCTCTGTGTGTATATCAAACCAGACTTTTCAATGTGGTGTGCAAAATTTTTAAAAATCGTAATTGTCATGAGTCTGGGGCAGGCAGACACATCACCAATACCCTTTTTAATTACAAGACAGAGCTGAGGAAAATAATTCAGGTTTCTCACATTCACTGTTAGAGGAAATAAAAGAAATATTGATTGGGAAGATAAGACTGTGTAAAAGAACACAAATTTAGCAGTTCTGGCAGTTCCCTCTATATAAAATGATTAATTAAGGAGGTGACATGGATTTGATATTTGTTTTAGGCAAAGTAATATACCACCATTTGATTTTTTTTTATTTGTAAATGTATACTAATTATGACTATTATCAATTATATAATTCCTTTTGTAACATTTTATTTGAAGGAAAGATGTATGGGAATATATACTCTCTGATTACAAAACACCAATTGACTCATGTTCATACAAGATCTGGAGTGTCAGGGAGAAAATGCCGGTATTCATGAACTAGAAAAGAATGAAATGTTTCTAACTGATGCTTGTAGTGCAGCCCTTGCTATTTATTGCTTAGCCGCAGCTTTGAAACTTACCTGTGGCGTTCCCTACTTTTGGAATTTCTCAAAAAATTGATTGGTTTGTTAGTTCGGAAAAGAATTTGTGAAAATGTTGCTAGGACATTTCAATAAATGGCTGGTTGTCTGTTCATACCACATAATATTGGTGTATTTTAGTAAAGTGGAAGAAATCATTATGGTTTATATCCTGTCAGAATTTAAAAACTCAAACTTCTAATGCTTAAACCCAAGAAATAATTTCATTATTGGAGAAAAAAGAGGAATAGTTCTGCCATATAGCTTTTTTGAGGGATGAGGTAACTAGAACTTGATGTCCGTGAGAACAAAAACTGACATAAATCGATGGTTTAAAAAACTATGGCATATGTCACTGTATGCTGCCAACTTGGATTTCCACTGAGGACTTGTAGATACACGGTAAATTGAAATAAAACAAAAAGTTTCAAATTATATTTGTTGTGGCTCCATACTCACTTTGCAGATGCCAAGTTTAGTAGTCAGAGGGTATATTTCTGACAATAAGAATCTTTTTCTGTTCTTTGACAGCCACGAGCTGTCGCTGGTTTTCGAGGAACGGTACGATATGCATCGATCAATGCTCACAGAAACAGAGTGAGTATCTCAATCTGTATCATATCCATGTCATGTAGCTGAAAGCAGTCAGTAATGCGGTTACTATTGGTTTTTTGTATTCTTATGTGTGAATTTATTGGGTAGAAATTATAAATTTTGGGAAAAGATAATAAATTTTACAGTAGTGGAGGATAAAAAAGTTCTTGTAGAAATAATAGTGGTTTAACTAGTTACCTTTGGTGTTCAATTGTATTTTAAGTTAAGAAATTAAAAAGGTGAAGTTACTGAGTTTTATAAAATATATAATATCTATAATATCCAGTATATCATCTTAACATCATACAACTAAACAAATCTGAATAAACAGCTCTTCCAGTATGGAGATCTGCAATGTTATTTTAACGTACTTCAGCTTCTGTTTTGTTTCTCTGGTCTTCTGTGGAAATTTACTTGGCTGTTTCTACCTAAAATAGTGGCTGGATTTAATTATACAAAATTGTTTTGCAGTGTTGATTATAGTAATTTTATAGATAATAATTTGTCTCCAGAGCAGTAAAGAATCTATGTTCCCTTTTGTCTTATAGGTATTTGTAAGATGCATTAGAATAATATTTCTTTTTCACAGGAAATGGGTCGGCATGATGACCTCTGGTCCCTGTTTTACATGTTGGTGGAATTTGTGGTTGGGCAACTGCCTTGGAGAAAAATAAAAGATAAGGTAAACCTAGAAGCGAAACCAAAGGGAGATTTACTTCTGGATTGCAAGTGAATGCTGTGATATCCACTAAGAATCACTAGTTTGTTACATTTTCCAGTGTTTTCTAGTGTTCTCATTGCTAGTGTCATGCTATAAAAAGCAGACAAGTTTTACAAACTGTTCTAGGCAGGAAGTGGATTGTATTTCTAGTTTGCAAATGTTTTAGAAGGCCGAAGTAAGTGTATATATGCCATTTATTTAATTTTTCTGTTTTCACTTGAGGACTTTTTGATTTCACCTATCACAAGTTTAGAGTTACTTATCTATTTTGATTATTTGTGAAAGGAGTGTTTTTTACTTGCTGGTGAAGAATAGTGAATCAGTCAATCTGTGGTAGTGCCTTTAGTCATGTATCACAGGTGAGGTATGCAAAGAAACAGCGTCTAATTTGCCTGTCATTACTTCTTCCAACTTCTTTTGAAGTTGAAACAAGATTACTCTCTGATGTAGTTTATGCATTGGTAGATGACAAAGTGGTATACAGTCTCTTTTTTGGTTTTGATTTACTCGTCTTACACTTTAATAGGATTTGCTGATCTTAGGCAGTATGATGTGATGACCAAATATACACCAATAAGTGGCTGGACTTCAGATGATGCAGCAGGATATTTAAATCTGTAAAACATGCTTTTTAGAAGGGTTGGAGTGTCTAATGACAGTCCTTGATATCAGGCAGCATTCAAACACAGCAGAAAATTAAATGGCTTTTCATACTGAATTTCAAGTTTCAAAATTATTTTGCATGTGTACTGAGGGGAATGACACAATCTCTTTCCTTGCTGTCTGATGTAGTCCACAGTACTATTCAGTGTAATATACTTACCTGTCTTTCTGGCCTCTAATGTATTGAGTGTGTTGTAGCAGAGAATGAAGGCGTGTTAATGTTTGTTGTATTATTTACTCCTAGGAGCAAGTGGGCTCCATTAAGGAAAGGTATGAGCACAGACTTATGTTGAAACATCTTCCTCAAGAATTCAACATCTTTCTGGATCACATTGCTAATTTAGATTACTTTACGAAGCCTGATTACCAGGTAAACATTTTTCTATTTTGTCTCTATGATTTTTAAACAGCAGAATTTTATGCTGTTTCATCTTCAATTTCCTTTGATTTCATTGTTTAGTCTTGGTAGTTATGATGGATTGTGCCATCACAAAGTTATTTTAATGACCTTCTAGTGCCGTGGAAACTTTGTAGTTCAAAGATGTAATTTTTTCCCATTTTGGAAGAGTAAGGCAGTTAAGTTTCTAAAAACAATTGACAGTTGCTTTACAGTCAGTATGCGGTGCAGTTGGGTACTATCCTACTATTGTAGCTTCTCGTGTGTGCTCCTTAAGTTAAATCAATCATACTGTTTTCTCAGTCATAGTCATTCTGGCAGTTTTCCAAAATCTGGAGCTCAGCACCTACAATATATACAGCTAGAACGCAACGTGCAGCCATGGTGAGTTTTTCAGACTGAAGTACTGCCTCCAGAGATCACCAGAAAACTAGTAATTTTAATTTGTTTAAGAGCATTGCCTGTTGAAATGAACAGCCTCAGCTTAGTGATAAGGTGATAGCTGCCAAGAGGATATGCTGTAGAATGTGTCTTACTCAGTGTTGACCCATGATTTAACAATAAATAAAACACAAAGATAGAACTTACTTCAGTCCCACTATGTGGAAAGCGGCAGGGGAATGCTCAGGAAAAGCAGGGAGGGAGAGACTGAGTTGTTGAAGGTTGGCAGTGACTTTAACATTCAAAAGTGACTCTAACATTACGCTGCAGGTTGTCCCTGTGTGCCTTCCCTCTGGCTCCCAGAAGCACACATTCCTGTCAGCTTCCCACTTACATTACCTGTCTGCCTCTGTGCATTTGTTCAACTCACTAACTCGGTAAACCAGAAGGAATAGTTTTCTGCTGATGTGCAAGCTGAATTGGTTCAACTCCAATAAATCATTCTGACTAAGTGTGGAATTGTAACTTTGATAAGAATGATTCCTGTGCTTTACTTAGTAAGATTAACAGAGAAATCAAGATATATAACATTTGAAATAAGAACTGAAATTCTCAACTAATTTCCTGTTAGTAAATTAATTTCATTAGATGTAGTAGTATGTTCTTCTGCACATTTGCAAAAAAAAAATAATCAATTTTTGTGAAAAAATTTGATGGCAAAGAAAAATCTTATTACAAATACAGGAAATGTTTAGCATTCCTGAAAAATAAATACCTTGGGTTTTTTTCCTTTCCTATTAAAAATTTCCATGGAATTTATCCAGTAGTTTTCAATTAAGTGAGGAAAATTATTAAGAAATTTTTGAGTGGTTTTTGTGCCTAGTTATAAAGATGAATCAGATTTCTTTTTTTTCTTCTATGGTAAAAATCACTGATTGCAGAAATTTTGATGTTGTATAGAAAAACCTTGATTGTAGACTGATAAATATGTTCTATTTACATTATACATCCTGAATGATAGCACATACACACAGGCATATTTTTGCAAAACCTTTTTCTTGTGGTCTACTTGTATCTAACACGGCACATGCTCAAGGATTAACATGATACCAGGATAGAATTTCTCTGTGATAGAGACAGCCCAGTAATTTACAGTCCTCTGGTTGGTCATGGAACATTTGCAGCTGCACAGCTGCAGCCTGAGCCTTCCAACAGAGTCTTGCCTCTGTGCTTTAGACCAGAGCAGGGTGGTTTTATTTAGAGCCATGAGGAAGTGCTTTACTTTCCATGGTCATTTAAGCTCTGGTCTTTCTTAACTAGTATTTGTTGTAGTTGTTGTAGCAGTGCTATGCATGCCTTCGATATCTATTGTTCTTTGTATGTATGGTTAGGCACTGAACAAGAATGTACGTGGTCAGGATCCCTGCTTTGAAGAGTTACAGTCTAAAAAGCTTTTTAGCTTTTAGGAAAAAAAAAAAAAGACTAATTTTAGAAAGGTTACAGAGTAAGAGATGATGTGATATGGACACAGCCTTCCCACCAGTGACTACAATTAGGCAGTTTTTTCACAGGGAGGGAACAGTAGACGCAATTTCTTTCTCTGTCATGGACACAAATTGGTCTAGGTGATTTTTCCTTGCATAAAATGAGGGTGGAAGGCTTCCAGTGTGACATTTCTGTGGGATGGATGTCAGCATTAGAAAAAATAAACAATACGTGGTTCTAAATAACAGAAATGTACGAATTAGCAAATCATTATCCTTCCCTATGTACTCCTCATTCATTTCCTTAGTTTCTAGTGGTGTTACCAAATATATTATTTTATCTTCCTCTGCTGGAGAGCCATTTGATGTTATTCTGAAGCAATGTAGTTATGCCTCTGTGTGCCTTTCTGTCTTCTTATGGAAGGCTATGGTGTATCTTTGCCTTTCTTTACTGATGAAAACACAGGTGTATATGTGTTTTTTAAAAAATAAAACAGAATTTTGCATATCTTGAAAAATAAGAAATGGTTACTATAAATAACTGTGTCCTTATTTATGTAAATTGTCTGTCAAAATCTTGAAGAGACATATTCAAGTATTACAGGAGGATATTTTTTAATCGCTTGGTCTCTTAGACAAAAGTTAAACTTACTAACTTTATTCTTTCATTTTTAGCTTCTCATGTCTGTGTTTGACAACAGCATGAAAACATTTGGGGTTATTGAAAGTGACCCTTTTGACTGGGAGAAGAGTGGAACTGATGGCTCTCTGACAACGACAACAACTTCAACCACACCTCAGTTACACACTCGTCTTACTCCAGCTGCAATTGGGTATGTATGCACATTGTGGTCACTTAAAAAGCAGCCACAGAGTACCAAAAGGAAATTATCTCCATAATTTAGGGGTTTTGTGCAGGATGTTGAATAAATAGAGGAACAGCAGTTTGGGAGCATTTCAAGTATTTGCTTTTTTAGGGTTCCTGTCTGTACTATCCTGAAAGATCAGTACAGCAGACTTAAATTTATGGCAATAAAAAATAGTACCTCAGGAAACTGCATATAATTTGCTAGCCCATCCTTTGCTAAATCGTATTTTGTGAAACTAAATGGTTTGCCCTGAGTTTAACTGCCTGGAAATAAACCCATTGTTTTCTGTAAACTTTGAATAAACTGCTAGCTGCTGTCTCCTTATAACTTTGAAAAATGAATGGACCTTTATAGGAAATTTGGAAATAGCTTTTGGTCATGTTTAAAATATTATGTGGTCTTTGAGACCTTCCATAATTAAGTTGAATGAGATGTGATGTTTAGTAATACCCATACTCATCTCAGGAAACTGGAGAATAGAAGAAATGTTTATGGATGAGAAGGAACATTTTGTGCCTGTTCTGGGCCTTGAGTAGATCAGCTTTTTATCCAAGAGTCACAAAGGTCGTGACATGGGAGTTTTGACAGTGTAGTAAGGCTGAAAATAGCTAGAATTTCATGAAGAATGTATTGAATTCCCAGTATTTCAAGGTAATTAAAAAAAAAAAAAGTTAAAATAAATGTCAGTCAAGACATTAACTGGTGTTAATATTACACAGGTGTACAGTGTGCGCTGTTGAACACACTGAAGTTGACAGGGATTTTGCATACGATTCAGCCCCATTATCACACTAAGCATCACATTGGAGTTATCAATAGTCTTGGCTGCGGTTAACAATTTTGGTGGCTATAAAGAAATGACTTTTAATTGACCTCCCAACCATTCATTTTTTAGATATAGCGTTGCTTCAGTTTCAGAATACTAAGCTAAGCCTTAGCCCTATTTAGCCCCAAGTCAATGGTGCTACAGAACTTCAATTAAAATGTCCTGTTAGTGTTATGCTTATAAGCGTAGTGATTAAAACTGTTTAAAAATTTAGTCTGCTGAGTGATTTCTCTTCCTTACACAGTATGTTTTGTTTTTCTACCAAATTTTGGGGGAAACTATATTATGAAAGTAGCCCATTCGGGTTTTTTTAATAGGAAAATATGTGTAGAAGAATCAGGAGCATAGCTGAGCCTGGACGTGATCTGTTACAAATTTGCTGAGAAGTTACTTCAAAAACATTCATAAAACAGCTTTTAAGTGATTGGGTTTTCATTTCACCTTTTGTTATGTGCCTAAATTAAAGAAATGTGAATTGTGAAAGCCAAGAAGTAGGGGGTATTATATTAAATAATTTACAAGATTTAGTTTTCTACAGAAGCATACCTTTACTTGAAAGGTTTTTTTCTTTTAATAGACTAGAAAATAATTGCAAGAAACACATTAGAGTCTCAAAATTTTTACCTTTCCATTTTTTTTTTTAAACTACTTTTGTAGAATTGCCAATGCCACTCCTATCCCAGGAGATCTGCTGCGAGAAAACACAGATGAAGTGTTTCCTGATGAACAGCTCAGTGATGGAGAGAATGGTATTCCAGTTGGTGTCTCACCAGAGAAACTACCTGGATCCCCTGGGCATCAGCGTCCTCAGGAGAAAGACGTTTGGGAAGAAATGGATGCAAACAGAAACAAAATAAAACTAGGGATCTGTAAGGTACTTGCAATTCTGCATTGTGTATACCACCTTTGAACAGTTTCCTGTCCTCATAGTGCACATAAGATATAATAAATAATGCAGTCTTATTAATATCGATTAGCCAGAATGGTCTAAGAAAACGAGATTTATGGTACAGCTAACACATTTTATTAGAGCAACTTACGTACTGGAACAAGCAGACAAGCCTTTGGGCCTTGTGCCACTTTATCAGGTCTTTATGATGAATGGTATATTGCTGATAATTTGAGATTCTTTGCAGTTTATTCATATTCATGTTCTTCAGACACAATTTTGATTCTGAATCACTGAATGAAAGCAAAGTAAATTTCCTGCATCTTGCATGTGTGGCAGTCAGATATTGAATATACAAAACTGAATTTAATGTTATTCTTCAATTGACAGGTTGGCAGTGTGATTGGCAGTATCCATTTACTTCACTTGGTGGTTTTGTGTCCATAAGATACGATACCTTTGTACTGATCCAGAGTGGTTCATCGGCTAGTCTTTAGAAGGGAATGCTGCTTTATTTTGAAAAGTAGTCTCTGAGAAATGATTCCTGTCTCCCTTGCTCACAATCACAAGATTTTATATTCTGACAAATATAGCCCTGTTTGATTATATAAACATATTTATTACATGAAGAGGAATCTGGTACTGAAATGTTCTTTAGCTAGGAGAACTGTCTAGTTTGAGGCTGTTACTTCTTTACTAGAAAAAAAAAAACATTGTGGGAGAGAATATGGCATGGTGTCTATTTTCAAATTTTCTTACTTGTTTGTTTTTTACCAAGGAGGGAGAAAGATGATTATTCTGGTTTAAACGAAGGCAATTTCTATTAGCTATACCTGTTCAAACTAAGGATGATTGTGATTTCCCAGCTCTACATCATAACTAGTCAGTGTACAAGGTGCAATGCAATTTAACTAAAACAGTTCTGTCACAGAAATATCTAGTAGATTTAGTGTATAACAGTGTTACATGGTCCAGAGAATCATAAAGACAGCTTAGAAGCTAACTTCTTTTTAATAAGAGCACTTGAGTATAAAGCAGACCGAAGAACATACCAAGTGTCAGGTTTCAGACCATTATTAAAGAAAATTTCAGAGATCAATATGAAATATCAGAGTAAATTTAAGTGTATTATTAGGCTTTTGGGACTCTTGTTCTCAGACCTACCCAGAACTAGTATATTACTATTATTTTGTCAGTTGTAGGTGTGTGCTGAAGAGCATATCTAAAGTACATTAACTATGGCATAAACTTAAGGACCATTCCAAACACAAATTGGCTTATCACAGGCTAAAAACCTGGATGGTGTCCACCATGTAGTACCTTGTCTTCCTCTGTTTTGACACTCCTAGTAAGTTATATTTTTACTTTACTTTTTGAACAGGCTGCCACAGAGGAAGAAAACAGCCATGGGCCAGTGAACGGAATGCTTAACGCACCAAGTCTTGGTTCTCCAATTCGTGTTCGCTCAGAGACCACCCAGCTAGACAGAGATGTCCCACTGGTGCGAAAGTTACGTTCAATTCACAGCTTTGAACTGGAGAAACGCCTGACATTGGAGTCTAAGCCAGATACTGATAAATTTCTTGAGATCTGGTAAAGAAATTATTTTGTTCTTATGCTTAGACCTTTTCAGAATATGTGGTTAAGATACTGTCATCTTTCCTCTATTGTGTGAAAACCAGGAATGGAGCTACTGGGTTATGCTTATGCAAGCTACAGCAAAGTATTTATTATGTTCATAATGTGGCTGGATAATGGATGTTACCACTTGGCAGCTTCTTTAAAAAAAGATTAGTGCTGGTATACAGTTAAAGCTGGACTTCCACACTTGAGAATTTTTTATTTCAAGACCTATTGGTCTAACCCTGGTATTTATTACCTTTTTCTTCGGTGGGATACTCTTGACAGTCAGTACAACTCATCCTAAATAAAAAATGATGACATCAGGTGCTCAGTAGAGGTAACATGGAATTAGATTATATGAAATAAGGACAGTTTACAAGAAGTGGTGTTACGAAGTTAGAAGTCTGTCTGCATGCCGCAGGTTTAGTTATGCCCAAAGGTGTTGCAGCAACATTAAAAAAGTCTTGATAGAATTAAAATTAAAATGGCAATTAAAGGCAGAGAGAGACAGATATATGAGAACAGGTTCAATCAGTTTGCTTATATGTAGAAAAAATAAGGGGAGAAGGACACAGTGAAATCTAGCTGAAAAGCAGAGGCTGAGTGGGGACAGTGGAAGACAGCTGAGATGCTAACAGTGGCAAAACCTTTCTAAATATGTCATAGGAGGGTTAGGAATTTGTTTGATGAAGCAAGTTATGCAAAGCCCAAGTAAGGAATCAAAACAATCAATAACATTGGTCTTGAAAGCATCTACTAACTTCTGCTGGAGACATCTGTTTCTTCTGTTCTGCTTTGAATCTCTGCTTTGTAGCATAAATTCAGTCCAGTGGGCATCTGGTGGTAGCCTCACCACTGAGCTGATATCCACTCACTATGCTCCCTTCTGGTAATTACATTTACAATACAACATGATAGATTACAATTACACTTACAATGTGTGCAAATTTCTAAGACCATCCACCCATTTTTACTTGCCATCAGAGTTATTTGTCTCAAATTGTGGATTTTTCAACCATTGTAGATTCTTCTAAAATATGACAACAAGTTTTTATATGTCTAGTTTTCCTCTACTGAAATAATTTAATTCATTCTTAACTAAGTCACATATTATCTTCTTTTCTTAAGTTTGGAGAAGATGCAGAAAGACTTGAATGCTGCGGCAGAGCCTCCTGTTGCTGCTGTTCCTCCTCTTTCTCAGAAAACACCCATTCCTGCTCCTGTAACTGCCCGTATGGACCATGTTTGGCACTATGATGAAGAATACCTTCCAGATGCTTCAAAACCTGTGTCAGCTAGCTCTCCAGAACATGTTGATGGTGTTATTAGCAATGGATTTGTAGCGGTCAACTTAAGTTCCTGCAGGCAGGAGGTTGATTCTAAGGAATGGGTGATAATAGATAAGGAACGGGACTTGCAGGACTTCAGGACAAATGAAGCTTTAGGTCACAAAACAACTGGAAGTCCCTCAGATGAAGAGCCAGAGGTACTACAAGTTCTAGAGGAGTCCCCTCCAGAAGAACAGCCCAGACAGGGTGGTTGGGCAGGAAACAGTGTCCATGCCAAGAACCAAACCTCAGGGGTGGAGTTTGTTCTAGCCATGGAGTGTCATCCTGCTGCTTCCGAACAGCTTACAGATAAATTGGAACTTCTGTCTGGAGCTGCTGGACAGCTTCTTGCAGCCACCCCTACAAGTCCTATGGAAGCTCAAGCAGAAGGAGCACTCACTCCGGTAAGAGAAATGGCTGCTATTTTATTAAACCTCTCTTTATTCAGAATTACATGATGAGACAGTAAGGCAAAATGCTGTGACTGCAGTAGTGTAGCAGAAATTCCTAGTTTCATCAGATATGGGACTTGATTCTTGAGGAGTGATCTTCCATGTTCTGTTAATGAGCGTTTACATTCTCTCATGGCAGTGGCTATTAGTTCTGCAGGTATGTTCCACAGAACTAGCCTCAATCAAAAAAAAAATTATATATATATATATGTACACACACAAACAAGCTCCTTAGGAATTGATTCCTAGTCAGTGAGAGATACACATGCAAATATATATATTTACATTTGCAGTACAGAAACGTAAGATGACAATGAATGTGTAAAGCACTGCTACAATGTTTCACGTGTTTCAGGAAAAGCCTAAATGGCTGAAATCAAAGAACCAGAGTTACTTGCTCCTCACCATCATCGATGTAGTGTTTTCTTTTGGAATTCCATTTGTTTCTTCTGAAATTTCTAGTGGTTCTTTTACAAACAACTTGTTGGCTTTTATAAATAGTTGCTACTTCTGACTTCCAAGATATTTTTGCAACCACTGCTTTGCTCCCAGAATTTTCTCTTCACTAAGACAGATTGGTTTGCTTCCGTTGCATCCTCTTCTTTTTGTGTTTCTCCATCTTTTCTAAAGAATTCTCATTTCTACAGTTTTTGAACATTTACTTTTTTTCTTCTTTGTCACTGACTTTACTGAAGGAGGAAGTGAGATTAATGGTTAAGTGATTTGGCATCAGCTCCTGATTTTGTTTCTCCCCTTTTATGAGTAGAAATTGTGTCATTATGATATAAAGGGCAATTCTTTCAAGCTCCTTTGAGCGAAGAAACCTGGCTGTACTTCTTCCTCACTTACCACCACTTCCTGTGAAGGTTACAGCCAGCTCATTAGAAAACGAAACTTGTCACCTACACTCATTTATTATAAAGTGTGGAATATCCTTTATGGTGAAAACGTAATTAACTATAGCTGTACAATAAAATTTCAAATACACCTATGTTCTCATGGAAAATACAAGATTGTATCTTTCATACAAGATTGTAGTCACTTTGTGAATTACGCAGTTTAAGGAAGATTCATTCAAAATACAGAACTGTATTAAACAACAGAAGATTTTTGAGATTTAAGTTGAAATATTAGTTGCGTGAAGTTTTTGATTGGTTAAAAACTTCTAGAGACTAAAAATTAATTTAAATTGCTCGGTTGATTTCAGTTGTTTGATTTTTGTATTTTAATGTCAGTTTTAGTAAAGCAGACAAGAAAGAGCAACACAGTCTTGTACAAAATACTAATTATTGGGTGTGTTTATTTTGAAAGCTATTAAAAAACAGCTTTCAATTTTGTGTGCAAATGCACTATCCCACTTTATACAAATTTGGCTCTTTTTGGGGAAACAGCTATTTTACTTAAAACTGAAAGTAGAGGTGATATAAACATCATGTACTGCAGTGCAAATAATGGACAATATCTGGAAAGGAAGAAGCTTCTAAGCGTGGGAGCAGCAATAGTTATAAACAAGGTCAACAAATTACAAGATGTATTGCAAGAAACACTGGTTGAAGTAGACACTGGGGTAAGATTATAATTTAGTCTGGCTTTGCAAGCAGGTACGGGATATTTGCCATGACCTCAAAAATGGGGAGAGTGAATATGATTTATATTATCCTGGAAGGGCAAGTGTGGATAACTGGCTAGCTGAAAAAGTTCACATAGACATAGTCCAGCTGGCTGGACAAAAACGCACATCACTCTCAGCTTATCTGAAGTAAAACAAAAATACACTATCCTTGGCTGTTCTTGTTACGCAATAACGGGAAGATCGCGGTGGGAAAAGAATGTTACAGGTGGGAACAGATAACTACAGAAGAGAAACTAGGGGCGGGCTTGGTATTTAGGCAACTAACCAATAATGAGCTTAACTTTTGTAATATGTATGAGCTAATTATAAGAAGGCATAAAAGGTGACTGTAAGGCACAATAAACGAAGTCTGCTGATCACTCATATTGAGTGACTGTGTCTTCCCTCCGTCGCGACAGGCAAGTAGTGCTGTGAGGGCAAGATGACTGGCAGGAAGGAGCTCACTGTTTTGAAGGTGTGTCATGTGGAATTGAAACGATAAATAGAACTGGGAATAAAGAAAACAAATTATTTGGCTGATTTAGAAACTGGGAACAGAGTGTGTCTATGCAGTATGTCTATTCCAACTGTAATGCCAATTTGCGGTAGTATTCCCTCTACTTCATTAGCCCTTGAAAGTCCAGGAAGATATTTGGAGGCGAGTTGTTCTTTCTGTCCTTCGTTGGTGGTATTTCACTTCATAAAAGTTACTTAAATATTCCTTGAGATGGGTACTGGAACCTAGCTGTTCTTTTAGGTGAGTGTCCTAGTCACTTCACAGGGAGACAGTATACATATGCCTCTTCATACAGTATTTCTGTCTGTTCCAGAGACCTGGTGACCTTTAGGAGCTGTTTGGCAGAGTCCTTTTTCTTCTTCCTCAAAGCATTTACCCACCTGAAACTGTTCTTTGAATGGGATTCTTGTTTGCGGATCAGATGTTCTTGTTCTTTAGTAATTTTATCTAGGTAGTGCCTTCCTGACAATACAAGTAATAGGTGAAGGGTCATATTTTACTTTTGTGCTGATTTAATGATATTGCACCAGTTACTAAGAGCAGGTTGGGATCCAAGAATGTAAGGTTAGGACCATAAATCAAATTACTTAAGTAATGATAAAAGGCGTTAAAAATACATGTTGAAATTTTAGTAGTATAATAGCTTAATATAATTTGTGAAACCATTTACTCATTTCAAATGGTTTGAAACTGTAGGAGGTCACCCCTCACGGTCATCATGCTTATGAGTATGCCTCCCATATGGATTTCTAGTGATCCGCTTCACTATCACTTAGGAGAAAGTGTGATGAATTACATTCTTTGAGCTTATTCTAATAGGTTTGTTAAATATGCAAGCAATTACTTCAATGGTGAATAAATAAAATAGTTTTCCTGTTTTATATATGTTTTTTTATTTTTACTTTGATGATTCTTCTGTCTTTCAGGGCTTTATTGCTCACTATTTTAGTAGTAAGTAGTAGCAAGGATGTTTCTATATGAGAAACTAAAGCTTCATATACTCACCCATAATTTTATTTTCTCCTGGAGAAAAGAAATTGCTGGTCTGCAGTCCCCCCATTTGTAGGTAAATGTTCTTCCTGAAACTGTGTGTGTACACAGACTTCCTGTAATTGATGGTAATATCACTTCTTACCCATTTCATGCAGCATCAGCATTCTAATGGCAATGTTAAGTTGTAGCAGTTCAGGAAGGAAAACTGAACTCAAAAAATAAGGGAGAAGTTATTGGCTTGGAGATGAGCAAGTTTCAGGCATTAAAAGATAGAGCAAATTATGCTATCTATTATGAAAAAAACTCTGCAGGTAAGAGAACTAATTTTCATGTTAACAGTCACGGTTTTCCAGTTGCAATACAGATTCTGTGTGCTACCAGCAAATACCAGTTTGATCTGGCTCTGTCATGGGCGCATGGTCACGTTCCTGTTGATCTATTCAGAGCATGCTAGGGTGTATATGCTGGCTTCATGCTTTCCTGATGGCTCTGTGTTGACTTTGGCTGCAGGAAGACAGACAGTACCTGATTTACTGTAATATCTGGTGGTATAACATTAATCTGTCAAAAGAATTAGAACTGATCTAGACTAGTGGTGAATTTATATTGGAGCAGCACTTTACATCATACAGCTCTAGTTTAATTTTCCTTGAGCTGGTACTAAGAGCCTAAAGCTGGACTTGCTGTGTTGTTGAACCATGACCTCAGTTATTTACTGTGTTTGTAGGTTTTAACAGTTGGACTTGATCACCTATTGGGGTTTAACCCCAGCGAGAAATCAAGCACCACGCAGCCGCTCACTCACTCCCCCCAACCCCAGAGGGATGGGGAGGGGAATCAGGAAGGAGTGCAAAACTCGAGGGTTGAGATAAGAACAATTTAATGATTTGGATAAAATAAAATAGGAGGGGGGAAAAACCCACAGCAATAATAATAACAATTATAGTGAAAAGGAGGGTGAAGGGGAGAGGAATAAAATCCAAAGGGAAGGGTAAAAAAGCAAGTGATGCACAATACAGTTGCTCACCACCCACTGACCAGTGCCCAGCCAGTCCCTGAGCAGCCAGTTGGCAGGCCCGGCCGACTCTCCTCAGTTTATATATTATACTACCTTCTATGGTATGGAATATCCCTTTGGCTCGTTCGGGTCAGCTGTCCTGGCTGTGGCCCCTACCAATTTCTTGTGCCCCTCCAGCCCTCTGGCTGGCAGGGCCTGAGAAACTGAAAGGTCCTTGACTCAGTATAAACATTACTTAGAGACAACTAAAAACATCTGTTGTCAACATTACTCTCACACCAAATCACAAACAAAAACCACAGCGCTGCACCAGCTACCGAGAAGAAAATCAACTCCGTCCCAGCCGAAACCAGGACATCATCTTAAAGGTCTTTTCCAACCCAAGTGATTCTACGATTCTACTGAATTGCAGTGAACTCCACACAATGCATGCACAAAACTTTGCAATGTATATTTGTCAAGGAGATATTTCAGCAAAGAAATAATAATGGCATTGAAGTAATAGAATATGTAACAGCTAATTCCATTTTTATCTTCAGTTTAAATTAAACTATAGTTTGCTCTGGTCAAACTTTGTTGACAACCTAATACCGTGCGTGTGTGTGTGTGTGTATATATTTATTTACACACAAACACGCACACACACATGTGCATGCATGGTTAGAAAAGAGGTTTGATTGTATGGATCTATTTATTTTTATTATTTAGAAATATTACTGAAATGAGTATTTTTGTACATCGAGGTACTAAGTTATATCAAAAACTTGCTCTTAAATTTACATTTATTTCTGAATTCCAAGTTGTTTAATTTTCATGTACCCTCTGTTCTCGGTTGATGCATTTGTGAGATACTGGAAATACGCTTTCTTATTTTTTTCTAGTTGAGAGACAGCTATGCATTATGGAAACCAAAGCTTTAGGACTGAGACAATTCAAAATACCTTTTCATTAGGTACTAAAATGCTTGATAGGTGCTCTGTTTTCAAGACACATAGAATTGCAAATACCATGGTAGGAAACAGAAAATGACCTTCATGAAGATTAGAGATATGGAAACTTTTTGCAGTCTTCATGGTTTTGTTTAAATATACTTGGAAGAAGGGCTTGCAAGCTGTATATAGCGATCTCATTTGCAGGTATTTGGATGTGTCACCATCAGATACTTATTCAGCACTGGAAAAGGTCTTGCAAAAGATCAGTTGGTTTCAGAGTTGTATGTCAAAGCTATAGGTTTATTAGAATCATCAATAACCAATTTGAAAATGTACTTTCTCTAAAATGATTAGTTTGGAACACTTTACAGCTCCTGGTCTTTATTTTTTCTTCCCTTTTCTCTAAATGCTTGAGTGATGTACTTCAATATGAAGCAATCGCTCATGGATTCTTCAGGCCAGCGTATCCTTCCAGTTCAATCCTATATTTGGGATATTTCATCAAAATTATTTAGTACTAATCTTACTGATTAATCCTGTCAGCTATAGTTCTTAATATGTGCTGCTATAGCTGTAGTTACACAGTCACATTTCTAAACCCTGCAGTGGGTGTATATGCTAAAAATACAGTCATCTCAGAAAACAATGCTGTTGCAGGGATGTGCTAAGCATTTGCAAGGACCAGTCAACAATCAATTAGTTTGTGTACACAATGCCCTTGGAACAGACTATGTTAGTTTATTAAATATGCCCCAGATTTTTACTGACTGATTGACTGAAGGTAGGAACCAGCTAGAGAAAGGATGATGACTTCTGATTTTGATACTTGATTTTTAAAAATTGATGGAAAATGTGAAGATTAGACTTAAGATGCCTCTTAAATTGTCAGCTTTTAACCTGTGAGGAACTTGTGAATATGGTCTTCTAAGAAAATGTATCTAGGCAAGACATAAACAAGAATTATTAAAATATTGATTTATAAACCTTATTTTCTTCCCCGCCATGTTGTTCTCACAGCTCAACTCATCTCATGTGCTGCATTTCTCCACTCCAAGAATTTCAAGTCCCATCCTCCGCACCATGAGCCCTATAGCCTATCTATCCATCCACTTGGACCCTCTGAAAGAGGCTGGTTTACCAAGGAGTCAGTCAGCTGAGAGCCACTCCTCTTCCTCCCGCTCAACTGGTCGTAGGCAGCTTCCAGTCATTCCCTGTGGCAACAAGTTCCCCCCTGCCATTTGCATCTCAAAAGCACAACTTCAGCAGGTGAATAAGCCTTGTTTTCATAAAAGTGACTGCATTTTAGCAGTCATCTGCAAAGTTTAACATTTTCAGTTGCTCTGCACAGTCCAGTAGTAGGCATATGCTAATCATACTGCTATACCCAACATCCAAAAAAATATTTTGAAAGATCAATTTGGGGAATAAGAATGGATCTTGTCCAGGACTAGAGTCAGGAGTACTCTATGAGAAAGATACTGTCCCACTTAGAAGAGGTAGTATTAGAGAGAGAGGAATATTGAAGGAGGTTGTGGTCTGGAGCATCAGCCCTCTCTGGATGTTCTGGAAGATAGACTCACTTCCTCAGAGGGATTTTCTGTTGGAAAAGGTAGGATTATAAATTCTGGAAAAGTTTTGTTGCTTCTTTCAAAACTAAGATTAAAATCTCACTTTTTTTATGTGTTCCTATAATCAGTACCAGGTGGATTTTGAATGAGGAACACATATTAAAATTTGGACTACCTTAAATCATTTTAATGTGAGGAAAAATATCTAGAGATAGTGGAATTGCTACTTGGGGAATGAACAAATAATGAATTGTTCCACTGCTTGCAGTATACAAAGCAAAGATGGCAATTATCAGGAGTCATAGCTAATGAAAATGTCACTAGAGAAAGGGGACTTCTCATAGTTTTGTATTCACAGTTCATTTCAACATGAGAAAGATGAAGGCTTAGAATCATAATTGAAGTTAATCATAATTTGTCTGTTAGTCACAAAAATATTGAAATTTGCTAAGCAGCATGAGCTTGCATTGACTGGTAAAACAGTATGACATAGCATTAATGCATAAGACCCTAACATATCATCATCATTTTACCATTAATATTTCATTTGGATTATATTTTGTGTGCCTTTTATTTCTAATGTATTTTTTCAGTATAAATATTTCTATATTTATATAGACTTCTTTTTTTTCAGTGAAGCATGCACAGGAGTATTGATATTAAAAGTAACCATCAACATTAGCTTCTTTCAAACTTCCACAGGATCAGTGTTGAGTGATAACAAGGCAAACAAAGCAGCTAGTGTCAACATTTTGTCTGTTAACTCAAAAAGCAGTGTTTTTTTCCAGCAACTCCTGGCTGCTTTTTATCTGAATATAAAAAAACCAGTTCTGTCCTCGATGTATGGAAATGGAAAAAGAGTAGCTCCCAGATGTTCATTACTGTGAACTTTATGAGATACCAAAATACCACATTCTTCATGATGACTGACATATTGACTAGCGCAAAGGACTTAGAAGAAATTAACTCATGAAAAGTTAAGCTTCAGCATTTTTCAGGATTAGTTTGTATCCCAGGATGCAAAATGGCCTCTAAATTTTTTTTGCCTGTATATGGATGATTTAAATTTTCCAATTGGAATGAATTGCAGGTATAATTAGCAAACTGCTCACAATACTCAAAGAAAGTAGGTTGGCAGTGAGGGTCTTCTCTGGCTTCTTTAGTACCCAACAAATGAATAAAGCTGCAATATTAATATGAGCTGCAAAGTGATACACTTCCTTGTCATGTGAAAAAGAACTGGTATTGTGTCAGGTGCTGCTGCTACTGAGTGGAGTGAGGATTACATGTAGCATTCTCAGCCTCCTCTTTCTTTTTACCTGGTAAGTCCATGACTGCTGTGTTCCTTTTCAAGCTGTGGTTTTGAAACTCCTGACTGTTGAGGATTTAACTTCCAGTTTTTCATTTACTATGGAAACTACAAGCACATGATTCTTTAGTTCATTCCAACAATGAAGGCCTCGTGTACTTCATGGCTTACTGAAACGCTGAAATACTTCTTCAAGTGTTTCTCTTTTCTACAGTGCAGTAATGTTAGGTATTTAGCAAACTGGAAGTTCCAGCAGCCTGAAAGATGAATATGCATGTTAATAAGCTAAAGCTTTTCTCTAGTTTAATATTAAAAATAATTTGTATGTAATTCTATATTGTTCTATATAAATATTTGGTACTGAATATATGTTTGTGTATTTCATGCTGGTTGCAATTTGGTTCAATGTTCATAACTCATGAATTGCAGAGGTCAGGGATCTGTGCTGTTGAATTTAGTTTCCTGTATTAAAAAATAAAAAATGATACGTTTGTTCCTGAAATCAAGCAAAGGGATTTTCTTTCCTCATTGTTGATGAGTGAGGGTTCGGAAGCTATAGCCCACCTCCCTCTAGTTTGACATCAGATAGAGGAGGTCATGAAATTTCTGTATATTCCGTGCTCCCTAGTGCAGAGAGGGTGTGGGATGTAGGTTTACCTTTACAATATAAGACATATGATAGAGAACTGCTCCCTTGCCATATATATGTTATGTAAAAGAATTGAAGTATTTTGCTTCAACTCTCTGTATTTACTCAGCTTGCAGCATAGAAGAGCCTGGCAGCATTAGAGCTGACAAAAACCAGAATGAATGCTTTGACTGTACTTGAATCTGAAGAGTGGGGCTAGAGGGCTATTAGCGTCATGTGCCTCTGTAGCATGGTCAAATTGTACGGCAAATCCTCTTGAAACATAACCTTTTCCTTTCTGTGAATTTTTCAGTCAGGTAAGTTCTCTGAACTCTGCTCATTAGAGGACTGCATAGCGTGTTGTGTGAGGCCAATGGAAAAGGTGATGTGATGGCAGCAACTATACTGGCCAGGGCTGTGTATGAAGAGACTGCTTAGGTAGACATTGTGCTAAATGTGTAACTGTGTCTTGAGAAACAATCAAAATAAGTGGTCTCAGATGTTGATCTCTGTGGTTTCTCAGCCTGAGTTCTTCAATAAGATAGTAAGCACCCCTTCTAGCCACAGCAGCCAGCTAAAATACTTGTAAACTGGCTGCTATACAGTCAAATTCAGCCCTTAACAAAGGTGGATTTTGTATTTTTTATTTTTATTTTTGGTCATGCTGGCATATTTTCATTTTGTGAATGTGCTTAATGGGACATGTACAAGGGGACTAATTTTAATCTAATGATTTTGTGGTTATTCATTGTGTTAGGGAAGGATAATCTGTGTGTCTCAGGTTAAGCAGTTGAAATTAGTTGGCACTTACACAGATATTTTATGTCTTAATTTTCTGAAATTTCTACCTTACTGGAACATTTTAAAAATTATTTTGTAGCTATATAGACATGTTATTAGTTACAAAATGCTCTGAAATCTTCCCACACAAGATGCTATGGAAATGCAAACCATCATATTCATATCCAGGATGAGAAATAATATACTGATCTGAGTTGAAAAATTTACCTTAATTTTTAAGCATCTCACTGGAATTCAGGGACCTATGGAAGAATAAGGTAAGACTTCTTGACGTGTTCAAGGGGTATTTAGAGAAAGAATGCATATCCTTTATCATTGTAACTTTATTTTGGATGTTTTAGGTTTATAAGCCAGGAGTGCACGTAAATGTTGTAAATTTTGCCATTTTTTATGAACTAGTTTTGGCAGGTTTCACTAGTCTGCAATAGCAAGAGATGAACGTTTACATTGGTTTTCACATTTAACAATCCCTTTTAGAGCCACAAATAAACAAACAAAACCCTAAAGATGCTCCTCTCTTGTTACAGTGTTCTTTTAAAATTATTTTTGGCATCGGCATTAACTTGAAGTTTTCATGTCTGTTAGGATCTGCCTTTGGTATAAAGAAGAATTAAAAATTACACTATGTTAGGGTAGCTTTTCCTTCAATGGAAACTTCACACGTTGTAAAATAAGAAACAAACAGTTGAGGACAAGCAGTCAGTATAAATGCCTTGGTTTTTTTCAAATAGTGTGTTGCCTGTAGAGAGAACATCCATGTTTAATGACAGAACACTCTTGGTCATTTTTCTGCAGGTTTCAGAAGCAGCAGAAAAGTCATAGTGAAGGTCAGGACAATAAATTAGCCTTCGTAATAGCATCCACATACACCGATCATGTAGGAAAAAAACAACCAGTAAAAAGTTAATAATTGTTTAAAATGTCCATGTCTTCTGGAATCCACAATACTTTTAAGATTCCCAAAATTGATAACCACATGGTTCATCTGTTCTTGTCTGTCCTTGAAGTGGCCGATTTTTAATTTTCTTAAAAAAAATCTTATCCCAAACCTATGTGAATTACTACATTTTTCTAGCATCATAATTCCATTAACTTGGAATAAGTAAAGATAATTCAGGAAAGCTAAATGGTCTGTGGGATTTGCCATGGAGGGCTGCTCAACTCTGGTGTCAATAATTGTTTCCATGATGACAAGTCATGCAGTAATATTCTTGCAATAAGTAGGTGGTTACAATTCAGAGCGTAATGGCCAAGGACTAATGATTATTTCTCATGTAATTAAGGTATAATTGATCTAATTAATAAATATTGTATATAAATAATTGCAGATATTGTCCATCCATAAGAGAATCTTCAGTTAAGATGTATTTATCTCTTAAAATCTTTTTCCTGCTATCATTAAAATCGCATATAATACTAGTCCAACTAGAATTACAGGAAAAAAAAAAATCTTTATTTGGAGTTCGTGAATGTGTCAGCATCTTAGCATTTTCTCCTGGTTAGATAGGTCTGTCATAGGGAAGGAGTAGACAAAATAGGGAAACAACTAAAATTAGGACAAGTGCTCTGTGGGGGTCTCTAATATTTCTTAACTGCCACAACATGATTTTTGAAAATCAGTTCAGTTTCAAATTATTATTAAAATTTCTAGTATTGGGCAACTCTACACTGTTGCTCTACATGAGCCACAGGGATGTGTTTACATATTACCTATCTACAAATGTAGAGCTCTTCTGACTGCTTTCAGGCAGCTTCTAGAGACAGAATATATGTAGACAGCTTACAGATGGGCTAAAGTGATACTCCCTTATTGGTGTATCTAATCTTAGTAATCAGGCTAGCAACCAAAACAGAATCAGAACAAACTGGTGGTGCCTTTGTAAGTATTTTTAAGGAGCTTGCAACATGCATTATACTGTAGATCACTTGAGTGCTTGGATGGAATCAGCCGTGTTATAACTGCTTCATGGAGGTGTGCTTTTACATTTATCATCACTCCTGTTCACAGAGGCAAGGCTATGTAATATAACAGGCTCCCAAAAGTTCTAGGTATTTCATTTTTAAAAGATAAGCTGGATTCTAATCGCATCTTTGTGTCTGTAAACTTTGTGACTATAAAACCTTGTGTGCAGAGGACAGAATATATGAAAAGACACTGTAAGAAAAGAGAAGGACTCTTAGTATAGATAAGACACTTATCTCTAGGTCTGTCTTCTCTAAAGGATATCTATTAAACATGCTTATAAGCAAACTGAAAGCAGCTAGTTCTTTATGTGAATTACAACTACTGTTGGTGGTAGTGCACTGTGGGCAGGAGAAAACCCGTAATGCTTTCAAATAGATCCTGACAATTCTGAGGAGAGATATTAAGAAAATTTTAATCTGGATTTCAAGATTGAAAATTAAATTTTATGTGTACAGTAATTTTAATTCTTCTGAAATTAGCATGTGTATTAAAATTATACTTGCAGGGTTTCATCAGTTTTTCTGGTATGTTTGACTCATCCATAGAAATTTTAGTGTTCACAGATTCTCTCCCTTGCAAACATAACATAACTGTGGGCAATGTGCTAATGTAGTGCCAGTCTTATAACTGGATAGAACTGGATTTAATTTATTTCAACATACAAATGAGTGGATTCACTATCTGACTGGAGGATCACAAGTCAGGAAGACTTAATTTTGATATGGTTGTTTTTTTAATGTGTTGCTGGAGCTGCTTTTTTAAAGAATGTTGCTGTTTGAACATGAAACATACTTTTACCTTTGCAAAAAATCAAAAATATAGTGTAAATGGCAAAACTGAAGCATAAATGTAGCACAACAGTAACGTGAATTACCGATACTTTGTGATGACCCTTTATTGGAATTGATAAGTTGGAGAGGAATATTCAGTATTAATCTAAACAGTAGTAGCCAGACCCCACTGTTGTTACGCATAAAAGCAAGTTTTATGTGATTGAGTCTCTTTTTCATGACAGAGACTCTTTACTTGAATTGAACCTGGGTTCAGAATAGAGCATTTCAAATGAATTTTCCAAAGGAGATACTGGGTTAAAAAAACAAACAAACAAAACCAAAAAAAACCCCAAAGCCCCAAAACCCCCCAAGTACTGGCCCTTAATGTGTAAAAGGTGTAGTGTGGCTTTGAAAATGAGAGTTCAGGGTTTTCCTGAGGAAGTATTAGCCTGTGTTTTTATTGTTTCTTAAAATTGCAGGTATTCTCTCTGTAGGGACAGTTATTAACGTAGAGCTTAGCTTCAAAAAGATCAAATGTAGTAAAAATTGTTTCTAAACTAAGAAAAATATATACTAATACATTTCTCACAGCTAGCTGCTGAAACAAAGCAAGGTTTACTTAAAGATGCTTACATCATTATTAGCTATGATATTAACAATAACAGTAATAATAGTAACAATAAAATGAAAATATTTTAACTGCATTTTATATACCAAAAGTGGTTGCACCATTAATTAAAAAATAAATGTCACTTCGTATTTAATGTTTCCTCTATTAGAGGAGGAACCTTCTCATTTGTGGTGTTGTATTGCGCTTCTTAACAGAGTACCTAAGTATACTTGAGCAGCACAGTCCCTAAATATGCTTGAACATAACCTCTCATGGAGAACTAATTCACATCCTATTGAAGATTGTTAGATGTTTTACAAAATCTAGATTTAGAAATGCTAAATATATTATTATATTTATTTCTAATTCTATAATATTATTTATATTTTATAATAATATTATATTGTATCATTATAAATATATACTTATTCACCAGCTTTCATACTAAAACCACAGTCTTCATGGAATCGGTAGTTTCCAACTTCCCAGAGGAAAAAGTCTCGAATTGGCCAAGCTTCTGAAAATAGTTCTTCATCTCTAGACCTTTTGTGACTTTAGAAAATAGCCATGGTAAGGTAGGAATTCAGTTTCTGTAAACAAGGAAATAATAGCATGAGATGGGAAGGCAGAAATAGGCTTTAGTTGCCATCTTCTCACATCTCTGAACTGTTCGTTAAGGCAAATTCATCCTTTCTTTGTTAGAAAAAGCCTGTTTCTGTGGAACTCAAGAAAAATATTACAATACTGGCCCATTTTTAATAGGAGTATATGGCAGGAGTATTGTGTGAGTGTTATGAAGTAACAGCCTGGAAGCACCACTGCTTCCCAGTTCTCCAACAATGTAAGTAAATGTCGAGAATGTTCTTCAATTGGTTTATGCACTATATAGCAGTTTCAAATTACTTGAGTACTTGTTTTAGTCACATTACCAAACTAATTAGCCACTTATCACAATGACAGTCATTCTCTAAACACAATTAAAGATACTACTTTTAGAGCAATCATTATCTGCCCTATTGGATGTTTGAGGATAAAAGTTTATGTTAGAACAACAAAAAAATCTTCCTCTACCTTGTAAGTGGCGTAGGAATAACTGAAAAGGGAAGATACTTTAAAAATACTGAAATTAAGCCATGATTAATAAGTTTTAAAGTAAGACTGTACACACAGATCTGTATATACTTTATCCTCAAAAGATACCTATCACATAAGAGAATGTGAAAACACAGTTGTCTTGTTTATTTGCAGCTTTACATCTGTATTCCATCCTCTTCCCATTTCTTGCAACCTCCATATAAATTGATGCAAAAATTAGCATTATAGAATAGCAGAAAGAATATATCTGAAAAGTTACGGAGAGCAACACAGTCCTCTTTTCAGCCAAATACAAGTAAACCTTCAGATGTTGCTTTAGTTTATGATTAGGGCCTGTCATATATGAATTATTAACAACAGAAGGTAGTATCGTGGGGAACACCAGTTCCTAAAAACGCCTGCAATGCTTGCAGTACTATATATATATGTGACTGTTGAAAGGGATTCAGTATCAAAACCTACAATCATCTCTGGTCTTATGTTCCATAACAGCATGAATTGCAGCCGTATATTCCTCCTGTTTATCCCCATGTTAGTCTACCTGTAGAAACAGCCTATGTATCTATAATCAATTATATTTAACTTCTTCTCTGCTGTGAATTTAATCTGGGAAGGGATACAAAGTAAGGGATACAAAGGATTAGACTAAAATGTCAGTAAGTAGTAGGCATTGAGGATTTTGAAGAGTAGAAGAGCTGTCCTGAACAGTAACCTAGATTGTCTACAAAGATGTAAGCATAGCAGTGGATTATTCATGTGAGAATAATGCTAGCAGTAAATTACGGGACAGTGCACTAAAATACCCTTTATGCTTTCATACAAACTGCAGTTCACGTTTCTTTGCAGAGGCCTATGGTTGTGCAAGTAAGTAGAAATTATGTGACATAAATAAAGAAAAACTCAAGAAGTAGAGGAAGCTGTTGAACTGGAAAGATTCAGGGAGGTTGTTTGGTATTGCAGAAGTTGCAGACTTGTACTAACATTGGTCATATTCCTGGTAGGCAACAGAGCTAACGACAGATGAAAAAGAGAAGCAGGGAAAATAGAAAAGATATATGAGGTTTGTTCTCATAGATACACAAACTTTACTAAGATAGGAAAGAAGTTCTGGAGGGTAGACATTAGGTAAAGTGCCTTCAGAATGCCAAGTAATATGCTAATGGCTTATTGATGTGAGAAGTTACAAATAATGACAGTATTAGCCGAACAATGGATCTGTACACCATGTTTCTAAGAGGCCTGAAGTCCTGACAGTACTGGACATGCTTGCACAAGTAGCAGACAGCATGAGTGGAGGGGAAAAGCTGTAGCTGAGGGGTCAGATGTTTACCTGCTTGTGTTGTACAATAATCCATATTCGCACCTTTAGCTCTTTCAGACTTAGCAACTTTTCGGAGCAAAACTCAGTATTTCACTCCTCTGCAATTTGCTGTGTACATTCACAGAGAATTTCATCCAAGCATATCACTTGCTATTGCAGCCTGTCAAAGGTTTAAAAGGAGGAAAGTTTGTCAGATGTCATAAAGGATGTCCAAGAGGTATTTATGTTGTTGTTACTGTTGTTTTGTTCTTTTTCCTTCTTAACATCCAACTCACCATCTTGTAAAGTTTCTTGAAGAAAGTGCAGTCTAATTTCTCGTCTTTGTCAAGTGCTAATTTGAAAAATCAAAAGGGAGTTAAATTATTTAGGGAAGGCAAAAGGATTCAAGACTGTGGTGGTAATAATTTCATTCCAATGTTTTGGAGTGAAAGGAGAACCTCAAATTCATTGTTCCATAAATTGTCTCAGCCATTTTTGGTAATCTGCTGTATTGCATAACTTCTGCTGAACTATGGAAATCGTGATAATCGGGTAGATAGTGTTATAAACTGATTATCATAATGAGCTGAGAGGCAGCATTTTAAATTCTATTCCCCACATTTTTCTTCTTAGATGAATTGCCCATAACACGTTGTATTCTTTGTTCCTTAGGTTCAGTGTTTTACAAAATTGACATGACTAGTCATAGAAATCTCATAGCATACGATTTTAATTAGTGGCAGAAGAAAAGAAAGTATGAGGATTATTTATGATTATGATTTTTTTAAAAATTTACAAGTTATGCTATTTATTATTTGTTTTGTAACAAGACATGTATTGAATAACCTTGAGATTTCTGTCTCCCTGAATTAGACTAAATGATAAGATAAATTGGTTATTTTGTATGTCTTGGGATCAGCCCTCCTCAGACTGCTTGATTCTGACTTCTGTCTTGCAAGGTTTCACAAACAAGAGAGTGAGAAGACCACGGGATAATTAAGGCCACAGGATTATATATTTTTCCCCCCCTTAAATTGTTTTAACAGATTCAAAACTTCCTCCAGTCTTTTTACTTAGAATCCTGCATAGTGTGAAACGTGAAGTTATCTGTAGTGGCCAGCCTTGTAAATAAAGAAGCTGATGCTTTATCCAGAGAAATCTTACAAGGGGCCTTAGGAGGATCATCTACAAGCTTCTTCCATTTCTTCAATAATTGACTATTACATCCAAGTTCTTCCAAATGAAAGCATTTGTATCACTGCCCATGACAGGGGGGTTGGCACTAGATGGTCTTTAAAGTCCTTTCCAATCCAAACCATTCTATGATTCTATGTTTTAACAGGATTCAGTTCTATGCAAGTTCTGTTTTCTCATACATGTTCCCAGATTTTTTAAAAATTGGCCTTGCTCTGTTGTTTCTCTCTTAAAGCTGCACCTGAAGTTGTAGCAACCCTTGCATGAAAAGCACTTCTGCATGATTACCCATTTAAATGTCTTGCATGTATAGGTGAAATGTCAAGCCCAACAGGGATATAATTTGATTATTGTGCCTTGAGAAGACCATTAAGAGGTTTATTTACCATCTGAGAAAACAAGCTTTTGTTTGTTAGTGAAGAATATCACAAATCAAGAAAGTGATCTATATGTTCAAAAAGCCATTTCTGAAACTGTGAACTACTCAGTAGTACTGAGTCTTTGATGGTACTTAGTCATCCAGTATCTGGTTCTTTCCTCCACTTGTTCAGTGTTTTTCTTTCATAAGTAGTTCCTGCCTGTTCTATTGTAGGTTGTTCAACAAACTTTCTATTTCTTAGGTGTAAGGGTTAAATCTGAGTTTGCCAAGATAGGCCTGAAAGACTAGGAAATTCTCTCTCCAGATGTGACAAAGGATATAAAGTCTGTTGAAAAATGTAAATAAATTTCAGGTCAGAGCTGGTTTTCATTAACAGAGAGTTGACATATGAGAGAGAGGTCACAAGGAAAAGAGAGGTTGAGCAAAGGAGGAGTTAAACGCAATTGCAGCACTTCTGGAAGTACACCAAGAAGATAAATGTCTTCCTAAAAGCAAATAATTAAGGTTGTCTTACCTCTGAAAATTGAGAGGACACCAGAGCCATTTGAAGGGAAGCCATCCTTCTTCAAATAAGTGGAAGACAACTCGGGTTTTTTGATTCCTGTGTTATTTGAATTGGCAACCAGATTAGCTCATCAAGTGAAAAGTTTGGAAAAGGAAATATTTTACCAGATTTTCGTACTTTGGGGATTCTGCCTGCAGCCCTGGGGAACAAGGTATTGAAACAAGCTGGAGACAAAGCTGAGTGGACAGCAGCTCCCCAAGTGATCTCTGGAAAATCTGAACCTGCTATGCCAAGGACTATGTTGCAGTAAAATTTTATGAACCCACTTTTTACCCAGCTTGTATTTGAAAATTCCTAAGAGATTTGATGATTTTTGTGTGACAGGCCAAAAAATGTTCTCCTGTAATATGAAAGCGAGTCCTTCAATACCTGGAGATGTGTTGCCTCAGGGCAACTTTCTAGAGAGGTAAGGAAACATGTGGAAGAGCTGCCCCATTTCCTAGACCTTTTTTCTTCATTTTTTCTCTGGTTTTATACCTTTTCCTTTCTATGCAGAGTTCTTGCTAAACTATTTTTGTTTAACACTCAAGATTTAGGCACTAATTGACCTAATCTGGAAATGTGCTTTTTTTAAAAAAATAATAATCTGCTTCCTCTGGTATTTCTGTAGCAAAACTAATGTGCTTGGATTCTCTCATAAGAAAGCTTTTGAAGTAAGAAAGACTTCTCCAACTCAAAAGAGAAATAGTGTCTCTTTCAGAGGAAAGAACTGAGACCAAGAGTAAGAGGAGATGAGGAGGACTGTTTGGCCAAAACTAAGTAACTTCAGTTTGTTTCTGAATGTGCTATTTTAATTCAGCAAACTTGAAGGGACTGTAGTGGTCCAAACTTGTGAACAAATTATCAGGGAGACAAAAAGTAGCCTCTTGCTGCAGGTCTTAAGTGTTGGGTTTTTTTTGTTGTGGTTTGCTTTTTCCTCTATTTCAATAATAGAGAAAAAAAGAGAAATTTTCCTCTATTTCAATAAATCTCAACCTGGGGAAGATGCTACAGACAGCTTAAGTCTACTTAGGAAAACAAGAGTTCAATTACCTTACATTTCTGCCTTCCCGCCCCCATTCCAGTGAAAAATACTACTTGCTGTAGCCTAACAGCTAATCCTATTTATAAAACTAAGGAATTTTTTTTTCCCAAAAATTTTTTCCCAAATTTCTCAAAAATACGATTCCACATTTTTAGTTTAAGGTCCAAAAACTGCATTAGGTAAATTAGAGAGGTTCATAATGCATTGTATAGTATAGAAATATTTTCTTTAACATAAATAATTGTCCTCTCTAATTCAACTTTATGCCTGTGATTTGTGTTTCATGTTTTGTTCTAGTGAACTGTTTATAATATCAGTTGAATGTTTGTGTTTCATGGAGGTAAATGTGTGCCCATAATGATGAAAATTTTATTGTACAGGACTATGAAAAAGCAAAAAGAAAAAGAAATCAGCAAGAATTTCAATGATGCTGTTATACTCTCATGGGAAACCTGAGAAATCTCCTTCACTGTCAGTTCCCATTTTTTATTTTGGAGAGGTGTTCTATATTTGTGAATTTGAGTACACAGTGTAAATTGTTACAGGTCCTGACAGATGAGCTTGGTCTCTACCACCCAGTAGTACCAATGTACTAGCTCTTACAAAAACCCGTTAAGCTCAGCAGCATGTATAATTTCTGCAGCAAGGTCAAGTGAAATCTGTCTTGTAACATAGAAACAACACTGGAAATAGGCTACCACTAGTGGTCTCTTCTACCATCAGTGCATCAAGAAAGTCTTTTTGCCCAAACCCAGACTCCAGTCTTCCACTTTCTGTTGAGGGTTACAAACTCAAACTGTGTCAAGTTAATGAGGCTAAAGAATACCAGGAAAAAAAGGAGCTGAACACTCTATACATGTAGAGAAAGATGTAAGGGTAGCCCCCTGAGGTTTTTTTACTGTCATTTACAAATGACTCCATCCAATATGTATAAACCAGAATCTAGGACTCCTCTTCACATGACAGCGCGTTCCTCCCTTGGCCATAGAGGTAAAACTCTCACTTTTGTGTGTGCACTGTCACCCTCTGACCTCATGACTCTTGCATTTCTGTTGGTGCAATGGCCTGACTTCAGCAGGGAAGGTGAGAAGCAACTCTGTTCTGATTTTTCCATACATGATGGGAACTGGGGCAAGTGGGTTAATGTCCCTCAGGTGGAGAGTGGGGGTTTCCTGAACGTGTGCTCTAACAATTAAGCTGTGTGCTAGAGGCAATACTCATCATGACGACTGTTTTTCAAAGGGACTCTGACTAAATACTATATCTAGGTTTTAGGAGTGCTTTAGGTGTATCTATTGGATTAGATCCGTTAGGGGATTTAGATGTGTGAATATTTAGTTTGTGAAGCTCTTAATAACCTTAGGTAAGGAGATGTCCTAACCAGTTTGCTTGGTTAAAACGAGGCATAAGCTTCTGTAGGGAAGGTAACAGCTAAAATTTGGGTATTCGGGAAAGTTTTTCTGGACAAAAAATATAGGTATTACAGGTATGGATGTATTTAATTAGGTAAATAAAGTTTTTTGTTAATTGTTTTGTTAACAAAGTATCTAAATTCTGCCTAAATGGAAATTTAAGTCCATTCCTGAATCTAGATCTCACTGTGTTCTTTGTCTTCTGTACTTGTCTAAAATATTGTTGTGCACTTGTTAAAGATTGTGTGTTTATATTTTATTCTAAGGGTATTCAAACTAATGTAAAATAAATTAAAAGCCTACCTGTTAGGCTGGATCTCATTTCCAGGAGGGTTACTTGGTAACTGCAACATTTTCCACTGAGCTTATGTTTGTTTTTACCTGTTACACATTTCTGTCTTGGGGTGATAGAGCATTTTCTTTTCTAATTATTTAGATGTAAAATTACGAAATTGGGTATTACTTGAACATTGTGAGTCATAGGAATCATTCTGTAATGCATCTTGAAGACATGGAATCAAAAGTGCTATTTAAAGAATGTTAATCTGTATAACATTCCAGAGTTTCTCACCTTTGCCTTCTCTAATTTTCCAATGCAGATAACAATACCCAGACCTTCAGTGGCATCCACACAGTCTGCTTCGGAGAGCTTTCATTATGGCCACCAGCTAGAGAAAAGAGAGCAGGATGCTCAGTCTGTGGAACACACTGTGGAACTTTCCTCTCCGAAGGAAAGTTTGCCAGGTTTGGTTGTAACAGAAGACGCACTTCCAGCTAGTGCCAGCAGGCAAGATTTGGTACTTAATATCAGCCAAGAGGTGCTTGACAGGGAAGGACTTGTCAAAGAATGTGTCAGCATCCTGGACTGTGGCCAAAAGGACCTACCTGATCAACATAGTGGGATACAGGAAGAGAAAGAACTTGAAAATATGCCTGTGGAGGCAGCTGAGGAAGAAAGGCTTCCGGTGGTTTCTGAGGATGCCATTGAAATGCTAAGCAAAGAACAGAATTCTTTGCCAGGAAACTCAAAATCTGCAGAGGAAGAACCTCTAACGAGTACTGAAGCTGCTGAAGAATCAAAGCCAAGGCCTGTCTGTTTGGTGCCAAATCAAGATGAGGTTCTGAAGTCAATAGCACCTAAAACATCAGAATTTTCTCCTTCAAGATTTACCAACACACACGTTAATAGACAGGCAAGCAAAATAGCACCAGTTCAGGAAAATGGTTTTCATTCTAATAAGGAAGAAGTTCATATCCAAGACTTGAAATGCCACCAAGTGGCCCTTACTACTTTTTTGCACCAGGAGGACAAAAAAGAGAAAAACGCACCCAGAAATGGAGAGTTATTCCACTGTATTTCAGAAAATGAGAATTCTCATCGATCGAAGAAGGACTTAGTTAAATCTCCTTTTGTATTCAGGCAGAGCCGAATCCCAGTTTTAGCACAAGAGATAGACTCAACGTCAGAGTCCTCTTCTCCTGTTTCAGCAAAGGAAAAACTTCTTCTAAAAAAGGCCCATCAGACAGACTTGGTCAGACTACTTATGGAAAAGAGACAGCTCAAATCTTTCCTTGGTGACCTCTCAAGTGCCTCTGATAAGTCACTGGAGGAAAAAATGGCTGCTGCTCCAGTACAGTTTTCTGAGGATAATGTCTTATCCTCATTTTCTAGATTGACACTGGACTCTCATTTCAGCAAGCAGACAGAAGACATCTCTTTATCTCCAAGCAGCCCTCAGTCCAGAAAAAGCAAGATTCCAAGGCCAGTGTCGTGGGCAACCACTGATCAAGTCACCAGTTCAAGTTCAGCTCAGTTCTTTCCTCGGCCACCACCAGGAAAACCACCTACTAGACCTGGGGTAGAAGCTAGGTAATGCAGAGAAAATAGAAACAGGTTTGCGGGCTGAAAATGGATTTGAGCTAGACTGCAGTTACTATGCAGTGTGAAATCCTGTAGAAGTTCCATCCTTTAACTAATATTTTTTTAAATGCTGGACTTCAGTTTTCTGAGAAATCTTACATTGGAGAATGAATGAGGAGAGGCTGTTACACAAGAATGAGCCTGCTTCACGGTTAAACCTTATACATCTATAGTTGTGTATTCAGTATTTTGAAACCTGTCAATCTATAACTAAGTCTTTACAGTTTTTTCCGAAGTGGGGTCACATTTCTGGAACTGTTGATTATTCACAAACCCAAAGAGATCAACAGGATTTGTCATATCCAGCCCCTTTGAAAATTAAACTGTTCTTATTGTAGACATTTTAAGTATTCAAGAATTTGGAGATTCCAGCCGTGAGTACTGAGTGAGTTAGCTATGCTTAGATCATGGCTAAGTAAAACCAGCTAATTAAAGGAGGGCAGAGTGAAATCTAGAAGCCCTCCTTTGCCAATTCTGTATACAGACAACCATGATCTAGTTTCTTCAGTGCCTACATTACCAGGATAAGGACAATTTTGATACAGTAGTGCGAAATCCTCTGAAGGAAGTTGTGGTGTACCTTGTCATCCCCTAAAATTGTGCACAGGAGTGTATTGGTGGTGTGCAGGAATGGATGTACTCCTCCAAAACAGGCAATAAGCAGTGCTCTTCAGTGTACTTCTTCCAGCACCACCAGGACATTTCAGTTATCCTGTAAACACGTAGGCTGTTTAATGTGAGTGAGTTTATGCAAATATAAATACTGTGTTGGTTTGAACAATACAGAAGCCAAAGCCTAGATCCAAACACCTCTACCTTATACGAAAGATCAGCTCCAGATGTCTGTTCTGCAATGTAAACTCATCTGTAGTTGCTAGTGATACTGTGTTTCTAGATGAACTTTAGTGAATAGATGGGAACAGAAATAATCTTTCTTCATTTCTTCTTAAGGTTACGCAGGTACAGAGTCCTAGGGAGTAGCAGCTCGGACTCAGATCTTATCTCTCGTCTGGCTCAAATCCTACAGAATGGATCTCAAAGACCAAGGAGTTCTACCCAGTGTAAGAGCCCAGGATCTCCACATAGTCCAAAAACACCACCCAAAAGCCCTGTCATCCCCCGACGCAGTCCCAGTGCCTCCCCTAGGAGCTCTTCTTTACCCCGTACTGCCAGTTCTTCTCCATCCCGGGCTGGGAGACCCCATCATGATCAGAGGAGTTCATCCCCACATCTTGGGAGGAGTAAATCACCTCCTAGCCATTCAGGCTCCTCATCTTCTAGGAGATCCTGCCAACAAGAGCACTGCTGCAACAAACCAAGCAAGAATGGTCTGAAAGGATCTGGCAGTTCCTTCCACCATTCCCCAAACACTAAAACTCCCACAGGAAAGAGCAAATCAACCACTAAGCTTAGCAGATAGGAACTGGGCCTTGACAAGGTATAAAGCCTCCTCCTAAATCTGATGCATGTTATGTCTGTGTACTGTGTATTTAAAAAAAGAAAAAAAAAATCAAAAAAATACATTAAAAAAAAGGTGTTGAATCTGCGCTTTTTAAAGAAAGTAAGCATCATAAACTATTCATGAGAAAGCATACTGTGTAAATAAGTGGCCAGGCATTGCCTAAGAGCAGGCAGCAAGCAGATCTGCAAGAGGGGAAGTGGAGGCCAGGATAAAGATGACTAGACAGTCAAAGAGGTGCAATGTATTTAAAGTAAAAAATATCTTAAGGTGAGTGTTTTAAAAGGATATTTATTTCTGGTTTTAATTTACCTAGCTAAAAGGTTTGGCCTAATAATTTCAGGCATTACATACGCAAGGAGTATGTAAGAAAACCTGAAACAATTATTCCCAAAATGACATCACCACTTGGGAGATAAATAGTGCTCAAGCATGTCCTTGCAGTTTTAAAAAAGCACACAGTTTAGAAGACAATTTTATTTCTGCCTTAGAAGTCTCTTCCATTTTGAGTGACCATTTCTGAGTCACTCAGTGCTCGTCTTCTCCCCTGTCTACCATGGCACAGCCTTTTTATGTAAGGAAGTATCATATACCTTGCCCCTCCTTGACACTGATGACATTTTAAAAATTAATATTAACATCTGCCAAGACATTTTTATAGCTATATTCTTTAGAAATTTGTTTAGTACTAATTAGGACCCAAGAAGCTAATTCCCAGTTCTGTATCATATGCTTCTTTGGGAGTCATGGTGGGGTTCTTCAAACTGCATTTGGTAGAATTTGGAAAAGCATTCCTGTCTAGGAAATGAGAGGAAGGAGGAGATGTCTGCACTTCAGTGGATGTTGCAGATTTACGATAAATTGCAATACAAGTTAGAAAACTGACGTACCTTTTTTCCCCTTAATTCATCTGCTGAAAGAACCCTTGTTTGTGCTGGTTTTTGTTTTTCTGTTAGTTATGGCTCACTTAAGCCACTGATCTTACTGTGCAGAGATGATTACCAGCCCAGATTTGCTTTTTTAGTCATTCATTTTATAAAAACAAGAAAGATGGAAGAGAGATGAGGAGATTATCTACTTCATGAACTTGGTAGGTTATAGATGACAGAAATATACTTAACACCTTTACAAAATTTTGTTAATAGTAATAGCCATCAAAGCAAAATATACAGAAAGCAATCTGAGTTATATTTTTTATTGGATTCTTGTCATTCTTTTGCCCAAATGTTTTTTGATAGCCAGGCTTCATTATCTTTCAGTAAAGTCCATGGGTTCTAATTTCTCCAACTTTGGATCTCTGTAGGGAACATAACAGTACAGCACCTTTTGCTGTAGTCAGAAGAGAATAGTGGGTCAGGATAGTAATGCACAAGAACACAAGCCTGAGAAAGATGCAGCCAGCTCACTGTAATTATTCCTGTTGTGGTGATGCTGGATGCATAGGGGACTTGTCAGTTACTGATCTGCTTGCTGTAGTCATATGCCTCTTCAGCCAGCATCCGTGCATTTTTATTTAACCTCTGCCAAATGAATACCTTTGGATTAAAAAGGGAATATTTTGTCTCTGAGCTAACACATTCTAATGCTGCATTAAAGCTGCCCTGGAGCTGCACTGAATTTCACTTGCTTTGTCAGACTATGTTGATTTTTTTTTTTTTTCCTTTTCTTACGATGAATATGTATATCGTTTCCCATATGTAATGTAGCACAGTGTGGAACCTTAATTTCATTCAGGTTTCAAGCACTACAGATGAATGCAATAGGTAGGATATACCTGCTTTTTCTGAAGAAACTGTACCATTGGAAAGTCCTAATCCTTTGTATTATATTGTATAATAGGTGCTATACCAATAATTGCATGTCCTCATGGTAAATTATATAATATAAATATTTATATATATACACATATGTATATGCTTATATAAACTCATTCTTTCTCATTTTTCATTTGTAATTTATGGACCACAAATAATACAGCTCCCTTTCTGTTAGTTCCTGAATACTTTTGGCATTACATCTTCTATTTCGCCCCAAGAAATTCTGGTATGCACAAATTCTAATAGCCTTTATACCTTGGTACAAGATTGAAGGACTGCTGATTTTTCAACCAGCCAATGTTTTGTCTTGCAGCTTGCTTTTTTTCTTTATAATTTTGTGTGTGCATTTGCATATGGAACAAGAACAGAGACTCAAAGGTATTTTTATTTTTGATTACAAATAGAGCTTGTCGTTACTAATTTTTATTTCATAATGTGAGTTCTTAATTATTACAAATACTCATCACATAGGAGCAGTGACATTCAACGGATACCTAACAGACAAATGTGACAACAAACTCCATCTTTTCCTTCCTATTTTCCTCATGTTTCCTTAGGTGTACCATAAAGAGAATTTGGTGCCATTGTGTTATTTTTGCCCTGGGCACTGCTGGAATTGTTTGTTAAGGTGGTGTAGCAGACCATGATTATTTTTCCTCTCCTCTCCCTTATTTCTGAAAAGCATTTATTATGGTCTTGTAAGATTATTCCTACATTAACATGGTCAGCTTTAATAGGTACCAACTTTATGCATCCTTGCGTGAAATGCTGAAGTTGAGGAGTTTGTATTTTCTCTCCAGTCTCTCCAGAAACAGGTAATTGCTTTAAAGGTGAGAAAGAACTGTCTTCAAAGTACAGACTTGTCCATTGTTACATATTACAATGTAAAATCAATGCTGTAGAAATTAACTTGAACTACTTGCCAATGTAAAAATAGTAAACTATGCCAAAATGGAGAAAGAGATATCAATCGTGATTCATGACCTGGGCTTTTTCAGTGCAGAAAAAGCTAAAAGGACTGTATATCCGAAGTTGCTTTTTGCTGTAGTTTCAGCAGGATCTAGTGAGAAAACCATGAAGATACGAATGGAGGAGTGGTTGTGAATAACTTGCCTTGAAGTACCCACTCTTCTGGAGTTTTTTGTTGCTTGATACCTTCCCCTCAAAAGTTTACAGAATTGCTTACTATAGTCTAATGTAGCAATCAGTTAATGTAGTTAGGTAATGGTCAGCTGATCAACTCATGCATAAATATTAGCTTAATATTTCTAGAGGGCCTGTATAATCATCAAGAACTCTGTAAGCTTCAATATTTGAATATGCAACTGACTGCATAAAACCACCAATGTATGTGTGTGGCCCTTGCACAGAGTGTGAATGAATGGTTTAGAGGGTTATCTGCAAAAAATTTTCAGGGACAGGGAAGATTTTTCTCCATTGTATGAAACGGTTACAGTTATTCTGCATAGCATGGAGCAGCTTACACAGGTTTTTTAGCTGAGAAACAATACAATTCAAGGAGCTGTTGCTTTGCCCTCTTCAAGCCTCCTTTTCTTTGTAGGGCAGTGCAGTGGAGCCATGACACGTAGCAGATGCAGATGCTGCACACGCTTTTTCTCTTGATGGTGTTTCCTGTGTTGTGGCCAGCACTTTGGAGCATTTTTTAGAGAAATAGAGGCATGAAGCCTTTAAACTAAAATAGAACTTGAAAAGACTGAACATTTCACGCAGTCTTTTATGCTGCAGTATTGCATGGTATAATCAATCTAAGTTGCAACCTCAAAAATCTATATTAATACTAATAAAACTCATTATTAATTACAAATGCCAATTACTAACTAAGCAAAACCCTGTTAGAAGTAATAGAAGGTGTGATACAGTAGAGCAACACTGGCAAGTGGTAGGATGCTAGGCACCCATCTACTACTTGAGCAGGATCGGTAAGCATAGAAAATTTCACTGCTCAAAGGCAGGAGCTGTGTGAGGTCTTAACTGTTCGTTACATACAATTATTGAGGAGGCAGACTCCTGGGGAGTGACGCGGGGCATTCGTTACAGCCACTAGTCACATCCTATCCTGGGAAATCTGGACATATTCTTGCCTTGAAGTCTGCATGTTTGAGATCAAGCTTTCTCACGTAACTCACTAAACAGTCTTGATGTAAAGAGGAGGATCTGGTCCTATATATTTAAAAATAGCTTGAAATATTTTTCAGCTGAAAAAGACTTGCAAGAGCTCTATCATTTACAATTTGTAGTGTTATCTTATTAATTGTAGCTGGGAAAACACGATTTTTGTTTTATATATATAAATACACATTTGTACATAAGTGTATCTATATATATGCTTATATAGATACTGTATATTATATAGATACATATATACATACATGCATATGTGTGTATATACATATAGATAGGAACAGTCTCAGCTATTGCATCCTGTTTACTGGAATTTATTTGCCAGAGTGAGCCAAGGCCAGTTTTGCTTTGATTTCCTCTGATCTCCTCCCATCTACCATAATTTGCTATGCCCTAATTCTGATTCTGCCTTTTCCATATTACAAGGCCTGATCCTATAGTCCTATGTGGGCAAAGCTCCCATAAGACCTTCTTATTGCAGTAACATTTACGCAATGGTTGACTGTAATGCTTAGAAAAAAAAATATGTTCTTTTTCTCTTCATTGAGAATGTACACCAAGCCAGACTTACAGTACAGTCTCTTTCCTGTAAATAGAATTTTTCCATAATGAATTGGACATTTTTGTGGAACACTAAGATGTGTAAGTTCTGGTAAGAAGAAAGTGATTATTCCAATTTCTTAAAAGGGTCTAATGGCAAACTAGGGATATGTACCTCCATTATTTACAATCAATGTTAAATGAGAGAGGAATCATCTGAAAAGGAACAGGAGAATAAAAGAGAGCTCGAAGTCAAATCAGTTTCTCATTATAGGCCTATAATATATTGATCTTAATTTTTTCGTGCAGGACTGATGCTGTGAGCTGGCAAAAGCCATGCCTGTCTTGTCAATTCCAGCGAGCAAGGGGCTGTGTAGGTGTCTTAGGTAAACACCATGATTCCTTATGCTGCATTCTCAGTATGCTTTTCCACTACAAGTAGTCAGAGAACTGTCAGCTATCAAAGCCTTGACAATTATCTGTGATTCCTTTCTTCAACTGCTAAAAGCTTTGGATGCTTGTTCCTATTTCTGAAACTTGTAGAACAGTGCATAATATTTTTATTATACTTTTAGCTAATCAAATAGGCAGTGAACTGAAGGGTTTTGTTTGCTGTTTTGCTTTTGGCTTAAATGACATTGGTTGCAATTTTCAGTAACCTGTAATGCTGGTGAAAGGAAGCGAGGTTCAGTGTTTTGACTACATGCAATACGTAAGCAGAGGTCATACATTTCTTAGCTAATACATGCAGATCACATAAACACGCACCTCACACAAGAATACCTCAGCTGTCTGCTTGAAGCCAGTCTTCCTTTTCCCTACGCACATTTGTAAAAAAAGAAACTAAGTAAAAGTCAGCCTGAGTTGTGTAATAATTGTCTGAAATTATCTTAAGATACTGTCCAATGTTGAAAAGTTCTATCGCTCATTTTCCTGTGGTTTAAATAACCAGGCTTTAAAATACTAACCTTTGACGTTTTGGTTGTTTGGTTTTTTTTTATTAAGGCAAAGTGCAAAAGAGTGTATTGTGTTGAAGTCTAATATATTAAACTTGGCAATTACTCTAGCCATCCAAGTTTGAACATGTAACTTGATTTTTACTCTCCGTTGTTGCTAACACATTCTCTCTTAACAGTGACAATCCCAAATGTTAGCATATGCCATTTAGGTGTTTTGCTTCTGTTTCTCCGCTACATGAAGAGCTTGGATCCTTGGGAATTCTTGCTGTTCCTGTGCAGGTGAAACTCTCATCAAAATCAGTATAGGGTCTTGTTTTGTTTTTTCCCATTTAGGGACTGAAGGAATAAACTCAGTCTATAAATATCGTATTTGCAGTTGCTGTATTTTAAATTGCAAAATGCTTTTTTTTTTTGGTTACTAATATGACATGACATGCCTTTTGATCTCTACTTTTCTGTAAGAATTACTACCGAGAGCCAGCTTTGGCCAAGAGTACAAAGTGGTTTCTTCTAAAACAGTACTGTAAGTGAGCGGCTCATATGAGGTCCTGATCATCCACAACTCTGTGGGAATTCAGCTGACATTTATTTGAATTACAGATATTTGTTTCCTTTTGCGATCACTTGATCTTTGACCTAAATTTTATATAAAAGACCTATAATAACAGCAGACCAGCTTACTTAAAAAAGATACAGTGTAATTAGTTTGGTCTACCTGGCTTCAAATCCTTTAAAACAGGTATCTACTGCATGGCAGGCAAGGTCATAAAAGTTTGACACGAGGTGAGGTGGGATTTATTTTTTTTTGCTATTTCACTTTTTTTTTGTCTGACTGGAGATCTGGATTGGTTGCCTAGCAGCCTTCTTTGTATCGTCTTAACTTTCCTTGGCTAGAAAGCAAGATTTGAAATTCTTCCCCAACTTCTTTCTTTCTATAGAGTCAGCCCAGGGATGAGTTGCAGTACTTGTGCTAACAGATGTCAATTTTCAAACGCTTTCCTGTGAATATCCAAACTAGTAAATTAAGGAAATCACCAGCAATGCCTTCAGACAAGTACTGACTTTTGAAGCTGCCAGCCAATGGCTGCTAATCTAAAATCTCTGGGCCGTACCACAAAGAATGAAAACTGTATTAATTAAAAATACAATATTGTCACCCCATAAGAAATTAAGTACTCAATAGTAAAATCTGCAGCATGATTAAATTAAGTGGAAAGTAGTTCCAAGATTGTTTGTTATCACTGAGGAAGACAAATGTAGAGTCCTTCAAATTCTCTTGCTCAGTAATTGCAGTTCTCTTCCCCTCCTCGGAAACCTTCTAAGCCATTCTTTTCCTTTTAAGTTTGCTCAGGCACCCAAGAACATAAAGAGTTAATGCCCTTATAATGGTCATTTGTACATAAAGTTGTAATTATTTATTTTCTCATTTGTACCATATCAAGGCTTTGTACAATGTTTTAAGTTTTGTTTTCAAATTATTTTGTATTTTATTTTTATAAACTGGTTCTAAATAAAATATTCATTCAGCATGCAAAACTTCAATTCTTGATTGTGTTTGTATAATGATTTAATTATTTATGAAACTTCAGTTGAATTTTTTCAGTATTTTTTATTATTGTAACCCTGTACTTTAAATGGAGAAAGTGCTTTGACAGTGATGGTGGGATGTTTTTTTTTTCCGTTAGAAGAAATCAAAAAGCAAATGTCTGTTGGTCCTACTGCAGCATGAATTGGATGTTTGTATTGTAACTCAGAATGATTGGATCAATGGAAGTTTTACTGATTTAGTAGGTTCATGTGTTGTATATGAATAAGAATAGAAAAACTCAACTGGCCTCCTTAGAAGCCTCCCTTTCTATTTGCTCATGCTCTTATCCATACTGTCTGTATTCAGCCAAACAATGAATGATTGCCACAGCCCAATCAGATCAATTTTAGAAATGACATGGTGGATTCCAGCCTTGTTCTGAAAGGCCAGCTACTTTTTCCACCCACCCCACCCCCCTTCAAAATTGTAGTTTCTTATTTTGTCAGAGGCCGCCATAATTATTGATTTATTTGGAGATGATCAGCTATCTGGAAATAGTCACTGAGCTTTTACAGCCTCTTGAAGAGACCTGTCATGCTCTGTGTAGTATGCTTAAGTGGCAGCTAGCGGAGAAATGAACAAACTGAATCTGAGCAGTTTGAGCTCTGTGGAAATGCAGTGTTAAGCTACTAGTTGCTCTAGTTTCCTCTAAGATCCTTTCATTTCTTTTTCTAGTAAAACTAGGTAAGAGTAGAGTAGAATATCTTCAAAATTTATACTTGTGGTTTGTGTGCCTGCATGCCTTAGCCCTTGTATGCTGTGCAAAATGCTGCCTGCTCATTGCATAGCAGAGCAAGGTTTTTAGGGAAGTGCAGAAGAACTGGAGAAAATTCCCTGGTTCTCTTTCTCAGCGTTATCACTGTTAGGCCTTGCACATATGGCAAAATAAAAGCCAGCTCTGCTTTTGTTCAGATTATTGGCAGTATTTTCATTAAAGCTTCCTGACCAGGTCATTAGCTTTTGTCCCTTATATAAATAGCCCATATTACTTCGAATGACAGGAAACAAATTGGGAATTCATTTACACAGTAACATTCTGAGAAAATCATGTTTCATCTTCTGTTAAGAGCAGCCAGAAGTTTAACGGCATGCTTCTGGACGGCATGTGCTTCTAGTGGTCCCAACAGAACCTCCGTTTGATCACAGAAAGGGTGCATAATTAAATAGCAAGCCAGCTATATTAATATGAAGATTAAAGTAACAAATTTGCTCACTCTGTACTGGTGAGAGGTAGCTCAGTATCCTTCCTAGTTTTAAATATGTAAATCTGGATCATACCAGAAATGGAAGAGTGGGTTTCATCTGGCTTCAGTATACAGTATCAGTACAACTGGCAGACTGTGGGAAAGAGGCAAGATTGGAACAAAGACACTGTTGAGGTCTGGTAGTTGTCTGACCACTGAAGTGTCTTCTAGCATTGCCTGGCTTTGTAGTCTTCATTCATACAGGAGATCCAGTCTGCCCACTCCACTCTTAGGATCTTGCTGCACTTTGCACTTGCACTGTACCTGCCTCTCATTTAAATTTGCATTCAAACATGAGAAAGCTATGTGGGAGACAGAAGTCAGCTCTCCCTAGAAATGCTGTTGTAAGTGAAATTCAAGAATTAACAGTTAGAGAAAGAATTGAAACATTCAAAAAAAAAGTCAGAAAGGTAAGAACCAGCTGATGCAACCTGGACAAGCTCAAACTGCTGCCCAGAAGGACCAGGTAAACTGTAGATCACAGTTTACTAATCTACCTGGAATGTCACAGTAGCGTTAATTGTCGTCTTTGTACATGAGAACAAAATCCAAATGAAGGGTTAATTGTTGTCTCTGTACATGAGAACAAAATCCAAATGAAGGATGCCTTCTTCAGTTACAGAAAACACTGCTTGAGACAGCCCATCTGTACTAATGGGGGAGAAATAATGCTTCCAACACGTGAATTTGGGAAGTTTTAACAAAATAGACTCTACATTACATTTAAAAACAGGAAATAACTAATCCTGCTAAAATGAGCAATTTAGGAATAAGGCAGTGATACCTGTCACCCACACCATCTCCTTGTGTTTAGATAAACCTGAAAACAAGAATCTCCTCTTCTTCAAGGCGTTAATCCCAATTAACAATGCTTATGTTTTAATTTTGTGAGATATTTGCGTATTTCACTCCCTCTATAATACTGAAGGGAAGCACTTGCTAACAACATGACTATCCTGTATTCACGTTTCATTAGGCAGCAGCTGTTGTTTTTTGAGACGTACATGTGCGTGATTGGTATACCATAATGGTCTAAGGGCAGAAGTAGTACTTCAAAGTATGTTTTCATATGCTATAGCGTTCTGTCAAAACTGACTGCAAAAATGACGTTATCTTACCCCAGGATTGCATGTTCTTATGCTGCTGGGAGAGGGACAATTGGGTTGCCATTCTCTACATCATTTGCATTTGCTAAATTCTTGCAGTAGGAACGCTTGTGCAAAATGATTCAAAAACTAGAGGCAGCTAGTCATTGGTATAGGCCATATTTATCTGTAGAACTTTAATATTGGTGATAAATGCTTAAGAAGAGAACTGCATGATTTTTCAGGTCATTGGATAAAATTACAGGTGAGAAGCTTTTTGTTTCCCCTTCAGCATGGACACTGGACGTAAGAACACAGCACCTCTGCTAATCTTGGATTGTGGAAAGTAGAGCGACTCTTAACATATAAGCCTTAAACTCATCTTAAGAATAGCACCAGTGACAATAGTTTCTTCCTATCTAAATGTGAAAAGGAGGTTTTTCTTTTTCAAATTAGGATAAAATGATTCCTTTGTGCTTGTTTTAGAGTTGACACTTAACAGGTTGCTTTTTCCTTCAACTCTACCTTGTCTTTCTTCTTCCTTGGATATATAGTTATGAGAATGGAAGATATTATTCATCTCTCCAATACGTGAAGAGGAACACTTCAGAAACTATGCAGGAGCATTTGTACCGTCTGGAGCGAAGTCAGCTCTTGCCTCCTGTAATTTGTTTAACAGCCGATCTACTGTTTCATGTAGAATAAGGAAACTTTTTTGCTCTCTGTATTTCAAATGTTGCGGTATTGATTCCAGAAGTCTTGCAAAATCTGGTGCAGATACAGCCTGCTCATAAACCATATGGAGAAAATTTATTCCATGTAAAAAACAGGCATTACTCATCAATTACTATTTTTTGCTGTATTTCTCTATTTTAATCTTGTGACAAGAGCGAGCCTACCCTGCTAGTGCAGTAAAACAAAATACCTCTGTGAAGAAGGTGCATTTGACAAGCTGGGAATGAACAATAGCCAAGTGCAACAGTGCTGTATGAATTCTGAGTACATTCATAATTGAATCAACAGCTCGGTCCTAAACCATTCCTAAAGTAAGCAGGTACGTCACTCTTCCTGTGATGCCTTGCACAGCGCAGGCTTAAAACATAAAAACACCACCAAGCAAACACCCCCAACATTATAATTATTGGAAAAACTAGTACTTAAAAAAAATCAACTACTTCTGAGGTTTGTATAAGCAACTTGTGTAAGACAGCTCCTGCTGGTCAGTAACCATAATGTTACTTTTTTTACCCCACTCATGCCTTTTATTTTTCAAAAGGTCACATTAAACAAAGGATGATACAGACAACAGTCTTAGTCAAAATAAATCTGGGTTTTTTTGTTTGTTTTTTTAAGAGAATGAGAGGATAAAGAAAACAGAAGAAAATTATTAGCCAACTGCACAGAGTTAACAAACAATAGACTGGTAATTAGTGTTTAATGCCACCTATAGCAAAATGTTTCCCACTGGGAAAAATGTGGGAGGCAAGTCCACTTTGCTCCTTTGAAATCACAGGCCGGAGCAGAACATACAACAGCACCTAACACCACAGTCACTTTACATATATTCAAGTTTTTACACATCTGCAAAGCAGAAGTAGTAGCAGCCATTTGGATGTTCTTTCTTAATGGTTCTCAGGGGGGGCCTAGGAAACTCTGAAGGACCTGGTTCTTGTGACATGGAGCTGGAGCTGCAGCTGCTGCTTCTGCTGCTGCTTCCAGCCACCTGCACTCTACCTCTGTCCTCAGCAGAAGAGACCTGGGGGGAGCCTGGGCTCAGGTACCCAGCCGTGGTTTGAGTAGAGGCAGTGGCATACGTCGTCGGGCCAGTGTTGTTTTTCACGTAGACGTTTTTGATAGCAACAAGCGTATGCGCCATGATGCTGAGGCTGTTACTCAGATCTTGCATGCCTTGCTGCAGCAGCCGAAGATTGTGGTTGACACTGTCAAAGCCAGACTGGATCACCTGCATCTGGGTCTGCTGAATCTGCACTAGGTCCTCTTCAGTTATTTCATTTTGGTCTGCCTGGGATCTGCCTTTTGTTTTGGCTTTTACTTTCCCAGAGGAACCACCACCAGATGTCCCCAGAAAAGGCAGTTGTTCTTGGCTAGGTGGAACCACTGCCATGTCCTCAGAGCTTTCTTCTGGCTCTACCACCTTCACTACTATCTCTTCTTTGAGGTTCATCTTCTCAAGACTGGATTGATGAGATGTTCCAGGATCATCATTAAACCCTAGAGGAGATGGGGGGAGAGGAAAAGCAAAGGAGAGTCAGTGAGAAACTTCATGACCTCGGCGGTCAGTGAACTGTGTTCTCATCCACTTAGGACTAATATTCGTCCTCGGTGAAATGTGTTCTCGTCCGCTAAGGGCTAACATTAGTCCTCGAACCAAGACTCTAACTTGCACTGCATTATCTTTGATGCTTTTAAAACGCCTGTTACCTTGACAGGTGGGACGAAAACCATGAGGAAGCATTCACCAGCTAACCATATATTTGCATGCTACAGATCCCCTACCGGCCCCACCACAGAAAGCAGTTTTAGGCTCCGAGAGACAAAGTTCATTGCAGGCTCATTCCGCGTGCACGCCAGCAACAGCACTGCTGAAACACTGTGATTGCAAGAAATCCCTCGGTATTGAAGGCGATCGTTGCAGCGCACTAACGCGATGCCTCTCTGCTACGCACAACGCTGGGTACTCGCGGCACTCTGTACTGCCTGCACTGCCCGGAACCAGCCGGTACGGCCCTTGGCACGGCCAGCGCAGGGTGAACGCAGCGGCCGGGTCCGATGCCTCACAGGCAGGCATCTACCGCGGGACAGGGCTCGCCCGTAGGCGCCTTTTTATGGCCCACAGCGCAAACATCCCGGTTCTGCGCGCGTTTACAGACTGTTCGCGCCTACGAGGAGAGAAGCCCGCTCGCCAGGCCGGGCACCCTCAGGCGGGGCCGGTGCCGGCGGCGCCCGGCGGGCAGGCCGAGAGCGGGGCGCTCCCCGCGGGGGCCGAGCATGCGGCCGCCGGGGCCCCCGCGGTGGCGGCGGGGGGAGGCCGGGCGCGGGGCCCGGGGCAGGGCCGCGGCGGCCTGTCCCGCACTCACCCATCTCCCCCACGACGGCGCCGGGCAGCTCCAGCGTGTCGATGCCGCCCACGATGGGCACGGCCTCGGCGGGCAGCAGGGAGCCGTAGGCGCGGTGGTGGTGGTGCAGGTGGTGGCGGCGGCCGGGCGGCGCGACGGCGGGCGGCATCTCCTCGGGGGCCAGCAGGAGGCCGAGGGCGGGGGGGCCGGGCGGCCCGCAGCCCTGCGAGAGGCGGCAGAGCTTGCTGCGGTCGCGGCGCTTCAGGTCCCGCCAGCGCTTCTTCAGGTCCTCCACGTCGCGGGGGCAGGCGGCCACCGGGTTCACCTTGTGCCGGATCAGCTCCCACACCTTCCGCTTCTGGCCCGGGGAGGCGCGGCCCGGCCCCGCCGCGAAGAGCAGCTGCTCGTGCTTCAGCACCTGCTCGATCAGCACCTCCGTCTCCGCCTCGTTGAAATTCGCCTTGCGCCGCTTGGGCGAGTCCTCGGCCATCCTCCGCCGCGGGGGGCCGGGGCGGCCCGAGCCCGGCGCCGGCGGCCGGGCGGGCGCGGAGCCGCTGGGGGCGCCGCCGCCCCTTCCCCCGCCCCGGCCCGCGGGCGCCGCCGCCGCTGCTAGGCCGGGCTCCGAGCCCTGCTGGGGAAGCAAATACCGCGCATGAGAGGAAAAGACGCGCACGGACCGGCGCAGGCGCCCCGTGCCCCGCGTGTTGACATGGGGAGGGGGCCCGGCCCCGGCCCCGGCCCGCGCCGGCCCCGCCCCCCCCGCCTCCCCGGCGGGAATCCCCGCGGCCGCCCCGCCCCGGCGGGCGGGGAGGGACGCGACGGGCCCGGCCGGGCGCGCGCGGCGAACTCTCCCGCCCGCTCGCCCGCAGCCGGCGGCCGCCCGCCCCGCCCCGCCCCCCCGCCCCGGCGCGGGCTGCGCGCGTGCTCGGCGGCGGCGGCGGCCGGGAATGGCGGCCGTTTTGGAGCTGCTGCTGCGGGAGGAGGTGGCGGTCAGCGCCGTGGTGCGGTGGCTCCGGCACGGCCCCGGCCACCGCCCGGCTGAGGTAACGCGCGGGAGGTGTCGCCCCGCTCGCCCGACCGCAGCGCGCTAGATCTGGCGGGGCCGGGCCCGCCGCCCCCCGCACCCTGCCGCCGCCGCGGGCCGGGGCCGCGCGGGACAGCCGGCGGCGGGGGCGGCCGCGCCGCGTCGCGGTGAGGGGCGAGGCCCGCGGGGTCAGGCCCCTGCCCCGGGCGGGCTGCGGGCGGAGCGGAGCGGAGGGAAGGCGCGGCTGCCGGCGGCGTGCAAACCGTTAAAATCCGCAGAGCTGAGCCCGCCCGGACCCGGCGGCCGCGGCCTCCGGCGGGCGGTGGTGCCGCGCGGCCCCGGGGCGGGAGCGGCGGCGGGGCGGGCAGCGTGGCGCGGTGCCTGGGGGCCCTGGCTGCCGTGTGCCCGCGGAGCGCGGGGGGGCGGGGCAGGCGGGGCAGCTGGCGTCTCGAGGGGCCGCGGTACGCGAGGGGCCGACGCTGCCCGCGCCTTTGCCGGGAAAGCGGCGGGGCGGGGCGGCCGGAGCTGTCACCCGCTGCCGGCGGCGCCGTGCGGTGCCGGGGCCTCGGGCCTGGCGCTGCGGGGCGCGGCCGCGTGCGATCGCCGCCGCTGCGTGTCCCGGCCCGGGTGTTGAGGGGGGTCTTGGGGCAGGGAGAGGGGCATTGCTGCGTTTGGGTCGCCTGAGTTTTGTGACAGGGTGCGGCTGGGGAATCTGGGTTCCTGTGGCAATAAAAGCATTTATCGCCGTAGATGGACTATGCGTGCAGATGTTTCACTGCTAATGTGGGGAAGTGACCTCTGTTTAAAGCATTTTCTGCCTGAGCCCCTCGGTGCACGTTACCTAGTATTAATTAAAATCAAAACTGTCACCCCCATGAGTTAGTCGAGTATCGCTGTCATCCTGAACTTCAGCAGGAAGAAGGGACCAGCATTTCATGATATCAGGTATTTCCTAAACCGTGACTTGCAGAAGCAGACCTGTGGAGGCTGTGAAGTTTGAGGTGCTGGCAGCTCAGCTCACATTGCGTGATTGAGGGATGCAGAGGCCAGAATGTTTGCCCTTACAAGGGAGTTGCCAACTGCCTTTTGCTGCTGGGAGCAGCTTGGTTGCTTCAGAGTGAGAAAGCAAGTGGGAGGCTCGCGGTTGGCAGCTGGTTGCTGCTAACAGGTTGCTGTTACCCAGCCATGGAGGAATAAGCCTCTATTGATTTGCACACGGAAAGATGAGTTGAAAGCATGTTGTGCTCTGAAAAGCTGAAGAAACTACCTGACCTTGTGCATAGCACAGACTGTAATTGTCTTTGTTCCTCTGCACTAAACCCAGGGGGCACCTGAGGAAACCGTGGACTATGTCTTGCACTAGCTTCCCTGGCAGTTTCAGACTGCTGCTGGTAGAAGTTGGATCTCCTGACACCTCATGGGGTTTGTGTTCTGACCTGGGTTGTTTCACTGAGTGCTAAAGCAGGGAGTCTTGGCTGCTTGGCTTGTTATCCAGGCTGTGCTGGAGTCTCATGCTTCTCCAGGAAGCTGAATTGGTCTCATACTTTCAAACGTGAATTTCAGCCTAAGTGTCAAGGATTGTAGGAGTCTAGTAATGGCTATGCTTTCACGCCTCCTTTTGGACAAAAAAGTCATGCAGAAATAGCATTTGCTTTCTTGACTTTTCATGTAGTGGAGGTGTGAGTATAAATGAACAGGAATATGTGTGCAATGATTTTAATATTGGTAAGGAATAAGTCGCTGCCTGTGAGAGCAGCTCTGTTGTTTCTGCAAGTGGTGCCGATTCCCATTGACAGGAAATAGAAACCTGGTGCAGTGTTAGGAGCAAAAGAAATTTTACCCAGGAAATAAAACTTACAAAGTCTTTTTTTTTTTTTGTGTGTGTCTACATTTACCCTTGTAAGATCACCACCGCTTGTTTAGATTTTAAATGTGTTGAGTCTGTGGTGGCTTTGTTTGTTTGTTTATGTTTCTTCCACATACCTTAAAAGCTGCAAGGTCTTGGTTTAGACCTCTGTGAGGTCTCAAGGGAGCAAAATTAGGCAATTGAAATGCAAGAGCAGCTTTGGTCTTGTATTTGACACTGCCAGACCCAAAGTGCTTAAACAACTGTTGTTATAGCACCCCTCTGTGGAAGCAGGTGCCATTCATAGACACATAGGGTATGGAGAAGTTGCAGATTTTAGATTTTTCTATTAGAAGTAGCTACTTCATTATCAGTGTCTTTGAAATGTTGAACTTAGGGGTGCCAGTTGCTCCAAGTTCTCCCTGGCTGTAGCTTCAGTAAGTATTACTGGTGTTCCCATGGAACAGTGCCACTGTTTTCCAGTCAGAGACCAAAGTGAATGAATCCATCTGAAATCTTCTGCCAAAACATCTTATGTGGAGGCTGAGTTTCAGATCTATGGCCACTGCTAAGGTTGTTTGAATTTCAGTGACCTGCTTTGAAAAGTCATGTTTTTTATTGTGCGTTGCAGTCCCACAGTTACTACTTAAATGAGTCTGGGTAGGTGGACAGAAAGAATCGGGTAGCATCTTTACATTAATGCTTTGTCCTCTTTCCTTGTAGGAGAACCACATCCACGACAAGCTGATATCTCTTAGTTTGCTTCAGAAAGACTTTGTGCCTTTTCTGCTAAATTTTTTAAGGGAGCAGACCAGCCAGATCCTGACTAATGGACCCTCTACTCCTGCTAAGACTCCTAATTCCAAGGCCCGCGGGAGCCATGGGATAGGATCGGAAAGAAGGGCAGGCCACGCAACCAGCAGCCGAGCGCAGCTCTTTTCCCAAAGGATTTCAGTGACCACCAGCACCACAGATACCAGCTTTTCTCCTGCTGCAGCACCCAGCAGCTCCTCTTCCTTTTCTGGGTCAAACCTGTCTAGCCCTTGCGGTGACTTCCCTAGCATGGGCTCCAGTAGCAGCCCGAGCTTTGGGTACAGCCCTGTGCTTAACCACAGTGAGAGGCGGTCATCTCAGAAGGCCAGCCTGGGGAGCTTCCTTACAGCCACGCCTGAAGCCCTGCCAGCGAGACGAGGCCGGAGGAAAGGCAGCAACTCGGTCAGTGCCTCTGGCCGGCAGGTAGCTCGGGATCTGGGGCGTTCCCTTGCTGACGAGGAAGAAGGAAAGAATGAGAGTCTATCTTGGAGCGGAGGGAGAAGGAAGCGGAGTGAAGTGCCTCTTGTTTCTGCCAGATCCCCACCCAGCCAGCTAAATCTTAACAACTTGGAGGAGTTTCCGCCTATGGGTGCTGCCTCTGGCTGGACAAAGTAAGAGCAAGTCTGCCTCGCTGTCTCATTTGGATTTTGCTGCGGGTTACTGTTCCTTGGCTAGCTCATCCTGTTGTGCGTGTCCAGATACACAGAAGATGCCGTAATAAACAATATCTGGGAGCCGACTTCTGAGCTCCTTTGTCAGAACTGCTTTGTTACGGCTGCCGTGTAGGGGAATTGTTTCAATGGGTAGTCAGGCTTTTACTCTGGCAACTTACCCAAGGCACCTCTTTAGCCTCTCACTTGTGATGCTTCCCACAGCTTAGTGGTACACAGGCTGATACGAAGCTGAGCACATCTTTGTCCCTTGCATGTTCTAGCAAGTCAGCATTATCTTGGCTCTTCACATTTCTCATTTAACGCAATAGCAATTGCTAATGAAGAGCAGTCCTGGAAGGCTCTTCACCTTTACTGATGCTAGCAAAAAAGCTTTCGGATTGACGTTCTGTGGCTTCTCGTAACAGATGTTAGCATGCGGCTTCATTTGTGCTGTGTGGTCAAGGACAAAATAACTAGTGTTATTAATGCCTGTATTCTTTTTGGTCTGCAGCAAGCCCTGGTCTCCCTGATGACTTTGGCTTAGCTTCTGGGCAGCTGTTTGTGTTGTGGTTGCCTCAGTCCGTCTCTTTATCTTTGAGATGTTACTCTTTAAAGTCCTCATTACCAAATATAATGCTTTTATGTCAGTCTGTTTGCTCCAGGTAACCAGCAGTGGTCTCTGAAAGTGGGCCTTTCTAGGTGGACGTGCAGAATTCCAGCTGAAATTTGATAGGTCTGGGTCTGTACAGCAGACACAGATGCTGGGTCTAGATGGCACTCTAGATGATGCTTTGGCCGAGGGAGATAAGGTGTGTTTCTGGCATAGCCAGTAAGTCTCTCTTCCTCAATTGCACTATGCCCGATTAGGAAAAAGAGTAAGGAAGGAGGTTTACAGGGTTTTGGGAAGCCAATGCTGTAGTGATTTTGAGAATACTGTAGCAATTAATATGTAGCAACCAGCATTTCCTTGAGAAATGTAATGCCTTAGGTTTCTATATCTCATTTCCAGTATGTCTCTTACTGCATTACAGAGCCACTTCCTAAAGGACAAATCTAGGTATGATTTATGCAGGGAGGATGGGTTTTCCTAGACTGAAAGGGCCTGTGGTAACTCGGAAGCCTGGACTCTTACTGATAGACAATGACAGCGTGATGTTTCTGGGGTTTTGGTTGTTTTTTTTTCCCCTCATGGTCATATTAGAAGCTGCCAGTGAATTAGTCTCTTATTAAAATGAGGCACATCCTGTCCTCTCAAATTAAAAATGTTTGGAAGAGTTGTGTGGCAGTGTGTTATCTGTTCTGTGACTTGGTGATTGATAATTAACTTCACAGCAAGGGTCAGCAGGCTGTTTTTAGCAGCCTGTAGCTCTGTGACATTTTATTCAGTGACAAGAATGAAGTCAGCAACTATATGCACAGTTTAGAAGTTCAATATTCTGACTTCATATCCATTTTATTTTAGCATTAGGTTCTTCTGGAAGAGTTGCATACATCTGTCTTGAGACCTAATATTTTTTTGTTGTTTAGCTTGATTTCAGTGGAATCACTTCTCACTTTTTCAGCAGAAGCAAACCATCAAGGCGAATCAACCCAACTCCTGTAAGTGCTGAGCGCCCCCCTCTCAAAACCAAAGATGTGCTTCACTTCTACGCCTGTCAGCCAGTCTCCAGCTGCTCGATTTTCATCTGGGTCAAGCCTTGAGGCCTTTACTGCTGTCCAGGAAGGAAACCTTACATCTGTGATAAGCACCAGCCTTCAGGAGGAGAGGGAGATGCTGAAGAAAGAACGGTACAGTTTGAGCAGGGTGGCAATAGGCTTGTATTGATATTTAATTCTCTTGTCTTAAGGTGGTACCAATACAAGAGTGAAACAATCAGAAGAATATCCAAAATGAGTATTGGTGACCTTAAACTGTAATTTGCCTAAAACCAAGTGTGACTCTGATATCAGACTAGGATATTAATGCAGCTAGCTCATGTTTATCATTTTAGAGGTGTGCTGACTAGGACAATGACCCTCACTTTTTCAGAAGTCCAGTTAATCCTTACTGCTTTCATAAGATTACCTCTCCGTGGGCTTGCCCATGTGGCTGTCCCCTGTGCAGCTTTCCTTAGACTGCACAGGTGAAGTAAGTGGGTTTGAGTTGGTATAATAAGGCTGTCTTTAAAGACTGTGTCTGTGATGGAAGACACACATGTGGGGAAAGCGTTAGTGATTTTGCAAGGTAGGCAGACTAACACAGGCTTGCAGTCAGAGAAAACAGGACATGGGTAGCATGAGATTTTGTTTTAAAAGTTACTGCTGCAGTTATCTGTTGAAAATGATGTTTGGGAGATTAGGTGAATTCTAGCTTCTAATTTTGTCTGCTGTTCAGTTACTGTGTGACTTTCATCCTCTGTAAAGTTAGTCTGTGAGGACTGATACTTCAGAAAAAAAGTAAAGCACAGTAGTAAAGAAACTATTGTTTATAATTGCTGTCAGAACTGTTGCAGTTCTTTGTAGATTTTGTTCTGGGGAAACTCCTCAGGACGTGTGGGTAGTCTTTTCCTGCTAAGCCTTGCAGTTCACTTCAGCAGGACCAGAACTGGCTGAAACAGACCCAGTAGAGTTTCATGAGTCACTGCTTGTGTTGCAGCTGTAACAGAACTGCTCAGGATTCAAATCTGCTTCTCTGCACTTCAATGAAGCACATATTTCAGTCTGAATTCTACCAGAAATGTCCCCCTAATCTGTATAAGCTAAGTTCAGCGAAATAGCAGTATGTGGGCTGGATCTTGCCTGTGAGGTGATCTCATCCGATCCATTATGCTTGAGAGCTGGGAGCTGCTGTTGTGTCCTCAATAGTAGTGGCGAAGTGAGATGCAAAACTAACACAGCACCTAGCTTGCTCTGAGCAAGGGCAGGAGGTGGAATTCATGCTGAGGTAGATGACAACACTGAGGCAGAGGTGAAGCAGAATCTAACTACATTATTGAAGTCTTACCTTGGTGGGTTTACAAAGTGCTTGATATATAATTTTCTTGAGTTCTGTCAGTTGGGTGCTTATGTTCATTGCAAGGGAGATATTAAATAACCTTTCTACTCCCATTTTGGGACTAATTTATTCTTCACCACAGCCATTCCACTAGAAATTGGCCAATAGAAAAAGTTCTTTGCTGCAATTAAAAAGGTTTCTGTCTTCCCCACAGCCTTTGAAGTGACTTTCAAAGATTTTTACTATTTGAGACAATGTGGTAAGAGGTGCTGTGATGTCCAAGTGTGAATGTTCCACTGGGGTCTTTCAGAATCATTTGATACTGCTGTTACTGGCTTTTTTCCTGCTTCTCATGTGTCTTACATATGCCACTCTGCTGCTGCATTCTTGAATGACCTCTGTAGGTATATTTTTTTACAATATCTGTGTATTTAACTGAGTGATCATTGTTAATTTAGAATGCAGCAATTAAAGTAGTTTGTTCCTTCTGTTGTTTAACTTGCCAGTATGGAATTTAATCAGTTGTTGCATTGCCTTTCAACTTAGTGATATTGGATCTTCTCAGGGCATTGTTACCTTACAAATACATCTGAAGGTATGGATGTGAACCTTATTTTCGTAGATTTCTTGAAGTGTCTAGCTGTCAGAAATTGTACATGTAAAAATTTTTTTTAGGACCTGGTCTCTAACAGATTCCATGTCCTTAACAAATACTGGTTTAGATGAGAAGCAATAACATAGGTTAGTTAAACGATTTGGTCAAAGTGCCACGCTATTTTAGTAGAGTTGGAATATGAATGTCATTCTTTTTGAGTTTTTTGATTGTTAGCCCCAAGATCTTTCCTCATTAAGAGAAAGACGAGTTCAAATACTATTACGATAAAAAGCAGCTTTAGACAGTGTAAATTAAATGGTTAGTTATTGCAGGAACACCTTCATGCTAGACTGCAAGAGAAAGACCTCTTCTGGCCACATGGCTGCTGTGTATTCATCTTCAGTCGTGTATTATGTTGTTGCTCTTGAATTTCAGATGCAAACTGCTGCACCAGGCATCTTCTCCTGCAGGGATATCTCTTGATCCTGGTACTGCTACTAAGCCTAGCTACACTCGCAGTGCTAGCCTTCCTGCTGAAAGCCATCTGGTGACTTGTGCAAATCCTACTAAGGTTTCCTGCAAGAAACAGTTGGAGTGTCTGGCACAGCTCTATTCATCGTGTATAGCAGGTGAAGGCCCAGAAGATGTGAGACTGACCTTTCTTTGAGCTTTGAACTTGCATGTGTGTTGTGAGGGGGAGGTAGATGAGAAGTGAAAGTTGTGGGACAGTTACAGTGTACAAACAAGTAACATCTGGAAAAATAAACTAAGCCAACACTGTTATTAGAAAAAATGGGTGCTAGGTAAAAGTTGAGGGAAGGAGGTGAATCTGATGCAGTACTCTGAGCTGTAGTAGGCTGACGTTGTATGGCCCTGTCTGAAACCAGGCCTCTCCCTAACACATCTTTCCTGTAATTCTCATATTGATTTACACTGTGGCTCGGGTGGGGTGGGGGAGGAGTTGTTTGCTGACTGTGCCATAGAACAGGTATCTGTCTTTTACCTTTGTTTATTAAAGCAGGTCAATACTGAATATCCACCTTTAGTATCTCATTTCCTCTCTTCCAGAAAACCTGGTACCAAATATTTTTCTAGAGCTCTTTTTTGTTCTGCAGCTGTTGACATCTAAAGGCACTTCTACTGCAGAAGATGAAGATAGTGACCTTGAGGTCAATGAAAGAAGTAAAGGTAAGCACTAGTACTGAGCGGAAAGAATGCTACTTTCAAGGAATGATAATATGATACAGAGTAGTTGCCTTTAGCATGGACAGTTAGCCTTAAATTCCATGGAAATGGGACTTAACTGAAATGCTGACAAAAACCGTGCATGTATGGGGAGTGCCTCTACCATATGATAACGTGGAGTTGCTAGATCTTGTTTGAATTGAGTTTTCTGCTGTTGTGTGAGATTTGCTGTAGCTACTTGCGAACACTGACTTTCAGAGAGAAGGATGCATATGCTAAAGTCTCTCTTCCATTGGTGCTTGCAACTCAGAAGTGCTGTTGATCTGATACGTGTTTCTTAAATTTAAGGTTGGGTTATAAGTGCACAGAATCTATCCATACAGATGTGTAATCACTGCGTTTGTTTTTTGGCAAATTCACACTTAGCTTGATGCAGTTAGTGCTTTGATATGGGTATATAAAAAACAAAACAGTGGCTTTAAGATGGGACAACGCCCACCTCTAGATGCCCCAGCTTGATTGACTTTTGTTTTGCCACTTACTGATTCTTAGGGGCTAAGATTAGGAACACGAAGTCTCCAGCTACAGGAGCAGCAGCTGGTGATTGGTTGCAGTCAGTCTGCTTTTCATCCTTGATCTGCTTACTGTTGGCCAGAAGGCTGAGTAGGAATCTTTTCTTCATACAGCATTAAACACTTCAGTTGCCTTTAGTACAGGAAGGATAGGGACGGGAGGATTTGTCTATTCAGGTGGCAGGGGATGGAAACTTGGGTAAATTAGATACTGCTCTGAAAGACTATTTCTGGATATGGCAGTTCCTACTTTCCTTGAGAGTTTGTTGTTGGTCTTTTAGTTTATAAATGGTGATAGATGCTGTTGTCTCATGTTTCTTTTTTTCCCTTAGATGCACCAGGGAGACAGCATTTCCGAAGTGTGCACAATTGTGTTTATTTTGCTGTTCAAGTCTTGGATTATCAGTATGAGTGAGTTGAGTATTTTTTCCCCCTCTGCTTATGTCTGCAGATGTGTGAGATTAAGCAAGTGTGCTTGGATTTGAGAGCTTTTACCTTACAGGCACAGAGTTGTTAATTTCCCCTCAAAACATACAACTTGACCTGGATTTGGATATCTTGAGTTTTTCTTGCACTGGTTTGTCTACTGAACTTCAGTGTAATTGTGCAACAATGGGAGAGTCACGAGATTGTAACGATAAAAAATGGCCCTACAGATGCCAGTAGGATTTTACAGTGGGTGCCTGGGGCTTAGAAGTCTTTACTTGGGAGCCTCATAAAAAATGAGCATAAGCATGTCTTTAGGTCTGATAATGTGCTGTTTATGTCTGTCTGTCTGGGTTTTAACTATGTTGTCTTGGCAGAATTATTTCCCGTTTAGAAAAGGGGATGCTGAAGCTTTTGGCTGAAAATGAACGGATTGCATCTTTTTCTCCCACCTTGCATGAGAGGCTCAGGCAGGCTTATGAAAGCAGCACAGCCAAGGTAAGAATTGGCAGACCTTAACTGACGTTGCTTCAAACCTTTGTGGTGTTGCTCTTTTATCTGTGATGACTTTGATGTTAAATCTCATTCCTTCTACTTCAAGTATCTTGTCGTGTCATCTTTGGCAAGTGTCTAGAAACTACTTTTTTTTTCTTCTCAGTGGGTGAGTAAATTGCTAGGTCCAGTGATTGTTAGCTGCAAGCCACTGCTGGCTAGCCTTGCATTGTGCTTCAGGCACTGACCTCAACCAGTGACTTTAACAGGGTCAAATTTTGTTTGAGATTCTCATTTAATGAACATGGATCCCAGAAGAGTGATTGGTTAGATGCAATATAAGAGTGTAGTTTGGAAGAAGTGGAGTTGTTTCATACCTACAGACTCCTTTTAGGCAAGCGAAGCTTCAGAGGAGACCATGCAGCTTGTGAAAACTCATTTCCTGATCTGGGTTAGGAAACTAATGCTAAATGGTAGGAATGCCTTAATGTATTTTGTATCTTGTTTCATCTGTCTTTTAAAAATGGAGATGACTCTTGGCAAAGAAAGTAGTGTACTTTCTGAGACTAGGGCATTTCAATAGCTGAGCTTTTTAGTTAAAGCTGTAAATAAGGGTCTTTTGTTACTTGAAGGCATAGGCTTTTCAGATAGGAGAAAGAAGAATAATACAGGAATTTCCAGCTACTATACTGCATCGTCTGGAGCCCTGTATGGAAGGTACGCTTTGGCTGTTTGCAGATGATTCTTTCCAAGCTGTATCAATACTAGTTGTAATCTGTTCTGCAGAGATTTCTGAGAGAGAGACAAGGTGCTTCCACTCATAATGTTGAGTGATTCTGCCTCTGTAGTGTAATGTAGGTTGTAAAACTGTTGGTGTTTACTACAGTTAGCAACTGGGAAATGGCTAGTGTCTGAACAACTCAACTAGTGGTACTTGGTTTCCTCATCATGTCTTTTCCCTGTTTTTTCGAGATCTCATATTGTTGGATAAACTAGAGTCTTATGTTAGTCTAATGGCTGCCTTTATATTTTTAACAGGTGTCTCTCATGCTCCCATGCTCTGTACAGTCTGTTTCTTTCCAGCCGGAAACTGACAATCGCTCTAACTTTCCCAGTGACAGAGCATTTCACATATTTAAGAAACAAAGGTAAGCTTCTTCTACTGTTACTGTATGGCTCAGGGGGTGTAATCTTTCCATGATTGTGAACAAAGGATATTAAGAATGTCTCGTGTATACTACATGCTGTAGAAAAATCTTGAGTTTTCACTCTGATTAAAAAAAAAAAAAGAAAAAAGAAAAAAAAAGTCTTTGTCCATATTGACTGCAGGAGCTAAATGCTTAATGTCTTTAGAGAAGAACAGCCTAATTCTTCAGGAGTTAATGAGACTTCTGGTAAATGCCAGTACAGTGTGTCACCCTACTGGATTGCTTCTGCATATAAATCTGGTATGCTTTTATTCTTCCTGCCACCTCCCTCCATGCTTGCAGCAACAGGGTGAGGGGAGAATGGCAAGTTGTCTTGGTCCTTTTTTCTCTCCTCATAGGTATTATTTCATGTGGCTTATTCTTTCCTGCCTCTCAGTCTTCAGTATGTCTGGTAATGGGTGTTTTGGTCAGTCCGTCAGAGCTTGGGCATAACAAGCTTAAGCACTTGCTGTCAAAGACATGGAAAATGGAAACTCGCTGAAGTACCGCTAACATTAATGAGTTTTGCAAAGGTATCTGAATGCTTAGAGGCTCGACTTAAACTGAATTAGGTTCTTGCTGGGGAACTTAGGAGCAATTGAATATTCATTTGTTGTTACTTCAAATTTTGAAGAGCTTCATACCATTCAATGTCTTGATTCTCAGGGATATATTTTATGAACTGCTGCGTGAATGGGAGGATAACCATGAAAAAACTGGCTGGAACTTCGAAGGAGTGCTGGGCAACAAGATCAGGTAGGAGTCTTAATGAATGATTAAGCAACTTCAGCTAGCCCTTTAATGTAGCTGGATTGCTGGTAAAGCATACTAGACTCAGCGTACTAGCCTCAGCATCCTAAGTTCCATGTTCTCCCCAAGTCTTCTGCACTAATCTGTAGGGAGCTGTGCTTCTTGGAAGATGCTGTCCATATAAACTTGCTTCTGTATTTGGAAGTATCAACTCTTTATCTTGAAGAAACGAACCGTAAGTGGCAAGGGCCTAATTTGATCAGTCTTGGTGTAGCTCTTTCCCTGTTCATAATCACAGGAAGAGCCACTGACACAACCAGTATGTTGTGGTCTGAACACTGTCCTTGTACACACGTGTGTGCATGTTTCCAATGCCCCACTCTTAAGTCTGGAGAAGTATGTTACCTGTTCAGAAACTCTTAGTGTATTGGCTCTGAAAACAAGACAATTGTGGCTCTTTCTTTGGAAAGCAGACTGGTTTATTCATTTATTGCTTTATCAAAATAGAATATATATAAAGAAGCTGTTACTGTTTTGAAAGTAGTTGCCTTTTGGGTTTCTGTCGTAGTCTTAACCACCAGCCTACTCCAAGTTACATGTATGTAGGTGAATTCGCCACAGGAGCAAAACAAGGCTGAGATTAAAACCAAGAAAATTTCCTTCTTTTAGGGCATCAGAAGCATTGCAGGTTTTGTTTTCTTACTTGCATATGTGTGAACTCTCAACTTGCTGCTCTGTGCAGGGGAGAATGGGAGCAGAACGAGTTAAATTTTCTTCCTAAATAACATGATCATTGCAGAAAAGAGAGAGAATCTTTTTATCTCTACAGCTGTGTTTGCACTGCAGGTGCTCGGGGAGAGCTTTTGCTTACATGTTCAGCAGATGGGGCTCAGCACTTGGGAAACCTAGTTATAAAGACATTGCTTTTTGCAATGGACTTTGGAGATTGCTTTCTTAAAAGCATTTGTTTTTTTCTTTTCATATAGTTTGAGGTTAGAATAGGTTTTTTTGTACCACAGAAATCCAGTCAGCATTTTGTGATGTTTTCCTTCACAGGGCCATGATGGCTCACCTATCTGCAACCTGCAACCACAGCCATTTTGCCAGGCTCTTTCAGAAACAGCTTATCCAGGTAAATGACTTCTTTTTTTTTTTTTTCTTTTTTTTTTTTTAATGAAGATATGCATCAAAGCAGATTTGCACCTTCCTTTGCCTGAGAAAACAAACCATGTCTTGCAAGTTTCTTCGAGATTTTCTTATTGAAACTTTTTTGGAAGAGCCAGATTTTCAGGATGGGAATTTCCTTCCTCTTCCAGAAACAGAAATCAGTGGCAAATTACTGATGAACTCTGTAAATTGGGGATAAGGCACACTGAGCACATAATGAGCTGTAAGAATTCATTCTTCGTGGTTATTTACTTTGACCTGCTAATTTTAGAACAGTTACAGTTTTTAGAAATTGTAAGGATATATTTTGATATGTATCAAATGCAGAGGCTTGCCAGTTATGTTCATTAGCAACATAAGTGTACTACCTGCAGAGTCTGTAGTTGTTCTGTGTAACACTGCAGCAGCCTCTTTTTGATACAGTATTGCTGTTGTAGTTTACGGGGGGGGGGGGGGGGGGGGGGGGGGGTTGGCCAGTTTTAAGCATCATCTGACTTCGCTGTGACTGAGAAATGAAGAAAGAAAAGATGCTTCTGATTGGAGTGTAGATATTCACTGTATTCTCTATAAATGGCTGGCTTATTTGTGGGCTCCTTTTGGTCTGATGTGTATGTTCAGGGAGATTGTGGGAAAGAGATTAGAGATGGACTTTGTTGCATCAACAGGACGACATTAGTCTTAGGTACTTGTAGTGAGTGGGTTTGCATGGCAATGTTTTTGTAGGGGGTGTGTGCTACAGGGGTGTCTTCTGTGAGAAGATGCCAGAAGCTTCCCCCATGTCCAATGAAACCAATGCCAGCCGGCTCCAAGATGGACCAGGCACTGGCCAAGGCTGAGCCTGTTAGCAAAGGTGGTAGTGTCTCTGTGATAACATATTAAGAAAGGGAAAAAAAAAAATCTGCACCAGTGAGAGAGAGGAGTGAGATGATGTGAAAGCAGCAACTCTGCAGACACCAAGGTCAGTGAAGAAGGAGGGGGAGGAGGTGCTCCAGGCGCCAGAGCAGAGATTCCTGTGAAGACCGTGGTGATGCAGGCTGTCCCCCTCAGCCCGTGGAGGGTAACGGTGGAGCAGATCTCCACCTGCAGCCTGTGGAGGACCCCACACTGGAGCAGGTGGATGCCTGAAGGAGGCTGTGACCTGTGGGAAGCCTGCACTGAAGCAGGTTTTCCAGCAGGACTTGTGGACCCATGGGGGACCCATGCTAGGGCAGTCTGTTCCTGAAGGGCTGCACCCTGTGGAAGGCACCCACCCACGCTGGAGCAGTGTGTGGATAATTGTAACCTGTAGGACAGACTCACACTGGAGAAGTTAACGGAGAACTGTCTCCCATGGGAGGGACCCTACACTGCAGCTAGGGAAGAGTGTGAGGAGGAAGAAGTGGCAGAAACAACATGATGAACTGACTGTAACCCCCATTCCCCTGTGCCACTTTCGGGGAGGAGGCAGACAAATCAGGAATTAAGCCCAGGAAGAAGGGAGGGGTTGGTTATGTTACAACTGGAGTACTGTGTCCAGTTCAGGGCTCGCAGGTACAAGAAAGATACAGACTTACTAGAGCAAGTCCAGCACGGCGCCACATAAATGTTTAAGGTACTAGAGCATTTTTTCGTGTGAGGAGAAACCGAGAGAGCTGGGACTGTTCAGCCTGAAGAAGAGAAGGCTCCAGGTTACCTTAGCACTATACACAAATACCTGATGGGAAGGAATGAAGAAGAGGGAGCCAAATTCTTCTCAGTAGTGGTCACTGACAGGACATGAGGTGATAGACGCAAACTGAGAAACAGGAAATGCCACCTGAACACAGGAGGACTCTTCTCTACTGCAGAAGCGGTAAAACATTAAAACAGGTTGCCCAGAGGGGTTGTGAAATCCCAGTCTGGAGACATTCAAAACCCACTTGAACATAGTCCTGGACAACCTGCTGTAGCTGACCGTGAGTGAGCAAGAGGGTTGGAGATAATCCCAGATGTCCCTTCCAACCTAAACAGTTTTGCAACTGTGTGATTCTTCGAGTATTGAGTAGCATCTATGAGTTTGAGGGATGGGGGCGTTAATTTTTTAATTTTATTTAGCTCTGTGGAAACTCCAGGAAGACCTGGTCTGGGAATGTATATTGCAGTATCACAGTTCTTGGAGACTGGGCTAAAGATCCTACTAATTAGTTCGTTAAGACTATGCAAGTGATAGGTGTTCTCTTCACGCATCCACATGTAGCCTGCTAGATGTGCCTGAGTTGAACGTATAGATCAGAATTACATCTCTCAAGATCTCTAAGCTGTTCATGGCCAAGGTGGGTAGCATGTTTTGGCATGAAAAGAGACCTTCTGTATGTGGGCTGCCTGAAAAGGCCATGCTTGGATTACTCTGAAAACAAACGCTTGTGAGGAAGGGAGAATACGTGGCATGAGAGATGAAGTGAAATGATGCCTTATTACAGATTTTCTGCCTCACTACTCTTTCTATCTCCTGAAGATGTGTAAAGGTCCTGTTGGTGGCGGCGCAAGCTGGGGAGACGCCCCAGACCAGGATGTCCTTAATATGCTGGGTTCTGATAATCTGAGCCGTCTGAAGAGGCTGCAGGAAAGATTTGTTGTTCCTCAGAGCATCAGAGGTCCTTGTCCACCCCCTTCGTTCCCAGGGTGCCAGCAGTTCTTCAGGGACTTCATCCTCAGCGCAGGAAGGTTAGCTGCTCGTGGTTGCTGTTTCCTTCATGAAATGTGTGAGTGAGTGGGAAATACCAGCATGTTGCTCTTGTGGCGGGGAGTTGTCCAGAGAGCTTGAGGTGTGGTGTAACCTGGGCAGAGCGTATAAAAAAATTACTACGCTTCGTGTTCTTGGCCAGCATGCGTGGTGAACGTGTCAATAAGCAGGCAGGTTCTGTCTGGGGCATGGAATGTGTATGTGTGCTACGTTAGGCTAGACTATATGGTAATAATTTTCCTTCTATAAAACCATAATATCTTGTCACAGGCCATCAGCATTTCCCAGTGCCGAGGCTTGCAGTGCTGCCTAGCAGGGGCACCGGACTGGCCAAGTTTTTCTTGTGTGGTAGTGCGCGAAGCTAAGGAGTTACAGGATGGAGCCAGGTTCATGGTTTTGTTTAATGAGTTTTACACAATCCACAGCATGGAGGAGTTGTGATCTATGGGAGATTTGACTCTTCAGTTATTTTACAGCTTCCTCGTTTGACAGACCCATATTATTATCCTTATGCTGGGACTTGCTAAATAGTGTTTGTTCAAAAACAAGTATAAAATAAGAGTGGAAAAGAAAGGGGTTGGCCAGTACTAGTCTTGTCCTTTGCTTTCTTGTCTGTCAGCCTGTCTGCTGATGCTTGATGCAACTCATGAGACAAGCTTGGAATTTTGCATTGTGTTAGTTGAGGTTTTACTGCTGTTTTCAGCCCAGTCTGACTCAACATCTTTTGCTGAAGTTACCAGTTCAATCAGCACCTGATGGACAGTCTGTGCCTGAAGATACTTGAACTGAATGGCCTTACTCTGGTGGAGCATGAACACAGTGATGGAGAAGCAGATATGGATGAACAAGTAAGCTTGTTTTTTTGCAAACACATCTGGCAGGAATTTCCCTGAGCTTTTCCAGTACCCAGAGAATTACTGGCTTGATTGTGAGTTGCCTAGAGCTTCCACTGCTGTATTTGCAGGACAAGAGCTTCTTCATTTGGTTTTATCATTTACTTGTGGTTTTTGGGATGCTTCATAGAACTGTGTCGGAAGAGGATAATGCACAATAGTTTGAAAAGTGAGAGCCTCTTCTTAGGTAGTTAGTACCCTGTGTTAGATCAATTAAATAGTTGAGTCCAGTTGTTGGACTTAGTTGCAATAGCTCCTTGTTATTTTTCATGTAGAAAGATTTTAATTAGAATGAATTCGTAGTCATCCCTGTTCATACCCGTTCGTACGTTTCTGCACTCATCTATACCTATCAGAGGTGTCACAGCTCATAGTCTGTTAGGAAAGTAGTAGCCAAAGGCTCACGTGAACTTGCAGAGCAGTAGTGGTATAAAGGAGACGAGAGGAGATCAGTTTTCTGCCTTCTCGTTGACTCCAAAGTTGTTAATATGAAGATATGATTGAATAGCTGCTTGTTTTGGAAAGCTCTTGAATTAATTTCTTCTCACTGTAAGTGAAGCAGTGGAGGCAGAAGGAATTTAAAATGATTAATATCTAGTTTGGAAATTTAGCTTTATTAAAAGAAGTGATGAAGCTATGTGGTCCTTTTACATGAAGGGACTGGAAGTTTAGTGTAGGTAGTTGCTTTACCAGTTTAGGGTGGCAGTGCCCCAGCTTGCTTTTCTCCATTTCAGGATGAAAAGAAGCGTTTCACCGTGGTCCTGTTAAGCCTACGACTCCTCGCCAAGTTCCTGGGGTTTCTTGTTTTCTTGCCATATCGCACTGTGGAGCAGCCAACCAGAGACTTGCAAGACTCTGCAGTAGCATTAAGAAACAAAGTAAGGAACCAAACTCTTCTAAGAAGTCTAATACGACCTTTTGCTTGACAGGCAGGTTTTCTAATCCGAGCAGGGGATTATGAATAGTTACGCCCTTTCAAAGCAAGCCAGTGGTTCCTGGGCTGGTGTTATACTGTTCTGTGCCCCTGCTGCACATGCTGGGATTGGGAACAAAGGAAAGGAGAGTTTCTGTAAGCTAGAAAAGAGGGAGCGAATGCACTGACGGTGAGGTACTGAGTCTTCTGTTATTTCTGCTAATCTGTCATACCAGAACTCTGACCGTGCCAAGGAGGCTTGTATTTATGGTGTAAAATCCCGCTACCAGGAATGTTTTTGTTAGTTTTGCACCTGTCTCCTAGCAGTATGTCATACTGAATGCAAGGAGGCAGGGCTTAGACCTTGAGTCCACTTGTACATAGCCAGGCATGCAGCCTTACTTCTGAAAGTCCCGTGGGACCTCAGGTTGTCATCATGATGTGTTTTTTACTTCTACACATGTGCAGAGAAATGTTTTAACTAGCCAGAAAGTCACCTCTTACTTGTATAAAAGGTGAAATCCTAGAAAGAAAAGTCAAGATGTAGATAACATTTTTCTAAGTATCAAAAGGTAACTTCAAAGCTGCTGCTTTAACTTCTGTTGTCCATAAAGACCCTGCCTGCACTGGATGTATTAATGCTTCTGAGACAATCTATTCGGGATCAACGTTCTATCCTCACTATTCCTTGGATTGTGGAGTACCTTTCCCTCGTGGATCATATTGCTCCTTTACTTGATTACTACAGGAAAGTATTTTGTCTCTTGCTGCAGGTATACAGGTAAGAGCCTGGGAAAGTATATTTATCAAGAACTTTTCTGTGAACGTTTGCTTATTTAGTTGAGGTGCCTGGCGTTTGAGAATGCATGCTGGCCCTAGTTTGAGATTCTATTAGAAGTACATTTTTTTGTGTGCATAAAGCTGCAAAAGGAGCACATCCTAAACTCAGAGATTACTGTTTGATTTAAATATGTGAGTTTTCATTAAGGAAACAAAATTCTTTAGATCCCCACTTACTCATTCTGCAGATGCAGCTGTGAATTTTAAATGTTGAATTTGAACCTTAAACCTGCGAAATCTCCCGGGCCTAAGTAATGCGCTAGTTTTATTTCCTATATACATGAGGAAAACTTGAAGCACATTCTAGAGAGTTAGTTAACGCTGGCTTTTCCAGCGTAAGCTTAAAACAGCATGTTATTCAGATGCATACATCCATAAAAGTAGAGCTTGCTCTCCACTCCTTTAAGCATACAAGTAAGGCATGTGCACATGGTGAGAAACAGTGTAATTGGGAAGTGAGCGGTATCAGATTTTTTTTCCTTAATGAAAATGAAGCTACTGTAATCTAACACTTTCTGTTGCTGCTTTTGCTTCCTGGCAGGTTAACGGTCCTTTCTGAAGATAAGGAGATGAGTTTCCTGAACAAGCTGCTGATACTTGCAGTACTGGGTTGGCTTTTTCAGGTAGTCTCTCCTGTGTGTACACAGCTCTTCCCTGAAGAAAAACCTGGGCACAGAACTCAGTAGAAAACAGTATTAAAATCAGCTAAAACAGTGCAAAACAGTAGTTTGTTGTTTTGTTGGGGTCTTTTTACAGTCATGTGGACTTTCAAAGAATCCTCTGTATTGTAATGGAGAATTATTTTCCTTTAGTGGAAATGTGTAACGCAACATTTTTTTTCCAATATGAATTCTAATTGCTGCTGAAACATATTATGTACTTGGAAATCTGAATCTTGTAAGCAAATTCACAGCTCATTCCTGTTAGAACTGGAAGCTCTTGTCACAAACATGGAGTGCTAGCTGGCAGCATTGAATTCCTGGGGAATTTTTTGTCTGAAAAAGGGATGGGAGGTGATGAACTTCTAAAATCCTTCCATGCCTCCAGCTGGAAGCAAGGTAACTGCTTAGCAGGAACCTGCTGGAAGGGTGAAAGGTGCTGTCTGGGGAGGGTAAGGAAGGCAGTTTCTGTTATTGTGGTCAAACTATATCTTTAATTCTATGGAAAGGTTCTCCATAGGGCAGAAGAGAGGACCCTTAGTGCTAGTTATGTTTTGTGTGGGTGGCAGGTTGGTGAGATTTTACTGTCCTTTTTATCAGAAATGGTGTCAGTTACTGACTGATGGTTTGGGTTGTAACTGCTGGGGTTTCTGTTTCAGGTTCCGTCAGTCCCTGAAGAGTTGTTCTTTACCACTGATGTCAAGCAGGAGGGATTGATAATGGATACTGTGACATCTGCTGAGGCTTTGGTGAGTTAGTGCAGTAGCAAGTCCTCTGAATCTGTGGGTAAGGGTAGATCAACCATGGCCTCAGGAGTTTTATCAAGAACTTGGCTTCAGTGCAGCTGCATTGAGCATGTGTAATCCAATAGATGTGATGCCCCAGTTTGTCCAGGTGCCTTAATTGCATTGTGCCCTGGATTGTAAACTGTGTGTGTTACAGCTCTGGGGCTTTTGTCCAGCAGGAGCCATCTCACCTGCTGCAATGGCTTGCAGAATAGGTGTGCCAAGTTACGCTGGAGGGTCAGATGCTGTTTTCCTACTCACTGGTTATTGCAGTACAAGGTGAGCTGATAGCACTGTAGCTTCCCAGAAATAAGCCATAGTAACGGTGAACTCAACAGAAATAGTAAGATGGGACTATAAGAGTAAGGTTGCTGTCTTTGGAGTTACCTGTTTTCCAGTTGCACGATAAAGGGTAACTGAACTGAAAATAGTATGAACCAGCAGAAAAGGAGGTGAGTTTATGGCACGTGTGATGTTTCTGGTAAGTCCCAGACATGCAAAAGAATACATGGTATTCCTTAAAAAATGAGCAGTGTGTTTGCTAAGATACAGGTGTATCTTGTTCTAACTAGAAAGTTCTGTTTTGCACTCTCTCTTCAGTGTCACAGATAATACGCAGAGATCAACTGGTTTTCTTCTTACTTTTTTTTCCCCACCAAATGAGTGCAGTGTACGCTGCCTGCATGGATGGGATCTGAAGTTGCTTTTCCTCCCATACCTCTGGCTGTGCTGTGTAATACTGGGGTGACATTACTCTGCAGTGTGGTGTTCCAGTGAGAATCGGTGAAGACACTTGCGGAGGTGTAACACGTAGCAGATGTGTCTCATTTATTCTTCTCCATGGACAGGTTTCTCTTTTACGTAGCAGCTGTTGCCAACGGTCCTTGTTGCCTTCTGTAATCATCAGTTTTCAGCTGGGCTTTGACTAAATGTAGAGCAGCTCAGTTGTGGCTTGGACTGAATGCTTGGGCTGCAGCGTTCATAATTTTACTGTGGATTTGGAATCCATTTATCTTTTATTGTTTTCATGGAAAGACAGTTCTGAAACCTGCCTGTGACTATGCACGTGGGATATCTGACTTGCTGAAGACTGATCCTTTCCTGCTGTGTCCTTTCAGCATTTCCTTCCTTTTCTCACCAGGACTCTGTACCCTTGGTGGATCAGCAGTTACTTTATACCTGCTGTCCCTATCTTGGTGAGTATTTTATTTGCTATATAAATAAAATATATTAGTATCTATCTGTATTCACTTACGCTTTTTATTTTTATTTATATTTCTCCTTTGGCATTGTGAGTCCTCAGATCATCTTTCTTGCCCCTCCTCACAACTTCAGGTCTCAGTTGTGTTTGAGTCAACCTTGGTAAAAAGCTGTATTGCAGAAGCTCATGCAGCTGTGAATAATATCTGTTGAAATTGTGGGAGGGAGGCTACACAGTCAGGATAGCTGATCTACAGAGCTTGAATGCAGAGGGACAGGGGAACTCATCCTTCACAAACTGGAAGGAAACATTATAAGGAGTAAGTGTATAACTTTTCCATCCCAGGGTGTAGGGAAAGATGTTTGTACTGTGAGGAATGCCTTGATCCTTGAGCGTATTTCTGCTGCTAGGCAGAGGGGAAGAATCCCTTTGTGCCTTGGTGCTTTATCAAGTTGATGTTTGAGGTATCTTTTTCCTGGGATCTGACTGCCATTGGTGAAATCCCTCTCTAGACAACAGTCCCACCCAGATGCTGGGATGGTGCTCTGCTTCTTGGGATTTAGCTGCTAAGAAAAACTGTCATGTTAAACCTGTATCATGAAGCTTCTAGGGGTCAAACATGTCTTCAGGCTTTTCCCCAGGTATTTTCTCCTGACCCTTTTGGAATTTTATGTAGCTGCTTGCCTTGTAGTCCTTGTAGACTTTACAGTTTCCGCTTGGCATGCTAAAAAGGGACGCGTAGAAATCACCGCTCCCTGATCCTTTTGAACAAGTCCTATGTACCAGGGAGCTTTTTGGAAGCTTCGTCATTTATCATCAGAGCCTTGCCTGCCTTGCTGTGCCCTGCTGGTTAAATGGGTGGGATGCCCCTCTGCTCTTCTGGAACTTCACCTGTTACAGAAGCTGAGAGAATCTGCTCTGGAACCAGGACTGGCAATGCGAAAGGCTCTTGAGTTTTGATTTGTTTCCTTGCTTATGGGGATGATGACTGCTTTTGTGTCTTTTTCCTGTACAGGTGAGCTGCGGAAACTACTTGCCTCTTTTGTGGCTGGCAGTGGAGCAAAAAATGGTGGCTTTATGAGGAAAATCACTCCCACAGCAGCAGAGTCCTTGGCACCCAAGGCATCTGTCACACAGCGGAAACTGCAGGTATTGAAATAAAGGAGTCACAAGGGGAAGCAAGGCAGGAGAAATTGTGTGAGGGTAGGGTACACAGTGGTATCCTAATGCCAGGGAAAGAAAAGAATGGGCAGCAGCAAATGTTGTGTTAAACAGTCAGGTATTCTTACTTCTCATTCTTCTGTTATAGTAATGTGGCTGGGATACTGTGTGGTTGTTGAAATCCAGGTAACTTCAGTAAATGTTCTTGCAATTGGAACAAATAGCCTAAAAGTTGGTGTGTTTCTCATACTCTTGTTTTGGTTAGATTAGAGCCATGCTTTCCACCAAAAGAATGAACTGTGTAGGAGCTTACAGGATTACCAGCCTGTAATTAAAAGAGAGGATTCTTTTTAAAAACAAATCCTGTGTGGTGACCCATTATTAGTAGGTGCTGTCAGAACTCTCCCGTTCTTCCCTTTACTGGGCTTTTGCTTTTGTAGCTTCGTAAGCCCTGATAATGAGCTTTGGGTTAAATGATTAGAAGGAAATAGGGAGCAAATACTTTACAGGGGTGCTGAATGCTACAGTAGCAGAAAATTCTAGTGTAGGCAAATTGCATGCCTTTTAGCACAATTCCAGACAGTAGCTCTGTCCACCCCTGTGCTGAGGAGAGGAGGATCTGAGTGGAATGCTCTAATCAATTGTAGCATTTTTCTCTTGAACAGGTAGAGCTGGAACAAGCTTTCTTCCACAACCAGCCTCCCTCCCTACGGAGAACAGTTGAATTTGTGGCAGAGAGGGTGGGATCCAATTGTGTCAAGCATATCAAGTAAGTGCTCGTGATCTATTCTGTGACTGAAGAAGTAACTTTACACTAATGAGACAAAATGTTGATCCTTTAAAACTTTGTATGGGGGAAAGAAAATTTTCCTTCGAAGTATGCTGTATAGCAGAACACCAATGCTATAAAAGGCTAAGACAGTGGGGTCCAGTAACATCTGATTGCCATCGTAGAGGGGAATTTGTGAAGGGATGCAGAGAGGAGGCTTATATGACTGTGGGACACCTGGAATGTGAACATAGTGCAGCATTTTGAGACTTTATATCCCTTTCAGAACATTCTTGCTAGTGATAGGAAAATCTCAGGTCAGAAGGGGCCTTTGGAGGTCATCTGGTCCAAACTCCTGCTGAAAGCAGGGCCGGTTTTCAAGTTAGATCAGGTTACTTGGCACCTTTCCCAGCTGAGTTGTGGAAGTCTCTAAGGATGGGGATTCAGCACCTTCTTAGGGCCATGTTCCAATGCTTAATTTCCCCAGACTTTGTCAAAAATGTTTCCTTATATCCTACCAGAATTTCCCTTGTTTCAGCTTGTGTGTATTGCCTGTCAACCTTTAGCTGCATACTTCCTGGAAGAGTCTTGTTCTGTCTTCTCCATAACCCTTTCTTCTCCCTTTACCTTCTCTTCTCCAGGCTAAATGAAACTGGCTCCCCCAGTCTCCTTTCAAGTCTTGTGCTCCAGCATCCCAGCTATCTCGATGTTTTTTTTCTTTTCTCCTGCAGTCACTCAAATTATCGATGGCTTTCTTGTACTGGGGTCCCAAAGCTGGACAGGGTACTCCAGATGCAGCCTCACAGCACCACGGGAAGCAGTAACTTCCCTTGACTTGCTGGCTGTCCTGTTGCTAATGTCAGCCCTGTATAAAGCTGGCCTTCTTTGGACACTGCTAACTTATTTAGCTTGTCTACTGGGAACCCCAGATCCTTTTCTGCAGAGCTGCTCCCTAGCCAGTAGACCCCAGCCTGTACAGGTGCACAGTCACCACCCCACTGTCAGCCCTTTTCTCCGCCTTGTCACAGTCCTGAATGGCAGCCCTGCCCTCCAGCATGTCACTCCTGAGCTTGCTGAAGAGTTTGCACTGTCCTGTTGTCCAGTGTGTTGAAGACAGTAAAATGATACCAGCCTACAGGAATGTTGGTGGTAGTGGGCTGCTGTGGACAGTTTTGAACTTCTGACCACTGTCCGTGGCTTAAGAGTATAAGGGTATTGTTGCCAGAAAAAATACCTGTAACCATATATGTTTCTATTAAAACCTAAAGGCTTTTGACTCTTGAGTCTTAGTAATATTTTTATATCTTCATTGCTGCTTTCTTCCTTACAAAAAGAGCAAGGAGATGGTACAGTACTGAACGCAGCGTGATTAACTGGTTTTTTTAGCAGAGTTTTATTGCATTTGAGATGGCTATCCCCCTAAATCAGGGAGGACAGCTGGTTACAGTCAGTGTGCACTGTTTCTTGCATTGATTTCAGTCTCTCTGATTGTTCTTGTCTTTTTACAGGGCAACACTGGTAGCAGAGTTGGTTCAAAGGGCTGAAGTCATGTTGCAAGATAAAGTGAAGGAGGATGCTAATCATGACAAACTGCTTGAAGAGGTGTGCGCTCATCTGTATGAGGAAGGGGCCCAGGCACTCATCAAAGGCAGAGAGTAAGGAGGAAAAGTTATTTAAACTTCTGCCTTCCCTTCTGGTCTTATTGAGGAATCTATAAGCCTAATTCGGCTTGGCCTGTCATGCTCAGGTTCTGGTGGTTATAATCCCTGACCTCTGCTCTTCTTAGGGTGACTGTCTGCTGTGCCTCCAGCCAGTTAATCGTATTTGTAGGAAGGAATAAAGGTGCTGTGTGTCCCTCTGCATCCAGCTCCAAGCGGACATCCACTGCAGCTATTTTATTTCCCCTGTTTGGAAAACTGAGTATTGCAGCTTGGTGGCTTGTAATCGCTCTTTCTTTGTCTGGTTCTTTTGGTCTGAATTATTTCACTGCAGTCTTCCAACTGGTTTTGACTGTGAGAGAACATGTGAAAGTTGCTACGGTAACCTCTGAGTGTTGTCCAAGAACTTTGACTAATGCTGCGGCACGTTTTCTTTCCTTTCTTGCAGATTTTGCAAAAAGAAGGGTCCTGAGGCAGTAAGGGTGTTATTGCCAGAAGAGACATCTGCAGCAGTATGTATTTCCATTAAAACTTACTAACTAAAGGCCTTGACTTTCAGTCTGGACCCATTACCATTTTTCCATTGCTGCTTCACTTATCCATTAATGGCTTAGGATGTTGGAATCTATTGATGCCCTCACGTGAGGACTAATAGCTAAGGAGAGTCACCTCTGCCAGGCTGCCTTGGGTATTCTGGGGACCCTAGCCAACAGCTAACTGTTGAGACTAGAATGGCATATAAATTGCCTTCATCTTGTGAGGATATCTCATTGTTTTAGCATCAGCTGCCTCAAGAGTTGATAGGGTCTGTATGGGGTTGATGAGGTTTGAGAAATCAAAATGGGTCAGTCCTATTGCTCAGACTAGCAGTTCCCACAGAGGTGGTGGTCCTCTATTTAAATGTTGCATGTCAGATTTTAAGCTTTATCCCCTGTAGACCTCCTTCTGACTTCTCACTGACTCTGGTGCTGTGGCTGGTAGTAATCTTCTATCACTTGTTATCCTTCCTGTAAGGTTTTAAGTAGTGCAGAAGACATTGCAGTGGAACTGGCTACTGAGAAAGCCTGTGGCTGGCTTTCTGCCAACATTGCAGGTGAGTCTCCTTGCTCTGAACGGGGGCTTCTGACCTGTGTATTGTACTCTTCTTTTGAGATCAAGGGGTAGAATTTATTCCAGTGGTATAAAGTACTCGGCCCTACTCATTTTTCTTTTAGTGGGAAGTATGCAGTTGTTCTGTCCCTCCTTGTTTAGAAATAAGAGGAATGATTTCTAGCTCCAGGAACCTTCTTCAGGGACTTTTCAGGCTTGGCCCGTGTAAGTGATTTTTAGTTACGGAGGCTCGTAGGATGGTGAGAATGAATGCTGTGGAAAGCTTCTTCTAAAATGTCATCCAGGCTGAAGTTGTCTTAGTACTTCAAATGAATGATACAGATGGCTGCTCTTTCAAGCCACCTTCTGGTCCACATGTACAAGGTCTTTCTGAAGTGTTTTATAAAACAAACTCCTCTTGGACTGGGTGTGTGTTCAGCAGGCTGAAGGCAATTGTGGTCCTTTCACTCTGTAATAGTGCTCTGGCAGCTCCTCAGAATCTCTGAAAACATGTTGTTTCAGGAGGTTGTGCCAAGAATCCAGGGAGGAATATCCAGCACCATTTGCAGCAGCAGCAGGAGTTTAGTGTTTTGGATGCTGGTCAAAACTTATTTTGGTAGAAAAGTATGGTTTTCATGGGCACAGTGGTTGAACTGGTATGATCACGCTGATTCAGCTTTCTGCTTTGGCATTGCTTCCTGGCTTAGTTACTGTGTTCATTAAACCTGCTGAAATATTTTCATAAAAAATGAGATGGGTTGCCAGTGGTACCTGATGGTAACAAGTGGCTGCCTTTTAGAGCTGTGGGTTAACACGCTCCACCTGTGCCTGTGCCCCTGCCCATTAAATATAACAGGAGCTGGGGGGGGGGTGGTTTGAAGATGTAAACTCTCGTTTCCTCATTTGCCGTGGCCCTCAGAATGAGAGGCTAAGATGGGTAGCGTTTGGAGACAGTTGTCTGCCTCGCTGAAGAGAAAAGCTGAAGTAGTCTGGATTTGTTCCCTGTTCTTTATAGCGCTCATCAAAAGAGAAGTGAAGGCAACCTTCAACAGAATGCTCAGGGTCCCAGGATTTCCCTTGCCTGGTGAGGATGCTCTGGAGCCGAGAAGGGACTGCCCTCCAGGCTGTCAGCACTGTGCCCAGTTTCCCTCCCAAATCATCAATGAGATTAAGGTACGCAGGGTTCGCTTCCTGGCTTGCCCAAACTCCCTTTTTATTTTTCACATTGGTGATTTTTGTTTGTTGTTGTGGTTGGGGTTTTTTTGTTGGGTTGGTTGGTTTTTGGTTTTTTTAAAAAGGGGTATTCTGGTTCTAAGGATCTGGCTGTGAGTGTTCAGGAAGCACGATGAAAAGGTCTCATGTTTTTTCATCCCTCTGTTTGCTGTCTGTGTAGATCAGAGTTCCCTGGTCAGGAGTACTGTCTCAAACACAGGATTTTTGGTAGCATGGCAGCAGCCTGTTTGACACGAGTAGCATAGAAACCCTAGTGTGGGGAGTGTTACATACAGCTGTATGCTGAAGAGTCAGCATATTGAAATGGCTACTTTTTTGTAGACCTACTCTTTTTATGGAGAGTCTCCTGGCCTCTCAGGAGTTCAGAGTAGTTTCTGTTGGTCCTGTCAGTTCTGTAGAACTTGGTAAACTGTCCCATCTTACATGCTAGGAATTCTACATTGAATTAAGTGTCAGATGGATCTGTACAAATCTGTTGAAAGACTTTTGCCAGTCTGCGTCTGCACCTTTGTTCAGCTACAGTAAGGGAGAACCAGAGTATCTTAAAAAGGTGATGATGGTATAGGCTTAATTTCAGCCTTAGGTCTAAACAATTTTCTACTCGAGCTGGTTCAAATTACATTTTAGTCTTTTCTCCCAGGCTTTTAAAAGGGCTATGCTTTTTAAAAAAATCATGCAGTTATATAACCTGCATGAGTAACCCGTGAGGAAAAGAACTGTAAAAACCTCACTTTTTTACCATTACATGTTCTGCCTTTTTTTTTTTTTCCTGTTTCTTGTCTGTTTGAGCAATGATACTGGATCTCACTGCCATTCCCAGCGTCTGTATAAGAATGACTACACATCCTTTAATGCTTTCTTGCTTGAGCTAAAATAAAGAGGAGGTAAAGTGAGGAAACCAAGGGCCTTTTTAATAAACTGTTGCTTTTTGAAGATCCAGTATCTTGAGATACAGCTTCTAAATTTTTTTTCTTTTGTTTTCCATCCTGGATTTCTGATACTGGATGGTAAATTGCTGGTGATGGAAAGCACTACCACATGAAAATTGTCTAAGCCAGTTTTCACACCGTAACCCTGTTAGCGCTCTTCATACTCAGCTTTGTGTTGACACTGAAGCTACCTTGACAATGTAAGAGGACTCTGCATTTCTGTAGCACTTCTACCCTGGGCTCGCTTGCTGTGATACCACATCTACCAAGAGCTTTGGGAGCTAGTTTCTTTTAGGAAGGATGAACTGGTTGCCCTGGTTGACGTTGACTTTGACTTCATAACATTAGCGAGAACTATGGTAGAAAAATCAGACCTAGGTGAGGTTGTGAAAAAATCAGCTTTAATCTGTCTTTTGAAGTGAGTAGGATACAAGCTTAATTTTGCTACTTTATTTTTTTTTAATGAGGACCTGAGGACTGTCTGAACTGCTTTATCAAGGGTCCAATCTGTTTGTGGAAGTGCAGGTTACTAATAGGTGAATTACTGCTGTCTTTTTTTATCAAGGATGTGCTCTGTGTTGCTGTGGGCCCACGGGATGAGGGTGAAGTGATTGACTACGCCTGGCTGGAGTGCTTGCTAGGAAGACTGAGTCAGACACTTCGATGCAGAAAGGTAGAAGAAGTAAAAAAGCAACAAAACTCCCTTTGGACTGCTTTGAGCTCTCTCCGTACCTGTAAACTTGTTAGCTTCCCTTGCCTCACAGTTGAGTTCAGTTGAGTGTTTTTTGTTGGAGCTCAAATGTGACGAAGTTGAACTGGTTTTGTTTTTTTTTATACTGTAGATCTGCTTGTTATTTCAAGTTAGCCTTTGTGGGTCCCCTTTTCATGTATGATCTTTTCTTGTCTTTCAGTCTTTAATGGTTTCCTGATTACAGCTCTGTGCTTCTTGCTGTAAATTGCCTGCTCTTTTCTGATATTTTTATCCCTTGTGAAGCCCTGTTTTGTCCAGTTTGCAGTATGGGGACAAAGATACAACTTTTTTTTTGTATTTTCCAGTTTATGTGTCCCACATCAGAACAGCAGCTGGCAAAGTGCACGGTTGAGTTGGCTTCTTTGCTAGGTAAGTCAGTCATGATAAGCTATTTAAGACGGAAATCTGTTATTACAGTTCTCTTAAGTCCTTGGGGTCAGAGACTGCAGTATTTCGAGTTCGTGGATGTTTGATTCTTTTTGCTCTCACTGAGTCTGCAGATTTTTTTTCTGTCAGATTGAGTGGTTGGTCTTATTCCCTTCCACCTTCTGCTAAACAGCCTTATACTGTGACTAACCGTCCTTCAGGTCCGGTGTTCTTGTTCACATCTCCATTGTTATTTATTGATACCTTCATTTAAACGTGTGTTACGTTTTCCAGTATTTCCACCTCAGAAAAGTTGCAGCTGAGTGTTTTTTTCCCCTAAAAGTAAGGGCCTGTTCCCTTGAATTATATTTTTATGGCTCTTTTTGGAGAGAATGGAAGTAACTTGTTTTCTGCATATTGTCAGTTTGGTGAGTGTTTTCAGGGGGTTTTTTTCCCCCTCTTGCTCTAATGTGTTAAATACAATAATTTTCTCAGTGGGAGCTAGTGATCTGGATGCAGGTGTGTTTTCATTTGGCAACCTTCTAATGTCCTGAGTTTAGAACCTTCTTAAGAAGTTTTATACATGGTTCATTCTTTCAGAAAGCAGTTCACATCTGAATATACTGAAATTTCATTCTGGGGGGTAGCATTGTTAATCTGCCCCGCTCCATGAGACTGTACCAAGGAGGATCTGGTATGTTCCCTCTGTGTATGTTTAGCTGCAGTTAAACACCGTTCAGTTTTACTTTCACTTGTATGAAGTTATGCAACTCTGCCTATAGGCAAAACTGAGCAACTGTTTAATCTGTTTATAGATTTAAATGTTGTCTTACTGAGTTACTCTCCTCTCCTTTGAAGTAACACCTAGGCCCTCTTTTATTAAACATTAGGCTGACTTGTATTTATTAAGTCATCTTTCAAGGCTTGGGGCTATATGCCAACAAAATGGTATTCTTTATCTGAGTAGTATAAATCTCTTACTATGGAACACTTGTTTGAATAGTTTCAAAGCTTATAATCTTGCATGTTTCTGAACTACAGCCCTCTTAGGTTCACTGGTTTACACTAGTAGGTGTTTTTACTTCAGTGATTGTTTAGATACCAGCTATGCAAAATGTGCTGTTGGACCAAGATGATGACTGTAAAAGGAAAATAACGCAGCTATAGAAGTTCACTTTTCTTCCTTTTCTTAGTTTCAGGTCGTGTTCCTCTGAGTCTCAGGACCAAGTCCCCAGAGAAGAGCTCCGAGAGGCTTCATGTAAAGAGTAATCCCACCTATGGCCTTCTAAAACTGCTGCTTTCTGTCTGGAAGGAGGACTTCGGGACACCTGTTCCTGTGCAGCTGATGTTCAGTGAGAAGAACATCAGTTACCTTGCAGGAGTTAAGCAGCGAGAGGTAAAGCTTAATCCGACCTGTGGAGCTGCCAGTTATCGCTGGTCCGTTCCCTCGGAGCTCTGCCTGCCTGCAGCCTTAACGGGCTGCTTGTGCGAACGCGGCCGGCAGGACTTGGGTCTGCTGTCAGCTGGTGTTTCTGCAGGGGCAGAGAAAAAGGCAGCTGCGTACTACTTGTTAGTGTTTGATACCTGTCTGGGGGGACTGTTTGATTTAGGAACAAATGGCCAAATGGCCCATTTGGCCTGGGAGATCGAGGACTGAATGCGTGTGACGCTGGTTGCATTCATGTATCTTTTATCAGCTTTCGTTTTTGCATGCGTATTGGTGTTATAAGATCCTCAACTATGAAGCTGAAAATAATTTAGTTGCAGGCTAAACCCAGTTTATTTCAGAAGGTAAGAAAATAGTTTTTCAAGCTCTTCTTGGAACACACAGGGATCAAATACTTGGTGTGTTTGGAAACTGGGAATGAGAAATTTTGAGACTTTAGGATACAATGTAGGAACTGAAGGAGTTTTGTTCCCTCATTTTGGATGTTGCTCTTTGGTGTCCTTCATTGCCACACCCAGATTATTAATGTGCTTTCTCCTTTTGCTCCTTTTTTACACATTCTGATCCAAGAAGAAAAACATGAATTGTATGTAGGTCTAAAGAAGCGATCACAAAATCCATTTTTTTTTGAGTTGTTGATTTATTTTTTTTTTCTCTTCTGCAGTGGGATTTGTTCCTTTTCATGCTTCATGGACTTGTAGAACATGACCTAATGAGAACTAATGAAATAGAGAGTTGCTTGCATGGCCTTAGAGAGCTCCCTTGGTCTTCAGTAAGTAATTAGATGTGGAGAACAAGAAGTGAAATAAGAAGTATAGCTACATAAACAGTCCATCCTTGTAGTTTTATTTCACCTGCATGAAACCCGTAACCTTCCTATCTATAGTTCCTGCTGAATGCCGCAGAAGCAGTGGCTTCCAGCAGGCTTGTTACAGGTGTTCAGCTGAAAGCTGTACCTGTGTGGATCCCAGCATTGCCATGCAGGGCAAACATTTCCAAGAAAATTGTAAACAAAGTTTGGAGACCAGCTGGCTCAGCTGCCAGCTCTCAGTTCTAGCCTGAGTGTGTTTGCCGTGCTCCAGCTGAAAATGACGTGTCGGGCTGGGTCTTCATCGACCAGATTTGCATTTAAACCTCTTTGCCTCCTACCACCAGAATGGGAGAGGAGTGGGACTATTCTAGCCAGAGTCCAAATGCAGGAGACCACCCAGCACCCTTGCTAAAAAAGGAGAGCGTTTCAAGGCTGGTGAGCACTTGCATACTGGAGATGTTTAACCATTCAAACTGGCATTGATCTCCTCTGAGGAGATTGTGGGGCTTAGAGGAGAGTCCGAACATGTAGACCCACGAGCATTCATCTTTACAAACAATGTTGTAGCTTGTCTAGGTTTCTGCGCTGGAAAGCCGTCAACATGTTTAACCTGGTAAAGTTCTTTACTAGAAAAATTAGGTAAGCCTCTTCGCTGACATTTGTTAATAAGGGTTCTCTGGTTTGTTTATGTTTGTTACAGAATTTCTTAAAAGAACTGGAAATACTGTCCAGAGCATTTGTATCAGAACTTCGTAGAGAAGAGCCCAGGACTAATCGTTGCAAGCTGACCAGACAATCTCTAGGTGCTGTGACAGCCCAGAGTTAGCGGAGGTGGACTCTCTGGGGGCACAAATTACTAATGAAGATGCAAATGGAATTTTTAGTGTTTCAGAATGCGTCGTGAGCTCTTTGCTGGGAGCGTACCGCAGAGAAGGGGTCACTGTGCAAAACCTGCACTGGTCTTTCTGTTCATGGATGTTTTGCCATGGTGATGCTATGCTGAAGGATTTACATGAGCAAATGAATCTCCAAGTCAAAAGTCCTTTAAGCACCTTGATCGTGGCTCAGAGCAGCCGTTTTTTAGACTCAGAGACACGTTTTGTACGTGCGCAGCAGCAGGCTGTGACCAAAGCCAGGAAGCAATTCACGTGGAGAAGTTACTTCATGGTCAGAGAGGTGGTTTCCTGGTGGCTGTCTCTTCTCTTAAGTAAATGTGATTTCTCACTCTGCCTAGGGGAGGGAAAAGCTGAACCTGTATGACATGGAGATGAGCCTGTATTTATTTTTCATTGTAAGCTCAGTTTTGAAGGTTTAATTTTTTTGAAGGCTCATTTTAAAAGTTAAACCATATTAAATATATACACCAGAACATTGATGGCATCTTTCTTAAAGGATGTAGATGCTTAAGTGTTTTTCCATCTCTCATTGGAAACAGAACTTGTAATTTCCTGAGGTTTTTAACAGAAATAAGGGAGAAAAATATCTGTTTATATTTTTTACTGAAGGCAGTATTTTTAAGACACTTTTGTAGTATGTGAACATAAATGGCATCTGGCTGCTATTCACTGTTTTTTTATAAACCTTCTTGCCTTGAGTTTGGGTTTTATCATACAGGAAATGCTGCAGCAAGAAAACTACAGCCTGGAAGAGCAGACAAAAAAGCAGCACAAGAGCACTGTGACATCCCCTGGAGGGCTGCTCTTGAAAGGAATCCCTTTTGTGAAGGACAACGGGTGTTCTCTGCTTCTCTGCCCTTGTGGATAGATTACCACGGGTGTGACCTCCTGTTCACACTGCACCGAGCCCCCTCCCCCAGTATTTCTTTAAGCTGGGGTTTGTGGTAGGCACTGCTGGTTGTGAGCAGAGTATGAGTAGACGCTCTTTGCTGTCTCATGGGATTCCCCCTCCCCGTAGCCGTGAGGATATTGCTGCCTTTTGTCTGGGAGCGTCCTATTAGTGCAGGTTTTTCCAGAAAGCAAATACTGTGTTATGTAAGAACAATATTTAGACAAAGTGAAGCCCAGGGCTTTTTAGCTTGCTAATTAACTAACCTCTTCCTTCTCTAAGGTGAGAAAAGGTAACGTCTTGCAGTTGATGACTGAAGAAAAACCACAAATAGGACTAATTAGGAAGAACTGTGGCTTCTGGTAAAATGTGTGTGATACAGATAGAGAAACCACAGAGGCACACGGCTGTCTGAACTGTACCGAGCGTTTTCTTGACTCGGTTACTAAGCAGTGCACTGGAAGATTTGGCATGTTGCACCTGCGTACCTCATTTTAGGGGCTTTCTGATATGAATGAAGCACAGTGTCCCTAAAAGTGTAAGCATGCTGTGTATGCAGCAAGGACATGGTACTACAAATTGAAATAGCAAGTAATCGTACCATACCTGCTCCCTGAGGCTGAGCATTATGTGACATTTTGCTGCAGGTGTTTGTTGACGTTGTTGTTTGTCATAATAAACATGATTAAATGTCCTGGTTTGTGTTCAGGCTGTTGGTATACAACCTCTTTGTATTGGGGTGAAGTAAAAAAAAAAAAAAATTGCCTTGCCAGAAAGCAGTGGGCAGAGAAAGTATAGTAATATTGCTTGTCTGGCCTGCTGCTGCTTTGTTTATACTGAAATACAACTTTCATTTTGTTATAAAAGGAGGGGGATGGAGGCAGTGGAAGGGGGAAGCAGCTGGAATCTGCGATGGTAAAAAAGGTGCTCTCAGCTCTGGAACTGACTTTATTTGGTTATTGTAAAGCTGTTTGCATAGATACCATGGCTACAGCTGTCTTCACGTACTCAATTATGTACTGAATTATTCTTCTCTAGTACAACATGCTTGGAATTTTTAATTTAAAAGGTGACCAACCCCCCAGGAGCAGTTTGCTGTGTCCAGAGAGCACAGTTGTGCCCGATGGGGCAGAAGGCAGGCAGCTCTTCAGCGGGAACCGGCAGGTAAGACACCTCTGTTTCCGTGTTCTTCCGGGTTGATGCGGTTGCTCTAGTTCCTGGGCATCCCGCGGTACTCGGCCTTCCTTGCTCTGTAACACCGGACACCTGACTTTGTAACTGAAGCTGAGGAACGGCTGTGCAGCGCGCTGTTTGGTGCCGAGGGATACTCAGCAGCGGGCCCCGCTCAGGAGGGCGCATGGCTCTGCGGTCCCCCTGGGCTGGTAGGCTCCTCGTGGTGGAGCGCTTCAGGCGTTGTATGCGCTGCGGCTCCAGCTGCGGTGCCAGAGGTGCTGCAGGAGGGAGCGAGCTCACAGCCAGCTGGGTCAGCGGGGCCTGCCTCTGGCGGCCTTCCCTGCTGCACGCTCCCCGCGCCCTTCTGTCCGAACTGCCTTCTGGTCCCGTGACCCTGGAGCGCTCAGGAAGACGCTCCAGCCAGGGCCTCGTTTCAGAGCAATACAAAACCCCCTTCGCCTGGACAAGGCACGGGGTCGTGGCTACCAAACTTCAGCAGCGACGGGCTGCTTCGCTGCTGTGCCGCAGATGCTGGTTCCATGCATGTTCCTCCACAGGTAAGTAACTGGGAGACCTACGTCTTCTGTCACAAGCCGTTATGCTATTTCTCCATCCAGCCCAGTTCCATAGGTGGGTATCTTAGCTGCAGCAAAATAAGGCGGGGCTCGTTTCCTTGTGTAGAAAATACCATTTATTGTGGATATGAAAATAGCAATCTTGATTAAGAGCAGAGATGCAATAGTAGGTGGTACAATACACTTGGTTTGATCATCTACTGCTCAGCAGTAACTTACAGGAATTTGGTTTTTGCCTGTTGTAATTTAACAAATTAGCTGTCTGCTGCGTTTTTATTCTTTCCAAACAAACCAATGCCGTACATTAACACGTACCATAAAATGTTGTATTTGCAAAAGAAAACATTCATATAAATAGGCTTTTTAGTATCAATTGACGATTGTTTAAAAAAAAAGTTACATTAATTCACTACTGATAAAAATAAAACTTAGCTTTGATAGCATATAAAAACACTTCAAAACAAGCATATATAAATAACTTAATTTGTAAACATAGAAAAAAAAATCTTATGTATATATAAAAATAAACATCTGATGCACTGTACAATAAGACATTATCCTTCACAGGCACCATTGATCAACAGGAGTCCCCCTAGATGTTTTTCCTACAAAAACTGCTTTATCACTTAGTGCCATGTCCAAAATAAAAGGGGGAAAAAGCGAAGCACTGAGCAAAGTTTTGTGGATTGGATGCAGACCTCCCCTACCTCCTCTGGAAGCCCATGGGAGCAGCACTGGGGACAGAGCCAACACACTGTGCTGCTGTTTCTGCTTACTTTTTTTACGTCTCTAATGCACTGCTACCTTCGCCCTTCCTTTCCTGGGTTCCACCAGAAGCGGGGACACTGTGTGACAGGTTCTAAATCTGGAAAGCCATCTTTTTTGCTCAGTTGCACAAAACTTTGTGACAGGTCACCCCTTTTTCCTTGAGGGGCTATGGAAGATGCATGACGCTTGAAATGAACCATGCCATGACTCAGTTGGGCAGGCTTTTAAGAAAAGGCTGAGTCTCACCAAAAGAGACCAGTACTATATTGGCGTTAAGATTGTAACCATCACCATCTAAAGATAAAACAAAGCAAATTTGTAAGTGAAAGGTTTTATCCTACCTGGTATAGTTGGGGGGGGAAGCTTGGGGCTGTTATGTCTCAAAACTGCTATTTTCTTAAATATCAATTTAAAATAGCTATTATCTTTTCTTTTAAAACTTAATATCCTAGGAACAGGAAGTAACATAGAAGCTGAGAGCGGGAATTACACCTGTGCAAAGGTACAGTCAAAGCAGATCTTGGCTCTTGAACTCAAAGGTGAGAAGTGCAGCTAACTTCACTGGAGGCTGGGAAAACACAAGTTTTACTGAAAGTAACTGTGTTAAAGTACAGATGCTGACTCTGGTAAGGTGGATACTTGAATACGTATTTCTCACTTGACAAATTTATAGTGCAACAGCTTCTTGAACAATGGGGGCTTTTTTGAGCTACAGAAAGCATATCATAGCAGCTTTTATTGCTTAGATAAGAGATCTAAAGTGATTCTTTACTGTTGTGCTGAAGAACTACATGAAGTTATTCAGATACTTGCGGTTCTGTTCAATTTTAGGAATGTGTAACTAAACTAAGGGAGTGTGTTGGAACAAACACATAAAGCCTGGTAGCAGGATTGTTGGACCAAGTTCAACAACAGAAATACCTTGAGGTATTGAATGGGAAGAGTCTGTATTTGCTGCAGTGAGACAGCTGGTCATGTTAGGAACAAAGAAGTGCAGTAAGACTATGACCAGGCTAGATTTTCAACTCTTAATGCATTTGGGTAAGCGTAGAAGGACCAATGGAAAAAGCCAGTGTGGAAAAATGCTGGAGCTACTACTCTTATGAGCAGGATTTAAATTCTAGAAACAAGCTGATTACTCAGTATTACTCCCTATTAATTACAAAGTGTCACTGTTTCCAACTGTCAGTTTGGTTTCTTTATTTCGAAGCACCTAGTTCTGCAGCGCAGTAAAACTGTGTCCTGAGGTGTGGTGGTTTGCACTGATGCTGCATAGTGTTGTGGCAATCTTCGCGAACTTTCAGCCGCTGTTAAGCGTCCAGTTTTGTGCCAGATGCTAACTAGCAAGGAAGTGTGCCAGTCGAGCAATCACCAGAGGCTGCCGCTTAGCAATGGAGCTCAGGAGCCTTGCGGGGATAGCCGGGGCACCCAGATCCACCTGCAGGAATGAGAAGAAAGGCCGCACGCTGGGCTTTGGAGCTGGTTTTGGACAAAACATGTCTCCAGCCTGGTACAGCTCTGATGTTGCAAGTATGTGTTAAGCGCAAAAGTAGTTCAGAGCCAAGTGCTATCGTCATGGTGTGGTTTATAACGTCTCCTTCCCCCTACTCTATACACGTTCAAAGCTTTGTTATTTGATGTTACTTTCAGCAGTATGGCCCATGCTGCTTTTGAGTTTAAGCTTAAAATATATATTTAAGTATTTAATCTATCTAAATATATTTTAATTATTTAATTTACATTCTTATTTACAAATACATATTATATATTATTTACATACTATATAGATAAAATCATATTTAACTAAAAATATGCAAATATTAATTTTAAATATTGCTTGTTTGAGACAGTGTTATGAAAATGTATGTGTGTATACTGAAATGCAATATAAAACGCACATAAAATTTTAAAATACAGTATGCATTGTAAAATGCCTATACTAATTAATTAAAAAATAATACTTTTAGAGTTGTATTTTAAAAACATGTTTTAAATAGGTAAGTTTAAAGGACTAATGCCATTTAGCTCTCAGATGAGCACTTGAAATTACACCTATGGTATTCCCTTCTGGGCATTTTTAAGTACTTGGTACCACTGTCTCAAAGAGAGCCTCCATTTCAGATGAGTCTGTAATAAATGGATGGCAGGATTTTCTTATTCTTAACTAGAGTCCTCATCTTGACTTCTCTTTTGCATCTATTAAGCATGAGGAATGAATGACTTCAGTTAGAAACAGTTAACAAGTATTTCTGTGCATTTTGAAAACAGCATAACCTGAGGTGGACTTCCTGTGTCCACAGCAAGATGAAAATGCAAACAAGACCCTCCATCCTGGCTCACCATGTGCGTAAGCACAAGCCCAGTAAGATTCTGTCTGCATTGCTGTACGTTGTGCCAGGTAACAGCGTGGAGGTGACTTTTAGTCACTTCATGGCTGATACATAATAGCTTTTTGCATTCACAGTTGGACATACAGCAAAACCTTACCTGTGCCATGTAAATAACTCTGGTGATATCTCTTCCATTGACTACATCAGGTTCCAGTATCCAAGCACTTGGCAAAATCTCCCCTCTCACCACTTCCTTACACGGGTGAGGCATGGATGCATCATACACAGACTGAATAGCCAAGACGGACAAGTTCTCCTGCGTGTGACAAAGTGTAAAGATGACAATTTGAAAATTTTTTATGCATAGAGTAAGACTTTTTTTATTTGCCATGAGGCATATTTCTCAGATCACTTAAAAAGAAATAATATTTCTCATGTTATTTATGAAATAACTTTCTGTCATACTCTTGCATGTTTGTAACCAGAATATACTGCTACACTGCTGTTACTGCCTAAAAAGGGGCTTGGTTGGTGACTGTCATTCACGAGGCTGTTTTAGCTATGGTTCGCTTCTGCCCTATCAGTGTGGCTTTTCTTCCTGTTACACTGTCACTTCTGTAAACGTGAGCATGGACTTTCCTTCCTTCTCTCCTTTGTCCTCGAACCATGAGTTCAAAACAATTATTCCTCTACACTTCAGAGGGAGCGTTCACTTTACCTCTTTGGCTTCTACAGTAATGCAGCAGAAATCCCGGGGTTGTTTTAGGTAGCACAGGGAGGTATCAGTCACTAAATACACTGTGAAAAAAAAAACACCCAAAAAACCAAAAACATGGGGAATTAGACTTAAATGCACGTGCATACTTTATTTTGATTTCTTGTTGCTAAAGAGCAGAGCTCTAGTTAATATGCTATAATGTGTCATTAAGATGTTCTTTCAAGCCACTTAAGGTTTGGTTTTATTTTTAAACCACTGTCTCTAGCTGTGCTTCTGCAGCAAGACGTGTTTAATATTATCCTTACTTTGGAATAGTCTTGCAAACCTGAAGTTTCTGTATTAAATAATGAGACTGTTTATTCAAACCTGAAGAAATGAAGTAAGATGCCTCTAAATTTCTCCCTGGCTGGCAACCTGAGCTGAGAAAGTACACAATGCTAATGGCGGCCAGCCATTCGCGTTGATACTCACCCAGCTGAATATGGCTGGTTACCTTCTTGTGTATTCGAGCGGTGTTGATAGTTCTGTCATACAGATGCCTTTTGCCAGGGTCTCTCACTAGTCCCCACACATAGGGAAGAGGTCTTTCTATCACTCCTGCGCCCAGAAACCCGTGCCTTGTTGCTGAAGGGAAGACTTTGTAGTAAACCTGCACCTCTTTTTCTGTACATTGATATCTGTCAAAGACAAACGAAGGGTATTTGCACACAAAAGGGCCAGGTACATGGAAGGGCCTTCCATTGTAAAGATCTGCCATAAGCTTACTTCCAACCAGCTGCGGCTTGGCAGGTGTAGAGGTTCCTCAGGTTATGAGAGCATGCTGCCATTACCTTAGAAAATAAACAATGACAAATGTACGGGTAAGAGAAAGCTGTATAAACTGCGTTCAGCTTTTACATGCTGCTACACAATCTTCTAAGCAGGCCCTACCACAAATGGTTTTACAGTGCTTAGTAATCCCTAGGGAGTATTAACAGCCAGGCTGACTTACCTGCCATACTCTCTGCTGAAGGAGAATATATATAAAATGTAGCCTGTATACTAGCCTAAACTGTTGTGAGAAAATGGGAGACGGGAGGAGCCTGTATCTCCAAATGACGAAGTGACTCCACCCGATCTGAAATACAAAGTTGGTATGCTTTCCTTCCAGCTGCACACTCACTTCTTGCCGTACACGCACACATAAAACCTGCACTGGATGTCGTAGGAATTTATGGACACTAAAAGAGTTCAGCCACTTCACTCAAACATTTCAACTGCCGTGCAGCAGTCTCTTCCGCACCCACTGCTGCAGCCTGGCTCACTTTCCCCTGCCATTTAAAATCATCCCGTGTGTGTCTCTGTAACTGACAAACAGGTAACTTGGCGTGTCCCACACATTTTTGCCAGAACTTCCAGCAAGAGGTAGAGAATAAGTGAAAACTGCTTGTTTACTTACCTCAGTGGTAGCATTAGCCAAGATATGTTTGGATAGATCTTGGTATCCTTTTGTTGAAGAGGAGCTGACAGAAATAGTTAATCCATGAGTGAACCTACAGCTGATGCTGCTAGAAGGAAGGGGTGGCTGAATTCTGCCGGCTTCTGCAGGAAACAAAAAAGCCATAGAGGAATTTAAAAAAAAAAAAGTTAACCGACCACTATTCTGCAGTTGTAAGGACTTAAACCCTTCACTGGAGCACCCAATCCAGATGAAGGACTAGTAACATCCCTTTTCTAGACAGTCTGGTGTTGGTAATTGCACTGCAGTTACGTCTTGTGTTACTCAAGTTTAACAAGTTATTACCACATACAAGCTATTAAAATAACCTAAAGAAGAGCAAGCAACATCGGTTTTGAGGATAAAAATAAGAACTTGCACGTACAATCCTATACTCGCTGCATCTTTAGCACCCACACCCCCCCCTGCCCCGCCTGCTTCCTTGGTTCATTCAAAGCATGGTCCTCATAGCCTCTCAGAACAATGTACTTTGACATCACCAGATCAAAAGACCAACTTCACAGGGACCAAATCACCATTTACTTTTCCATGAAATTCTAAGCAAGCTCTGACTACTGGTAACAGTATTTTTCTTAAGTCATGCAATGGTAGGGACATCCTCAAGATACCTACAATCAAATTAGATTTTGATTTGCATAAATGACAGATCTCATTTAGGCTTTGCGATACAACTCAAAATATTAGCAGACTTATGTTTTTCTTACCAAATGTTGAATCCTTCTGCAGCTGCTCTAGCACATAAAGCTGACTGTTTCTAACAGCTGAACGACCTCGTGTATCTCTTGAAAGCAAAGCATTTCCAGAAGAAACCTGATTTAAGAAAGAGCAGAAGTGGGTGTGAAGTGGGAAAAATAAATTATGTTACATAGCAAATGGAATAGTTGTAGCAAATGTGCCTTACAAGCTTGGAAGCTTCTCTTTAACAGAAGGTAACTCCTTTGCCTTTCCCCTCGTTATGAAATGATACCCTGACTCAGGAAATTTAGCAAACCAAGTGTGAGGAGCTAGCACAGGTGCATACTCCAAACTGTAACTTCAAGAAGGTCCGTGTTCACATACACAAACTCCTAAGTCAGTGTGTGCATCACTGAGGGAGCCACACTGAGAATATCGGGTTCTGTTTATCACAAGAAAAGGCCTGTTGCTTCCAAAACATTTGACAGACAGTGCCATTCCTGGCAATAGCAACACTATCTGGTTTTTATCTGAGTGTAAAAACCCCCACCCCTTGAAAAAATAAGTGTGCCACTGTCCTTTGCAATTACATGGCAGTGCTCCCTCCACCCCGTGTCACCCCTCTTGTGTACTAGTGACAGAAACTTGTCCTGTTTGATAGTTGTGACAGAGTATGAGCCATCTCAAAAAAACCCGCTTCTGTTCCTACATTATCTCTGTAATTGCTGAAACATCAGGAGACATCAGTCACACAAGTCAGCTGTTTCTCACCTGTCCTTCCTGGCTGCTGAGGTTACTCGCAGTATATGTAGCAGTATTACTGCTATTGTAACCAGATGTTGGGCCAGAGGAGAGGCTGAGGCTGGAGTCTGTACATAAACTACTTGTACTTGCAAGAGTCTTCAGCCTTGCTTCTTCCTGTAATAGGTATCACAGTATTACAAACAAAAACACCAGGCAAAACTCACCTTGCACAACAGCTAGTCAAAACAATGATAACAGCACTAAGAGATGAAGGAAGAATAATCTGAAGTTAAGTCGTTTCATTCAGGTAGTGTTGACAGGACAAAAGCTGTTGCCATACAGAAAGTATTAAATAAGCGGGCTCGTCTGAAAGACTAAGATTATATAAGCCATAGAGCAAAACACCCTTGTAAAACTTGGCAGTCAGGGAAAATGCAATGGAAAATGGGTGCAGAGCAATGAAATAAGCATTCACCATATTTTATGCCAGATACACACGAATGAGGAGAGGAGGTCTGCAGGTGTGATTGAAGCTGCATTGTCAGGCAGTGACAAAGGTTACTGCATGAAAGTATAGTCAGAAACGGGGCAGAACAGACACACCCCCACATCCTTGCATCCAGGAGAAAAATGCATATGCCTGGGCTGTGCCAGATGGGTAACAAAATGCAGAAGAAAAAACCAAAAGTACAGGACAAAAACACACATGGAAGACAATCTAAAAAGAGAAACAGGAAAAAAAAAAAAAAAAAAAAAAAAGACCTGTATGTTTAAGTACATACTGAAATAAACTCAGTTTATTTAGCAAAACTCTTCCATGGACTGGGCAGATGCCCCACAGGATGGCTGTGTAAGCTTGATCCAATGAGAAAACGTTAGGGTTTCTTGCACATAAAATGTGGCTTCAGGAAGATGTAGTTCAGAAGCATGAATGTTATCATTCAGTATTACTGAGATCTTTTTAAAGCACAAATTTGCATTTAATTCTTTGGGTTTTCTATGCTGATGCATATCAAACAGGAGAATTACTTAGCCATGGAACAAGGCCTTTTAAAAAAATGCTTTGATGTGAAGAACGCGTAATGGTTTCCTCCGTAATGCTCACCTTCTGTAACTGAGAAAATATTTGCTCCCGTATGCGCCTTTTTTCTTGCTCAGCTCTCTCCCGAAGTTTGTCCCTAGCTCGTGCAATTTCAGTTTTGGTTTCCTCTCGTGCCCTCTGGTAGTCTCGGAGCAACAGTTCAATGTCTGAAGGATGCTGAATGCTTCTTTTTGGTTCTTGAACTCTGTAAGGATAGGTAAGTGGGAAAATACACATAATTACTTGAAATCAGGCCACCTGACAAAATACCATGAGAAAATAATCTTTCAACACAGAACAGGAAAATTTGCCAGAAAAGCAAGTAAACCCCACCAGATTAGCCTCCAAAAAGTTTCTCTTTGCTCACTAAAGGCTGCACAGACATTAACCTTGGAAAATTATTCAGATTGCAAGTCCAGTTTACCACTGAGATTACTCCAGAAATTGCACTGGTTTCTGAGTCAGCTCTCCAAATGATCTAAGGTTACCACTTTGGCATATCACACACAAAATAATTGTGTTGGGAAAATAACTGTCTCCTGACCTTCCTCAAAGGCAGCAAAAGTCATTCAGGGGATATGATGGAGGATGAGAAATTCTAAACGGTAAAGTGTTGCAGAACTCTTCGATATTTAACATGAAGCTATTTCCTCTGGCTTTTAAGTATGTGAAGGAGTAAGAAGACAGACAGGTCTGTAATGAGTCAAGACCGAATACTTGGCTGTCCCCATAAATCATACACATAAAACAAATTAGACGCTTGTTATGGACCGAAATAAACTAGACAGAATATTTCAATGAATGTTTTCTAAAATCAGCCACGTTTTTCCTGAAAGCACTTTCTGTCGCAAAGTTCAACACTTCTGCATTGAGAAGAATTCTGTCACAGAAGTCTCAGATGTCAGCAAGAACCATTAATGCGCACCCACTGTGAACAGTTAACGTACACCAGGCCGAAAGAGAGGTTCGTAATGCCCTACCTGGTATTTTCTACCACATCTCTCCTCAGCTGTTGCAGATATTCTCGGCGTCTGCTGGGGAGATCTAGATCCCTCTGACTTGCATCCAGTGTCTGCAACAGACTTAAATGCTTTTGAGGACTCAGACTTCGGCTTCTTTGGTATCTTTGCAGCCTTTTTTCCCTTTCTTTCCTCAGAGTTTCAATAGTCCTCATGTGTCTGTTGGGGAAACATGATTAGAGCAACAAAATGTGCCCTATACATTTCTAGTAACCTTTACAACCCTGTACTTCAGAAAACACTTAAATATTAGGTAGCTTTGTAATGTCAAATTTATAGGAACCTAGTACCAGACACACTCTTTGCAAATACCCCTTTGGCCATATGGTGACAGATGATGCAGAAATACTAAAACTCCACTGCTTTTATAATGGTAGGAGATGCTTAAGAGGGTCTTGGTTACTGCTTATTTGTAATGGCTGAGAGACAAATTGAAGACAGAGGCTAACGTAGCTACTGCTAAATATTTTTAGTTACAAGAGCTTCCTAAACTGAGTTCTATAATCCAATTGCAAGCATCTAGGATCTTGATTTTTTCATAATTTTGTATATTTATGGGGTTTAAAAAAATGTTTTTGCATATTCATACAGCAGCATTTATTCACAGAAGCACAAATGAGATACTCCCATAAACAGCATGTATCCATTATTTTTACATTGCAATTCATCAACAAAATACATTCCCACGATCACCAGGTACTCATGATCACTCTTATATTTGCTAGAAGTTTTGAGTGAGGTGACACTAGATTGGATTCTTAAACTTTTCCCTGTTTTCTTGAAGTCAGCCCAAAATTTTGTCTTAAATGCATTACTTAACTATATATAAAGTAAGCTTAATACTGTATCCCTTCACATATAGTTCATTCTGTGTGACTAAGTGATTTAAGTGCTCATTACTAAATGCTCTTTATGCTGCATGAAGCGTACAGGAAGTGCATTCAAAATACTTAATAAGTAATTACCTTTCATAAAGTTGCTGCTTCACTGGAATTGCCACCAGGTCATCGGTAGTTCCACTCTGCAGGACCTTCAGCAGGGCGTCTGTTTCCCCGATGCCGTAATTGAGCTTTGCTTCGGTCAGTTCCACAGTGAGGGGATGCTGATGCAGATCCAGGTGAATGCCAGACATGATCTGAGCGCGCTCTCTTTGAAGTCTCTCGATCTCTCTGCTCCTGCTGTCACAAAGCTGGGCCTTCCCTTCCATTTCTGTTGCTCGTGTGCTTCTAGGTTTCTTTTCTGCCTGACTTCGTAAATCGGTCACGCTGCCACTCAAGCTGAGTAACGAAGAAGGATGGCTCCCCTTAACACCACACCAGTTGCTAAATTTGTTGTGTATGGGTAAGTCACGGAGGCTATAGCTGCGAGGTCTGTAAGGCTTTGCAAAAGTAGTGTTTTTGTTGAGAGGAATTTCAGTGTCACATTCACTTTCACTGACAGAACCTGTATTGTCGTCTTGGAAGGAAGTTTGCACGTCGCTCACATCAGAGAGGGGGGGAAGGCAGCTGTTTTCATTTTTCCAGAAGAAATCGTGAAATTGTAGAGAAGATGCTTCTACCAGAGGCTCTGAGGACACACCAGCATTTGTCTGACTTGAAAAAGTGGCACTAGCTTTTTGATTAAAAAGTAAGTCAGCATTTGGAGGTGGGCAGTTATGAATCAAAGCAGTATCGGAATTACCAACATATCTTTCATGTGCGATTCCAGCTGAAGAACCTCTTCCTCCCCTTGTGACATACATACAATGAAGCGAATGTGCCAGTGGGTCTCTCAGGTCTCCTGTTAAAACTTCCCTATGGCCCGACACCTCCAACATACTACTGGAGTGATACAGCCGTTTTGCACAAATGGTAGCATGGGAGTCAACCATGACTCTGGGCTGTTGTTCCAAGTCTTTTGAAGCATCCTGTCCCAAAAGCTCTTTGGCTGCTTTCTTATCTGAGAAACTTTCCAATTTCTTTCTTACACCCTTATGCTCTCTGGAAGTGCTAGATTCAGTGTCTGTTTCTGTCTGTGAAAAATTGTCCACACGAGGTTGCATGGACTGTGGACCTGCCCTCTGCTTTCTCTGCTTGTGACGGGGACTTGAAGTGTCACCAGAATGTCCAAGAGGCTCTTTAATAGGGCAGACAGACTTGCTAAAAGCAGTCTGGCTGCTGGGACTAGCACTAAGAGTAAGAATAGGGGAAGAGGCCCTATCAACTAGCAGGGTGTTTTTGTAACAAAATTTTCTTTCTGCTGGGACCTCCAGTTCACCAACACTTCTTTTATCCCGAGCATAAGACGCTGGAGATTGAGCGGTGCTATTAGTAGGGCTGCTAACTACAGTGCACGAGGAGCCATCTTGCCCTGAACTCAACGAAGACGATGTGACAGATGAAACTCTGGTACTAGCAGAAGTAACATTCTGCTGTGCATTTAGTGATGTTTTTTGAAAATCTAAGTTAGGAGTGGAGGTTCTGGGTAAGAGTGGCAGACTCATAAAGGAGTCTTCCAAAATGCTGTCAAGACTATCCTGGAAGTCAGGATTACCCAGATTTCTCATCCCTGTTCGTTCTTGTGTTCTTTCTTCAAGAGAGAGTGTTTCCTCTTTCCTTTTGGGAATCTTACCTACTGCATCTGCACCTATTCCTTTCCAATCAGTATTTACTGCCTGAGCTGCCCTCAATTCATTTTCTATTTTTGCCTCCAGTTGTTTTTCTTTGTGTTTGCTTTGAGGTTCTTCCAAAATCTCAGTTTGAGTGCCTACATCTGCTGTAGTCTGAGTGCAGCTATCTGATCTAGTAACCTTTACAACCTCTTCAGTTCCTCTTTCATTGATTTTGGCATTCTGCTCATTTTCTATAATACTCTGTTGGGAGAGATTTCCTAACAGCTCAGAAGTGTTCTGAAGCAGCTGTGACAGATGCATGGACAGATTCTGCATGCTTGTCCAAGAAGAAGGTTGATGAAATAAATCTCTGTTTGTTTCCTGCTTTCTTGCAGAAACATCTGTATAGCTTCTCTGATGTCTTCTCTGCCTTTTATACCTTCCTGTAGCTGTTGTTTGTGTTCCCTGCTCACATGTAATCCCTGGCAGTTTTTTGGCAGACCTTTCAGACTCAGAAGGATATAATAGTACAATTTCATCAACCTGAACTGAAGAGTTACCAGGTTGTGCAGAAGGATTCTCAAATTCAGCAGTGTTATTTTCTGGATTAGTTTCCAATATCTCACTGGATGCGTTGCTATATCGCTTGGTACTGTCACTTGAGTATGCAGATTTTAAGTCTTGTCTGACACTGTCCCATCCTTGAAGACCTTCAATGCTGCTTAAAGTGCTCGACAGAACTTTTGCTGTAGCATATGAACTGAGATGAGAGTGAAAAGGAGAATTTTGAGAATTCAATCCATTGTCTACACTGGAACATCTCATAACTTTACGATTTTCCAGGTTTAAGGGAATTTGATTGCAAGAGACATCACTTGCACTTCCAAAAACATACTGTTTCCAGCCAATCCTGCATGACCCACCTTGTGGCCATGGTTGAATATATGGGTTGATATCACTTGAACTAAAACGCATCGCATCTTTATTGTCTTGCAAAAATAAATCTGTTTCAGACTGGTATCTGGCTTCTTCAACTTCCCCTTCACTACACTGAGCTACAGAACTACTCTTTGAACCAACATTTGCTTCTACACCCACAGAACAGTGAGCTGTGTGCTGTAAGGACAATGGAGATTGGGTACTACAGTCCTGTAAAGACTGGCTGCTTCGGGTTCTTGCTGAAAAATTTTGCAAATTTTTGAGGTCACAGTTTGCAAGCTTCTTAGTTTGTGCCATTCTTTGCTGAAACCTGGGTTTAGATTTAACCTGTAGAAAGTTCTTTGATTCCTGCTTTGAAAATCTTTCAATTCCACGAAGATCATCTTCAGTTGGTGATGGAGGCTCTACACTCATATTTAAATCTTGTAGTGATTTAGATGCAGAATATAACAAAGGATCTCCCTTAGGTGAAGCTTCCAAAGTATATTCTGTATCAGAAAAGACAGCAATAGCTGGGGCTGATAGTCTGTGACTGTATAAATAAGGTCTCTGTTCACTTTGTTTACAGCTCTTTGTATTCCGTGTAGTAGAATATGATCTTTTGCTCCTGAATTGCACCAATTTGGATTCTTGAGGAAGCAAATTATGGTCTTCTGGTGAAAAATTTACAGAGGTATTTTCATTATTCATTACAGAAAACTTCAGTCTTTCTGATTTCAGAGTCTTATTCCTCATTGTAGCATCTCCCATTGTTGAACAATTGTCTGCATCAGCAGCAGCATCAAGGCTATCAACACTTGAACCTGTATTATTTTTGCAAAGTAAAATCTCTTTTCTACCATCTGTATTTGTTTTGTCTGGCACCTGTTCTATCTGTTCACCTGCAGGCATATACTGACAATTATCTTGCACATCTGCAGGGTTTTTTTCAAAACCCAACACCGTGTGATACAGTCGCCTGGAATGAGTGCTTCTGCTGTATGTGGGATATGCTGGACTAAACAAATTGCAGGTGTGTTCATGATCCACATCAACATCTTCTGGATATAGATTTTCCAACACTGTAACTTCTGAGCCTATTAATTCATTTGCAGAATTTGAGGACGCATTAGTTTGCTTTTCAACAGGTTCTCTACTTAATGTTTGTCTCTGCTTTGTCTTTACTGCAAAATGTTCAGCCTCAGTATTTGAATGCAGCTCTTCCTCATTTCTGTTACGTATTTTTCTCATTTGTCCCTCTTTAACAAGAACTGCCCTTCCAGTATCCCAAAAAGGTAATGATGGTAACAAAAGAGAACTATCATTTAGTACTTGCTCTATGTGTTCTGTGCAAGCTTCTTGTGGTGAAACTTTACTCCAGTAGTGCTGATCGACTTTTATATCATTGTCAATTTTTTTATGATTACTTCCATATACAGGTTCCCCATCTGCAGCAGAATGTTTATATGAAGTAGAGTCTGTGTCTGATACTGGACAATGCCTGTTTTCTTTTGCAAGAGAAAGTAAAATACTTCCTGAGGCACGTATTGGCTCGTCAAATACCACAGCCTTATCAGACTGAGTGTCTTGTATTTGCAAAACAGCAAATGGAGATTGTTTCAATGTGCTTCTATGTGAAATATCGTATATGCCAGTTTCACCATGGCCTATATCTGGAGTTAAAAATGATTCTGAAAATGGTGTTAAGGATGGGTGATTGTCACTTGCAAATACTTGGGGAAAACCTCCGTCTTTCACAGAGCACACATCTGCAGAACTGGAGGACACTTGCTCGGTCAAAAAGGTGTCTTGAAGTGAGTCCTCAAGCTGACTAATTATTAGAGATTTTGAGTCATCAAGTAAGCAAGAAGTGTCAAAAGCACTGAAGTTCTTGGAGCTTTGAAGTGGTTTATCAGTTGGAGCATCACCTGCAAGGTAGGATGGATGAGACTTCGATTCTTTGCTGCCAGTCCGTCCTTGGCTCTGAAAAGCAAGTGAGCCCGATTCTGGTATAGTCACGCTAGAAGTGTTACTGTAGTGTTCTGAGTACTCATGAATTTTATTTTCTTCTATGTCATTGCAATTCTGGAAAGAACCTTGAATTATTTCCTCCTTTTGATCTGCTCCCACAACTTTTTCAGGGAGTTTATTGTTCTGAGCATATGTAGCCTCTGCAACTGCAGAATTATTTTTCCTTTCATTTCCTTTTTGAGAAACGTCAGGAAAAGTTACAGATACACTTGAAACTGTTGAATCACTTTCAAAATATTTAGTTTCTTCAGAGAGAACAGCATCGGTTTTACCTTTGTCTCCATTGCTGGCCATCAGAACATCTGCAGATGATGCTGGATGATTCAGGAGACCAGGGGAATGTTCAGAAATGCCTGAGTTCCTATTATCATTTAGAAACTCTTTACTATAATGTGGATTTTCCCACGGAGACTTGTTCAGGCCTTCTGAAAGGGTTGAAGCACTCTCAGAAACAGTGCTGCCTGGTTGGTCTACACAGTGCTCTTCAGAAGTCCCGTGTCCCTGATTTTCTCTGGGCTCATGCTGATACCCAGCTACGCCAGGAGAATTTGCATTTTTGTTTTTACTGTTTGTTGTAGTATAGCTTGTGCTTAAAAATTTCTCCTCGTCATGCTGTGATAAAGTCCCTGAGTGAAGTACTTTCTGACTTGTATTAATATTGTAAAACATTTTTTGTGTAGAGATTTCTAGTAAAGGATGCATTTCCTGCCCCCCTGTATCTTCCATCACTTCTTTCTCTGAAAAAGAATGCAGGTTTGAATTATCCAAGAGCAGTGAATCGGGCCCAATGGTACCCTTTTCCTCTTGAGCTGTATCTTCTACGCAATTAAGGCAGTATTTTGATAGCTTATTAACCGTTAAATCCACACTGTGTTCTTCATGAGTGCTGTTAACATCCTGAATTACATCTTCAGAAGAATCTGATTTTTCCAAGGAAAATGAGTTTCCTTTGGCCCCTTGCTGAAGTACAGCAGCTTCAGACTGAGGACCGCCTGCACTGTAGGGGGTGGAAGAGGTGTTCTCATTGCCAGGTTGCCCAGATATGGCATAATCAGGTGCACTGTTAAATTCAAAGGGTTCTTCCTCCTGCCTGTCCTGTGTGGTCCTGGTTTGCAGAAAAGCTACATTCTTTCTTTGCATTTTATCAGGGAGATATTTGTCTTCTCCCACTTTGTTGACTGCAACAGGCATACCCGCACAGACCTCACTCTCCATAAATGTTTCATAGTAAGGCAGAACAGCTCCAGTTCCCACACTGCTGTTAGACAGTTTTGTATGTCTTTTCAATGCAGTGGGAACATCTTGTACAAGATGGGAATCATCACCGACTCCAAGATACAAAAGATGATCTACAGACTGGAATGGGGAGTCTTTAAGTGAAACTTCTTGGGTTTTTTCAGTAGACGTCAGTAGTGTTGTTGGTGGATTTTGTTGCTTGCTGATATCTTCATTATTTCTAGAAAAGCTGGTAGACACCCACTGGCTTTCTGTTAAGATTTCATTTAATCTGCTGTCATCACGCGTTATTTGGCAGCTGCCTCTGTCTTCAGGGAATAGTTCATTCAGCTTTTGTAAAATTATCAGTTCTACCTCCTCCGTGTTTTCTACAAACATCTGCTTTTCTTTGTCTGTTTTGGCCATCTGTACTAGATTCATCAAATGCACTTTCTCCTGCTCGGTTCTGGAGCCTACTGGATCCAATTCACAAATACCAGGTCTTCTAACAATACTGACATTCAAGTCTTCTGAAGTGCCACCACACTCAGGATATTGCATAGAGCAACTCATATACATATGGCTGTCCTCTTTAATGTGGAGACTTTTAAATTCTTGTTCAATTCTATATTGGCCAATACGAGTACTATCATCAACTGAATATTCATATGCATTGATATCTTTCATGAATGCACTTGTATCTGTAACAGAGTCCACTGAGCCACCATCTTCATTCATTTCAGTAGGGTCATGGTATCTTGAATCATCTTCTAACAGTATATTCTGTTCTAGTCCTGAAGCTGTCAGGTATCTTTCAGGAATCTTAAATTGATTTAAAATTTTCTCTTTGTTATCTCTGTCACAGTACATCTGATGTACAGCTGGAGACTCTTCAGTAAATAAAACATTTTCATCTGTGCATATGACTTCTTGCCTTGTGACAATCAGCCCCTCAGTGTTTGTCATGGTAATTTGTTTTTCACTCCCAGTCTCATCACATTCATTAATTTTGTCTTCCCGAGGCAAACAGCATGGTACACAACTTTTCAATAAATTGCTAGAATTTTCTCCTCCTTCATTTTCAGGTTTTGCTAAAACATTGCCTTGCCTACTTGTGATTAGTACTGTTGCAGCTACGTCCTCTGTATTAAACACATTTTCTGTTGTTCTGTTCATCTGTAAGAGCCCCTCAGAAGTATTAAGGAAGCCTGAAGTATTCTGAGTAGTATCTGCCATGCGGGAACACGCAGCTGAAGCAGTGTTTTTGGGAGCAACAGAAAATGCTGGTGAATAAATACCCATTTCTGTTTTCTTGCTGTTTTCTTTTTGGCAAAAGCTGCTTGTTTCAAGTTGGCTGCCAGAATGCACAAGTGCTTTTGGTTCCCGCGTGTGTTCTAACCCAGTGCTGGCTACACGGAGTTCATCTTTCTCAGCCTCTTCATGTGTCAGGCACAGATTTGTATAAAACTCACACTGAGCTTCACAAGCTACAATATCAATAGGTTTTTCTGGATTCTGAGACAGACTAATGCCTTTAAAATCCTCTCTGCTCCTGTCTTCAGTTACACTTTGGATTTTGGCTACTGGGTAGTCAGGTAAACTTTCAATCTGTCTGGATTTAATTTCCAATGCATTTTTTTCAAAGTTGATTGCACTATTGATTAATTTTATTTCTTCATCAGTGTTTGCTTTTGTATTATCATAAGAAGTCACAGTTTCTTCTGGATCAGCTTCTGGGTTTCTTAAAAATTTGAATTCTTTATTTATGTATGGACTCTCCTCTTGAGAAACAGTAGCTGATGTATTTGTGTTGTATTCAAATACTCTCCCTGACTCTGAGTTTACATCATCAACAAGCAAGATACCCTCCGGACAATCACCTTCCAAAAAGGCCTCTTTCTCTTCTCTTGATTCAAGTAAAGATTTGTTCTGTGTTTCTGTTTCCAAGAGAATGGCTGCATCAAATTCCACAGAAATGTCGGTCATCTTATGTGTACTGGTTTTCTGCCCTGTTGATTTTGAAGAACATGTTGTGCAAAGGCAGCCAGAACGTGCATCAGAACAACTTTCTGTGGCACTGACTTCCACAGTAAGATTAGATGAAGCATCACAATCTCCTTTCACTGTTGTGACATGCTCCAGTCGTTTATCGTAACTTTCAGTCTCAGATGCACTTTGAAAAAGATTAGCTTTTGCTGAAGCTTTGTAAAAAATGCTTGAATTGGATTCTGGGAGAAAATCATTTGTACTCTTACAAATATCGGCGGGGAAGGACTCCGTGTCTTTCCCATTTACATTCACTATGAGATAACTTAGTTCATTTACCACTAAGTTTTCATATTTGGATGAAAATTCTTTCTGAACTACAGCCTCAGAATTCAAGATATTGTGTTCTTTGCTTTCACTGCTTTCTTCTCCTATATTACCAATGCATAATGTAGAATTTTTGGAAATTTGTTGGGATGAGCAACTTGCCCGACTCTCTGCTAGAGCACATTCATGGGAATAGTTTTTTGAAACAGATTTGCTTTTGAATTCATGATTCAGTGAAGACAAGTCTTCATCCTTTGATTCGTATTCTTCATTATCTCTGAATGAAGGCACCTCTGGCACAATCTCTGCCAAGCTATCTGTGCTTATTTCCATACAGATAATCTCTTTTTGAGACATCTCTATTGGTGTTGCAGATTGGTCATAACTTGCACTGCAAGCAACAACTGAAGGGTTACATCGGTATGTTGTCTTCTGTGAGGAAAAATCTGTCTCTGTTGTTATTTCTTCTGCAGCTATTTGTTCATAATCCATTTCTTGCATTGTTTCCAAACTACTCTCCCCAGATCTGAGGAGACCTACTGTAACAGGTGATTCTGCTCCTTGTCCAGCCAATGTCTGAAGCTCATAACTCCTTACTAGAGAGCAGTTCTTGTTTGTTAATTCACTGAGAAAGAAACCCTCATCACAACATGCTGGTATTTCCCCTCTTGGAAAAAGCTGCCCGTGGGTTCCAAATTGGACTTGTTTCACTGCAGGTGTCTGTGGTGAGGTCATATTATGAGCAAGTCCTGTAGAAGGTTCAGCAGCAGGTGCACTGACACAGGCACTTGTACTGCCCGAATCTGTTGATTTTGTCATCAAGTTATTGTAGTCATCATTGAGGTCATCTTTTTCAAAAGTTCTGATGAAATCATCTTCTAAATTTGCATCTATGCAGCCGTTTCTCTGTTCCAAAACCTGCATTGGCAACACAGTAATAAAAGGTGGTTTTTTCAGATTGCAATCTTTTGGCAGGTCTGGGTGAGTCGTAGAGAGAGAATCCTCCTCTTTCCCAGGTACCAGTGACAAGCAGTCTGCAGTGGAGATGCTTTCAAAACAGCTGAATGTTTGTGTGCATTCAGTGGTAGACCTATAAGTAGGCAATTCACTCATTTGTTCTTGTTCAGGATGATTTGACCTTGAATTTTTATAATAATCATGCTTTGGTGAAATAGGAACAAAAGAGGAGCTTGGTCCTACTGAGCTGACAAATGAGGACATTATGTCTTCAGATTCCAAGGAAGAATTTTCATTAGAGTGTGTCCATCCCTTAAGAATCTTATTTAATGATCTGCTCCCAGGAACAATGCTTGCAGTTGTTGTTTCAGGTAAAGGTACTTCTGATGTGTCAGATGAGAAAACTGTGTTTATTTCGTTTATGCGATGTGATAAATGAGTAATACTGTGTATCTGCTTAGAGCCAGACACAAAGCAAACTTCAGCAGCTGACTGCTTTAGATCATCCTTCTTCAGCCAAAGCTCTGGTTCGCTCAAAGAGCACAGATGAGCTTCTTGAAATTCCAAATTTTCATGGGAAGAAGGCACTGTTATTCTGGGGCTGCTGATATCAACCTTTGAGTCACAGGAAGACCAAGCATCAGCAGTAAGCAAAGGATTTCCACTTGTGTAATACAGTTGTCTATCAAGAGACCTTTCTTGTTCTACAAAGGAGACTTCTGTCTCCTTCAGCAACTGCTTGCAAGCATTACTGGAAGCAGGTTGTTGTTTAGTGTCCAAATAAAAGGAACTGCTCAGTTTCAGATCATAGTTTGTCCTTTCTGTATCTCCGTCGCAGGTCTTGGACTCATGGTCTTCCTCAGTCTGTATAGTTGGTGATCTAGGAGTTTGTAACTTCCAAAAAATCTCTGCTGGCACTTCATCAGATGAATCAGATTTGGATTCTTCTACTGGATCTTCTGCTGGCATCTCTTCTCCATCAGCTAAACTGTCGAGAGAAAAGCTCCTTTCAGGCTTTCCCAGTCTCCTACGAGATGCATATGATGTCACCAAAGATGAGACATGGTGATCTGTTCTGCTTTTGTAAAGCTTAGCTGGCTCATGGTGGGCCTTTGACTTGTGAAATCGACTTGTATTTTGCTTTTTGGTTTTATTTTCCTTTTCTACCAGAGAGTCTTGTGACATTTGACTGTCATCACTCTCAGAATCTTCTGGGTTGGCAAGACATTTATTTCTGTCAAAATCCTCTTGTTTCAGTTTCTCTGTGAAAGCTTTTGCGTAAGCGCAAGACAGAGAATCTACAGAATAGGAACTGTCAGTATCAGAAATCTCATTTTCATCATCCTCTTGCCAGTTGCCCAGCACATCTGTTGCTGTTTTGGGTACTCCAGCATTGAGCACCTCAGCACTGTGCCACTTTTTTTCGACGTAAGAGAGTGGTGCATGTGTATTCATCTTAGTGAGATTTCCTACTGATGTTGCTACCACCAGAAATTCTTGCTGTTCCACTGATTTCTCGTGACTCGGCAAGGCTGAGTTTGGCTCTCTCTTCCAGTTCTTGACCATTTGGTTTAGATGCACTGATGGTGGGTTTCCATACACTGTTTTCTTCATTTCTTTAGGAAAGTTTTCTGGAGAAGACCTGTGGCCTTTTCCATTGCTATCCATTCTAGTCTTTTTATGAGATACCTGAGCTCTATTTTGTTCTAGGCTGCTAATTACAGGCTGACTTAAATCTCCTAGCACCTTTGCTTTTGTCATTCTTGTCCCTGTAATAAAGGTTTCAGGCTCATCTTTCTCCTTAAAAAGATCAGGAGAGGGGCCTTTAGAGGTCTGGTTTGGAGATCCAGCTTGCCCTGGGTTATTATCCAACTTTTCAATTTCTTGATCATTTCTGTTATATGCCATGATAGCTGAATCATTGGAGTCTTTTTCTGCTACTTTTTTATTTCCAAATGAAGATGTTTTTTGTTTTTCAGTTAGCTGCCTCTGGACTGAAAAGGAGATCCCTTTTTCATCATTAAGGTCATCACTCCCAGAAACGTCTTCACCTCTTCTGCAAAGATATTCTACAGATGACAGTCTCCCTGTTGTACTGCCTTCACAGCATTGATCAGTATTTGATGAGGTAGATAACTTTGAGACAGTCTCCCTCTTCAACAAACAGCTATGGAAATAAAGAAAAAATAAAGCCCAGTCCTTGCTTGAATAACATATTTAACCACTTCCACATCAGTAATGTCTTGTAGTTGAGAGTAACAACACATGAAACAACAATCTGAATACCTTTCAAAAGCAAATTCTAAATTCTAGCAGAAAGAAACAAAAAGGAGGAAAAAAAGAAAATTCTGACAGTTACCATACAGTCCCCTAGATACCCTGCAATATGTTCTGCAACACAAAGGAATAACTCAATGCTACATGGTGTAGCTTGAAATTTAGTCTCTCTGTAGGCTCAAGTAGCTGCAAACATTAGTTAAAAATAAAGAATGGCTCTATGTCACAGAAAACCACTTAGCAGAGTTTAGCTGCTTAGTTTAGTTTTCCTGCCTCCAGGACCATGTTCTGATAGACACCCTAGTGCCTCGATCTTTTAACGTAGCATAGAGATCTTTATTTAGCTTAGAGAAAGGCTGGCCAACTTAGAAGTCCAATCCAGAATCACCCCAATGACACAAATATTCTGAAGGAAAAGTTTTACCCTAATCAAGATAAAACGATGCAGAAATTAGTATTTAACCAACAGTTTGGACAAGGTAAGAACAGGAGTTAAGCCAGTTCTGGAAAGCATGCACAAAGAGGTTAAAAGTGCCGAAAGACTTGAGAGAGCAAAGTAAAAAACAGTGAGAAAGATCATGTCAAAGCGCTAAGCAGGGAATGCGCTGTACAGATCTGAGGAAAAAGGACAAACAGCTCCAGTGTGACATATTTTTTAAGTTCACTGATATTGCAAGTTTTCAGATTGTTTCAATACATTGAAAGGCATTCTGGATGGCCACTGAAAATACCTTGAATTTAAATTACTTTTGAAAGTGGAGAAGAATTGGCAGATGTTAACTTACCTGGGTACCTGGGGCAGATGTGGGTTACAGAATGAATGCTGCCTGTGCTGCAAGGAACTCGAACCAAATAACTTCCTTCCCTTTTGCAACTGGTCATCTGAAGAGGACCATACAGCAGTATTTTCGTTTAGGACTTGGGATTGTTTCACACACTCTTCATTGAGCCAGCAGCTAGCTTCCAGCTGCTCTAGGTTTTGCTTGGCTTCGAGTAATTTCTGCTTCTTGACTATCCTTTCCAGTTGGAATTTGACCTTTTTCCGCCTGATGTTTCTTTCTGCCTTTTTTAAGGAGTATCTTCGCAAAAGCTCCAACTGCACCAGTCTCTTCTTGTTCTGCTGGAGCAGGGAAGGGCAGATTTCCAGCCCAATGGGACACTGTGCCTCAGCCTCTGCATACAGTGTAGACTCTGTCTGCACTGCAAACTCCCTCTGCTGTTGCTGAAGGGCAGCCAGTCGTTTATTTTCATTTATAAGCCACTGCTGGTCTGTAAACAAAACAATGATTAAAAGAAAGTACAAATCATAGGGAAAACATTGTTTGTTACTATCTCGCTTCTTAATTTAATCAGCCTTGATTGCTCATCTGAGAACAGAATTTCTATGCGTGTAGAGCAGAGTCTTGACAAACCATTCAGAGAGAAATGTATCATTGCAGCACTTTAATGGTAACCGAAAGCCTCTCCATTGCGATAAGGACTCACTAACAACTGCGAGAGATAAGCAGGAGCTTGGCTGATACACCTAAGGAGACTAGTGGATAAGACCTTGTTTGTAAGGAAAAAGTAGAACACATTTCAATTTCTCAAAGAATACACTCAAATGTCACCTCAATGTTATTGTTAAAATACAGCAGAAGCATTAAAAGGCCTGAGTTCAATTCTGTGCACTTTTTAGACATAGGGTATATATTCACAAGTAGCAAAGTATGACTTAATTAGCTTTTTACTGTGAAATATGCTACTACTACTGCTTTATTTATTCTGAAGTCACATACTAAACTTTGTACGTGTTACTTCGGGAATTAATGCATGTGCACTGAGAGCAGAGTTAACAAGGGAACCAGAAAAGGCAGTTGTACAGAGCTAAACAGAGCCTCTGTGTTAATGCAGCAAATGGAAATTCATGCACATGGTAATAAGCCTTTGGCTAATAAATTCCCACATTTCAAGTGAAAAAATAAGTACTTGTGCAATCTTAAAATGTTACTAACTTCTCACCACAGCATTTGAATGTTTTACAACGATTCTAAAATGAACATTTCTCTTTGTGCCTTTTCCTTCTATCCTTTCCTTCTTGACTGAACCAACAAAACCCACCTGCAAACGATTTTCTCTCACTTACCTAGTCATGCAGAAAATGAGGGAGTCCAGAGCCATGCTAAGGGAGCTTGTTTAGTACAGCAAATGGCAATTTTTATGCTCTCCCTTATCAGTGGCAAGTTCAGTGAGCCTGAAGGCTAGACCTCTTTACACCCCCGCTAGGACGTGCCTCATTTGTGGGAGCAGCTGCCAGTCCCGCAGATGGGCATGCAGCTTTCAAAGTGGGTTGAGGACAAGGCTGCAAGGAAGCCACCTGTACAGGTACCTGCTGCACAGTTCTGCCAGCCTCTCTAAACCCACCAGATGAAAACTTCCCAAGCAACACAAGCCCTGTGTGGCACCTAGCTGAGGTAAAGCAACAACCACAAATTAACTACCTGTTGCAACTACAGCTGCTCCAACAAGTACTTGCCAGAACAGCCTGATAGAAGCCCACATATCTTGTACATGAGCACTTTAGCAGGCAATGTACTCGAAATAAATCAAATACCCTCACGGCAAGGACACAGGTAAAGCCAACACAACTCAAAAAAGACAGGCTCATACCACCAGTGAACACATATTTTTAATAAAATAACCGCTCCACAAAAAGACTTAGCTTTTCTGCTTTTGTTACTGTCCCCCATATTTCATACATGCTAAATATGCTCACCAACCAATTAACTTAATTTGATAATAAAATATGTTACCTCTGCTTACACACTTAGTTTTCTCTAAAGGTTCAGAACCTGATCTTTGCACTCAATGGGGAAGCAGTAGAGAACACAGAACACCAGGTGGATTTGTTTTAAACCCTGGGTGCAAGACTACTTTATACCATGCCGGGGATGTGGCTAGAGCTTTTTCAGAGTGCACTGGCTTCAATCTGAGCTATGATGAACGGTAACAATCAAAAGAAGGGATTACTGAGATTTCCACTGCCAGATCGTGTCTGATGGCTTGGACATGTTCTCTTAAAGCAGTTTATTCATTTTTGTGCTGCTATAAAAATATACATATTCAGCTGCACAAAGCAAACACAAATATATCCTTAGCTGAAAAAGCAATGTAAAAATCATAGGCAAGCTTTCTTGAGAAGGAGAGCATTTCTTAACAGACCAAAGCTTTGCAAAGCACTTATGTCTTACTAGAAGCAACATTTTTTTGGCTGGGTTTACCTTCAATCTGCAGTCCTTTACTGAATAAGCAATCTTTCTTTGCTTATTTAGGGGGTTAGGAATTAAGAGGTATTTAAGTCTGATGTGGTGAAGGAAGGCTACCCACAGCTCTGCACAGCTGAGCTGTAAGAAAGGAACTTTGGGTTGTGGAAGTTTCCCTGATGTAACAAATCATTAGTGCACAGGCAATGTCGGCATCACTTGCTTGGCGATCTTTTAAACATATTTCATTGGTGTCCCCTACCACAATGAGTCTCCTGTCCTGTTTGTGTTGGCAGCTCTGCACATAGCACGTGCACAGAGGTAGGAATTCTAACTCTATGGTTACCCTAAGGATAAAAGGGATATATTTGATTAATTATTTTTGTTAATTTTTCTTAATAACATTGTTAACTTTCACATACAACATTTTTTTCTCAAATCTATTTCTACATCGGTTCTCTTTAGCATGTTTCTAGGAAGCAAACTATGTGGCAGATGTTTCCCTGCAAGAGAGCTTCAAGCTCTAAGATGCTAATTAATCTCTGCTCACAAACTTGCCTCTGTCAGGGGCTGAGAGGCACAGAAGGCACAGAAAATAAAAAGAACTTTGGTGGGCTGCCAAGTGAAGAATTGTATTTGGCTGGCCAGAACTACCTGCCTGGCTAAGTGTAAAGGGAACACAGCAAAACCAGCAGAACTAGATGGAAGCAGAGAATCAGTCTACAGAGTCATGAAATAAAGACATTTTTTGGGAACTGTCCTAGTTCTCTCTATTATCTAGATATCCTAAGTCCGTTTCTTCTGTATTCCATCCCCACAATTTCCTCTTAACCAATTCATTGTGGCTGGTACAATTACAAGACAGCAAACTGCGTAAGTTTGGGTCTGACAAGTTTCAAAAAATTCAGTTTTCTTCTTCCAGGAACCAATAGCAGGTTTTGCCAAGCGGGGGCAGTGCCTCTGTAATAGGCATATTTTGCTTATCAGGAAACCTGGATCAAATCGTTAATTAGAAGACAAACTAGAGAACACTATAACCACCCAATTTCAGTAGTCAAAAATATCTCAAGGTTTAAAACGTTCCCAAATCAGTCTATAAACTCATTAAGGGGCAGCCCAACCCCACCAAGACAACTTGCTGATTATGTCTGCCAGCATGCAAAGCAAGTACCTCTGGGGCCAGGAGCCACTGGCACTAAAAAATACCTCCTCAAATAGACTGTGGCTCCACTTTCTGACATAGCTATTTGCCTTTCAAAATGATCACTGATCTAGCCTTTAGTATTCTTGCATATCACTGTAGAACTTCCTAGAAGTAACTCCTGTTTGAACAGAAGAATGCCTCTCTTCCTTTAATCCAGTTTTGGTTTCAAACAAATTCAGCAGTGGAGAATGCAACACCACTAATTAATCATCTATAAGGTAAACAAAACTGGCATCTTACTTTTAATATTAATTTGTCACACTTTAGTTTCTAAGACAGAATATCTTCATATATTTTTCTTCACACTATAAAAGGGGTGTGTGGTGTAAAATATTGACTATATAAAAGCCAGTGAAACTCTCTTTCCCTTAACTGGGGCTGGGATTTTAGCTCTGAACTTTGTGTCCCACCTACTTCTCAGGTGCGCTTTATTTGTTTTGATTGTTTAAAACTCACATAGCAACCACAGAAAACTCAGTCTGAGCTGCTGTCTTATGTCATGGCTCCATTTTTCCTAATGAGTGAAAATCATTGAAAGCACATGAAAACGGTTTATATTGTTACAGGTGACATCATCAATGAAATGCGTAAAGATAGTACCCTAGCTGACACACGTCACTGTCTTAGAAGTGCTGCTTGGTTCCTATCACATCCTGTTGTTAGAGCAGTTTCCCCTGAAAGCTTATGGTAGGAGTTACCACAGTCATCTCAATTTCAGTCTCCCAGAACAACTCATTGGATGAAGCACCGGTATATCACAAGAAAAACTTAAAACACAACAGTAGCTTTGGTCTACATTGCAACATGGCAGAGTTGCACTACAAGTATGTGCAGAGCAAAGCTGCGGGGAGCTTGGATGGGCAGCAGCTTGGGAGACAAGAGGCTCAGGGCCACAGATGGCAGGCTGGTGCCATCTCTCCCAGCAGTGAACCTGCAGAGCTAATTAAACAGTGCTGCTGGTGCACTGCAAAGGAGGCCCTTTAGTCCTGTTAATCAAAGCTTAATAACTGTTCTCAAGCAAAAGGCAATTATAAGAGAAAACTAGTAGTAAGCTGTAATAAAAGTTTCACCCGTAATATAAAGCATAACTAGGACAAAAACATCAAGATGATGAAAGAATGCAGCAATGGAAGGGAAGTGAGAGAGGGGAAGAGGCAAGTACCCACTTTCTTGGATCTGCTGGTTGATTAGTGTTTGGTCATTTTCAAGTTCCTGCTCTGCTTTGATCTGTCCTCTCAGGATCTGCTGCTTTAAATCCTCAACATAGAGCTGCTGCCGCTGAATTTGTTTTCTGTGGAAAGCTTCCTGGTCTCTTAGTTTCTGCTTGTACTCTTCATGCACAGCATCTATTTCTCTGCTGTTAGAAATGTTGACAGTGAATTTAAACCAGAAACAAATACCAAACATTTCTAATAAAACAAGTCAACTTACTAAAGAAAGACAGACAATATTGAAGATGTTTTGTTCAACAAAGGTGCATTGTAACAAAACCTCATGATGGTAAAATAGCTGTGTACATGCACGTCACAGCAGGCTACAATCCTGTGAGTATCATAAATCCCAGGAAACATAAAAGCTCTTATCGTGCAGCAGAAAATTTCATCACAAGAAAGATAACAGCCAAAAGAATTTAAAAAATATTATCACTTTTCATTTTGCTGTACATCTTCCAAAAACAAAACTGGGGAGGAGGTATTCCTTGGTGCCAGGGAAGGTTATGGAGCAGATCATCTTGAGCACCATCACACGGCACATGCAGGACAACCAGGGGGTCAGGCCCAGCCAGCGTGGGTTTAGGAAAGGCAGGTCCTGCCTGATGAACCTGATCTCCTTCTGTGACAAGATGACCTGCCCAGTGGATGGAGGAAAGGCTGTGGGTGTTGTCTACCTGGACCTTAGTAAAGCCTTTGGCACCATCTCCCACAGCTTTCTCTGGAGGCACTGGCTGCTCACGGCTTGGGCGAGTGCACTCTGCGCTGGGTTAAAAGCTGCTGGACGGCCGGGCCCAAGGAGTGGTGGTGGATGGAGTTAGACCCAGCTGGCGCCTGGGCAGGTGGGGGCAGGTCTCTTTTCCCAGATAACTGGTGACAGGACAAGCGGAAACAGCCTCAAGTTGCACCAGGGGAGGTTTAGATTGGATATTTAGATTGGATATTTCTTCACTGAAAGGGTGGCCAAGCATTGGAACAGGCTGCCCAGGGAGGTGGTGGAATCACCATTCCTGGAGGTGTTTAAAAAATGCATAGATGTGGTGCTTAGGGTCATGGTTTAGGGATGGACTTGGCAGTCCTGGGTTAATGGTTGGACTTGGTGATCTCCGAGGCCTTTTCCAACCTAAATGATTCTATGGTTCTATTTTTATGTGTTACAAAACTTTACAACCACTACACAGGATTTTTGTCATCTAAGTACTTCACAGTGCCTTACAGAAATAACATTCTGCTCTGTTTTCAGATCAAAAATCTCCAAGCTAGAAAGGGTTACAGGCATTGCTGAGGTTACACTGGGTCTCTGGCAGTACCAAGGAAAGAACTTGATCACGCAATTCTCTGTTGGATGCAACAACTCTGTTAGGTTACTGTGCCTGTATCCGGAGCAGAACTGTGATCAGAAAAGTGACTATAAACTGTGAAAAACTGCCTTGCAGTCCCTTCCAAGATGTTTGGCTCCTGACTGTGTGCCAAAATTTTACATGCACACACAGACACAGTAACAAAATAGTATCTATTCTTAGCATGATCCATGATAATATTCAAAATACTTTAACCTTCTAAAAGGAATATATATTCTACCTGTTCACACATTATCATGAGAAATTCTTGATGTTGAAGTTGTATCGTATATAAAGGTGATATATGATCTTTGCCTGTTGTTTTGTTTCTAAACACATTATTACATGAAACCTCAGGAACTTATTAAATTATTTATTATAATTAGGTATTTATTATATTTTTATTATTATTATATTTTATTATTATTATATTTTTAAAGAGCAAAGGTATCAAAACTGTAAAAAGTCCCTGAAGATCAAAAGAAAACAAAAATATAATTTCAAAGGAAATGCTTTGGAAACATCATGTTGTTCGCAAAATCATTTGCAACACAAGGTCACCTATATGAAAAGAGCATTTGACCTTTGATACATAAGAATTACTTTAACATCTTTATTTAGAATTATAAGTATGTGTTCAAAGCAACCATTTCTACAGCAACTACTTTGATTTTGTGTGCTAGATTAGCAGACAAAATAGATGAAACAAGCAGCCAAAGTCTACAAATCTTCTGGAATACCTTTACAACTTTATTAAGCAGTGGGAAAGCTTCACTACATAAAAGCCTTAAGATTCTCAATAATTTACAATTTTAATGTGACTCTCGCTCACCTGAGGAAAACAGAATTCAGTTTGTTTTTAATGTTTACATAAATGTAATGCTGGTGAGAACAACTGAAAAGAAACATCATCTGTTCAGTTGTCTGGCACAGTGCAAATATTTAGAGTACAAACTTTGTTACTGTCATCTGCTGAATGGTTTGTGTCTGTTTGGGACCCACAGGAACAAATTGTGAGAATAGGCAACTCCAAGATCCATTTGTCCTTGGCTCGACTACAAAGATGCCAACAATCTGTGATTTTTAATTTTTTCCTCTTGGATACACTTTAGCTGATCCCCAGGAAATAGGAGTGGGATGCCTCATTTCTCATTCAGCTGAAAGAGGTTTGAATTGACACTTGACTGCAGCACTGAAACACTCGTATGGCCATCACAAATCTCCAGCTGTTCAGGTATTTGTAATGCCACCAACCACTAAGGGACAAACTCGAAGGTTAAAGCTAGATTGGTCAACTGAAGAAGAATCACTTTTCAAACATAGTATTAAAACTGAAGCATCTTGTTTAGGAAAAGCTCCTGTGGTTTTAATGATAACTCTGAGGGAGGCTTTCCCTGAATATGGCATCCAGATTACCTTCCATATTTTCAAAGGGAAATGTAATGGAGCAGCCAAATAATGTGGAGATTAAAGTACTAATCTGAGACAAAACCTCTCTGATTTTGGAGTAATTATGTCACCTCTGTGCCTTCATGTACTTAGACTGCAAGATCTTCAGAGCGCAGACTGCCTCTGGCTGCCTATGCACTACACCTAACAGCCCTGATGTCCGCTGAAGCCTCTTCTTGCTGGTATGTCAAAACCAATAAACCTTAAGAGCAATTGTAAATGTTAAGTCTCTGCATGTACTCTGCTGATGGGGTAGTCTTTAACCTGTTTTCCTAACAGACACATAAAAGCTCTGATTCCTACGGTGGTACGAAAGTTGAAAAACGTCAGTCTAAATTTGTTATTGGACAATTCTGTGACCTTGGGCAAGTCAATCTGAGACATATGTGAGAGAAGCAAAGTACATTTATCCAAAAGGAGTGACAAGGATCCGTTAACATTGTCAAATCTCAGAAAGTCAAGTATCAATGCGTAGATTTCTATTCATTTAACACTATTAGCACCATTCTGTATGAGATTGAGAAAAATGGAGTAAATCATTGCCAATAGGGCTGAAAAAGGGAGTGTGATATTAAAACAATAGAATTCTTGTTCTGCAACTGTTTACTAGAAGAAGATTAAAAAAAAATTCCTCTTACAAAATGTCTCATATTCTTCCTAACCATGACTTTTAGTTCTAAGCCATCCTTTTCATAAAATCAACCTATCACAGTTCAAACTGATTACAAATTGAAACCCAGAACATTTAAGTATATAAAACAACTCAGTGTCGCATTTCAATCCAAAGACCTCACAATGCTCACTGAGGTGGTTAGGTAACATCTGTTTACAGCTGGGAGAGGGTCACAAGCTCTTCCCATACTTCCCAACAGTGCTGAAACGGCACCCCACATCCCTCCAAAGTATCAGAGAATAAGCAATGCAAACAATGCACACAGAAGTATGTTGTTTGCTATTCTCAGCAGCATTAGCATATTCCCTCATGTGTGTGGTAATGGCTTTTTGCTGAACTACCACAAAACTGTAAGATCCTTTCCAACAGGCACGTGTGTTTGCACACAGAGCAGAATACGATGCAGGCCAAACTGCTGTTACTAATCACAGCTCCATACTATGACTACACCCCAAAAAGGCATAGTACAGAGACATACCCATACTTTAAACCTTGGAAAAAAACCCACACACAATAAGCGCTACAGTATTATTACTGCTTTTGTTCTGGTGATGTAGCTGGTTGGTACAATTCTCACTAAAGTTACAGATTCTGTAATAAAATACTGTTGCTGAAGGTATATATACAAATTGCAGTTCTGCTACTATTTCAGTGACTCTCTTCATCTTCTAATTTTTAAGAGTTCAAACCAAAAACCAAGCAGGACAGTAAAGACAGGTCTGAATACAGAGACAGAACATTAGAAAACCCTCTTTAAGAAGCAATTTCATAAAAAGATGTCTAAGTGGAACAAAAAGATAATGAAAATTCACCATACCCACTTATATAATACAGGTATGCCAGAAGATGTTTTTCCTCTGGCTGTGAGACTACTGACTGAGAGCAACATGACTGGCTGGTATGGGATACAGATCTGTCCCTCACAGAAACTGCTGAAACCAAGAACATGAAGTAAGAATGCTCCCCTTCTACCTTTGAACATGCTTTGTCACGTCAGCACACTCTTGATGGTTTCTGGAAATCACACAACAAACAAATGAGGTGACAACGGCCCAGAAAGAAAATAACAGATTTCCACACACTTCATAGCTAAATCACCTAACAGACAATTTAAAGACCAATCAGTTTGTGTATCACATTTCTGAATGGTTAAACTAAAAGCAAATATCAATCCAGTTAACATAGAATTGAGTGGTCTCATCTACCTATGACAGAAAATGGCTAAATTCTTTTCACCTAAAACAAATTAGATATACTGCAAATATAGGAATACTACGAGAAACAGGAATCAAGCATAGATGAATTTCTGCCATGGCTTGTATTGCTGCCTGCCTACACAAGCAATCTATACGTGGTATAGTTTTAGCAGGAAATAATATAACCTCAGGACAAACAGAAGACAAACATCTTCACTTCACAGGTATCAAGACATACATAAAATCTTGGTTTCATGGGACCAGCATACTCTGGCACACAGCATATTAAAAAAAAAAGAAAAAAAAAAAAAAAGCAACCCAGCACAGGATTTCATAAAAGCATGCAGATTTTTAGGTGTACTAAATGCAGCAAAAAGTGTCAACAGTTACCCCTCCTCCAAGCAAACATTTTAAACCAGCAAATAAAATTAAAACAGAAAGACACCAACCTTAAATTAAAGGTAATCACAAATTAATGAGAAAATTTTCATATTATTCCGATGCTGTCCGATTGTGGAGAGAAAAATGAGATGGAAAAACAAAGTTTTCATGACGCATGCTAAATGAACCATCTGTAAAGCCACATTTTTTCCAGCCTGTTCTGTTGTCAGCTCTCCAGGATTGTATTGTGCAATTCTCCTCCCCTCTTCCCCAAACACTTCTACTGCTGATGCAGACGCTGGCGGCTGCTACAGCATAATGCAGTTTTCAGTAACTATGGCAGCAATAGCTCTGTGGTGAGGCTGCAACAAAATCTTAAGGCTCAGACAGAAACTCAAGTGAAAATAACCACTGTTGCTAAAAGCTGGAATTTGCCAGTTTTCCCAAAGAAAACATCAGTCAAGTTAGCATCCCCATTCTTCGGTCTTCCTAGTGTTCAAGCCCCATTTTTCTTTCACAGATTATTTTTTCCAGGGGAAGAAGAGTTAATAATAAAGCAGAAAAAAAAGATGTTGGCAAGGCATTTTTACACCCTTGCAAATCCCAGCACTGAGAGCAATCACAAGACAAGGTTACAAGCCTATCCACTGATATACATCCACCCCCACTTCACCCTCCCCCTCCACCCATGTCCACTCCAGGGCCCTTCTCACAGGGCCTCACAGCATCACACAGCAGCAGGCACCACGCAGCTGCACAGGATCATACATCCGCTCCTGCCTAGCACAGAGGCCCAAACCTCTCCCTTCTCCTCCCTAAAGCAAAGGGAAGAGCGATGAGGGAGATACAAAGACCTTGTATTATCATCTTTTCCAGCCTCCTGAAGCAATGCCACTTGCACGATTCAAAGCAAAAGCTGGGGGACACAACCAAAAATCAGTCAAAACAGCCAGCAGAGTCAGAAACCTTTAGAAATAAGGGACCTCTGGAAATGTATACAGAGAGTGATGCCCTTCAGAGAAATTACCATCAGAAGTATCGTTTGGATTTCTGATTAGCTGGTTTGCTCACAGGGAAAGCACATCTGAGCTTTTTTTTTTTTTTTTTTTTGGGGGGGGGGGGGCAGGTGTTCAGTCTTTCTATGCAAACCCTCATTATTTTATTTGCCTAAGCTCCCAAAACAACAGTAAGGCAACAACTTACTTTAGGCAACCCTTTAAATACACTTCTAAAACACACCTCTTTTTGGCAAGGAGTCGCAAGCGCAAGATGTAGCCACACACTCCAGTAAAGGTCACCACTGCCTTGCTAAATTCCAGTTCAGCTGGAACTACGATCTACTACAGATTTTCCTCTTACAATTCTAGTCATATATAGAATCAGTTAGTTCCCCTGCTAACGCATTATATGTGATTCTGCTGTAAGTTGTAGAGTTGCTGTAATTGCCACACTGCATTTCTTTGTGAAATAAAATTTTGAGGGATCTTTTAAGAGATACAAAAGATTTCTTTAACTTGCATTTGTAAAGCACTTTGAAATTCTCAAATGAAAGCTGTTAGGAAGAACTCAGTATTATTTTTATAAATATTAAACACATTAACTATACCACATTAGAATAATAATTGTGTTGTGTTCTCCAGCATCAGATGCCATATCTATGGGCTCTGTTTCCCTTCCAGTTCAGTAGAATTTCGCACATACTTATAAGATACTTCTTTTCTCAGTTTAATAATGTTGGTATTTTTAAGGAAAGAGAGCTTAAACATGTTCCAAGCAGCTAAAATTAATTATTTTATTATAATTAATAATTATAATTATATAATTATAATTAAAGCAGCTAAATTTAATTATTAGAGTCCAGTGTTGTATCACTGGACTCTAATGGAACTAAGAGAACAATATCATGTTTATATTTATATGCAGTATGGTATAAAGGCAATGGCAGGAGCAACAGCTTAATTACCTACTTATTTGTGGTGGTGCTATCATATGAAAACCGACACCAGTCACAAGCCTTTTGCATGTTTGCTGGCTGACAACAAACGTCAGAAGTTTGAAGTGCTGGGGCTCTTCTGCATAGGGTGTATAAGCGAGCCGCCAAGTAAGAGTACAATGGATCACACCCCTTTTCAAGGAAAGTTTCATGCCTAAAGTTTTAATATTTAGTTGCAATGGTAGAAATTTGTTTTTCCTCTCATTTGTCAAAACATTTAAACATACAATTAGAGGCTGAACCAGTAATTCAACCCATGAAAAGCAGATGAGAAAAATTAGTCATCATACTGACAGCACGGGAGATAAGACTATAAGTAATCATTACCATGATATATATGTTTATATGTTATGAAATAAAAAATCCAGAAGAAAGCAAAGTACCGTCAGTTCTTGATTAAAAAGTACTTAAACCCATGGATGACCAACAATTTCTGAATTATTTTTGTGAGCAGCTGCTGTGCTTCTTTGCGTGAATGAACCATGTTCAGTGCTAGGGCTTCTTTTTTGGACACTTCCATAAAGCTGTTTTCTTCTCACCAGAAGAGAACATAATTTGTCCAAGGAATTTTCAATGTACTAGAGTATTCATAGTGCCTACTACTGACATAAAATTTAACATATTTTAGGCTTCTTACATATTGTAAATTGGTGGCATCTTCAGCATAAACCCCACTCTAGTCAGATTACACATGCGGAAAAGGTGCCATTTGCACAAGATTGAGTATGAAGAATGAACATGGTTGCCTGTAGCTCAGCTGCACGTACAGATTCTTGTTTCAATATCATAAAATCAAATTAAAGCTTGAAGCCTAGTTTGCATCTCTTCTGGAGGAAATCAGTGTAGCACACAAGACAAAGCTAGAGGGGCCAAAAAGTTCAGCATGCCTTAGACATATTAATATTCTTACCTTAGTTCAGAAGAATATTTGTTTTCTTTACAGTTTCTACATTTTTGACTGTAAAAATAAAAACAGCAAATCATAAAGATGTTCAAAAAGAAGGCAAAAATAGATGCCACTGAAGTCTATTACACACAGAGGGGTTAGTGTATTTTTCAGTAGAGGGAGACTCCAAGATGCAGACTGTTAGCATCTGGGAGAACATCAAGAAATATGAGTTCTTGTGAGATCTATCAAGTGAGAGGGGGAAGAAAGAGGGACAGACATGAACACACAGAGACACCCAGACACAGTTTGTCCTGTTCTTATATTTTCCTCTAAGCATCTCTTTCTGACAGACAAGATCCTGCACTAGGTGAACTTCCTGCTGATAAGCAAACAAGCACTCCCTGTCATTCACTTAGTCCTGTATTGCTGTTTGCAAAGTACCTCAGACACACCTTGTAGTACTTGACAATGACTTTTCTTCACAAAAGCTGGACATTTGAGAGACCAATATGTCTTGGTTTATTCTCATATTATAGATCTTAGGATAGATGTCTCAATCATAACTCCCTCCATGAGCAAAACTACTTGTCTGGACAGAAACACAGCCTTACTGGTTACTGTAAAGGAAGGCTGAGTGGATCAATTCAGTTTACCTTTGCCCAAAATCTATTCAAGAGGAAAAAAAGACCACCGGATTAAGTAGGGTGAAAGATAACTAATATTAGGCATAGTTATTAGCTTATTCCTGTAAGATGATGGACATTCATAAAAATCATGGAAACGCAATAGCATAATGCTTTTCATTTTCACTGAAGTAGCCACTTAAAACACTCTAGGTAAGTATAAGTGTAATATTAAGTAACGCTGTATGTATGGTCCTATCCAAGTGATTAAAAGAAATGATCAACACAAACAAATCTGCTATCTAAACATGGGCTGAAAACAATGAATCAGAAATGTTTTGCAGTTTTGTCAGGTTAAAAAGGGGAATACCAAGTGCAATTCTGTGCTAAACTGTTCACAATGCTTTGGAATTTCAGCATGTTTTCTAGGACAATCAAACAAATTTCTGTGACAAAAGCTCCACCTCTGATGTTTATAGTCATGTAAAGAATAACTTAGTATCTACTTTTGACGATCATGACACAAATCCTTGTTTTAAAATTCTTTAAAATTTTTACAAAGAAAATAAAAGCAGTGATGTTCAAAACGTACCTCAGTAAAGAAATAAAATGAAATACCATTTTGTATAGAAAGGTATCACTGCAGCAAATGAAATGCAAATGAGGATTAGATACATTAAAGAGAACACAGAGAAACACACTATCCAAGGTAGAAAGCAAGCCCCTTGACTAGATGTATGAAGAGATTTTCAAAACAGAGGTAACATTTTATACTCCTAAAAACAAGATGAAAACCAAAACATCCTCTAGAAAGAGATAAAAGTTTCCCAGTATGTTACCACACCAAAAACAATCTAGCAAGAAGCAGAACTATCAACAGATATGAATGAGAAGATGGTTGTTTCTTGCCTTTAACAGATCAATTGAATGTACCATGCTGAGAGAAAAAACCCATTTACATTTAAATCTGTGATGATGTTCTTCCAGTGTTATGAAATTATATGTTATATGATATCTTAATTCATTTTTCTGATACATATTAATCACTGTCTTAATCACACCAATCCTTTCCCTTTCAGAAAGGCTCTGCCATGAAAAGCATACACTAGACACTGTGAGTATGAGTAGCTCTTCAACATTTCAGAAGCATTCTATGCCTTATTTACTGCTCAGTTTTAAAAAAGAAGAGAATCACAATGGCTTTCCGAGATGAAGGGCTCAATGACAGCTTGAAATGAAGGGAACTTATGAACAAACCAGCCTTCTGATTTCCACAACAAATTAGCAGGGATACCGAATTGGTAATAATTACCTTGCCTAAATCGTATCTAGAGAAATCCATTCTATGCACTGAAGTAAGAATATTGTAAAAATTACAGATTAGCTTATAAATCAAAACGGCTGTAATGCAGATGTGCAAGTGAACTGAATTAAGGCTGTCGGACAGTCTCATCTGAGGCGTTTTCTTGATTGTGCATCAGTAAATAATTTTTCAGGTTTGTTGTCTGGATATTGTAACACACTGTATTAGTCAGTTGGCCAACATTTTCTTGTACACTTCTATCTGATCACTTGAAAACACGATGGGACCTAATCTATATACAAGTTAGTTTTGTCTGAACCAAGTCCTGGTTTCAGACATCATCCCAGATGAAAATTTGTTTGTTAGTTTTAAACTTACTTGTCAAGAGACGGAAGGATGTAGTGAGGAGAATGGGTGCAACTTCCATCCAGGTTGAGCCAGTCCAATGCTCCACAACTCAGAATGCGTCGGGTTTCATTAACCTACAAAGCACACAATGTAAGAACAGGAAGAAAAAATATCACAGCAACCCAGGAACTTCCAAGTTATTAAAATACCACCGTTGCTAACTACTGTGTGCCATTCTGCACAATACCTCCATGTGAATTTATAATCTCACTTACACTTGTGCTTAGCCTTTGATGCTTTGCAAAACTGCTAAGTATTTGTTACTGCGTACACCTCTTCTTGTAGCTCTGTTTTAATGTGCTGCATGTTTCATTAATCAAGAAATTAAGAATGAAAACAAATGGAAGTTAAGCCCCTTATCTCAACTACAGAGGTGAGTACAAAAGGACAATGGAGCAGAAAGTATAAAATGTTACTATATGAAAATCCATTTTAAAAGGTAGATTCTTGCCAATATCAGTCGGTAATATGATTATGTCCTAAAGCAGAAAATATATGTTCTTTAAATTAGGTTTTTTAGTTATATATGCCAGTCATTTTAAGAATTACCCGATTTTTTGGAAACATTATTGAACTAGCTGACCAAATAATATCTTGCAGTAGTTAGTTCCTGGGATTAACATACCAAAAAATATTTTATCTAATTCTGATGTATGTAACAATTACATGTTTTAAGAGTCAACAATACTGAAGCAATTAATCCTATAAATTTTCCATTTCTTCTAGTAGACCTCATTCAGGACAGTGAAATTACAGAGAAAGAAGGTAATTCGAAAAATTATTAAATGTGGAAAGATTCTTAACTGGTGTTTTCACTGCAGCATTCTGCCTTTCTGTTTCAATCCTACTACAGTCATGACTAGAAATAGGAAGCACTAAATTATTTAAGAGATCTGCATCATCTTTAGCTAAGCACATCTGAAAGAAGCGCTAGTGTCCTCCTACAAAAGGTTTAGTGTCATTACAGACCATTAGATGGAGGAAACGAAGCAAGTAAATACGAAGATGAGAAGAAATATTACCTATATCGGGCTTGCCTTTAAGAGGGAGAATAATTAGGAAAATCAATGAAGAATTAGGAGAGAAAAATACAATTTTAGAACTTACCAATCTTCTTTGTCTTAAGATAGCAGCTTCTGCTGGGTGATTGAATCTAAACTTGTGAGACTTGCCAAGGACAACAAGCGCCCCTGTGAAAAAAAATCAGAAACCTACAGAGACATAATTCATCAAAGCTGGTCCCTAGAACATTAGCAGTTTCTTAACTCCAGAATACAGACTTCTGTATATACAAACTACTACAGAATAGTACATTTAAAAAAAAATAATATTGTTTTGACCAACAGCTTTCTGACTATCACAGAACAGGGAACTATTTTTAAAATTTGCCACTATGGAACAGCAGAGTTATCATTCTATAATGACAGCAAACTAATCTTGGAGATCTCTGCAAACTCAACATAAAAGTAAATTCCCTGTTCATATTAAAGATGACTTCATGTGAAAAACACAACCAATTCACTGCTGGAAACTTGGTTTTACATTGCCCTTTTAAGATTCCAGATCACTGCAAGTTCCCAGAAAGCTGACTGTTTTTATTTTAAACAACTGTAAAGTATCAAAGCCTGACCCATTTCATCTGAGCTCATTCACCATAGCCTATGACTCAGCGGCTAGCACCCTCCACCTAAACGCTCTGTGAAAAAGTTGAAGGTCATTTCAACCATATTACATAATAACCAAATAAACCCACCAGTGGTCAGCTGACTTAGAGCCAGTCTCCACTACTTTTCACAACAGTCCCTCTGACTACGGCTCTTCCCTTTTCAGAAGGTCACAGACTACTGCTGCCCAAAGGGGTCTTAATATTGTCATCTGTGTCTTCATTTTACTTTCTGTGAGTTACTTACTTTATTTGTCCCAGTCTGGAAGCTCTAGCCATGGACCAGACCTTGTGGTGCTAGGCAGCAGTAGGAGACTCAGAGATCCGTTTCTTGGATCTGCATGAGTTCCATAAATCTTTGTCGCTAAACTCCAGATATAAGTTGATTATAATGCAACATTCACAGAAAAAGCAAGGTTTACCTTGTGACAGACGACATGACCCAGTGACTTCACATCCATTCACAGTGCAGTGTGCACCCTGAACCGGTCGCAGGGTCACAATCCCACAGTTGTTATCTATGATACAATGATCCCTTTCAATCCACCGTCCCTGCAAAACTACAATATATAGATTTGTATTATCTCACCTGTTGAAGCGCTTGGGTTTGCAATATTTTCCTCAGAATGAAGTGTCACGTGCTGTTTGACATTATGCTGCACACTTCATACCTCAGAGATCTATGTCATGTGCAGAACAAGGAGATTAAATCATCATCTTTGATTGCTAGCCAAGTACCCCATCACAGAAAAAACTTACTTGAAAATAGTGACATTGCTCTTTTAAAGTACTCCTGGTTTTGGAAAACTGTACAATACTTTCTGATTTGTGAGCTGATGTGCAAGTTCTTCTGTTGTCCTGGATTTTCGTATTGGTATTATAGTATTTATTGTTTATATTTTACTAACCTACTGGCTGAAAATAATCAAACTTAAGTAAGCTTAGCAGAACTAACCAGAACTGAGATTTTACAAAGTTTCCAAGTTCAGTACAAAGTTTCAGCTGACTATCATAATTCGTAGCTCTTGAGATTGACTATTGAAATTAAGAGCAGAAATAAATAAAAAATATTTTGGATCATTTGGATTTTGTATCTAAAATACTCTGCCCAAGCAGAGTTGAAAAGCATTTTAAATGTCTCATGATCACTTGCACCACTAGACCATACCAAGATTTGGATGTTGGACAAAGATATTTTTAAACTCTAGTGTAGCATCTCACAAGTAGGAAGAAAATTCTGAAGAGATCTCAATTAGGTCAAGACCATTGACTTTTTGACTTCTTAAAGAAAAACGAAAAATAACCAAAAGATTTTAACCAACTTAATTATTCTCTTCTACTTAACCTCTTCTATAAAGAAAGCTGACAAACAGAAACATTACCCAGCTATTACACACGACAAATGCAGACCTCTTGATTTGACCTGACCATATAATAAAACAATGTGTAGTATCATTCTCTTACCAATGTCTTGATCTTGGTCTGAATCACTTCTTCCAATTTTGGTTGTTCCTTCCTAAAAGAAGAAAAGAATCAAGTTAAAAGTTGGTTACTGAAAGGAACCATACCTAATAATTAAAAAAGCTTTGGTACAGCATGTTAGCAAATACCTGAAATAAATCACCTCTGAATGACTGAACTGTTTTAGAGCAAACTATCTACTAATTCATAATACTACACTCTGCTGTTCCTCATAGCGATGCAATTACTTCTTATCCTGAAGCTATGTCAGCTCCTCTTATTACAACTTCAGTAGATGAAGTCACCTTCAGTGAATGATTTTTGAACTGTGCTTGAGACACATATTTTGAATATGAATACATGTTATGATGCTTTGCAATTTTACAGTAAGACTTGATGTTTGTGGAAATGAGATAATTCTTTTTACAGATATCCATGCAGGAAGAAAGAAACTGCAAAATGATTATTCAGTTAACTAGGCTTTTCAGATATAAAAGTAACAGAATTCCTATTTTGGGAGGAACTTTGTCAGAGATTATGAAATCTTCAAACAAACTACTAAAGGAGAACTTTCTTCCAAAGTGTAAATGATATTTATAAGAAGTCTTCTTGGCAGTTATGGAATATGGGCAAGTTCCCAAACATGAAGATTTAATAACTTCAAAGAAAAGAACTGCCTGTGAACGAAAGTTTCTAGAACAAGCAGACTCAAACTGTATTACGAGTCAGTGATGGGAGACAGTTTGCTTATGGCATAGTGCAAATATCAACAAAACAGAGTCATTTCATCAATACTATGAGAAAAAAACTATCAAAAAAAGCAATAAATTTACCACTGTCTAGTATGTTCCATTACGGTTCTATATTTTCCCTTAGGAAAACAAAGAGAGATAATTTCCCAGCTCTGATTATTGATTATTGTAAACTGATTAGTGAATGCAATCTAAAACAACTTTAGTGGCAACTCTGTCAGTCATACTACAATTAGTTATGGTCATTAAACTACTTGATTTTTGTCTTCTATTTAGAATGAATTGAATATGCTTTCTCCTCCAAGTATATTACAACCTAGATTTAAAGATGAAACAGGAAGTAGTGATCAGAAGCCTGAAGACTGGGAAAAAAGAAGCTGTGTGTTACTGTAAAAGAATGCAATTATAGGTAATTATGGGTAAATCACAGTGGGTTTGTGCACTGGAGGGAAAGGGAGTGATTATAATTCAGTTCCTCGCAGAGCTCAGCTGTTTGAACCAACAAACAGACCCCGCTGCTACAAGCCCTGCTGAAACTCCCTTGTTGGAGAGGCTGAAATCTGAACTGTGTCCAGTGCCCCTGCTTTGGAATAATTATCAGCCTACATGTCAGCTTAATGTTCAGTGCACTCAAACACGAAATATCCACCTGACTTGGACACAACTTGTAGAAAACTTAGGATCCATACAGCCTTTGACTCACCTCACACAATCAAGTGAGTCAGCAACATGTATTTTATACAGAGAAGCAAACCAACACCTAAGACTTCTTTACCAATTATCTTCTTAACTAAGCAAAGAAATAGTTATTGCCATTCCAAAATAAACTTTTTTCCAGTGTGCCGAAACAACTCTCTGGTAATACAATTCAACTCAGAAAAGTATATTACAGCAGTATTGGCTCATGAAATTCACAACAGTATCCCAGTTAGTGGAGTAATTCTGGGTGAGTTTAACTACAACTAAAAATTACAGCTGAGAGCAAGGGTACAGAAACAATACAAGCAAACTAACTCAAGAAGAAAACAAAACAAAAATAACCATAACCCAGTCCCATGACAGTTTAATTTTTTCAAATGCTATTACTGAGCTAATAATTTAAATATTTATTCTCTTTCCTAATTCAATATTGAGTATTCTACCTGAAAAAGCAAAAGACAGATGATTCATATGAAATGATTGCACTTCACCTTAACATATCGAGGTACATCTTGGTATCCGTTGAAGTGCTTTTATATTGTAAATCTCTTCTGGCAGTGTTTCCTGACTAAGGGTAGAATTCCCAAAGTGCATTATATAACCGTGAAGATTAAGATTGCTTTCCCCCTTCAGTTTTGGGAGTACTACAACTTTCAAAAAAGTTTGTGAAGCACATCTGTTTCTAAAACAACATAAGAAAATCCCGTATTTTTAAGCTATGCAAAAAAGTCAGATAAATTACAGGGAAAATGTGTTTTTTGTTAATGAAAGCCAGAAAAAAAGAACAGAACCTAAGAAAGAAAGGTCCTTTAAGCATAGACACAGCACTGATCAGTGCAATTAATACTATGGAAAATGAACAGATTTAAAGAGTAACACAATGTTTATTCTATATGATCTGAAAACTGCTGCCATGACCTCTTTCTAGAAGTACAATATAAAGTGCTGTTACATGTTGAAGCCCTAATACGTAAGGAACCACTGTTTTACCTTCTTGCTGTTCAGATGAAGGTAATAGACACCAGAGTCTAAAAGATGCAAAGCACAAAGAAAAGAAAAGGCAGCATCTAGGAGCAAAGAAAGAGGGGACAATGATGTTAGTGTGACAGAGAGACAACAGTGACTTCAGGAGGTGACCTTCAAACTAGGCTTCTCCATAAAAATAAGTATCATTAAATTACTTTAGATCTTGTCAAAATTAGTATGTGAAAATACCTGACATTTCCAAAATGGCACATAATGGAAAGACACTTAAGTAGTAGCAATTACTTTCAATAAATATTTAATGTTAATGTAAGATTGAGTAGTTAAAGCTGCATGTTGATCAGCAATGGACATTATTACTTAGTCCCTAATTATTACCTGGTACAATTTCTTTGTGCAGGCATGAGAAAAATTAGTCAGGTTTCTCTTTCAACATGATAAAGAACAGCATCGTTTCTGCTTCAAACATTTGTTGCGACTTTTAATGGGAAAAAAAATTCCTGTGTCCCTAAACTATATCAAGTACCACAAAACCTAAATTCAGATTAAGTTACAGCACATTTTTTGCTAATGAGTACACCTCTGTGGAGATGCCCATCCATCATTCCCTTTATGTTAAACAGCACCAATATTTCAGTAATGTCCATTCATTTATACAACATTAAGAAGTTAAAGTCCAACTTAGCACTGAATTATTAAAAATAAAATCTCCTAAAACTATTTGACCTAGCCATGCACGTGATAAGCTGCAATGTGGAGTAATACACAATGTTAGCTAAGTTTCTCAGTGAAGCCTTGCCTTAAATGAACAGCTACGCAGCAAAACAACATGTATGAGGCCAGGATTTCCACCTGATCCTGGAAAATAACCACTCAAGTGGGATCACAAGTAATTAGCATTCAAGCTACACACCTAGAATTCACAAGGGAGGCCTGGTAGGGTTATAAGAGCAACATACACGAGTCATTGCCAAAGTGAACTTGTGCTTGTTAAAGCTCACTTCTATCTTTGATCTACACATACACAAGTATTCCAGTCTCAAGTATACAAGTACCTAGTAAAATCTGGACCAGTACCTCTGGTATACTTAAACAGCACCCTGTATGTTTACACATACATGCACGCATGTGTGCGTGCACACACACACACACACACCATCCTCATGTTTTGTGGACAAACTACTAATGCCCAGTTTGAGAATTTTGCTTTGCTTATGATACATTATTAATGCACACGCATTCATAAAAGGTCAACTTAGTATTCCATATACAAAGTCTTCTCCTCCTCCATTTTCATGTACACTTTTCTGCTTTTTTTCCCCCGTTATGTGCGTCTTGTGGGCTGTGGCCTTTACTTTTTAATAACTGTTGTTGTGATGCCACCTTAATCACTCTATATTTCCAAAGAAAACAAGTGTTTTCAAATTCAAGGGAAAAATAAGACAAGTGACAATATCTCACCCTGAGATGATACAGCACCACACCTGTGCTGAGGATATCATCATCCATGGCCATTAGATGAGGTAAACTAGAATCTATTGTTACTCCAGCTTTTTCTTTGTTGATGTCCACACTATATTCTTCCATAATGGCTTTTCTGTCTGTCCACTTACTTGTCCAGTCTTTGGTCAATTGCTCAATCTTAAAGAATAGAAGAAAAAACTTTGACTTATTAAGCAGGTTAATTTTTCCCACACAAATTTCTTCAGAAAGAACAGCATTTTTTTCCAGTTACTGGATGCAAAAGTCTTTCACCAGCTGCAGTGCAAGTGTATTTCTAATTGCAGTACATTTCTGTGGCAACAAAAAAATCAGGTAAATCTGCACTTCCACCTCATGAAGCACGTTTAATTTATTGAAGACTCATTCCCAGAATATCAGAAAGATATATAATCATGCTAACTAGTTATTTTACCTGTCTTTAAGCAAAACTTAAAATTAAGATCTCCAAAACCTTTCCAGGTCACTAGTGATCAAATCTTAGTAATTTAGTGACTGCACAATAGTTTCCTTTGAATAAATTGATGGAGTTTAATCTTGGAAGAGACAGGCTCTGGGTAAGGAATTACTGTGATATATTGAGACAGCTTTCAAACATGGAGTAGATTGTGCAGACTTAGTAGTATGCAATGGACAGTATCCTGCTAAGGACACGAGACTTTCATCACAAACTGGTAGAGAGAACCCAACATGCATTAAGAATAGCAGTTTTGTGCATATTCAGAGCAAACAAGAAAAGATCAGGTCAAAAACATTTTCACTGTTGTTTCAGAACTATAACAATGCTATCCCCCCTGGCCCAGTGAAACAGGAGAGAGTTACAGCATCAAATACATCATACACACCTTCATTTCATTCTGAAGAACCAGCTCGGTCAGATTTCCGTCTCTCTCATCGCTCCAAGCAGGACTGGAATTTCTCTGTACAAACAACAGCCAGCAAGATCTACATGTTAGTTTCCTTATTCACAACTGGCAGGCATGTTCTTTCAAACTCCAGGATTTCAAGGAGATGAAGTAAGGAGAAGGGAAGACAAAATACACAGACATTTGTTGCTGCCTTCTAGCATCTAGCCTACACCTCTTAACTATTGCATGCAAGTTTTTGTGAAGACCTGGTGAAAGGGCATTAACAGAGAGATATTTCTGTGTAAATAAATCCTGGACTGTAGTTCCAGTCTCTCCCAGCAAAACATGCCCTTCACGCCATGGAGAGCAAAGATGCTATTATTATTCCAAAGGAGAAAAAACAGAGGGTATCAGCTGTATTGTGAGAGCTTAGAGATGTTCACAACATCTTTCGGGCGACAGACTGTGCAGGCATGGTGAAACCTGCAAAATACTGTTGAGGTCTACCAGTTCATTTTTGGGGGAAAGAGGATTGTAACAAGTCTGGCTGGGAAATTACATCAATGGTGAACATTTTTTACAGTCTTGGTGCTTCCATATCCCTACAAATAAAATATTTCTATTTCACAGTACTTCTGGACAACAAAACCATCTGACTCTACAAAAGACAAGCAAGGAAATCCTTTCTAATCATTACATGACTGCTTATACTTCAGGATTATCAATAAAATGCCAGAAAAAGAGAAATGACAGAAATGCAGTTAGCCTTATAATCATCATGAAATCACTCAGAGAACATTTTAATTTCCCTCCAGTTACAATAAACATGGAAAGATAAACAGGTAAGATGAAAGTAAGCTATTGTAGCTACCTAAAGCACCATTACAGCTCCAGCTGGGAAGTATTCCTACGTACCAGTTCAAAGCTCATCAGCATAGTTTTCAACCTATCAATTTCTTCTCGCAGATCTCTGATCAGTTTTACATTTGCATCCTGAAACATTGAGACACAGATGTTGGAAAAATTACTCTTCAAAAACTTCTAGCTAAAGAAATAAAGGCAGAGCTGTTCCGAGAGTCAGGAGAAGAGAACAGGCACACTCACAGCAGCACTCCTTGCTCCACTATTCCAGAACCCCAGGATGTACTGCCTAGGGGCAGGTGGTTCCCATCTTCCATAGGTTCTCTTTTCACATAAAATTTGTTCCATCTCTTTTCTGAATACAGACCTACCATAGCATTTGTTCCCATCATGACAATAGCTGGATACATCACTACTTTTATGGATTTACCTTCAAAATAGCCCCATCAGGTCAGAAAAATGCTGTTATTTCTGTCACGCAGAGGAGAAAATCAGGCTAGAGACTAAGTCAGAATGTCACCAACCATGATATTAAAAGCCTTTGCCCCGTTACACAAAGCATTTCCTGCCTAATTGGGAGGTGGCATTTATCTCACTTTTAGAGTAAGCATCTGCACCGGCAGTGTCTGGAGACCAGCTTTTTGCAGACAGTTCAGGGAAACTCTTGAGCAGAGTCAACTTTCTCTGGGCGTCCAGTGACACATTGGCTCAGGCCAATTTGCAGTGAGGGGAAGGCGGCAGCTAGAGGAAGGGATGGAGTTAAGGGTCTAGCACTGGCTGTGCAAGACAGCAACGGGCACACAAGCTGGGAGGCTGAGAGGCTGTATGTGAGAGGCTAACCCAGGACGACTGTATTTACTTGCATGCCACAGAGTTAAGAACTGCTGCTGCCAAAACCAAACACACTATTGCTGCCACTAGTGATGTCTAAAAACTAGTTTTAGTCACTGGTAACAAGCATGCAAATTAGATTTGGGAAACCTTGGGTTAGAAGGATTTCCTTCTGCACAAGATTTAAGAGTATCTTTAGGAAAGCAAATAAATGAAGTACATTTCTAAGATTCTATCCTTTTGTCTATGGATAAAATCTTGATACACCCAGGTCAAATCACAGAAGAACCCTACTAAAGTTATAAAGTCAACTGCTCAAAGATTAGGAAATGCTGGAATCAAGACATTTTGAAACCTAAATTCAGTCTCCTTTAACAGACACACTGTGATTCAGTCCTTAAGTTATGGGATCACTGTAAGACAGCAGCCTCATGCAGAATGCCAGGTGAAGAATGCTCAGTTAAAGCAGCAATTCAAGAGTTTTATATGTCTAGCCTGTCTGATTAAAGATCTTGATTATTGTGTGCTATTTTAGTTTTGACTATGAAGACAGAGAGAACTATGCATTTCCCATGGATTTTTTTATGCCTGTTCTCATCACTATAGTGTATAAAACCTCCACAACTGCTAATCAATCTGTTTTAACAGCATGTCTTCAGGAGAGCTTATGTGTTTCCCATTTGATAAATGTAGACTTGGGGTAAGGGTGGAAAATGAGGAACAAGGACACACTGAAATTTTGCTAGCACTGAAAAAGAATGCTGTAGCTAGGGCAGTGACAGAATCCAGTCCTCCAAGGCAGCATCAGACTCCCCCCTTAATACCCTGCCACCTTCTAACTTGTGCAGCCTGTGAAGGACCCCTGCACAATCAAACAGATGAATCTGCCATAAGGATCAGAGTTCATACCTGGAACAGGCCTATTTTGTGCAATGAATGAACCTGGGGTTCTGTGGCAAAATTTGTTTCCGTGTATTTAAAGGACTCATCATTTTGTGTACTGAAAAGAAGACAAATTGAGGCTATACAGACTGCCTCAGGCCTGGCATATTAACTTCTGAATTCCTTGCGACATTAACAGAGTTCATTTAACATGTCAAAAGAAAGGACCACAATGGTTATGTGCTTATAGTAACAGGTTGAATAGTAACAAATGATCCTAACAGATCTGTAACTCTGCTAATATTTAGGATAAAAATAGGGTAAATTTTCATATCATAACAATTCAAAGAGAAGGAGGACTGAAGCTCAATGAACAAAGATGAAGAATGTAAAATAGGTGTGAAATTCGAAATGGTTTAAACTACAAGGGATCAAAGAATTTTTTTCTGTAATATCCAGGCTCCTATTCAGCTCTCATTAACGTGGGAAAAAGAGGGATGAATTTTATTCAGAGAGCAGATACTTTGAATAAACCTTAAATAATAGACACAACAAACCAGAACAAGAATGAAAAGCAGAACTCAAGGTTTCACCTCATTCACTCTGGGCTTGTTAATAATATTTTTGGCGTTTGAAGCATATCTCAGGGTACTCATGGTCTCGTTGTAGCTGGAGCTGGCAGGAGAGATAGCTACAGACAGAAAACAAACAGAAAAAGAAACACTATTTTAAAAAGTAATCAGCTTAACCCACCACTTTTCAAAAAGGTGGATTTTTTCAGTCTTGCTTCTATAAAAAACAAAACTAAAACCATCTTTAGGGATATTTCATCAAGCTTACAGATAATGTCTTCTCAAGATAGTGTTTATAACTGAATAAATCACTTTAAATCAAAGCTATGACCTTGGAAATACTCTTAAGCTTAACTTCATGCACAATCAGCATGCCTCTTCATTTCCTTGAGTATTCTATGAAGCATTTATGAAAATCTTTACAAGGACAGATTCTAAGTGATCTAGCTGTATTCTCACTGTAGTAGAGATATATGTTAAGGAAGTAATGTAGTGCAAAACGTTAACAATGAATAGAAACCAAACTCACTGGCAATCATAATGGTCTTGGAGTTGCCCCCCAGACTGTCCTTCAGAAGCCAGGTAAGTATGGAGTCACGATACGGGATATAAGCTGGTCGCCGGCTCCCATTGACGCTGCCTGTGGAAGGACTGTCCGCATGACTGCTCTCCCCTTCGCTTGTTATGGTGTTTATGCTCTGGCAGCTGCTGAACATCTGTGAATTTTGTGCTGAAGGAGAAACACCACAGAGTTCAGGAAAGGGGTTATCTTCTTCTGTCACGACTATTTAATTTTCTTAGATGGCATTACAGTTTATGAAGATGCCACACAGCTGTTTTGTTCAGTGTTTTGTTGTAAATATAGATAAATATTAAGACAGCACATGATGAGTGAATCCTATGCTTTTATCACTACCCTTCAATATAAAGAACTATTGTGCTTACCTAAAGTGGAGATGACAATTCCAAGTGTAACTAATGACTTGTTAATATTGGCACCTTCGGTAATTCGATCTTTACAGTAACTTGGATCAGCCCTTTCACTGTAGCACACAAGCAAGGAAAAGACAATGCAAACCAAACAACAATACTTAATTATTAAAACACAATCAATACGAAAAAAATGATGTATTTTACTGACATACAAGAAAACAGAAATTGCGATCTTTGAAATTTAAAAAAAAGAATATGCTTTGAATACTTTACATTGCTCTCTGGTTCAGAAAATCCAAACAACCATGAGCAAAGGCCATTGGCGCAACCTACTGTTAAAGACCCATCAAAACATAAATCCCAGCCTGAACTGGGCAACCCAATCATAATTGTTCTGAACCAAAAAAACAACAACATAAATTTCTCAACTCTGCAAGAGTATGCTGGCTCAGTGCAAAAGTCTGTATATCTCCTCAATACTATTTTCTCTGCCCAGACATGTATGGAGATTTACATTCTTGAGAAATAAAAATCTCCTGTTCTCCAGCTGCTCTACAGCTCTTCAGCACAACTTCCATCTTTCTGTTCTCTAGTCATGTTCAGCATAACATGTCATAACCACATGTTCCTCATTGAAACACATAGCTAAGATCAGAGACTTGGGAACTTTTGGAACACAAACAACGTAAGCAATGAGTTATGACTATTTTCTCCCACCCATACTAGGAAGCAATGAGGAATACTTTCTTTTTCTCTCTCACTTTACAATCTCAGATTTGGTAATTACACCAATAGCTACTGGAAAAGCCACTTAATAAGAACACAGAGCTGAATGGAATTACCTTAAATGTGTATGCAACAGCACAATACTGGATCTGAGGACCCAGGAATTCCCTTCCTTAATGAAATCCAAGACCCAATACAGAAGAACATATGACAGAGACAATATTAGCTCAATATTCCTTGTTACTGTATACAAAAATCAGTCTTATTGTTAGTTTAATGAGGTTTTAAAATAATAAATTTCAGCTTTTAAGGCACTACTACCAGCATCTTCAAAGAAAATTACCTTTTTGCCCCTCAGTATATTATTACCTGCCTGCAAGGTCCACTAAGTTGATCTTGCTTGCAATTTCAGAGGGGAGATTGTTCTCCAATATAGCCTGAAGAGAAAAATATACATAAGGAAGATTATTCCTTTTAATTAATTAATCAAATTAATTTCTTTTGTTTGAAAATCTTTTGTTTGAAAATCTTTTATTTGAAACTGAGCTGTGCACATGACTGTCCCACTGTCTTCCTTTGTGGCCTTGACTCACTGACTACGTCCAAACCATTAACTCAACAGCTCTCTCAACCAACAGAGAAACAATCCTCTTATGCCCATTTCCTCTTGGAAAAAAAACAACTTTACTGCCTAGTGACTGTGAAAGGCTTTCTTGTAGATCTTGCAGAGTTATTTTCCACTAATGTATTCCAAAGGTCTTTTGTGAAACTACTGAAAAATATCCCAAAACGTTCTGCGATTACAGGATGTTAGAAGTGTGAGATAGAAAAGGTCTATTGGATCACTGAACGACTTCCCTGCCAGGGAAGGATATAATTCCTCTGGAAAAAGAGTGCATTGTCTCTGGGAGAGTACTAGATGCCAAATGCTAAAGAGATGAGCACATCTGAAAAGCTGGACAGATACAAAATTTTGGTAAGCACTGCTTATACTTCAATTAAGGATCCTAAACAAGTGTGACAAAACATAACTTCAAACATATTCACACACAATTTTCACAGCATCCTAGAAGGAGTATTGCATTTCAAAGGGCTGATTAAAACTTTAAGCATTTCTTTTTACAGTGAGACTTTGGCATCGCCTCTGACTATAAGCTTGCATAAAGGAACAAGAATACTTCAGTAAACTCTCAACACATCAGGCAATGTAGGAAGTGTAACACAGCTGCAGTGTGATCCAAAGGAAATAAGTAACAGCTTCCACTGAGGTTATTACAAACAGCACAAAACAGTGACAAGTAAAGAATGCACAACACACTGAACAGTTCTTTTTGAGCATGAAGAGAAAAGGAAGTTGAATTATTTCATCTAACCTGAGTGTAGTGGATGGTGAAGATAGCATGGGATCTGCTGCTGGCATTGTGAATATGTGTAGCTGCTGTGATTCTAGAAAGAAAAGCAAACCATTCAATTACAAAGGCTTATTTACCTCTATTCAGGGAAAGCAAAAATAACAAATAAAGAAGATAAATGAAGGAACATGAAACTTGGAGAATATGGTAGGTTGTATCCTTGGATCTGATCACAGAACGTTTGGCAGAGGACCTGGAAGCGTGGAAACTGAGGGTCAGTTAGAAGTTTTTTTGTCCACCTGCAGCACTCTGAAGAAATATCTTAAAGCAGCCTTACAGCCCAGGTGTAAGGCGCTGCATAAGGGAACTAGAGCCAACAACAGTATCATACAGCTCAACCTCAACACCACGGAACGTACTGGTCCAGTACACTCCGTATTGTCCCCACTTTTATTTCTTGGTACTTCAAAGGGTCCAAAAAGCTTCATACACCACTTGTGGGACTCCCTTCTGTCACAGAGCTGGTACAGTAGTTTTACACTGTTAGAGGAGTCCAATTAGATTAGGCAGTCTACCCATACGAGTACCAAATGAATAATGTAATTCACTCTTGTAGCACTCGCTTGGCTTTACCACTGGCTCTAGCTCTCTGACCCACTGCACTCTGGCTAGCTGGTACCAGAGTATGAGGTACCATACATACATACAGAGGAGGAAGAAAAGGAGCAGCAGCACTCTCCCACTGACTGTAACAGAAACTTTTGGAAATTCTGCTTTCTTTGTCGTTGTTTTGATTAGACAAACCTAAAGAAAGCAGGGTGGCAGAAGCCAGGTCACAGGTCTTTTGCTTTGTCGTTCTTGTAGCTTGCCTTGAATATCAGCTATATGTACAGCTTTTAACATCAGTTTTGCCCAGCTTACCCTCCACAACAGCACATAATTTTAGTAGTGCCGACAAGGACTGCAGAACCACATTTTTGTTACAAGCTCAGCTGTCAGAGGACTGTAGAAACCAGTTGCACTAGAGAGCAGAAAGCTGCCATTGTACGTACACTGCTGAGCACCTGCCACAGGAGGCCAAAGCCAGGACTCTCCTCCCTATTGCTCTCTGCTTCCTACACCTCCAGAGCCACGTGATCGGGCACTGCCAAAAGCTACAGACAGCCTAGTGCATCATAGTTATAAGTCAGCCTAAGGCAAGGAAGCAGGACAATGTGAACTAGTCTCCAGATGTTGGAGGAGGAAGACAAACAATTAGGTAAAGGGCAGAAGACAAAAAACTGTTCTACAGCAGGCACAGAACGTAACAGAACAGTACTGAAGTTTATAAAGCAAGAGAAAAATAGAAAGAGCCCCAGGATTTGGAGGAGAAAGTGTTAGTACTCGCTTCCCACCTCTGACAATACACAGGGTAACTGGAGAGCAAGTTCACATCTCAACTATTCACAACCTATGCGAGCATTTTATGGGAGAATGGATGTGTTAGTTTTTCATCACCGTATGTGATATACATTTTAATACTTTTACCTACTCTAATAATATTTTCTAGATTCATCAGTTGTTTTGCTTTACACAGCACAAGGGGCTATGCTTTTGGAAATTTTGAGATTTGTATTTCCTGCATTTTAAAAATTTTGTTCTTAAGCATTTGAGACTGAGTTTTTCAAAGTGTCAAGAGAAAAAAAATAGCATTAAGAGTTACAACAAAAATAATGATTGCATGTTGAAAATCATATTTGTTTGTTTTATAACAGCTAGCTGCAGCCAGAGCAGGGCTGGAGCTGGCCTGATAAACCCAACTGGTAGAAAAAAATGCCTTCAGTAAACTCTGCTTATTTTTGGCATAGGAACTGCCTGCCCACCCACCCATGAAAGGCACCACCCATGTTCAATGGAAGCTTCCCCCCCTATCCTTCCTATATAGTCAGACCTCGAGCTGTCATTCCCCACCTGCTCCTCTCCTGTCTCCTATATGGGGCAACTGCAACCTGTCCACCACCTTCTTTATCCATAAGATCTTGATGTTCATGTTTCATCATGTTCCATTTGCCAGACTGCACATATTTTAAGTTACTTTGTTTGCATTTATAATGTGATAATAAATATTTTTCTGAAATATGCTGCAGAGTAAAGACTAAGGTAAACAGGAGTTTCCTGTATATTCCAAGTAAGCTTTTGAAAAGTTACTCAGAAAAGGAAGTTGCTTGGTTTCATACAAGTGATAAAGTTTGAAACTTCAGCATCACAAAATCAGTATTTTGTGTGTAAGTTTTTGTTTTCTCTGCATCTTCTATTTCCTTAGCAATAAAACAACTGTAGGATTGCACTAGGAGACAAACGGGAATTTTGTGTTGTTCTGAAAAAGTCTCTTCCTACGACAGAGTTGCTTCTCTTGATTGATACAAGCAGAAGCAGCAAACTTAATCCTGCCGTATATTCTATGTGGTTTTGTAATAATGCAGCTTAGTTTTTATTTACTTCCCAGCATCACTGATATTCTAAAGTCTTGACCTTTCTTATGATAAGACTTAACATCAGTTTTGGAACTGTGATTTGTATTTGGAGGATCCTTTCAAATATAACTCATTTACATCACTGTAATGGCAGTTGTATCGATATCCAATGCTCCCTGTCGAAAAAGTAAAAAAGTGTCTTGACTAATTGGAGCTGAAATCATTGGCTTCACTGGTGTGTCAATTCCTACAGTTCTTGCATAGCAAACATGCACAATTTGGTCTAAGAACTTAGAAAAATACTTACAAAAATTAAAACAAATAGCAATAAAACAAGTACTTTTAGAAATTAAATAAAAATACTCTCTTTCCAACAGTTTTAAATCACTAAGTTACACTAACAAATGAGTTGAAAGCTATACAGTCTAAAGTGTCATGAACAAGCGGAAGAGAAAAAGAGAAGTTGAAAGCTATACAGTCTACAGTGTCATGAACAAGTGGAAGAGAAAAAGAGAAGTCTGTTTACAGCAAAACATTTTCCTGGCATGCATTTTTTATCCCAAGCAGATGGTTGAATCTTGTGGGTAAGTCAGCATGGGATCAGTTTTGAAGAAACAACTTCATGAGTGCTTGTAGCTTTTACTGTGGATAATACAAGGATACATAACATCTTATTTGTATATGACAAATACAAATATGACACTTATATGACAGGTGTACATCATCCTGTCACCACAAAGCATTGGCAACACAGTCAGCAAAATAAACATCAATTAAATGAACACATGGTGAAAGAAGTGTTAAATAAAGTTGGAGCTGGGGTTTTTTTAATACAATACCTTTTAGCTATTCCTTCTTCTAGAAGTTCTACAACTTGCTTGTAGTCTGTAACTAAATGTTGAGTCAATCCTGCCAAAGATTTAAAAAGACTTAAGTGCATATTTTTCTCAGGAAGTTTCAGTCAGTTTACCCAACAATTTACCCAACACCAGGAGCATAAGGATGTTCTGCTGGGATGCCAGTCTATTCTCTAAGTAGTCTCTTAACTGGAGTAACTATTTTACCTTTTTTTAAAAAAAAAAAAAATTTTTTTGAAAAATTGCAGTCCATCCTTCAGATGCAGTGATATCAGCATAAAAAAATGCCTTGTACCTTCAAAGTACAGACCTTTTTCCTATCTGTCTGCAGAATAATGGTATTTAAAAAACCAATATAGTTGAAACTCCATAAGGAATTTTCAGCTATGTCACTGATACTAATTGGACACAGATCCTGTAAAGCAGCTTTTTGCCACTGCCTCTGGATAACGGCTCTGCTCACGCAACTAACAGAATTAGGAACTGTGAATATTTACCATCTACTTCACCAGTCTTCAGCCTGCAACACATAGGAGTCTTCACTCTCTTTTCTCCCCATAGGATAACCAAATAATGACATGAAACATCAGGCCCTTTCATATCTTCTACTTTCAGGCGTTTTGATTAATTTTTATTTTATTTTTAAGGGGGAAAAAACCCACTGAAAACAAATGAAAGCAGCACTGCATTCGGAGCCCGCGGCGTGGGAGTGGTGGCTGTGACTCACAGGGCCCCAGCGGAGGGCAGTGTGCTGCTGTGCTGTAGCGGCACTGCCAACCCCCTGCAAAAATGCAAATTCCAAGAGATGCACAAAATTAACCTCAACAGACTTGTATTTCACATAAATCCAATTTAATATACCTTGTTTGCATTTCATGGTGATGATTAGTTATCATTTGTACTGCAGTGACTCCTACAAAACACCTGAGTTGTGAAGCAAGCCTTTGTCATACAATACCGAGTAAAACACTCCTCTGGGGAATGTTTTATCCCAGCTGGAATGCAGGACATCTGCTGCCCCCCAACACTGATTTAGGTCTGGTTTGTTTTATTGCAGACCACAAACGTGTGGATGAAGGCAGAATACTGAAAAATGTGGTTTATTTGGATCAAATAATTTATGTACTGCTAGAATGTGTCAAGATGAATATAAAATTCAACAAGACTGAATGAAATAAGTACTTCTGACATTGTTAGAGTCTATCCTTACATGATAATAGCTTTTTTAACTTTAAATGAAAGCACGATCTAAGCCGAAGATGGGAATTTCTTTTAGTCCTTTAACAACCGATACACATAAAGAAAAAAACCCCAGATTTTTGGATCACCCACACTTTAAAGAAAAGAAACCCTAACTGTAGCATGCATGCGTGCACACCCACACACACAAGAAGTATAGTATGATTTTCAAACAAAAGCATTTCTTCTGCTCTCTAGTGTCCCTTTACAATACATTAATTCCAGAAGTCATCACATTTTCCATTTGAGAAAGAGGCCCATTATTTTTCCAACAGCACTGGGATCTTCAAAGTTCAGAACATTGAAACTATCTTATATTGTTTTCCCAGACACTTTTTCAGGGTCTTATTTAACTGAATAAAAATCCAGTTACAAAATGGAGGCATGGAAGAAATTCTTACCTACCTACATTTCCATAAGTACTGGAAACGTGAATCTAGCAGAGTTCAAAACTTTTAGTTTTTCAATAAGGTAAATGAAATATTGTAAATTATGTTTGAAAACAATTGACAAAGTGTTCTGTTGGCTGCTAGAGAAAGAAAGTTCAAGTTCCAAAGAAAGATCAAAAACACTTGCTTGTCTAGAAATCTGCCTTGGAGTTAAGAAAGGATCTCCCCCAGAAAAGTGTCTCAGAGTAACAAAATAGATTGCATCATTTCCTGATTTAAGAGAGGCTGATTCCTTAACAGTGCGACCATCTGTGAGGGAGAAGTTTGAAATGATTCCAACCCAAAGCACTGAAACACTTTCAGCATTTTAAAGGCTACAATCTCACAGCCTTTACGTGGAAAAATGATGGGCTGGAAACTATTCAAAATACTTGGTGTTCAGAGCTGGGACTTCCTGACTGGACTTGCAAATGGAAAATGCATTGCCCAGAGCATCTAAGCATCCTTCAATAGTGTAAGTTTTCTGATTTACTTCTCTGTTCTTCATCTAGTGCTATGGTATACACACATACATATATGATACTCTGGGTATCATTGACACCAACCACACAACTGATAAACTAACGGTACACTGGGGAGCTCCTGATCAAAGTCAGCAAACCTTAAAATTGCTGATGGCTTGCAAGAAATATGATGTAAACAAATAAGATGCTCATCCTTAACATACTGGATCCGTGGGAAATAATAGAAGATTTCTGAGGATTGCTGTTGTTCATCATCTTTATTTCTTTCATACAGCAAATCACCCGGAAGGGCAATACAAAACAAGCGCCCCTTCTCATAAGCTTGCTGATAATTATGATCCCAGCCATCTAGCTACTGGAAACAATACTCTTACACTCTAATCCTGTACAGAGACACTACATATAAAACTGCCAAAGACTACTTTAGCACGTAGAAGGCCCTCATTACAGAGATCAGCAGCTGTTGATTGCAGCAATACATTCCTGCAGCTGACAAGGGCATTTTGTACCAGTGTTGTGAACCATTTCATTTTCTTGAATTTGATGTTATTAAAATCAAGCTGACTGTACTCCTCTCACCTACATTCAAAACACCTCTGGACTTTCTCACTACTGTTTATTTTCAATGTGAGCTAATGAGTATAGTTCCAAAAGGAGCTATGTCATCACACCTTCTTTGTTAGTCCCTCCTCCAAAAGACACCAGGGTTGTCTCAAGTAAGACAAACTGTTCCAGTTCTTAATTGCATAAACTGTACATAAGCATCTTTGTTTATTAATATATATTATTTATACATATTTTTAAAAAAAACTGTCATCTGACCGTTGCCCTAAGCCACTGACTCATCAGCCTGAAATCACTTCTGTTCATGTTCTCTCACAACAACATCTAATTATACCCCATCATGCCTTCAGCAGAGAAATTACTTCATTTTTTATGTTTGTGATCAGATTTTCTAAAAATGTGAATCACATTTATCATTACAATTAATTTTTTTCTTATAGACACCAACACCGATTTTTTTTTCTGAGGCTGTCATAAGATACACAGAGAAAGGATCTTCTAAAATAAAGTATTCATACTGGATTTACATATGTGGCCAAAGCTGGCAAATATTATTTAGGTTAATCTTTCTCCCTTATCTTTTCCTCAGATTTTACAAGTTCTAATCACTTGGGAACTGTTATGGGATATTTCACAATACTAGCATAAAATTGTTCCACTTAAAGTTTTTAGTTGTGTCTAAGTATAAAATCCTTATTCAAAAGGGGTAAAATTTAGTTTTTAAAAAAAAAAAGACACCAAAACCAAAATCCACCCAACCAATCAACCAAAAAAACCCAAACCCCCAAAAACCCAGAACTGAAAAAGAAGTGACAGATTTGGCCTGGAAGGTTGCAGATGAAGACAAAATAGTGACAAAAGGCAAGCCAGCCCATTGGCAGAAGCTGTAACTTCATTTTCTTTTAAAACAAGGAAACGCCATTATGCAGCCAAGGAATCACTGGAGATATAAGGCCTGAGAAAAGGGATGGAAATTGCCAAGGAAGGAAGCAGTTTAAAGACCTTTTCTTGCCTGGTGAATGAGCAGCTGCTAAAAGAAAATAATTAGTATCTGTATCCCACCAACAATTAAGTTCTCCAATAACAAACAGGTAGAAAGAGAATCTTGGAAAGGCCTCAGCAAAGGCCAAATGTTTATGAACCTGCTTTACAAAGAATGATAAGCTTGCCATACTAATGAGACCATCAATTCATCTATTTTCTAAATCTCCTTGAACAGGATGCTGATGTGCTGGGAAAGCACTGCTGAAATAACCAGAATGCCAGATAGTCCCTTGTGTAATGGACCATGCAAGTTCAACATTTCCCAAGTGCTTATTTCAAATTTTGAGAGGAGGAACTGCTAACAAGCGTTGGTTGTTAGATGCCCTATGACCAATACTGCAGGTGCCCAGGGAATAAGAGCTGCAAATTCCAGACTCCATTCAATCACATTGTCAAGTCACCCTATCTGTTCTTACATCTTGCCTTAATCTCTGAAGTAAGCATAACAACCTGACATGTAATGCCACGATAACGAAAGAGGGACAAAAGTAAACCAGGGAGAACAAAAGGAATTCACAAAACAGAGACAAGGCAGAACAAATCAGTATTTGACCTGATCTGACAGGACCAATAAAATTCTGTGGGATAAGCATTTTGCATACTAAATACACACCCTCCACGTGTTACTATCCACTTGGTGGCCAGCCTGTTAGAGACAGCGATACCAGAGGTAACTTTGGAATTCTGCCCACTAGATATAAGGCACACTGAAAGGAAACATATGCATTTACTTTCTAAACAAACTCACTAATTTTTGAAATTTGCATGAGTTTGGAAAAGGCTTTTCCTTCTGACCTCCACTGTAAAGCTACTCTGTATGATTTTGCACTGGTGCAATGATTTTGAGACACATGCCTTTTGTTAGTTGTTGGTCAGATAAAGGGTGACATAGCAGGCAAACTTTAGATCAGGAGCTAATCAATTTACAAAGTACCAATGACCAAACTCAAATTTAAAGCTACGTAAGACCCTGAAGCGAACGCACCAATTAAAACTGAAAATTAACTGGAAGTACAAAAACAATGAGAAGATAACAACTAAATGACACACAAGTGAAACAGAAAAAATACACATGGGGGAGTGTTTTCATCTGTGTCACCTGATTTGAAAGCTATGATTCACTAGAAAATGCAAAGTCACCTGAGGAGCTGCTGCTGCTGGCGTGAATTAAAGCGTGTGATGTTTTTAATCATATAATGCACCTACATTACCCATTCTGTGCTTTTTCAGTTAATGAAGGAAAATGAAGCTTACTGGGTTCTCACTTGGGTAATACAGATTTTCATTGCTTCTCATGGCCTGGCCTGCAACATCAAACAAGTTGAGTTTATCTACTTTTTAAATTATTTTATATATGTACTGCTGCCAAGGACTGAACCAGGTATAGAGGGACCTTAGGCTGGTCTGGAGAACTCATTTAGAGCTGACGTTAGTGGATTTCTTGATTAAGATTTCTTTAAAACCAAAGAAAGCAAAACACTATGGCTTCCATATGACTTATGCCTGGAAAGGCAACAAGAAAGTGTAGGATATCTAGTCAGTGGGATAACAGAGGCAAAGCTTTCAGTGTATTACACATGTTCATATTAACAAGCAAAATATTTGAGGAAAGTAACGCCTGAAGAATAGAAGCAATTAGGATCACACCAGGAAAATATGCAAAGACACATACAGATCTGATCCACATTTACTTGAAATTCTGATGCTAGTTGTGAAGCCCACTCTCACCTTGTACATATGGTCCTGTTTCAGGGTGTTCTCGGACTCGAAGTGTGTAAGGTTTCTTTCGGTCTGACTGTTTTAACAGATCTCGGACACGCTCATTATAGATTTCAAGAAAACTGAAAAGCAAAGAAAAAAAAGAATGTAAAATGCAAATTATTAAAAAAAAAGGAAGCGTAATTTTGACAATGTAAGTACCTAAATCTTACATAGATCTTTTATGATATAGTTGATGAATTCATTTGTGTTATCTCTGTTACTACCCCTTCCCATGCAGTGCATGTAGAAAGAACACATAGTAGCAAATTTCCAAGAAGCAAGAGGCATTTAGTATTTTATTTAAGAATTCATAAAATATGCTTTTTTAACACTGTGGACACAGTCCACAGATTTCCAAACATAATGCTTCATTAGATCACTGGAACAACAAATAAGAATGGAATGTAGGATTATGGCTCAAATTTAAGAGTTAAACAAACAGGAAACAATTTTTTAATGCACTCCTATTTCAGCTGTCTATACAAAAGTGAACAGACAGCATCTAAAGAACTATACAGAGATCAAAAAATAAAACCAACAGTTTCTCATCTATTCTCTGTGTTCTCCCCCTTGTTCCAAAATGATTAGGCAACTGAGAAAACAGAAACAAAATAAACTAGTCTTTACTCTGTTTGATTACAGGAATATGTTGTTGAAAGCCTTCATAGCATTGGCCAAAACACTGACAAGCTTACCTGACCTTTACTCTGCAAGATGCTGTCTGGTCTGAGTAATCATCCTTCCTTGAAAAAAGACCCTGTACAAATCAGAACTTTACATAAGTTTTAAATCCATTGAGAAAATCTAACTGCTTAAACAAATGCAAGTAAAAAAAAAAAAAAAAAAAAAAAGTACCTCACATATACGAGGTGTCAGCCCAATGGATGCCTTCAAATAATAAACAGAAAAAAAATTAAGCAATGTACTTGCTGTGACTCTTGCAAAACTTATTTTTAAATAAAAGCCAAGTTACAAGAAAAGGACAGAATCACAGTGCAGCATTAAAGTAATGACTGTATGGTGGATTACAACACAAACCACCCTGGACTGTAGGTCAGAACAGCATGGCAATGTTCTACTACTCCAGCTGAAGCATCTTGCATGTGAAACTGCAGGGTCTCACATGCTGTGCCATGTCAGCTGTTTCAGCTTTAGTGCAAACGTTCTTTACAGCAGGAGTCATTTTAGAGCAACCTATACAGCAGCAATGAGAAGTTTAGAGGCAACACTGAAACTAGCTTAACTAGTCATGAGTATAATGTTTTTTTCTTATTCTACTTTTATTTCTTTATGCTATGGCATCACAGAACAGGCTTGGAACAGCTTTATGTTCTAGATTCATAAATCCAGTCTCTCAGAGAGAATGGTATAAGGCTGCTAACAGCACCCAAACTAGCCAATTTAAACTTTGCCAAAACAGTCTACACCAAACTGAAGTAACAGTGTTTTTCATGTGATAAACTGCTCTTACAACATGATTGCTTGCACTTCGGTGATCCAGTGCCAACACACCCTGAGAAAGACTTAGGTAGAATCTGCTTGCTGAACAGCACGAAAGGATTTTAGAAGGCACACTTGAAATGGTGTTAGGGGAAGAAAGTCCAAGTTCATCAAGTGAACCACCATGGGCAAAAGTTCAGTTTATACCAAACACTTGTTTCTTCCTAGTTTTGAACACTGTTTAACAGTGAATACCATGAAATATTAAAGATCAGATCAAAGTAGGATTCCACTGGAGAAAAAAATCATTTTATAAGCCACAAATCTCTTCAAAACACAACACCTGGAAATTGCCTTAGAAATAATGATAACTTCAAGATGTGAACATTCTGAATTGCTAAGATATTTTCAAAATAATGTAATAACAAATATCCTAGTTTGTCACCTATTAACCACAACTTTAACAATTCTTCAGGCTTCCATGGAGTTAAGCTTGATTTCACAGAAAATGGATGGAGAATCAGGTCATGATTTAACAAAAACCTGTTGCTGATGTCTGTGGGGAAAACAAAATCAAAAAATCCGAACTCTTGTCAAAAGTACAAACCATGCCAGAATAGTCTTTTTTTCTTATCTTCAGGGTTAGAACAAACTTTACCCTCATTTCACATTAAAAATTGAATCCCATGGGTGTAGGAAATAGTAGTCCACTCATGCAAACTGTTAATTTTTTTTTTCTTTAGTAACAGGTTTCACCATCAGCTGAGAATATTTATGGACAGAGATCAAATTGTCTTGTGTTGCAGCAGAACACAGGAAATCCTCAACTGACTTCATTGATCTGAGTACCAAGACCAAAATGCACTTTAAGTGGTTCCTGGTAGACAAGAATCTTAAAATGCAACAGCTTCATTCAAATACATTTCAAAACTGGAAGTGAAGAAAGTACTAGTTTCCACAGGCCAAAGGATAACTTCTGCAACAGATAAATGTCTCAAGTACAGAATGAAGAAGTTACAAAAGTATTCCTGTGAATTGTATCCAGTTTTGTTTGTGAAAGTGATTTAATTTCAGCATAGGTCAGATAATACAAAATATTCTCATGGATTTTTTTGGCTATCTTGAGCTATAGATTTCTAATACAGAACTATTCAGAGGCATAGATTTCTTCACCCCCACCCCCCGCCATAGCAGTAAGATTCATACATAGTAAAATGAAGATTATCTAAAATAAATATTTAAAGTACCGTCATATTTTCTAGCAGTTTAGCTGAAACTACGTTATTTACCTAAATGTAAAGGCTTGACTCTCATTTTATATATATATAAATACCAAATAAAACATATATAAAAGCTTTCTGCTCAACATGCACCATAATCACTGTTTCAAAATAAAGCGATATTTCTGCTGGACATCCTGCCCTCAACTCAGAGTGTAAAATGAATGGCGTAACTCACAGGTGTTCCCATCATTGTGTAAGTTTTTCCTGAACCTGTCTGTCCATATGCAAAGAGGCAGATGTTGTATCCTCTAAATGCACCTGACAACACAGAAGTGCCAAGGTCCTGGAACACCTGAAAAAGACCAAAAGAAACAAAACAGTCCATGAATAATTGGATAATTAAATACTCCTCCCTATAAACACTCTGCATTACCTGTAGGTCTTGAAGCTTTAATAACTCCTCGGGAACAAGCATCTCCACAGTATTTGTCTTTCTAATTTATCAGGCACAATATTAAGCACCCAGTGTTCACTTGTTAGATCTTCCTCCAGATGCTGATACACCAAGCATGGTGCTGACAACAAGCAGTAGTGTTTAATTGTGCTTCCTTGCCTTTACTACTTTACACTTAGACTGTATGATTTCTCGAGGATCTCTCCCACCCCAAGTTTTTACAGTCCTCAGCATAAACCTGACAGAAAACGTGATCAAAGCTCTTTAACGCAATTACATTAATAGGAGCATTAGGCATCAGAACTATAGGTCAAAAGCTAAGCAAAGTCTAACCCGTAGCCTGCAAGCAGACCTCACCTAAGCAATACTTCTATCTTGCCTATCTGGTCAGTAAGTGATACCACCAAAGGCTAAACACTATTTTCTGTTCATGCCACACACATAGTGATGTGCCACCTTCCACTCATTGTAATGCAGAGCTAGGAACTGTTACCATCAAGTCAGTGTCAGCCTCTAGGGGCTTCTAAAGCTTGCACTGTTCCCACTGTGGCTGCAAAAGTTGGACCATCACAGCCAGACTACCCGTACAGCAAGATCTGAACAGTCATTCCTTGTGTATTTTGAACTTTCAAAATAAATGTTACAAGTACTAATGGTTTTGCTATTCACACAGAAAACTAGCTAGTACATATAGAGAGATGAATATGATTTCAGTGTTTCACTGCTGTGAAGTCTCACTCACTGCCAGGTCATTTGCTTCTCCAATGGACAGATAAATGTACTAAACCTAATAAGAATCAATAGAAAAACATATTTCATAAATATCACCACTTTTCTATACTCTCCAGAAAAAATTAGTAAAAAAAACTCTGCCAAGACTTTTATTTTCACATCATATTTCAACTCAAACTGAGACAAGATGCTAGTTTCTAGCTGAAGAATCAGCAACGTTCCCATGCGGCAGAATTTGGCTACTCCTGCGTGTATTTGTAAGGGTATGTGGCATGTCAGAACATCTGCTTCATTAGGATTATCAGATCAAGTAACTTTTCCATGCAAAGAATACAGTGAAAGTCATAAACAAAACACATGAATACAAATGTAATAGACAAGGTATAACAAAGATAGTGACAAACTCACCAGTTGCTACTGGACAGGCCATTAAGAAACTGAAGCATAGCTTTGGAGAGGGCCAAGCTGGACTTCATAACCAACAAGTGGGGGAAACAAGAGGAACAGGAGGATTTTGGATATTTGAGGAGGGCCTGCAGGGCTATACAAAACTCATTAAGGAATGTTTAAGGTGAGGTGATCAGAAAGGAGAAGAGGGTATATACGGGGCTGGTCTCATGTAAGCAACAGTAGATCAGTACGCTTGTCTGACTGAGCCCTGTGCCTGATTACAACAGTCTGTCCTATTTTCTTACTAAATCCTTTCTTGATGATCTTAACATGTAACCACACTCCATCCCATGTGTGAATGCTGTTAGGACTAGACGCCAGCATCTGGAGAGACTGGAGTGAATTTGGGGACAGCAATGGAGTCAGAAGACCTCAGGCAATATAGCCATCACATCAGTGGTGCCAGCAAATGAAGCCAGTGAGAACCTCAGCATTGGTAGCCAGTGTGGCCATGGACCTAAGAAGTGTGGGTCCAGGGTGTTAGCTACTGGGGAAACTGGGGGGAAGTAAATTCAGGTCAGCAACCGAAATCAGCCTCGGGTTATATGTCCCCCATATCTGTGGTACCAGCAACTGGACCAAGTTAGAGTCTAAGTGCCATCCATTAGAGTGGGATTATGTGTCATAGCATCTATGTCCCAGCTACTAGGGGAACTGGAGCAGTGTGAGGGTTTGTGTCAGCAGCTGGAGAGGGGACCATGGGTCCCAGGGCCTGTGTTGCAGGTACCAGCTCCTGGGGTAGGTGAGGTGAAGCAAATGAGCATCTTGGCATCAGCACCTGGAGTAGAGAAGCACCATGGATGGGGGGGGCAGAGATGGGGCTAGAAGGCTGATATACATCAGTGTGGGCATGTGTAATTTGCTAGCAAACTTCAAACTGGATAAGCTGGTGAGAAGGTGGTACAGACCTTCTTGATTTGACCATAAGCATGCCATTGCTTTAGAGCATGGTGGTAAACAGAACAAGCTACATGCTAAACACAATGATTCTGGAGCTTCTCCTTTCACTAATATTGATGCACTCCCTCTAGCCTCAGTAAAGAAAGAGGTCGGCCTCATATTTACATCACTATAACAGATTAACTTGGTTTCCATCAACAAAGATATCTAGAAAAGCATCTAAGCATTAACAGCAGCCATGCAAATCACTGTAACCGATTCTTGGCAGGAGTCATCAATCAACGCAAGATATAAGTCAAGTTCCTTGACATTGTACAGCCCATAGATCAGTCTAATGACTTCAGAAATCTGTTTAACTAATCCTTTACAGTAAATCTGTACACTGACCAAGGACAAGACAGGAGACTCAAACGAGTATGCAGGCCAATAATGACTCACTAAACAAACTAGTGGCTTTATATGTGATCTCCGCTCTCTTGTGCCTCCTGCAATTCTCTCATGGATATTTCAGCACCCACCACCCCTACACTGCTTCCTGCCATCCTCCTGCGTATCTTCTCATCCACTCTCAGCTGTCCTTGGTCCAGAGCAGAGACACAAGGTGTAATGCTTTGGGGAAGAGGATATGACTGATCAGTCAGAACATGGGACACTGCCAACTGCTCCAGCAGCTGCCAGCTACCAGTGGAGAGGCATACAAGCCTGGCACCAAATACCACAGACTAATTCTCAGCCCTGGCAAGCCACAAAGAAATTCACTATAATTTAAATGTGTCATCAACTGCATGTCATACAGACTTCTAAAAGATGGAAGAACGGTACCCTCTTCCAAATGTCTTCCATGTTACTCAACAGTCCTTGCCTTCCTCCCCTCCACTCTTTGCCCTCTGCACCCCAGCTTCCAGAATTCACCTCCTCTCTGCATCCCCGGCTTTTCCACTTTGCTCCTTACTATTCACTTAGATGCCATAATCCTCCAAGACTGCAAAGAAAAACAATCATAACATAATTCCTGAGCCACTTAACCTTTTTGCTTAAGGCCTTCCCTCTTAGGTTTGTGCTCCGATGTGAATTCTCCAGTAAGCACTGGACAGCAGACGCACCATTAGGATCTCTTTCCTAGTTGGTTGACACATAAAACTTGTAGGAACGTAATATCAGAGATCTCTAACCCTCTTTCAAATTGGTTCAACCTAGCCAGTTTGGTCAAGAATTATTGGTTAACATGGGCCAAAACCAGACAGCCATTGTAAAAACACTTTTTTTTTCAGAAAATCAGGATAAGAGACTGTGGTTACTACCTATTCAGTAGAGTCTAAGATTTCACCAGCTATTTTTTTTCTGTAGATTCTGCCTGCTCTGGCATACTTCAGCTCATGAGGTGAGAAGGATCTTCACTCACATTCCAAACTGGACTACTGTGGGCTAGAACACCTCTAAGACAGGTCACTTGAATTCAGAGCAGGAGAAAGAAAGTTTCTCCTGTGTGAGTGGCTCAATGATTTTCAGTAGCTGGAAATGTGAACAGAGAGGAGGAAAGAAGCTAAATTCAAGATGAAAAGAGCTAAATCTGAAGATTGACAGAGGACCGGGGAACAACCAGGTAAAATAACAACTGCTGAGAAACAGTAATACTGAAAGGAAGGAATGAAAAGAGAAGGGGACTGATATAAGGCTCTGAATAAGGAGAAGGAGGTTACGGATTCAAACTGGACAGAGTTAAAGGAGGGAAGATGAGACTAGTATTCATTTGGAGCAACAAATCAGTGGGAAAGAGATTGAATTTGGAAGCCAAAGCTCAGGAAACCATTGTGTTGGGTTGATATGGAAGACAAGGAACAGGGACAAAAGTGTGAAAGGCAGACATTTGTAGATCTGGAGTCTAAAGGGTAGAATTTTGGGACAAGCCACATGGGATTGGAGTCAAGCAGTATAAAGAACAGGATTAAGAAATGACAGGATGCGTTATCTCCTAAAAGAAGAATATTCAACTCCAAAGTCCCAGTTAAGCAAAGCTCTGTTACATTTAGTCTCTATTGAATACACGTGGCTACTCAGACGCTTCAATTCAAACGTGTTTCAAATCAGTCCTTTTTGAATTAGGCCTTGAGAGAAGCTGTGTTATTACAAACAAAACTGGTTAACTCTGAAAACAGTGCCATAACACTATGATGATAATGAATGAGAATTTTAAAAATTATTTACTGAAATCCAATTATAAGTCAGTTCATACTGTTTTGTGTTTGTTCTTTCTGGTGAATTTCTCTCTCTCCTTTTGTGAGGATAAATTCATTTAATTGAATATAGTCTCAATTTAGTCAGAAAAGCCTCTTTGTTTTAGTGTACTGCAGAAAAAAATGGAGAAGTGAAGCAGAGCAATGAATTTATGGCTTGCTTAAAAATAAAGAAGAGTAATCGAAATCAAAGCTTTTTCTTTGCCAATATCAGAGGCATTAGTCCAAATACGTATCAGTATCAACAGCTGCAGATTATATAAGAAGTACTACGATTAATCATTTTGGACATACCTACTAACATATTTCATGATATAATGGAATGAATAATAGTTTTTGTTAATCATGAGGAAAAAAGAAAAAAAAAAAAGGATTCTTCTGGGATTCTTCCAAGTCTCGTTTTTGAAATGAAACTTCATGAAGATGAGGTTTTACAAAGAACATGCGTTGGATACAGCTTCCTGCAGAGAGCACACCATTTGGCCAAGACAGCTATGTCTTCCTTGCATGGCTGCTCTGTGTGATTGACACTGTTCAGTTTGTTCCATGCAAGAATGCTTCTTTCAACAAAGCCTTAATTGGCTTTGCTATGCCTTGTTCTCACACTTGCCCAGCTGTATGAGGTCCATATCACATGGTGATCTGTGAAACACTCTACAATTTATTACCTGTCAACTGTCCTAATAGTGGAAAAACCATGCCTTTCTGAAAAAGTTATGAGAAGGCATTAAAGACAACTGTTATCATTCCAGGTTCTTGGCTGGCATGCTCACTACAAAGCTGCCAGGTTCCAGTTCAAATCTAACAAATCCCGAATCATACAAGTTAGCCCTCATTACAGGACTTGCAGTACAGATGTAATGTAGAGAAGGGGAGAAGTTTTGGTCTTAATTATGCAGTTCAGGCATACCAAAATGCTGTCCATGTTGTTGCAATATCTACATATTTGGGGTTGAAACTGTTTAATATTAGATAAGGATAATCTGCTTCAAGTATAACAACAGATCACTTAACCATTTTAAAACCTACTTCAGTGTTCCTTTAGAAGATACAAGAAATAACTCAGTCTAAATATTTGCAGAACAGGTAAGTTAAGCTGCTCACTGTGAAATCCTGTTTAAGAAGTTGTGCAGTTATGTACCTGTATGTTAGAAGCATATAGAAAGATCGCAGCAGGAATCCTGCCCTTAAAAAAACATAATTGAACATATAAAAAAGGACTCAAGTATATATTAAGGTACAAGGCTTACCAACACTTAAGCAGCAACCTAAAGTTTTATGACTCAGTCCTAACTCAGACAAGGAATCACAGAACTTAATTTCTGAAAATTACAGTGTTAGTAATTTGCCCTTGTCCAAACTAGAAAACCAGGCCATTTTAACTAAAACTTGTTTTTAAAAAACATTTTAAGGTTTACAGATTTATGTGCCAGGGAGGCTACTTTTACTATGATTCAGTTAAAAATAGAACTATATTCAGTTTGATCTTACCTGTTTTCTTGATTTTTTGAAGCCATTTGTACAATTCATAAGCTTACACTCTTTAAACACATACAAACTTTTTCAATCCTCTTTGGCTGTACTACCAGACTGAAATCACACTTCAGCACATGAGATAGGCAATTGCTACTCAGGCGAAGTTCAAAGCCTCAGGTGGTACAAGAGCAAGCTGCAACAGTTAATGCAGGAAACTTAGAAGATCCTGGCCCAGCCATGCAGAAGGACCTTGTGATCATCAACAGCTTGAACAGTTACACTATCTTTCTGAAGCAGATAAATGATTTTCTAAATGCATAGCCAGTGCACTGGAGTACTGTTGACCTGCCCAATGTCTTTCTCCTCTTTTTGTCTCTCCCCCTCCTTCAGTTAGCACCATTTCTCTTCAAATAAGTGGTTTCAACAAACCTCCAGTGCAAAACCTTTTAATCTTATGAAATTCCACATCATCCAAAGAAAACTACTATTCAAGTAAAGAATAACAGACCCAAATCAAATGCTCCAGAAACTTGGGCTTGGTATTAACAGCCCTGACAAGTGCCTTTAAGTGTCTATGAGATGGTAGACTATTTGATCACAGAAAGTTTTATTCCTTGCCTCCCTCTTAAAATATATTAATTTTTTAAATTAACATTTTTAAAAAATAATTTCAGGATTATATTCTCATTCAAAATTGTTTTAAAGACAAAAAAAATGTCACTCTTAAGAGATTTTACACATCTCAAGTCCAGCATCTTCGTCTAGAATTACAAGGTCAAGTTTACCATTGGCTATCATGCTGAAGTGAATGCTTCTGTGTGGGGTAAGTGTGCCTGCTTCCCACCAGTTTATGCTGCGTGCTTTTTTTCTCCTCTGGTTTGCACACCAGCTCTTTTACTTTAATCACTACGTATTACACAGGACATTTTTAACCAATTCTAACACATACTGTTTAGACCTGGACTGTAGAACTTTGAAGACACAAACAGAAAATACGTCAGATGAAGTCTCACTACAGTGTATGTTTTTCAAATATTTATGTGAACACAGATTCCGAGGCCATCTAAATCCTAAAAATTCAATTTCATATAAACAAATGTATCAAAGAAAAGAATTTTCATATGGTATATAAGCAAACATTAAAATAAGGATATATTCAGTTTCTAATTGCTGTTATGTAGGGAAACAAAGACAAAGTTGTAATTTAGTGCAGTCTAATTATTACTATTGAGTTAATCCTAATTAAAATTAAAAGCTAGGAAGATTGATTATATATTTGCTTTGAAACCCAAATATATTAGAGGCCAAAAGAATTTGCCACTCTGCAAACAACCTCCAAAACTTTGTTGGAAGCAAAACAGCATGAAGTGCAAACTGCAGTCAGCTTGGAACACAAAGTTTGTATCAGGTCACCCTTGATAAAAAAGTGTGGATTTATTACCCATTTCAAAAGAAAATAAAAATCGATGAAATTAAATAAAAACTGAGCCACATTTTGAGGTTGCTTTTTCTAAAGTACTTGAGAATTTTAACCTTTCCCCACAGACCATTTTTAAAATGGCGTCTGAAGAATATTAATTGGAAATGCACCTTGCATTATGGAAAGACACAAAAATTGAAGGAGCCCAAGAGATTTCAATGAAAGCACACTACCCTGTCCAAAGAAACAGTGATAACCAAGTGACAGGAGACTTTTTTTCCCAAGTGATGGGAGACATATTTTCTCCCTGTTGAATAAACCTTTATAAAAACTGTTTCACAACATTAAAATCATGAAACTCTTCCTTTTTAGAAACTGTGAGTATGCTTTGCAATTAGATTTGTGGGTAAAGAACAAAACCTTTTTCACTATCAGGATATTTATATCAGGGAATGATACTCTGTTCTGATTTTTTCCCATTTGGACAGCAGAATCAGAAATCTTCTGACGGCAAATTTTCAAGATACTCAAAAAACCCCTATTTATTAGCTTGAGATTATATCACATTTTATTACATTAGACCTGCATGCCTCTGTCTAAATATGCATAGCAGATGCATGACTGTATTTTTTTCTGGAATGAAAACATACCAAGAAGAAATAAAATATAGCATGGAGCACATCCAGTCAGACATCATAAGTGACAGGCATTTATTATTAACAGTGACAGTTTGGGACTTTGTTATTTTACATTGAAATCTCTGCTTGAATATTAGAAGTGTGAAGCATCTTGGTTTTAAACTCATATTTACAAAAAGGCATATTTATGTTTGCAATAAAAGTTTTAGCATATCCTACTTCTCCCAGCTGCCTGTGTATATTATGAAGCCCTTCCTTTCTTCCATATTCCTTGACCTCCAAGTTACTATGAAACCACTGGCCTGTGGATAAACCCTGTAGTCTATAACCTTCTGTGTGTCACACACAAAGGACAGAAGTGTTGGTTGTCATTGTTTCTTTTGATCTTAAAAAAGTTAGAGATAATTAAACTCTCCTTTAATGCACATGATTCAAACTAAAGCTATTGACTATTGTGACACAAGGCTTAGTTAATATCAGTATCTTTGACTTTTAATTGAATTGATATGCAACTAGGACAGCTGATGACAGCAAATATATACTTTACATTGTAACTGCAACAGGCTTCCTTTATTTTGTGATAATTTCCCTCTTATAGTAACAAATGCTTTAATTTTGAATATAATGGGGGTATTTATCAGAAATGAAGTTTTGGCAATATAAATTTACCGAATATAAAAACTTTCCTTTCTTAATCCAATCAGAACCTGAATTGCAGAAGGAAACTAAAATTAAACTACAGTAAACTGTCTGTTATGCTTTGGGGTTTAATAACTTGGGAAACAAAGTTTTCCCAAGTCACTTGAGCGAAGTCTCAGAGTAACTTGGGGGGGGGGGGGGGAAATAGTTCGGTAAAACCTCCAGGGACAGCATAAAATTTGAAAATTTGCAAATTTCAGGGATCAATACTGATAAAGGTTATGGGGTTTGCTGGGGTTTTTTTTGTTTGGTCGGTTGGGTTCTGTTTTGGTTTTTTTACCCTAAATAATTTCTGGTAAATAGTACTTTGCATTTTGCTTAGACTACAATGAACAGGCTAGGATCAACTCTGACTGAAGCAGAGGAGAAGGGAGGAGAAAGTGGAAAAAGTAGAAGAGAAGGAGCTACACCTTTGAGGTGCACAAGCTAATACAATAATTTATCACGTCTTATTCGTATGGTAAGATTTCTTATTTGCAAGTGTCTGAAATGGTCAATATTTAATGTTATCATTAAAAAACTAAATTAAACTTGGAAATTTCAAGGGAGTTTATTTGGTCAAGGCAAAAAAACAGACAAGAATAAAAGCTTCTGGTAATTTTTAGAAGAGGTTTTTGAATAAATAAAATTGCTACTTGTTACAGGCATAGTCCACATGCATCAGTATGAACAAACAACTCACTAAAAACAAACTACTTGTACTGTAAAACATTAGACTAAATTCAGAATATTAAGATAAATACCCACAGATTAATAACTGGAACCAAAACCAGAAAAAAATAATCTTCTTGCATAGCACAATTTTAAAATAGCCTTTAAAACCTCACTGATATAATGGAAGAGGAAAAGACTAAAGGAAGACATATGCCAACAACTGCTTTTCAACATAGAATCAACAATGACTTTATTAATACTGAAAAACTCAACAGCTCTATTTCCATTAAAGGTTTGCCACACAAGCAAGAAAACAGAAAGCTTCATCTGTAGATCAAAAGATTGAGAGCATCTAGACAGTTGCAGCAGATCCAGGTATAAAATGAACTTAGTATAAAAAAAAGGTGCTGTTATTTACTATGCAAACAGAATCACTCTCAACTGATAGGTCAGGACAGTTTAAGCATGTGCATAAATATAAGAGGCTCGGTCCTTCAGTATCTATTTGTCACCATCTCCGCTATGAACTACAGATGCGCAGGATCTTATATTTGGTGTGTTTTTCCTTACAGAATCTTGCCCCCCTCAAGCTGTTACTGTTTGGGTTATGAACAAATTCTGTTTAATTAAAATTGTTGCTACATCTCAGTTGTAACATCCAAGACGTGGATTTAAGGTGAAGAAATATCTCATGGAAAAATATTATGCAGAACTAAACAATTCCTGCCAAAATAATGAAAGCCTTGGTTCTAAAACCTTTACAAACTCCCCCAAATTAATTTAAATAAAAAAGGCAGAAAGAGGATGCAAGGAAAGAATATCTGAAAACAAATTTAGGGGTTTGTTCCAATAATGCAACGGGTTTTCTGCACATGTTTTCTCTTAAAGAATATTAAATGTCAGCTGAAGGGCTTTCTATACATGGCCAAAGAAAGCACAAGCAGAGGGAAGCACATTATGCTGATCAGCTGCACAGAAGCCTCTACTGCGATGTTAGGATTACTTCAGCAACACTACTTTTTGGTTTGAATAGGATAAAAGGGGGGGGAGGGGGGGCGCAGAAGCATCAGTTGGTTAGTTTGGGAACATTTCCTCTCTCTTGTTAAGAGGCCGCAGCTTCACAACTAGGATTACTTCTTTTCCTTCTCTCTATCCAGCCTTTTCAGTTTATTTTCCCAGTCAAACCGGAAGCAGGGGAGTGAAAGGGGACAGCTTCTCTCCAGCTCAAGAAGCTTGGCCCGTGGCAGTGGCATTTGCACCAGAACTTAAGAGACAGTTCAGTTCTTGGCTCTGCCAACAGACTTCGTGTGTGTCCTTAAATCCCTTCGTGCTTTAATTCTCCCTGTGAGAGACAACAATGATTTCTTTCTTCATCTTATCAGCTGTAATTTTTTTTTTTCCAGTGGAAAAACTGCTCTTTGTGGTAACATACATACACACACTATATTTAACAGCATGAAAATTCAAACTTGATGAAGGTATTTAGGTGTTATTGTAAAATAGTAGAAAAAGTCACAGATAATGTATGACAAATATATACTGTTTCTCTGGTGGGGCAGGAGTGAGAATATGAGAAACACTGACTAGGTTGAGTGGTTGCTTTATATTCCTGCCATTTTATTACTGAATTATACAATCATGGAAATACACCTTATCTGCTCATCAAAAACCTATTTCATTTTGAGAAAAGAAAAAAAACAAAACAAAACAAAAAAACCACAAACCACCAACTGTGCTTACCACATCAATCTAATTTATAAACTTTCTGATACAAGTCTTGAACTTCTAAAAATTCTGGAGTACTCAATCAGCAAGGATGGAATTCCACCCTCTTCTTTTCAGGTTTGTTCTTTGTTTGGTTTTGTTGTTTGGTTTTGCTGTTTTTCTTTTGGGTTTTTTTTTTGGGGGGGGGTGGGGTGGTGGTTGGTTTTTTTTGTTTGGTGTTTTTGTTTTTGTTTTTTTTTTATTAAATTGCTGGTATTCTACTGTAAACATCAACATGAAAGAGCAGACACTCATTGCAAAAATATTACCTGGTATTTTCACCTACCTGTACAACACCACAGTCTTCTCAGATCCCTCTTTTCCTGCCCAACAGGGATTCCTATTGTGCAATCACTGAATTACAGAAAAGTAATTTGAATGCAACAGCCACACAATCCAAACCCCACAGCATTTGACATTGTATCAATATCTGACTTAGCTCAGTCCAGTTATACTTGTCAAAACAAAGCTTTCCACACAGGAAAAAGAACCTGATATGATTTTTGGCTTTACTAATGAATACTTCAAATAAAACAAAATGTAGCGTGTAAATCTTAAATTTTATCCTGGTAATTCCTTCATCTGCCCATCGAATTAAGGTAGATGAATCCTATCCCTTAAGGACTGAATTAAACCCCTTTTATTCAGTGAATTGTGAAGCAGATGTTAGGCTTGGTGATTCTCTTCAGGAGAACAGCAGTATTTGTTAGGGAGATACAGTGAAAACAGCCTCTGTTTTTCCTCAAAAGCTAATAGGTATAAACCGTTACTACGTAACAGGAATCACAGGAAAAAGACTGTCTGGGGAGCTGTTTATTCCTCTGATCTAAACCTATGGATCAGCTGGCAGAAGTCCAACTTCAGACTTGAATTCTCTTTCAGTACAGATATTCTGTAAAACAGAATTGTCACAGGTACTCTATTTTTCCAAGAGCCCTGTTCAATTTATGTAAAATAGCCCTTACAGATACAGTTACTTGGACATACACAATTTCTCATGCATGTCAAAGGAAAATTCAGAGCAGTTGTATAATTCTGGATTTCCTTCAGGAATACATCCTGCTTAACTCCCAGCTAAAGAACACTCCTTGATTGATTTTCAATTCTTCACTTGATATGAGAACTTCTATCATGGCACAATTGCACTAAAAGCAGGGGGGGGGGGGGGGGGGGGGGGGGGAGGGGGCACGGAGAGTCAAATTGATCCATGTGTTAGGAAAAAAATGAACATTACTAGATCAGACATGCTCAAAAAACACAGAAGATTCTCGTTATGCCTACTTTCTGCAAAAGAGTGAATGACTCTCTTGCAGAAGGCAATGAAAGACTGTGGCATCATTGTATTATGGAGATTAAAACGAACAAGCATCCTCAGGGAAACCAAGGAGAAAATTAAAAGTAAATAGCCAGCCACACACAACCTGCCACATTGTGTCTACAAACCACTTCACGAGCAGACGAGCAACTATTTTATTTCTCTGTCCCAGGAACCTGAGACTGCAGGTTTGAATGTTGCTCTATCCAGAGATGCTTGTTTGCTGGGTTGGAACAGAATTCCTTCCTGTGCTATGCATCTTCACCAGCAGAATAGCAACATGCTGACTTACAGTAGTGCCAGCAATATGCAGCTAAGCAATATTTCTCCTGAGTGAATTCTGGGTCAGACCACGCAAGAATGGAACCACAGGGGAAACTAAAAGCTTCAGCTTTTCTAAAGGCCTAGCAAAAGCAAATGTCACAGCTGGAAGAAGAAGCACAATGTTCTCTACATGTAGTCATACTGTTTTACTCCACCAGGACCAGAAAATGTTTCAGACATCCCACACCCCTGTCCCAGATATTACTTCATGCCAGAAAAATAAATTTAATTTGTCAGTTTAAATGTTGTGATGTGATCATTATCTGTGCCTGAATGTCTACCAAACAAAACAAAACAAAAAAAAAAAAAAGGGAGGGTGGGGAGGGGAGTAGTTTTACTAATATCCCTTATAATGAGCAAAATAAATACTGTGAGAGTTATTAGGGTTTTTTTTTAATACTGAATTATATCGTTCTTGCAATGAAGAGAGCAAGGAATAAATAATAGATTATAATGAAGTTATAAATATCCTGCATTTTCTACCACCACTGCTAGCTCTTGGCTAGAATCCCAGGTCATTAGCGGATGTCTGTGATTCCATGTGAAAGGAAAGAACAACATAAAATTAGTAAGTTTTATTGTTTAAGGCAGCAGGGACAAAATCAGTTCTCAGCTGTCTCTCTGAAAATAACCACCATTAATTTTGTGAGAAGATAGGGGATGGAGATGGAAAAAAGAATGTTCCTTGACTTTATTACAAGGGCATGGGAGCAAAAAGTAGTGATCCAAGTTTTTTGGTAATCCAGTAGGGGCTAACAATCATCTGTAACACTTGGACAACAGCACGATATCATTATCAAGATTAGATTTCTGCTTTTTTCCTTTCAGCTAGAAATGAGTATTCTCTTTTCACGTGTCAGCTCATTCAAGTTGATGTTTTTGCTATTAGATCATCAGCTCTTAAAATTACTACACTGGAAAACAGTTCTTAGGCCTATAAAATATACCTTCCCAGCAATAATCTCATTTCTTCACCTTCATATAAGAGACTTTTTTTGCATTGCCAGAAGAAAGTAGAAATGAAACAAAAGAAATGACAAGACATTGAAAATACTAATTTATATAAACAACTCTTTTAAAATACCACTAGAAATTCTACAAGGCAGATTCCATTTGTAAAACTATCAACAACTGAATTTCAACAGTACCCAAACCTGATAGGCTTCACTTCATGCTTCTGAAAGCAAATTTCCTGGGTTTGTCATTGTTTAATCTGGGCTCGCAAGCACTCATGGAGTTTGGTAGTGCTTGGTCTCAGTTGCGCCTCAAATTTCAGTTTTTGGTAATTACAACTATGATAGCTGTTGGAAAGATACACAGTAACAGTTTCAATAAAGTATGTCTTGAGTTTCATCTACATAAATACTATAAGCTAATAAAAGAATCATAGAATCATTTAGGTTGGAAAAGACCTATTAAGACCATTGAGTCCAACCATAAACCTAACACTGCCAAGTCCACCACTAAACCCTGTCCCTAAGCACCACATCTACATGTCTTTTAAATACCTCCACGGATAAATAAAAAAAAAAAAGGGGGGGAGGGGGAGGGACACGACAAACAAAAAACCCTAAAAAGCCAAATCTTCTTGAAAAACTGAAAATCTAGAAGTACAGATTTTGAGTTCCACTGAAAACTGCATTAAAAAAATATTCTCTTTAGACTTTAGAAGATTTTAAAAGGCATAAAAATACAGCAGCTACTTAAACAGTTCCATTTTTAAACTTTTTTTTCACTGTCCAAGCTCAGAACATTAAAATCCAAATAAAAAGCAACTACCTTTGCAACAACAGAATTTTCCACTTCATAACAAATTAATTGTATTATTAGCAGCATATGTAAAAGGGGTTTCAGATTTCTTGTAGTAATTTGTTTCCCTTTAAGCACACAAGTAAATGCAGTTTTACTTGCCAAGTCTGGGACTGAAGAATCTGCACTTTTCACACAGCAATCAGCAGCAGCTAAGCAAAGAAAGGAGTGGCTTACCCTGTTCTCTTACTCTGGTGAATACACTGGTTGTCTTGTCAGATTCAGCCAGGGAAAAATAAATCCTTTGACTTAAGTTGTTACAGATGTATTAAAGGAAGAACCAATTTTTAACCTGATTCTATAATACAATATAGACATATATTTTGTTTCTAATTTGGGATATTAAGCAAGCTATAGCAGCATTTTTGTTAATAAAGCAATTAAACTACTCTTTTTATGATGATACTGGACACACCAGAAGTGTTGCCACTTTAAGACGAAAGTCTATATTTAAAGTAAATTATGCTTCCATAATTGGAGAGATGAGAAGGTTTAAAGGACATTTATTTATAATACACAGTAGTCACTTCTACTTTTGTATTTCACAGAAAGAAAGTAGATTAATGTATTCCTGCTAGTTTCAGGCAATAGACTTAGGACTACATCTATTTTAATCATTAGAAGGACTTTTTTCTCTGTTGCTTGTTTTCTTAAAGATACAAAAATACATACCTTTTGATAGGAAAGTTTGACCAGCTTTTAGAATATGTGCAGGGCTTATTGCTAAAAGAACAGGTTGAGAAACAGATACTTCATCAACCCCACTTGCATACATATAAATATATGTGTGTATATATATATATATATGTTTCATCCCACACTTATAAGTACCAGCTATCTTCATTAAGCATGGTTCACAAGGGAGGAATCTGCAATCACTGTTTTCACAGGCACAGAGACAGATATAGAATCACAGAATAGTCTGGGTTGGAAGGGAACTTTAAAGGTCATCTAGCCCAACCCTCTTGCAATACACAGGGAACAATGATACAACAGTGATGCTTCCGCTGAGTAAAGGTCTTTACACCAATGGAACTATTTTTACACCTGTGTTTTGAAATACCTATCTGACTACTCAAGGACTAAATGTGCACAAAAGAGATATAAAGGAAAAAATTTATACACTTGTACAAATTCAGATATTACTTCAATTTTTATTGAGAAGAGTGAGAACCAGTCATTGAATCCCCAAATGAGTTTCTTGACCATGGTTCAGTTCTTCAAAGATTCTTGCAGAATTGAAGCTTCGTGGGATTTTTTTAAATTACATTTTAAAAAAAATGCCGTCTACAGTGCGTCCCACAACTTTTTAAAAAAAGGTTTGGAGCTGTACAAAATCCTCAGGGAAAAAAAGTTCTTTCTACATGTATATGGTTTTAGCAGCTTCTCGGAAAATCCAAACAACAGGAGGTAATTTAAGGTCACTTAGGAGTTCATGGAGAGCTCTTGGCATCCTATTGTCAAGAACGCATGAACAATAAAATTTGCCAGGACCAGTGGTTGAGTAAATTGTTAATTCTGATCTTTTGCCAGGTCACTGGCCTCTGTTCATTTCCAGCTTACAAGTACTGGGGGCCTGCATATTAACAGCCAAAGGTGCAATGAGCAGTCACAGCACACTTAATTAGAAATATTGCATTAAAAAGGCTGCAGGGACTATCATTTTCTTCTATTTTTGCTCTCCTAGTGACAGAAATTACTTAGGCTGGACATAACTGCTTCTTTCTACTGTTCTTCTCTTCCCCACTCACTTCATACCACACCAACCTCAAAACGAGGCAAGCCATACTATGAAGACAGCTCAGTGCTTCTTACTGCACTTTGCTTAACTAGACAGAAAGCAAAAAGCAAGCTGGTGCGTGTCAACCAGCCCAATAATTCCATAAAGCAAAAGATAAACCCATACATTTTCAAAAAGAAAAACGTGCAGATCTGCTACAAACAGAGAACAAACAGGCATCAGAAACAGGGAATTCCCAAGTCCCAATTAAGGTCACATATTTCTCTGTCATTACAAACCCAGTAGTAAACCAAAACCTTGGTATTACCAGGATGAAAAAAGAAAGACCCTTTGGCAAACTGTCAGAATACCCCCACCCTCATAATATTATGACAAGACATTTCCTGTGAAGACAATACTGGAGTTTTCCTCTCAGATATGAGGCTTTCTGGGATTAACAAAAAAACCCCCCAAAATAGGCCCTAAAAATATTCAGAGGAACACACTTGATTGCCTAAGAAAAACAGCATACTTTTACCCTGGAGTAATAAAATAAATGAAAAGGGGTTTAGTTTTGGGGTTTTTTTCCCCTTTTAAAATGAGAAAGGAGGAAGAAATTTCATCAGCATTTAAAGTTCTTCCAAGCTGAAGATGCATTAAATTTTATTTCTTTACACATTAAAATTTTGTGCTATGCAGCACATTAAAATAGGCAAGAAAAGCACAAGCAATGGGCAGAGAACTGGTAGTTCAAAATAAGGGATTTTGAAAGGATTGAAATGTAAGCTATTTATGTATTTACACTGGGTTTAAGTAACTATCCACCCTTCTGCATATACTTTCCAATATGTTGGTACAATACTCGTTTTAATGAAGTGTAGATTTTGCCACTTATAGTTTGCAACTTAAATTGTCAGTTCTGTCTCAAATTAAGTTTACTATATTAAGCATATGTTAAATCAATACATTTTAATACATGTTCCTTAACTCTTTTTTTAACACAAATGTCTTATTACAACAAACTGATTCAGAAAAAGGCAGGTTCACACACAACCTGAGGACATACTGGAATATGACAACCTAATCATGCATATTTCTGCTTCCACTATTTTCTTTTAGACAGAGAACAGTTGCATTATTGACATAACTAGAAATTCAGTTATTATATTGTTTCCGTTTCAAAAGATTATTTAATATAATGACCACATGCCTAAGTTACTGGATGATTTTCAGATAACTGTGCTGTTTAAGGCAATGATCTATCTCCCAAGGAATTCAGCTCAGGCTTCTCTCTTTTCAGTGTAATAACTTACAGCAGAAACATTGAGTGTTTCTTACATTCAATATATATATAGTCTGCTGTCTTAAAAAAAAAAAAAAAAAAAGGCCCCAGCATCTGCAAATTCTTCGTTTTTAAAAATGGCTGCCAGCTTCGATCAAAGCTGCACAAACAGGTCAAAGTAGCACCGTGCTCTGTATAAATTAGAGCATTTCACTTTTAACACTTCATATTTTATTAGTCCCTCAACCATTTTTAAAAAGTCAAAGTCTGATTTGAAATGGGTTTTTAAAACATACTTTTAAAATATTATTCTATGTATATCATTGTTTCCTCCAGATTTCCATCATCAAATAATTTTTCTCTCCAGGTCCTTTTCCTCATTTTTAGAAATTACCTTCTGTTAAGTGTGCTTTTATTCTATGGTAAGTAACAATAGAAAAAATAGTTAATATTATGGCAAAATATTTTTGAGTAACATTATTTCATATCAGTATTTTAAATTGCATTAATAATTTCATCATTTCAAGATGCTTCCTTACCCACTAACTGCTATCTTAATTTTGTATATACTGCATGTACAATTCTAGCAAATTAGTAATACAGGTCTTTCTATTTAAACGAACGCCAAAAAAAAAATTATTGGAAAAAAGCATAGTTACTAGATTGTTGTTTAGGAAGCATAGCATGGAAAACTTTTTGTACGCTACAAGTTTTAACCAAGTTTATACCACTTTAAACTCAACAAGAGAACACTTTACATTAAAATATTTCAGCCAAGTCTATTGAAAACTTCTTCCAGTTCCTATTTAGATTATTTCTTGAACTAAAGGTGTACATCTTATACTGCCTCATTAATAACATTTTACAGTTGCTAACTGCACTGCAAATTGAAAGCAAATTTTGTTGATGCTTTGTGCATAAAGGTATCAGTGCTTACACTACTGACTGTAATAAATTTATGAATGTATAAAAACTTCTGGTAGACAGTAAGAATACTTTTTTTATATTAGAAGCAACTTGCAACTCATGTCATTCCTTCTGGGAGGAAAAATGGGGGTAGAGGTTAATTCTATACAGAGCTACTCTGGCATTTTCTGTGAGAACACAGCATTTTCTGAGTTCTCAGCCAGTGTTACATGGATGACTTGCGAACTGTGTCTGTGATGGAAATGGTTGCAAGGGCTTACCTTGCAGCCTGAGCTGTTTCTTACAGCTGGGTCTTAGAAGCATAAAAAAGGACCTAATGAATTTCTCTTTCCTTCAAGTGACAAATTGTCTCTGCACCCTGCCTAGCCTTTTACTTCTTATTAATGTTTCTTAAAGAGTTTTATTCTAAATAGCAGCCATTCACTACCACAAATGTGTTAATTTTGTCCTATTTCTGTCTGCTATCTCTTCCTGACTCCTACCCTGTTTTTTTTCAGGGGGGAAAAAAAAAAAAAAGAAAAAAAAAAAAAAGAGTCTGAGAAATACTTCTGTATCTGTAACAGTAGCAAAAAAAAATCAGGAGGCTGAAAGAATACAAAAGGAAGGTAGAAAACACTAAAAATTTTCAGAGATCCCTGACATTGTATAGACATGCTAAAGAACGTGCCCTCGTGTTCTGGGATGCAATGTCGGGTGCCTCAATTGATGAACAAATGTAGAAACTTGCACAGAAAGCGTGCTATACAGAACCAGCTCTAATGGTAAATCCATCTTTAAAACACAAGCTGCAGGGACTCTCGAAGGCTGGTATACAGACACAGGAAATGGATTTATACAGTCTCACTGTCAAAGGGGCTCCAGATTCCTGCTCAGTTGTATCAGTCCCAGAACAACATCATGATGCGCGTGCTACAAGCATCTTGTGGACAGCATATTAAAAGAAGAAAAAAGTTTTGATGCTTAGCATGAAACATAGCCATTAAAACAAAAGGTGCTGAACTGCGTGCAACAAGTTTCAGCCCCCATAATTAACTCTCCACCCCTAATCCCTCTGCTGGGAACAGAACCAGCTCCCATCACGGCTTTAGGTCTGCTGCTGGTTATGCACTGCAGGCGATCTTGTACCCCACAAAGACACAGGCAGGTATAATGCCAACATAAAACGTGATTACTTACTTGCCCCACAAATCTGGAAAGACAGAGCCAGAGGCATATGTCTGAAAGACATTCTCCCTTCTCCGAGTGATAACTTCTAGTTGCTTGCAGAAGCATTTCAGAATCACTTACAAAGAGGGTGGGCTACAAGCACTTCTGACAGGACCATGGAATTACAGCTGCAACACTAGCAATGTAAACACCCCCCACCCATATGTCACAGACCTGCCTACCTTCATCCTATCAACTACTCTCAGCCTCCAAAGCAGGGTGGCCACATGCAAGCTGCCTGTCAGCAATGGTCACGGTCCCTGTCAGTTACTGGACGGTGTCTAGAAAGTGTTATAAGAAGTACCAGCTATCCCAGCCCAAACAGTACCAGGAAGGAGCCTTAACAATTTAGCAGTATAGATAACCAAGCTGCAGAGCACAGGGAATATTCCTGGGCATTAAACGGGGCCATTTTATTTACTTGTACAGATACAGACTCAGTTTGGTATGAGGAAAAACCCATAGACTCCAAGTTAATAAAACAAGGTGACTTTCAAGTCTGTTTTGCTCTCTCTTTTAACTCAGCATGCCAATAACATTCAGCTGTAGAAAGGCACTTACATTCATAATAAATAGAATAGAAAGATTACATTCCATACACTGTAATAAGCAATAAATTTATGCAAATGACATGCAGTAGGATGAGACAATAAAAGCATTGTGCTGTATCAGAGTCAAACACACAGGAATGATGTAAAGGAGGACAGCGTGAAGAGCTGGTAGCAAATTTCTACAGTCCTCTGAAATATTTGTGTTTTCAAACTAAATGTATCTTTAAGGCATTCATAGTTCTTTTGAGTTTCTGCTGAATTCAAGTTTAAGTTAAAAATACCAAAAGCAATTTAAAGCCTGGGCTTAAGTAATCTCATTCTTCATATATAGGAATCAAGAAGGTTGCCAATTTTCTGAACGTGAGCTGAAAATTCAGCATTAGTTGGTTTAGAGTTATACACTAAAAATAACTAAAAGGTGCTACAATATTAGTTGTCAAAAAAATAAAAAGGAACAAGTTACAGCCTCAGATTGCAGACTAGAATATTTCCCGGTTGTTAAAGAAATGTGATGATTTTTGGCTTTAAAATGCTAAATAGCTCCACCAAACCCATTCATTTGATTGGAATTTAAAAGTAAGGACTGGAATATGTGAAAAACTCAATGTTTCAATAATAAATTTGTATCAACTCACTTTCTAGATTGTTAATATGATCCCACCTTTTTTTCCTATTTCAAAACAGCTATGAGAAATGCTCTTAGTTCTAATAAAAAACAAAAGGAAAACAACAAAGAAAAATATAAAAGCGAGTGGGTTTCAGATTTTGTTTAGCTAATTAAAAGGTCAGTGAATTCAGACACATTTCAAAGCAGAACTTGTGTTCTATTAGGAAACAGGTTACAACGTACAGCAATTAAAAATAAATTTTATATATAAGTAATTCATTAACTACTGTGTCTATTACTTTCAGTCATTAAGAAACAAGATGCAACTAAGAGCATCAAAGAAAGATAGACTAGAAAACAAAATGGCCTTGGAGCACTGTCAGTTATTCGAGCAGCATGACATGAACGATGCAGGGTAACCTGAGTTAACCAACCATAACCATCAGCAATAACACTGCCTGTGTACATCAGGTCCTGGAGATGATGTGTGAGAGGGAGTGCAGAAGTCCAAAGCCCAAGCATGTGGGTCACAACGCCAACAGCTAAAGGAGCACTTTTCAGTTCTGCACATAGAATTTGTAGGTGCGTCTCTCCCATCCCAAAGGGATATATGCTTCCAAGCTACTATATAAGGAAGCTCTTTTCATCATACTTCCAAGGTTCCAAGTGCTCAGGTTACATTTATTGGTCATGCCACAAAATTATTATTGTGATCTTTACTGTGAAGGTCATAGACAGGTCCAATAGGGCTTGCTTGAAAAGACTGGGCATCATTGCTTTAAGAGATTTTTGGCTTTTAAAATCCATCAGGAAACCTCTTTCTTCTACAATGAGGATAACAAAAAGTATTACCCATTGTAGCAGGTTTGCATGGCAAGGTTTTGGTAGCGGGGGGGCTACAGGGGGGGGCTTCTGTAAGAAGATGCCAGAAGCTTCCCCTATGTCCAATGAAACCAACGCCAGCTGGCCCCAGTATGAACCCACTGCTGGCTAAGGCCAAGCCCATCAGCGATGGTGGTAGCACCTCTGTGATAGCATATTAAGAAGGGGGGAAAAAAATCTGCACCAGCAAGAGAGAGGAGTGAGACTATGTAAAAGCAACAACTCTGCAGACACCAAGGCCAGTGAAGAAGGAGGGGGAGGAGGTGCTCCAGGCGCCAGAGCAGAGATTCCCCTGCAGCCCACAATGAAGACTGTGGTGAAGACCGTGGTGAGGGAAGGCTGTCCTCTTCAGCCCATGGAGGGTAACAGTGGAGCAGATATCCCCCTGCAGCCTGTGGAGAACCCCATACCCAAGCAGGTAGATGCCTGAAGGAGGCTGTGATCTGTGGGAAGCCCATGCTAAAGCAGGTTTGCTGGCATGACTTGTGGACCTGTGGGGGACCCACGCTGGAGCAGTTTGTGAAGAAATGTAGCCCATGGGAAGGACTTACACTGGAGAAGTTAACAGAGAACTGTCTTCTGTGGGAGGGACCCCACACTGGAGCAAGGGAAGAATATGAGGTGGAAAAAGTGGCAGAAACGACATGTGATGAACCGACCAGAACCCCCATACCCCTGTGCCACTTCTGGGGAGGGGACAGAGAAATCAAGAATTAAGTTAAGCCCAGGAAGAAAGGAGGGGTCAGGAAGGTTTTCTTCTGATTTGAATGGTAATAAATTACACCAGTTTTCCCCAGGTTGAGTCTGTTTTACCCATGGTGGCAATTGCTGAGTGATCTCCCTGTTCTTATCTCGAACCACAAGCCTTCTGTTGTATTTTCTCTCCCCTGTCTAGTTGAGGAGGGGAGTGATAGAGCAGTTTTGGTGGACACCTGGCCATCAGCCAGGGTCAAATCACTACACCCATGAAGCTTTCAACATTGTTGTTCTAGCCAAAAGAAGTTATCTATTCCTAAGTCTATGAGCAGTTTCTCAAATCCGTTTTCTGGTATGATAACAGAACACACTTCGCAAAACCTAACACAAGATAAAACATGTCTCTGTCCCCCTTCAAAGCAACTGGACCTTTCCTGAACGTTGCTTTGCCGAAGCCCAATTTAAACACACCTTGAAGGACCTTCTACTAAAATCTGGGCAAAACTTGCAAAACATTTATGGTCTCAGAAAAGAAGCTACCAAAGCAAAAAGCATAAAGCAGTCTTGCACCAGTAATTTGAGCTCCTTTTCTTTTTAGTTGTATTCCAAACAAAACAAAGTCCTAGAGACACTTCATTTTCAAAACCACCTATGAAATACAAATACAACCTCCCTGAAAGCTTGCCTACTTTAAATCCAATACATAATTCCCTGCAATTTCATATCTCTGCTTCTCCAATGCTAAGGCTTTCCTTACCCACTGATGTCAAATTACTGACCTCTGCCTATGAAATAATAAAATTATTTTAAATTTATAAATACAAAGAAAAAGAGGTAGCCCAAAGTAATTCATTCTGGCCTGGATCCTTACAGTTCCTTAATTTTTCAGACCTGATGCTTTATATGTAGGTCTGGCACATGGGATGAGGCACATACTCTTTACAGACTGACTCTTTTCTTCATAAGAAAAGCTGGCAACAATACTGTAAAGGCACACAGTATCAATGATACAATCCATGTATACACTCGTAAAGACATATGTTGTGTTCACAAGAGGGATGTCTGAAAATTCAGAATGGAAAACCTTGCAGTAACAGCAGAGCACAAGCTGGGACCCTTCTTAAAGTTAGTAGATGTAGTTTGAAAGCAAGTCACTCCTTACAGGCACAAAACAAAATCCAGGAAAATATTCATTGCCATTCAATATCTCAGGAATGAATCAATCCTTGCTGGATAGGTTATAAATGGTCCATTCCAAAACTTATTAATCAACTATTTCATGTGACAGTGATAGTCTGTTAAGACATACTTCAAAATACATTTGCCAATCTAAGATACAGAACATCATCTCTTCTGCTTCAGCTGAGAATGTTCCGACATTGTAACTCTGAAGTTATAAAGAGTGAGAACCTCATCATAGCATATACACTTGGGGGTAAGGAACCTTAAACTGACACTCAAAATTTTTATTTTCATGTGGTGAGGCTACTGTGTTTCTAGACTGAGTTAATGTTATTCCTTTTCACTCTTACACAATTTAGGAGCACTGGCAACAGAATCTACTTTAGCAGAAAAGCAACAACTGAACAGAGATGTTAATTTTGCTTTTCACATATGAGCACTCAAGGGCCAGAGTTTTTATTAATTAAAAACAAAACAGAACTGGGAGTCAACATGCAGGTGCTCAGATCAAGCCAAAAGGGTGATTCATTCAGTTTGTGTTCAAGCCCCCCCACACATCTTTCTGAGGCATATCATCTTAGCTAACAGAAAAATACAAGAACAAGCACAAATCTATAAAAAAGGGACGTCCTGGTTTTTGCTATAATATAAAGGAACAATTGCTGTTCGCACCAAACACTTCAATAAGCAGTAATAACAGAACACATGCATATTACTTAGGTTTTTCAGGCCTTAGCTACTTAAGCATGCAAGTCCAATCTCATGGCTGCAACATGTCAGAAACAGGGCACATTTTCAGAAATAAACAAAATAGCTGTGTTGAACTTGGTCACAGCTGCTGCAATAAACATATCTCACTATTCTGTACTAGCACAGTCCTGCCCAACAGTATCTTTCATAAGCCAGCTGCCTGCTAAAACCACATAAAACCCCAAACCCATAAAATAAAACCCCCAAACCTGGCCCAGTCTCCCACTAAAAGTCTGTCAGCATCCTTCCATCCAGTTACTACAGAACTCACAGATCTATATGATCTTGGAGACTTAGTTGCTAAGTTCATATTAATTTTTCAGTAATTTCAGTTCCCAAAAGACCAGCCTAACTGAAATTATTCACACAAAATTGCCAAGATCGGAGGAAACCCACTCCAGGTTAAACACTAGTCTCAGATCAATCTGCTACCTTGGAAGAACCATTTATATAACCTTCCATTCTGTGTCCAGCCACACTGTGGAAGTACTTGCAGATGAGTAAGGGAACCTGTTTGCAAAGCAGAAAGAGTAAGGAATGCTCCTCAGATTAAAATAAGAAAAATGTATCACTACTTTATGAGCATGGAAAAAAGATCAGTATGATCACATAGAGGAATTTTATTTGTGAATGTTAATCTGCAAGTAAGAAAGAACAATCAACATCTGCATACAGCTTATCTATATAACACTGTTTTTTAAAATACACCTCCATCACTAGAAGTTAAAAAAAAAAAAAAAAAGTCATCCTTCCAAATGACCATATGCTGTCAAGTTACTTCAGAAAGCTTACAGGTCACCAGCACCAAGTTTCTGGTTTTACTTGTAAGACACACAAAAATCACCAGGTTTATAGGAGTAACACAGATTGTGAATGAGCAGGTTCACTGCAACGTGCATGACAACTGACAACCCAAAGCAATTGTTATTCTTTTTCTTCTAAGTTGCTGAATGCACTTACACATCTTTTCAATACTATTTAGTGAATTATACTGCCTGCATATTGTAAAGAATGTGCTCTAGGTATCTAGTAAGTAACAGTCAGTGCCTATCAGGGACTATGAGCACTAGCAGATTGAACAGTCAGAAAATATCTCATTTCATAGTTTGTGAAACAGTTTATTGATTTCTCTCAACTTGTTACCAATATTAAGCTTAATCCTTTCTTGTGTACTCCTGTTTAGGCTTCATATTTTAACTGCATCTGCATTAAATTATAATTGCACATGTATGCATATGACTATATAATTATTTCTGTCAATTAACTCAATGTCTCAGTTACTTGAAACTAATTTTTTTCTCCCCAAAACATATTTTTAATGTTATGCATGGTAAACTCAAAGTCAACTTAATTCTTCTTTGTCTTCCAATAAAGCCTGCTTTGAAATTTGCAATTATTCATGACAATTTTCAGGTAAGTTTTCTGAAAAGAAATCTTGGTATAGCCAGAAAGAACGACCTTATTAGATCACAAACTAAACACAGCAGCTGTGTTGCTGGCAGAAGATATGTAGCACGCACTCACGGTGGTTTCCCTCCCTCCATCATAATCCATTATATAGTGATCCAATTATTGCACAAAAAGCCTTTTTCTTATAGCACGCTCTCCTTTCTACTTCTGTTTCACGCTGGTTCAGAGAAAAAAAAATCATCTTGTGGATGGAATGCTTACTGCTTCTCAAATATTTAATGAAAAAAATGTCATTTACACCCACAACCACTGCCGCCTCTTCTTTCTGTCTCCTTCTACACCAAGGGGAGTGGGGGTGCAGAGAGGCAGAGAGAGAAAAGAGAACAAATTGAAGGATTTTTCAAAATATTTAAATTAAACCTTTATTATGTCATAATTTTTAGAATTAAGCACATATGCCAGATAACAGTTTTTAATTTGTCTTGAGAATTCACAAGACAAATAAAAACTTAAATCTCACAGGGAACGTATGGAGGCACAGAAGTATCACAGACTCAGCTTACAAAGGAAAGGTCTCTCAGTTAAAGTTCTTCAGAAGTGTGACTACATTTGCATTAAAAAAAAAAAAAAAGAAGAAAAAAGAAAAAGTACAGTGACTTAGTTTGACAAAGGGTGGGAAAGTATGTTGCAATGTTTTGCTTCCAAACAATACTGTTGTGTAACTTTTCTAAACTTTTGCAGTCAGCAAACAAAAAAAACCCTCCAAAAAACAAAACAAAAAAGCACTGCCATATTGAAGATCTTGCATATTAAAACAAGCACATCTGCTGCTTCTATTTGCTTTTTGGTTATACTCTGACAAGGAGGTAAGAAAAGCATTTGCTTGCCTGCCTCTTTCCCCAACTATTTTTCTTAGCTGGAAGTAGTATGAAACCCAACTATGCTGGGAAGTCAAATGTGATAAAAAACAATTATGGTACTTTAAAAACAAATAAATGGGAAAAAATCTGTTTAAAAGGGTCATGTGCATTCACTCACTTAAGCCATCAGCAACCCCCATTTCTGCCTTCAGAGCACAGAATAAACCCCAGTCTCCCCAATGAATCTATTTATAAACAAAGATAGAAATAATTAGATAATATGTTTGAACAGAAAGGAGTTCTTCCTAGCATACATTTGGAATGGACAGACAGGCATAGAGAACCTGTGTCACTTGTCATATAAAGTTTAGAAATAAACAACTTTAAATTTAACACAGTTTTGCTTTTGGACAGTCTTATAAAACCCTCAATGGTTCAAATGCACAGTGGAAGTGCACCAAAAACCAGAATCACAGTTATTCTCTCACTTATATTAGTAAGCCAGTGCTGAAGAACTGGGGGTGGGGGGTGGAAGGGAGTGATAAGGTCAAGAAATTAGGAGCAGTTACTGACATTTGCAATAAGACTTGGTTTTGTACCCTTACTGCTTTCTCACTGTAAAATCATCCTGATTCGTTAAGACAATGCTTGTCACATGTGACATCACAGTGCAATCTCCACATACAGGGAAATCCACATGAATTTTCAAATGAAGATTTTTATTTTCTTTTTTTTAATAGGCAGCCACTTCTCATCAAACAGACAATGTAATATTTCAGGGGGAAAGATGCAAGAGTATATCATCACTCAGCTACTTATAACAGCCTCAGTGCACTCTCACATTTCTTGTATCTACCTTATTTTTGTTTGGTCACAGCCTTTTTGGTTGAGTGCTTTTATGACTGCATCTTAGAAGGTTCAATGAGGGTCATAACGTTACTGAAAATTATAATAGTCAGAGACACAGTGAAGGAAGATACACACCTGCATAAACCTAATACAGTATGCCAAACCAAAATAAAATCCTTATCAAGTCAAGCCCAGAAATCCTTGACCAATATGAATATCATTTATGTCATTCTTTTGACAGCCTGAGTAAAAATTCTGAAGTCTAAATTATTATTTCCCTTATAAACATTAACATCTCCATTTAACTGATGCACTAAGGTACAAAAACTAAGCTTGAGATCTACAAAAAGTGTTTCAAGAAAACCCAGTCTGACATTTGGATCCCACTAAAAATCAGTGCGAGTTGGGCACTTAAACACTTTTCTAGATTTCTCTCTCTACCATTCAAAGCCTATTAGCCATGGGATGTATACCTCTTATCAAAAAGAACAGATTGCTACACACCAGCTATCTATGGGAACTGCTGTGTGTAAATACCTGCTTGTACATCCTGTGGGTCAGCCTGCCCACCGTGCTTACTGTGCATACACAATAACCGGATGGGTAGGATGGCTGGAGGGAAGCTGTGAGGACTGGAGCTATAACAACCAGCTACAAGAATACTTAATGCTTGCATGTGTTCCTTTAGCCTTAAGAATACCCTTGTGCAGACACTTTGTTTAACTGCACTTGCATTAGATCAAGCTGAACTATTCTTTCTTTTTGTCAGTAGGATTTAAATGGGCATTTACTTAAGTTCCGCAACTGTTTTAAACATTTTCCTTTGCTTGATGGAGCTAAAACAGACCTGAGGAGTTCATTAAGAGGTACCTTAGGTTTTAAAAAGGAAACTCAAAAGATTGAAACAGACTGTTCTATGCCAGACAAAAATTAAGTAAGTTTAAATTTAGATGCTTGTCTGCAGGACAACTATAAAGGTCTCAAAGCACCTACATATTAATTATCATATTCATCCAGCAGAATGAATCAGTAAGCCTGAATCTGCCTATAAGAATAAAAGTTATAACCCTAAATATCATTATCACACAGTATTTTTACCAGAAAATGGAAATATGTCATGAATCTCTATTAAAGGATAATCCCATAGTTATACAATGGCCAAAAACTGATGGATTTCAAATGTAGTCTTTGGAAAACAATCCTGAACTACACACAGCTTCCTGAAGACATCTGTGGAGGAAGGGTGCAGGGGAAAAGGAAGCAGTAGTCACTTCTACACAAATGTCCCCTCACTTCTACACAAATGTCCCCTGCTACTGGTCACCTTCCAAAAAAAAACCCCAAACCCAAAAAACAAACAAAAACCAAAACCAAAAAAACCTCCCAAAACACAAGAATGCAGGAAGACATGGTGAAACTACTTCATTTTATGGAAGCAGTAAAGCCCAGGTGCAGACTAAACTAATTCTGCAGCAACATGGCACAGGGAAAAATCAACAGTTTGTGTCAAAAATGGCAGGAAAAATAACATCACCAGAAGTATTACAGGTTCTTGTGGGGGTTTTTTTTGGTTGGTTGGTTTTAGTTTTCTCTCTCTTTTTTTTTTTAAGAGTATAACTATATCTTGACAGTGATGGTGTGGAAGACCATTCCCTCGTTTATAACCATGGAAAATGCATGTTACGAATTGCAAAATTAAGATCAGAAAAACCATGCATAACCTTTTTCTCATAAATGCCTATAATCTTTTAGAATTTCTTTTTGTTTCTCATTTCATATTTTACCCATTAAATGTGAATTCATATTTATTTGTTGCAGTTCTTTCTCTGGTCCCACACAATGTTTTGATACTCAGTTTCTTTCCCTCATTCTACCCATGTAGCCTTAGTGCCTAGTTCATCCTCTCATACTTAGAATGATTTAACACATCTGATTCCTTTCCTTCTTCCTTTACTGGCTGGCAACTGGTTGATTTAGACAGTGACTCTTCCCTTAGGGTCTTTCTTAATTCCTCTATTCTGTTTATGCACCAACAAATCCACAAAAATTGTCTTTAAAAAGAGAAGGTAGGCTCCACTTTGGAAAGAACAGCACATCTGTGAAAGCAGATGAAAACCTTAGCTCAATATCAACGCAAAGCGTTCTACTGCCTAGTAAGAAATCAAAAGCAACAGGCCCAAGGATCAAAAACTGGCTGCCTAAAAACAGAGATCTCATTGTAAAATTTGGCATTCTACTTATCTTATGAATACTTGCATAGGTGAGCTATTGCAAAAATATTACATTTTGTGAAGAATTTATGTAACTTCCAAATGAAGACTAAGAATTAGGTTTGCTACTAATGGACTTCTAAATTAAGCTTATAAATTACTGGGTTATCATTAGAAACACCGTATAGCTTTATATTTCACCACAGTTAGGAGAGAAATAAAGAAAAAAGAACTCTGCCTCAGATCTAATTACTCAAATGTTTTAAATGTGAGAATAATATTTAATAACAATCAAAGACTATCCACTTGTACCTGAAACCATCTTCCAAAACCAATTACAAACCACCAGGTTCTCTCTGCTAAAAGGCCTGCTTCCCAGACATGAGTGATGTGCTCTTCCTTCAGTAGTCAAAAATCAGCTTTGTTTTTAATTTAGGAAACTCTCTTCTTTTCAGAGATATGACAAGGCTTACATTATTTATGTAATGCCAATCAAGAAAGCTTGTGTATATAATGAAGTGAGAATTATTTTTTAAATTCAGCCCTAAATAAATACATAGACAACATTT